>NC_090283.1:73244240-73944240 GCF_037392515.1 Haliotis asinina | reverse complement strand
GTCATCGTAACCCCATTGCGTAGATCGATGATCATGATGTTGATCACTGAATTATTTACAGAATTTCCGCCATATCGCTAGAATATTACTGAGTGCGGTGTTAAATAATAAACCATCGCAGACCCGTTCAGTGGGTGACAAATAAGGGCCAGGATAACCCATTAACATCAAGATACTGATACTGATACTGATACTGATACTGATACTGGTTCTTAACGAGAACAACAGTTAACGAGAACAACACGTCTCCGGGTGTTATCCTGTTGAAACGTCGCACAATTGCCGCTCCGCTGTGAAAACAACCCGATGAACCTCACATCATTCAAGTTCCCCTCAAGCACAATCATCGGTGTCGTTGCTGCAGCTCTCTTCCCACCCTCGATAATAGCGTACGTCCCGCCAAAACGTTGCCCTTAAGAACATATGGTCTGATATAACGTCCACGTGCGTCCGTGGACACGTATACTCCAGTCATCTCGGTGAAGAAGCAAACGTGACTCATCGATGAAGTTAACTCTGCCCAACTCGCCAGTCTTGTCAGCTCCGCCAGAGTCGTCGACGTCGATGTTCTGGCGTCAGAATTGGCCTTCGGGCTCAGCGTGTTGCACGTATGTTGTAGACGTTTTGACGTGGAAGAGTCCTGGCAGATACGCCAGATATGGCGTTGCCAGCAGGAACACGTGTTGGGGGTTCGTGGTTCGAATCCATCTGTTATTACTTTGGTTAGTTCATGGTGATCGGCTACTGCGGGAACGGTCTGCGTGTACGTCGCAATAAGTGACAAATGTGATTCTACGAACATTAAATAGACGAGAACTATACCTATAGTTCACCAACTGTCATTCTCACCGAGGCGTGGCATGTCAACCTGGTTCTAGAACGACGAATAGAGAGAGTTTGGTGGCTTAACCCCCAAAAGGTGTGCGAAATGTCCACAAAACACTGGTCCAAAAGGGTTAGGATACACACTGGACCAGGAAGGATAGAATACACACTGGACCAGGAAGGATAGGATACACACTGGACCAGGAAGGTTAGGATACACAATGAACCAGGAAGGATAGAATACACACTCGACCAGGAAAGACAGGATACACACTGGACCAGGAAGGTTAGGATACACAATGGACCAGGAAGGTTAGGATACACACTGGACCAGGAAGGATAGGATACACACTGGATCAGGAAGGATAGGATACACACTGGACCAGGAAGGTTAGGATACACAATGAACCAGGAAGGATAGAATACACACTCGACCAGGAAGGACAGGATACACACTGGACCAGGAAGGTTAGGATACACAATGGACCAGGAAGGATAGGATACACAATGGACCAGGAAGGTTAGAATATACAATGGACCAGGAAGGTTAGGATACACACTGGATCAGGAAGGATAGGATACACACTGGACCAGGAAGGTTAGGATACGAAGGTTAGGATACACACTGGACTAGGAAAGATAGAATGCACACTGGATCAGGAAGGTTAGGATACACAAAGGACAAGGAAGGTTAGGATACACAATGGACCAGGAAGGTTAGGATACACAATGGACCAGGAAGGTTAGAATACACACTGGATCAGGAAGGATAGAATACACACTGGACCAGGAAGGATAGGATACACACTGGACCAGGAAGGATAGGATACACACTGGACGAGGAAGGTTAGGATACACAATGGACCAAGAAGGTTAGGATACACACTGGATCAGGAAGGATAGAATACACACTGGACCAGGAAGGATAGGATACACAATGAACCAGGAAGGATAGAATACACACTCGACCAGGAAGGACAGGATACACACTGGACCAGGAAGGTTAGGATACACAATGGACCAGGAAGGATAGGATACACAATGGACCAGGAAGGTTAGGATACACACTGGACCAGGAAGGTTAGGATACACAATGAACCAGGAAGCATAGAATACACACTCGACCAGGAAGGACAGGATACACAGTGGACCAGGAAGGTTAGGATACACAATGGACCAGGAAGGTTAGGATACACAATGGACCAGGAAGGTTAGGATACACAATGAACCAGGACGGATAGAATACACACTCGACCAGGACGGATAGGATACACAATGGACCAGGAAGGTTAGGATACACAATGGACCAGGAAGGTTAGGATACACAATGAACCAGGACGGATAGAATACACACTCGACCAGGACGGATAGGATACACAATGGACCAGGAAGGTTAGGATACACACTGGACCAGGACGGATAGAATGCACACTGGACCAGGAAGGATAGGATACACACTCGACCAGGACGGATAGAATACACACTCGACAAGGAAGGACAGGATACACAATGGACCAGGAAGGTTAGGATACACAATGAACCAGGAAGGATAGGATACACACTGGACCAGGAAGGACAGGATACACACTGGACCAGGAAGGTTAGGATACACAATGGACCAGGAAGGATAGGATACACAATGGACCAGGAAGGTTAGGATACACACTGGACCAGGAAGGTTAGGATACACAATGAACCAGGAAGGATAGAATACACACTCGACCAGGAAGGACAGGATACACAGTGGACCAGGAAGGTTAGGATACACAATGGACCAGGAAGGATAGGATACACACTGGACCAGGAAGGTTAGGATACACACTGGACCAGGAAGGTTAGGATACACAATGAACCAGGAAGGATAGAATACACACTCGACCAGGAAGGACAGGATACACAGTGGACCAGGAAGGTTAGGATACACACTGGAACAAGAAGGATACACACAAAGACAAGGAGAGTTACCAGGGAAAACCAGGAAAATAGCTATACACTGTACTTGTAGTAAACATAACACTTAGACCAGCGATATGAACACGTCAATGCTACCAAAAGGATTAGTTTCAAAAACAGACATACATGACTACCTATGTCAGATTCTCTGAAGCAGAATAAATTCATGGTAAACATTCGAGCTGGCGGTTTTTATGCATGTTTTTTTTTTCACCTGCATCGTCATGTGTCACTCACTTCATCCGTAGAGCATGAACATTAATATATAAATACCACGCGCACCTGTTGTCCGTGCTCAGCATCCGTTAAGTGACACATGTGCTTCGAGGCATTCAGATGTCAGGACAGTTAGCACGGAACGGCTGTTCCCATTATATCAGGAAAATTGTATTTTCAGTTTACGGACTAGCAGGACTGGTGTCAAACAATCGAATACAGGATCGGTAGTTAATGTTGCGGTATTTCTCACAATTTCCGGAAAATGTACAAAGACCCCAAATCCCAGCTGGGATACACTACATAAAACGTGCACTGAATCTCAGTGATTCAGCTGTCAGGAAATTCTACACACATTTTAGAGGTTGAGTGATTTCACGGAAAACAAGAATGGATAGAGGTGATATTGTGACATCCATTAAATCCACGTGTCTATATGAACATATAAATTTCTGTTCACATGCGTGGTCGAGTGAAGATGTCTATTGCGAGAAATTGCAATTGGGACGTGGGACTTGATGTGTTTGTGCGTGCGTGCGTGCGAGAGAGGAAGAGAGGGTATACTATACAGGGTCTGTTTAACCATACACTGCAGAAGTATATGGACCATGTAAATATACCACGTGTAATACAATACATACAGTCACACTATATACCACAATACAAGTCACGTAAAACAGTTCAGTACAGTGCATATCTTCCACCATACGAACCAGATCGAACAGAGAAGGACAAGAAAGGACAGGAGAGTCGTGTAGACAATGGCGGTTTTGGACCAGGTCCTTCTCAAAGGCCCAATTTAGAAGTGCCATAGACAACAGGAATACTGGACCGCACAGCAAAATCCCCATGTGTTTTATACAAGGATTACCAAAAGAAGAGGTGCAGGTGACTTTGAGTATATCTTAGCGACTCTCTTTGTCTTCAGAAACTTTTGGAAGCCTTTGACTCAAACTCTAACAAATATCTATGTGAGATTCTTGTACCTTATGGCAGCTAGCGGGGACAGCAGAGGCGCCACAGGGATGTTGGAACAGTATTCGGCACATACCGTTGCCCAACTAAGACATGGAAACAACAGCCTCTCTGATCAACGAAAACGGAAAAGCCGCAGACGTTATGGAGGGAATCTACACGTGCAAAAAGTTTGCCGTTGCCAAATGCGAAGGGAAGAACCGACTCTGGTGGTTCTGCTTTGCCCGCTAGCTGCCGGAAGGTACAAGAACCCCTATATAAAATACATGGTGATGTTGACGTGCAGCCCACAACATATTGTCCATAGTATCTTTGAATTTGGCCCTTAAGAAGGGCCTGGTCCAAAACCGCCATTGTCTCTACTACTGGTAGGGGTAGGGGTAGGGGTAGGGGTAGGGCGGGACGGGGTAGGGTAGGGTATAGCGGACCTATCCACGCATCTAGTACATGCTTCAGGCGCTCAGTTGTTTTTCGACGTATAGTAGCATCAATCTCAACTCCCTGGGGATCATACAGCATATTTCAGTCCCTGGTGTAGGTTTGGTACATCATGTTGACATTTAGCTGCTGTGATGCTGCGTTCTGCCTGAGGATTTCATGACACCTGTTGTGTGGATTTTACATGTATAATAGCTAACAAGCTGTTGTCATGATCAATGATGCCAAAAAGACCTTGAGGGCGCGTTAGCATTGCATTGCATTGTGTTAAGGCGGGGATACGGCGATTATGATTCATAGTTGAATTTATCAGAAAGCTTAGCGAGACGGCTACACACTGTTGCCTACCTGTAACTCAATACAAATGCAGGAGGTTTACTTTGGTAAAGGAATGGCAATGATGATATTGGTCTGTAAAGTCGGATCTGGATTTAAAGTCGTCAATCCAGCGCCAGCCCAAAGCGAAAACCTTCAAATCAACACATGTAACCTTGTCTGGGAGAAATGGCTTCTCAACGCAACACGTCCCTTCTAACACTATGGTCCAATAGAGAAATACGGAGGGTTTGACAACACTTCATGGTATATTAACAAAACTGTTCAAAACGGTAAAAGGATTGCCTTACATTATCGCGTGGCTCAACCATCATGTTTTCAGCATAACAAATGTCAAATAGAAGTCCTGAACTGTCAGGATGACGTTACCGGTGACGTTCATGTTGCTGTGGAAGGTGACACAAAGGCCGGTGACGCCGTGCTGGATGGCGTGTAGCTGCAAGATGTCGTCTCCTGTCATACAGTTATTGAATGTAGGCCTCATCTATGTTGGTTTAGTGCCCGTAACACGTGTGTCGCTTCGGGAATGTGATCCAAAAGGGGTCATTTTTCATTTTAGAAACTGCGTATGGAAAGGTTTATTTACTTGAGTTGAATATTTATCACCGAGGACAAACCGGCTGTTGGCAAATCCACACGGTGAGCTGATGCACGGATCGAGGTGTTATCTAACACTGCTCAACATTAGCTTGACGTCCAGTTCATGCAATTGTCTTACCAGTGCTGCATACTTTTCACCTAAAACACAGTTGCATGACATTCTGTAACATTCACCTTAAGACATACAAAAACGCATAGGGCATGCATACTGTTTAGAGTTACTGCTTTCACGTGAATTGGTGTATAGTAAAACAAAATCGTAATATTGAAAATATTATTGTCATGAGTTCAATACAAGATGAAATTCAGTGAAAATGGGAGACTTCTTAACACCACAGACAGGCATGCAGCACACACATGCAACACAGGCATACAGAACGCACGTGCATACGGCACACATGTGCAACACAGGCATACGAAACGCACGTGCAACAGGCATATAGCACAAACGTGCGACACAGGTTTACAGTACACACGTGCAACAAAGACATACAGCACACACGCGCAACACAAGCGTACGACACAGCACACAGCATGTACAGCAATCGTGGGTGATAAAGAATGACATTGTTGTTTTTCAGTATTATCTGTGGGTCCATTTGAAATAGTGTTAACAGAATGTTGGCTTGCCTGGTTTTCCTAAAAATGCTCCAAAGTTGCAACATTAACAAACAGAATTCCTACAACACTGCGTTATTGACGTGCATGTCATATGTTTTCATAGCGTGTAGACAGGTTGACATTTATATGCAGTTCGTGCTAATATACATTTAAATACTGTTGATTTAGTGAAGTAGGTTTGAGAGGTGTCGTTTCCAATATTACCTTACAGTTCCTTTCCATTTAAGGCCGTGTTTTAAATTACTGGGTCACTGATTCATATTTTCTAAACCACTGTGTCGAAAAATAATTTTAATGACATTTTTTTTATCAAGCAGTGTTATCAGTTAGATTAAAAACAATACCCGTCTCCACTACAGAAGTAGGTCAGTGAATCCAAGCCCTTGTGTCTAAAACCTAAAATGAAAACTAAAACGAACTTGTTACTCTGTAAAGAAACTTAGTCACAGTAAAGACGTTTACATATTGTATGAATGTTTTACTTGACAGAACGTTGGTGAGTTGCGTTTAACACGACTCGTAAGAGTATTATAGTTGGCGACACACACTTTTAGAGTGTCAGCCTGATAGTGGACGTTTGACACCTTGCTGAATCGCCCGCGCAAGGTCATGGTGCTTGTGCACATGGAAACATCTAGATACGACTCTGATTGCTCCAGAAACCCAAGTGTCTGCAATGTTCAGGGAAGCATCTCTGCAAAACAATTTGTTGGTTCTCAGACGATTGAGCCAGCCGTGTCCCACTTTAAAATTATCATTTGATACTGTTTGACAGAACAGTGAAAATGGAGAATCCAATATTCTCGGCAATCTGCATGTTTGTGACCTTTGTGTGGAAACAATCGTTCGAATCTTGTTTTCTCCCAGCTTGTGTTGGTGTGTCAGTACCGTACCCTTGGCTTCACAAAACTGTATCACTTCGTGGTGACATCTCTTTCCACGCATACGTTGAATGAATACATTACTAAGACAGTAGTATTGAAATGGAAATTAGCTGAACTTCATATCGTCAAATGAATGTCAGCCTGTCAAAACGCGACGAGAACACAATACATACACATTACTAATGAAAACAAATGTATACAAGTGCAGTGATGTATGAATACAGTTTGGTAATTTTACACCATAACGTTGCAGCAATGTTAGAAAAAATCATAGGTTCCAGGTGACCTAAGGGACACAACTCTA
The DNA here is from genome assembly GCF_037392515.1 of Haliotis asinina. Classification (NCBI taxonomy): domain Eukaryota; kingdom Metazoa; phylum Mollusca; class Gastropoda; order Lepetellida; family Haliotidae; genus Haliotis; species Haliotis asinina. The sequence goes on along the minus strand of NC_090283.1, from coordinate 73,937,088 downwards.
CAGAGCAGATAGGTTTAGACACGTAATCGCTCTGTTTGCTAATTGTCATCAGGAAACAATACGCATGGCATCAACACACCTGATGATTACTATAAGGTTCGCAAGGATATAACAGTGATCTGATAACATGCTGATGATGTTGGTTTCACTGATGGAACATCAAAGTTTTAACGAAGCCCCGAAGCCAGTTGTGTTCAAATAGCATCACTGTCTAAAGTGACGTCTATTTGTTTAGTTTAAATTCGTTTAGGGCATTATAATGGCATCTGGATGCTTCCTTTGTTCCTGGTCTGAGATCAAGGTGGCAGGTACAGGTACTGATAGAGTGCAATTGATCGTGTGGATGGGGGTCAGAGGTCGAGTACCCAAACACGGGCTATATTTTGCCAAATTCTGATGATTTTTTATTGACGTTCTGATAGCCAGTTGCCAACGAAACGGTTATGATGACCTTCTGCAACAACCAGGCTTGAAAATATATGTGCTGGCGACAGATGTCTTGTATGACGAGGATCTCTTTTTGAGCACATGTATACGAAATCATGATCAAAGTTGGTCCCTCGTGTGAGTATGGGTGTAGGCCCCACAGTGGGCTAAATGTTGCAGGCCACAGACGTGTGCGCGCGCACACACACACACACACACACACACACACACACACACACACACACACACACACACACACACACACATACACATACATACATACATACATACATATATATATACATACATATATACGTACGTAGTTTAAATTCCCCGTACGTACGTACATACATAGCTGCATCAGCTGCAAAGACCATATACGACCAAAAGAATGTTAAATTCACTTAGATGTTAATGTTAAAAACATATAATTTTCAAAGGCTGGTCTCTCCCTGCCCATAGGCTACGTCAAGACAGTTTTTTGGTCAAACACTCTCGTATAAGTCGTCTTCGATGAGTTATTAAGTTGTGCCCTGCCATGAGAGAATCACCTGCGTCGGAAGCCGTCTTCTTTAATTTGATGAAGAAGTGTGCAATCACTTCCGGTATTGCCATGACGGGTGATTGTGTTTAGCCGCTGCTCGACGAGTGGAGCAGCGAAAGTATTTATCTTTCAAAATGACAAATTCATCGTAAGCATCGGCGAGGTGACTTTCAAGAGACTAGGTTTCTTTTTAAGCAACTCACGGGCATCTCAATCTTTATTGTAGGCTCTAACTGGCTATATGACAGAACCGCTCGTAAAATATCAAGCACTGTTGTGGCCGGACTGTGTCAGGAAATGGAGTTACTTCCCTTAGTTATTAACAGCTGCAGGACCTCTTCTTCTTTCGGGCAGTCTAAGTAAACTTAGTTGTCGGTGTATTTCGTTACACTCCGCCACTGAGTCTAACAAAACCGAGTAGAAGGTCACGTCAGGTAACCTTTGAGCGACAAATGGCCGTCCAATCAAACGCGAGACGGTTGAATAGATTTGACCAATCAGACAACGGCTACTATTTACGGGTAGGGGAGATTTCAAAATATTCAAGTCACTGACACAGATCTCGCCACAAACAAAATCCGCACATGACACAGTTATTTCACCTGCAGTATATACGCATTGGGGTTTCTATTGACATTGTTACCATTAGCTAATATTTCCGCAAGATAACACCTTGAATATTGCCAAAAACACTATTTTCAGCGACTGTTTACTCACCCTTGTCGTGGTTGTAGGTACGCCGTGTGCATCACCCGGAAACGAGCGTATGCTAAATAGCATTCGGAATCGTTCGGATACGAACCCTTTTGAAATAAAAACTTCAAAGGGTATGTGCGAATGTGCACTTTCGCGATTTGGTAAGCTGTGTTCTGATTGGTCAGTCTCAAAGGTTACCTGACGCGACATCCCATAAGGTTTTGTTAGTCTCAGTAGTGGAGTGTAACGAAAAGTACTGAGGATAAGTTTACTTAGACTGTCGTTTGGGAAATTTGGGGCTGGTCAGTTTTAGGCTTGCCGAGACATGCATAGAGGATGCAGAAACCACGTGAAAGGAGCCCCTGTCCTTGTTCCTGATTTCACACAAATAAAACAATGCTTTGTCATCTTAAACTTACTTCTCAGTGCTTCTTTTACATCTGTTGAGCTTGTGTGGTCATCTGGCGACGCCAATATTTAGTTCTGCTGGGTAACTAACCTGCGCATCTCAACTCAGATATCACCGTAAACAAGCTGAAGCTATTACAACGTCACTCTTTCAGTGAAGTTACAGCTACTACGTCACACTATCAAAGAGCTACAGCTATTACAACGTCACTCTGTCGAGGGAGTTAAAGCTATTACAACGTCACTCCATCAAGGAGCTACAGCTATTACAACGTCACTCTGTCAAGGGAGTTAAAGCTATTACGTCACTCTGTCAAGGGAGTTAAAGCTATTACAACGTCACTCCATCAAGGAGCTACAGCTATTACAACGTCACTCTGTCAAGGGAGTTAAAGCTATTACAACGTCACTCCATCAAGGGAGTTAAAGCTATTACAACGTCACTCCTTCAAGGAGCTACAGCTATTACAACGTCACACTATCAGGGGAGTTAAAGTTATTACAACGTCACTCCATCAAGGGAGTTAAAAAGCTATTACGTCACTCTGTCAAGGGAGTTAAAGCTACTACAACGTCACTCCATCAAGGGAGTTAAAGCTATTACAACGTCACTCCATCAAGGGCGTTAAAGCTATTACAACGTCACACTATCAAGGGAGTTAAAGCTACTACAACGTCACTCTGTCAAGGGAGTTAAAGCTACTACAGCGTCACTCCATCAAGGAGCTACAGCTATTACAACGTCACTCCATCAAGGAGCTACAGCTATTACAACGTCACTCCATCAAGGGAGTTGCAGGTATCACAGCGTCACACTGTCAAGGGAGTTACAGCTACTGCAACGTCACTCCGTCAAGGGAGTTGCAGGTATCACAGCGTCACCCTGTCAAAAGGGTTAGAACTACTACAAAGTCAAAACGTGCTCTGCATGCGAACTGAATTACTTGTATCGCAATGCCCAATGTCACGGGACCCTTTGTTAGAGCATTTTTCAGGGACACTTGTCCACGGATATGAAAATCCCACCTGATAAATGGGATTGATCATCAATCAGCTTCACACGTAGAGCAGCAACGTAGATCGGTGGTTAACGGGTCCGCCCATGAATACAGCACGTTTGTCGATGACAGCTCTCTTCCACATTCAGATTTTGTACACAAATATTCCAATTAATTCCTGTCGTAATTCCCACAATTATCTTAGTCTCCGAATGAGTGCTACTACCAATTCTCACCTACTTTGTTATGCATTCATTTCTATGGATGTATTGATTTTCACGATGGTAATTACTTGGGTTCGTTCGTCTGGGGACCAGTCTACACACTGACGTGCAGTGAGTACTAATTCCCAGAACGCGAGCGTTTGTTGACTGTCAGTGCTTTGCGTCCATGCTCGCAGAGCAATCCTGAACGTAAATAAACATATGGTGTGGAATAAATGGGAATCACTTGACTCAATGTGTGCTTGAAGCTGTGAAAGGGAGGCACGAACTCTTTTCAGAGGATGTTTGTCCGTGGGAACAGGCCAGCCCTCAATTACGCCTACCATCACATGATGATTTCGGGAACGTGGAACATCGGGGCCGTTCTTTGCACGTGAGCAATGACATGATTGCGATATTCCTTGGCGATGTTGTCTTGTCGCCGCGTCCACGTGAGCGGGCGGCGGGGTAGTCTAGTGGTTAAAGCATTTGCTTGTCACGCCGAAGACCCAGGCTCAATTCCCCACATGGCTGAAATGTCTGAAGCCCGTTTGTGGTGTCCTTCGCCATGATATTGCTGGAATATTTGCTAAATCGGCGTTTAACCAAACTTTTTAAAGTCAAGTCCACGTTAGTCATGGCATAAAGCAAATTTCAATGCACAGTGCCATTTGGAAAGTTGTCAGATATAACTGGGAATTACACTTTATCATCTAAAACTGTGTTTCACAGGAGATATTGACTGTGTGAAATCAAACGATACACCGTGGGAGATATCACTTTGACAGTAGATTTTGTTCAAGGTCCTTACAATACTATGACGTCATTAACTTGATGACGTCACAGTGCTATAACAACACTGCACTGCAAGTCTAATAGCAGAACTGTGTTCAGGGATGTACATTTTTTTATTGAAAACTAAAGAAGAGTGATTTTGATGATAAATAGAATCTCACCCGTGTCTTCTGATAACAAATATATTTGGAATGGTGATCACACGACTCGAGTCAATCAGTGTCACCAGGTCCCTCATGTCCGTTGTTGGAATACGTCTAATGTCCATCTTCTAACGTTACCACATCAACAATACCATCAAGCCATGAGTTTACATGTCGCTGTTTAAAGTGCCATGACATTTTCTGTTCAAATAATAATGTAATGAATATATATCTATTTAAAATTAAACTCATTTGGACTCTGTACTTGATATTAATTGTATTACATTGTTTTTTAGAGATTGGGTTTTAACAAAAATCACTGCAGAAAAGGCAAGATGCACAAGCTTGTATATGACTTGTTTATATGATATGTGACCCTTGAAAGTCCCGGGGTAGAATAGGCCTTCAGCAACCCATGCTTGCTATGAAAGGCGACTATGCTTGTCGTAAGAGGCGACTAACGGGATCGGGGTGGTCAGGCTCGCTGACTTGATTGACACATGTCATCGGTTCCCAATTGCGCAGATCGATGCTCATGTTATTGATCACTGGATTGTCTGGTCCAGACTCGATTTTTTACAGACCGCCGCCATATAGCTGGAATATTGCTGAGTGCGGCGTAAAACTAAACTCGCTCACTCACTCACTTATATGATCTTTAAAAATCCTAAAACATTTTGTATAAATAAGATATTAATTCGTTTTTCTGGAATGGTACCATTACTAAAATTTGCTTTTGGGTTTTAATTAGTACTCTGTTTGCGGGATGACGTATCTCCTTGCAGTGATATTGACATTTTCTCGCCAGGTATGTATGTAGACATCAATGGTTTAAATATACACAGCGGATTAGCAGAATGACGTTTGCCCTGCCGGTGACATCTATATCATTATCCCTTTAAAGTGACAAAATCGTCTGAGCTGAGGTGTTACTTGCTTCTGTATATCGCTCTCTGACTATTATTTCGTCTTACTCCAACTGATTCGTAACTACTCGCCTCTTTCCGTGACTTGTCGGAATGGCACGAGTAGTTACGAATGCAGCTAACAGATTCGTCACAGCTTGCACATGCTGTAAAAGCTTTATAGTAATGACTTGTAAGTGTTGAATGTGGTTTGCATTCACCTGTCCGTTACCGTGAATTATTCAACAGGGCTTATCATTGTGATGTTGAAATCAATTTGAATTCAGATTGATATTGTTCGCATACTAAACAAGCCGTGACTGTAAAATAAAATTTATACACAAACGTAGATAATAGTAAGAAGAGGACTACGCAGACACATTTTTTAAAAGACACATTTAGAAACGAGAATTTGGTAAAATCTTATGATGTTTCTGACTTTTTGTAAATCTACCAGTCAATGTCTCAAGGCACAAACCCTCCTAAACGTTTAAAACTAAATCCCGGTGTCTGTAACCTGTGTGAACGGCATACTATCAAACCATTCAGACTGAATCCAATCAGTAAGGCAATCATATAAGAGTGAGTGAGTGAGTGAGTGAGTGAGTGAGTGAGTGAGGTTTTCCACCATAGTTAGCAATACCCCAGCAACATCACGAGGGGAAACACCAGAAGTGGACTTCACATAATGTTGGGAATCGAATCGAAGCCAGGCCGTTGGTGTTATGAGTGAACGCTTTAACAACTGTGCTAACTTCCACACGTTACTTCTGCGTTGAGATTAGTTTGGCATGAAGTATCACTCCGCGCATGGACGGATCACGCAAATGACCTGGATCATACATTCCTCCGCATGAAGTCATGAATCAAGTCCCACTTGCACAACTTACCACAGGCAAAATAATACTAATAATACCATTCTAAAAAATCGTTTGTATTTTAATACATATAAACTAATATGAAGGAAAGAGAAAGCTATTCGACTTTAAAAACGATCTAGATTTAGTGGGCATGGAAAATCCCGGACAGTATCACGCTTTGGAGAAAGCAGAACCGGCAGAGGTTCAATATCGAATTTTGACTGCAATAGGTAATTTGGCCACACCATCCATATTGCACCCTTGTATTACTATCCTAACTTTACAAGGGTACATAATTACACGTCTAAACTGGTAGTTATATACAACTACAACACAGGACGGTTTGTACATATCATCATGTTGATATCACTGTGAGCACTCGTGGTGTTTCAAGAAAAAGAATGATTTCATACTTCAAAATAAACTTGCATGTTAACATTGTCCATGTCATCATACACAGAATCAAGTTGAGTGACATATACACCGTGTGTTGAAATGGATCAGAGAACATTATCTGGGCATTGATGATGCCATAATGACACATGTAATGATGGAAAATGTATACCAAATCGTTAATCTACTCATGATCAGACATTTCAACTTGATAAAGTAGATCTATATCAGTTAGCTACTGGACTGATGAGGCTATTTTATCAGTTAATCTATTATGACACCGCAAAGGCATTTACCCTGATTGCTTACTCACGGAGGTATATCACTGAGGTGGTATAGGGAGCAGTTTATGATGTGAGTGTACGGATTAGTAAATAGCACACTTTATGATGTGAGTGTACGGATAAGTAAATAGCACACTTTATGATGTGAGTGTACGGATTAGTAAATAGCACACTTTATGATGTGAGTGTACGGATTAGTAAATAGCACACTTTATGATGTGACTGTACGGTAAGTAAAAGTCAAACAACAATCATTACCTGGGTAAACTGCCTGAGTATGTTCTGTCTATAAATTGAATGCATTTTAGACCGGAGACACATTAACCGTTATACTCAGACGTGTACAAAATATTTATAAGAAATGTCTTTTCTGTTAATAGCTGTTGCATAAAGATGTCAGTCTGTTTGACATAATATTCTGTTGTCATATGTAAACACACATTGAACCAACAGATACAGAAGCAATTACCAATGTCAGAGACTAAAAATATCGTTTGATGTCACTGCTCATGTAACGACTGAATTTTTCTAACGTGTAAGAGATGTAAACTAAATCTTGGCGACATTTTTTTCAGTTTGAAAGTTTTTGCAAGGTAACAGTTTACTATTGTTGTGACAATAGCAAAACGTATTCCGAGTCAACTAGAAATCTGATTTATGTTGCGTAAAAAAGACTGAAAAAGATACATACGAAGATGCAATTTCAACAACAACGAAATTGCAAACAACAAATAAACTTACTCAAGCAGACCTCGTGTTTTCAAGTATATGGCATACAGTAAACAGCATGGGGACACATAACGACTTTATACGTAAACACACCATATTTGTTGTATATGGCAACGTTCCTATGTACGTCGTGAAGGGATTAATGTGTTACAATAAGGACAATTGTTGTATATTCATTCAAATAGAGACCCGCGAAGATCCAGATTAGAATTGATCTTCAGTAACCCATCCTCGTCATATGAGGCGACTAACGTCATGCTCGCTGACCTGCTTCACACATGTCAACAGATCCCAAATACATATAGCTAGAATATTTAGGAGATAAACATCATGTGTTGGCCAATTTCCGGGTGTTATTGAGTATTTGAAGCACGGGAATGCATTTGGAACCGACGGCGTTTATCGACATTGTAAACTAAAAAATAAACCAAAGGGGTTTTACTGTCTGCACTCGTTTACATCGAGTAGGGGTACAGCAGTGATGTGTCATCAGCTGGTCGTTTCAGCTGGTTCCCATGGTAGCATCTGGAGTTGCTCATTTGTGACGTCATTCTAACTTTACGTCACAATATGACTTGAATGACGTCACCACCGTTGATGACACAACAAAACAATTGTTTACGTGTCAATACGCAGTGACTAGTCTTGCAGTTTCCGGGAATCTAATACCATTTGATCATGTTTTTCAACCAATCAGATTACAGAACACAGTGACTTTTGGTTTACAATGCTGAATGTGACTTGAAACTAAACTCACTCACTCGCCATTCGATGACGTGGTCACAGTACTCCTAGTCCAGTTCTGATTTTTATATTACTGAAACTGTGAAAACTGTTCCCCTGTGACGATTTGTTTATAAAGGTTACGGTGTAAGTAACAACTGCTCCCCTGTGACGATTTGTTTATAAAGGTTACGGTGTAAGTCACAACTGTCCCCCTGTGACGATTTGTTTCTAAAGGTTACGGTGCAAGTAACAACTGTCCCCCTGTGACGATTTGTTTATAAAGGTTACGGTGTAAGTAACAACTGTTACCCTGTGACGATTTGTTTATAAAGGTTACGGTGTAAGTCACAACTGTTACCCTGTGACGATTTGTTTATAAAGGTTACGGTGTAAGTAACAACTGCTCCCCTGCGACGACTTGTTTCTAAAGGTTACGGTGTAAGTCACAACTGTCCCCCTTCGACGACTTGTTTATAAAGTTTACGGTGTAAGTAACAACTGTCCCCCTGCGACGATTTGTTTATAAAGGTTATGGTGTAAGTAACAACTGTCCCCTTGCGACGATTTGTTTATAAAGGTTACAGTGTAAGTCACAACTGTTCCCCTGCGACGACTTGTTTATAAAGGTTACGGTGTAAGTAACAACTGCTCCCCTGCGACGACTTGTTTATAAAGTTTACGGTGTAAGTCACAACTGTTACCCTGTGACGATTTGTTTCTAAAGGTTACAGTGTAAGTAACAACTGTCCCCCTGCGACGACTTGTTTATAAAGGTTACGGTGTAAGTAACAACTGTTCCCCTGCGACGACTTGTTTATAAAGGTTACGGTGTAAGTAACAACTGTCCCCCTGTGACGATTTGTTTATAAAGTTTACGGTGTAAGTAACAACTGTTACCCTGTGACGATTTGTTTCTAAAGGTTACAGTGTAAGTAACAACTGTCCCCCTGCGACGACTTGTTTATAAAGGTTACGGTGTAAGTAACAACTGTTCCCCTGCGACGACTTGTTTATAAAGGTTACGGTGTAAGTCACAACTGTCCCCCTGCGACGATTTGTTTATAAAGTTTACGGTGTAAGTAACAACTGTTACCCTGTGACGATTTGTTTCTAAAGGTTACAGTGTAAGTCACAACTGTCCCCCTGCGACGATTTGTTTATAAAGTTTACGGTGTAAGTAACAACTGTTACCCTGTGACGATTTGTTTCTAAAGGTTACAGTGTAAGTCACAACTGTCCCCCTGCGACGATTTGTTTATAAAGTTTACGGTGTAAGTAACAACTGTTACCCTGTGACGATTTGTTTCTAAAGGTTACAGTGTAAGTAACAACTGTCCCCCTGCGACGACTTGTTTCTAAAGGTTACGGTGTAAGTAACAACTGTTCCCCTGCGACGATTTGTTTATAAAGGTTACGGTGTAAGTAACAACTGCTCCCCTGCGACGATTTGTTCCTAAAGGTTACGGTGTAAGTCACAACTGTCCCCCTTCGACGATTTGTTTCTAAAGGTTACGGTGTAAGTAACAACTGTCCCCCTGCGACGACTTGTTTCTAAAGGTTACGGTGTAAGTAACAACTGTCCCCCTGCGACGATTTGTTTATAAAGGTTGCGGTGTAAGTAACAACTGTTACCCTGTGACGATTTGTTTATAAAGGTTATGGTGTAAGTAACAACTGCTCCCCTGCGACGATTTGTTTATAAAGGTTATGGTGTAAGTAACAACTGTCCCCCTTCGACGACTTGTTTATAAAGGTTACGGTGTAAGTAACAACTGTCCCCCTGCGACGATTTGTTTATAAAGGTTATGGTGTAAGTAACAACTGTCCCCCTGCGACGATTTGTTTATAAAGTTTACGGTGTAAGTCACAACTGTTCCCTTGCGACGACTTGTTTATAAAGGTTACGGTGTAAGTAACAACTGCTCCCCTGCGACGATTTGTTTATAAAGGTTACGGTGTAAGTAACAACTGTTCCCCTGCGACGACTTGTTTATAAAGGTTACGGTGTAAGTCACAACTGTCCCCTTGCGACGATTTGTTTCTAAAGGTTACGGTGTAAGTCACAACTGTTACCCTGTGACGATTTGTTTCTAAAGGTTACGGTGTAAGTAACAACTGTCCCCCTGCGACGATTTGTTTATAATGTTTACGGTGTAAGTAACAACTGTCCCCTTGCGACGATTTGTTTATAAAGGTTACGGTGTAAGTAACAACTGTCCCCCTGTGACGATTTGTTTATAAAGGTTACGGTGTAAGTAACAACTGTTCCCCTGCGACGATTTGTTTATAATGTTTACGGTGTAAGTAACAACTGTCCCCTTGCGACGATTTGTTTATAAAGGTTACGGTGTAAGTAACAACTGTTACCCTGTGACGATTTGTTTATAAAGGTTACGGTGTAAGTAACAACTGTTCCCTTGCGACGATTTGTTTATAATGTTTACGGTGTAAGTAACAACTGTCCCCTTGCGACGATTTGTTTATAAAGGTTACGGTGTAAGTCACAACTGTCCCCCTGTGACGATTTGTTTATAAAGGTTACGGTGTAAGTAACAACTGTTCCCCTGCGACGATTTGTTTATAATGTTTACGGTGTAAGTAACAACTGTCCCCTTGCGACGATTTGTTTATAAAGGTTACGGTGTAAGTAACAACTGTTACCCTGTGACGATTTGTTTCTAAAGGTTACGGTGTAAGTAACAACTGTCCCCCTGCGACGACTTGTTTATAAAGGTTACGGTGTAAGTCACAACTGTCCCCCTGCGACGACTTGTTTATAAAGGTTGCGGTGTAAGTAACAACTGCTCCCCTGCGACGATTTGTTTATAAAGGTTACGGTGTAAGTAACAACTGTCCCCTTGCGACGATTTGTTTCTAAAGGTTACGGTGTAAGTAACAACTGTTCCCCTGCGACGATTTGTTTATAATGTTTACGGTGTAAGTAACAACTGTCCCCTTGCGACGATTTGTTTCTGAAGGTTACGGTGTAAGTAACAACTGTTACCCTGTGACGATTTGTTTCTAAAGTTTACGGTGTAAGTAACAACTGTCCCCCTGTGACGACTTGTTTATAAAGGTTACGGTGTAAGTCACAACTGTCCCCCTGCGACGACTTGTTTATAAAGTTTACGGTGTAAGTAACAACTGTCCCCCTGTGACGATTTGTTTATAAAGGTTACGGTGTAAGTCACAACTGTTCCCTTGCGACGACTTGTTTATAAAGGTTACGGTGTAAGTAACAACTGCTCCCCTGCGACGATTTGTTTATAAAGGTTACGGTGTAAGTAACAACTGTCCCCCTGTGACGATTTGTTTCTAAAGGTTACGGTGTAAGTAACAACTGTCCCCCTGTGACGACTTGTTTATAAAGGTTACGGTGTAAGTCACAACTGTCCCCCTGCGACGACTTGTTTATAAAGGTTACGGTGTAAGTAACAACTGTCCCCCTGTGACGATTTGTTTATAAAGGTTATGGTGTAAGTCACAACTGTTCCCTTGCGACGACTTGTTTATAAAGGTTACGGTGTAAGTAACAACTGCTCCCCTGCGACGATTTGTTTCTAAAGTTTACGGTGTAAGTAACAACTGTTCCCCTGCGACGACTTGTTTCTAAAGGTTACGGTGTAAGTCACAACTGTCCCCTTGCGACGATTTGTTTCTAAAGGTTACGGTGTAAGTAACAACTGTCCCCCTGCGACGACTTGTTTATAAAGGTTACGGTGTAAGTAACAACTGTCCCCCTGTGACGATTTGTTTATAACGGTTACGGTGTAAGTCACAACTGTCCCCCTTCGACGATTTGTTTCTAAAGGTTACGGTGTAAGTAACAACTGTCCCCCTGTGACGACTTGTTTATAAAAGTTACGGTGTAAGTAACAACTGTCCCCCTGCGACGACTTGTTTATAAAGGTTACGGTGTAAGTAACAACTGTTACCCTGCGACGATTTGTTTATAAAGGTTACGGTGTAAGTAACAACTGCCCCCATGCGACGATTTGTTTATAAAGGTTACGGTGTAAGTAACAACTGTCCCCCTGCGACGATTTGTTTCTAAAGGTTACGGTGTAAGTAACAACTGTCCCCCTGCGACGACTTGTTTCTAAAGGTTACGGTGTAAGTAACAACTGCTCCCCTGCGACGATTTGTTTCTAAAGTTTACGGTGTAAGTAGCAACTGTCCCCCTGCGACGATTTGTTTCTAAAGGTTACGGTGTAAGTAACAACTGTCCCCTGCGACGATTTGTTTCTAAAGGTTACGGTGTAAGTAACAACTGTCCCCCTGCGACGATTTGTTTATAAAGTTTACGGTGTAAGTCACAACTGTCCCTTTGCGACGATTTGTTTCTAAAGGTTACGGTGTAAGTCACAACTGTTCGCTTATCGCTGATACTTGTCCATCTGCCAACTGTTACCTTGTATCTATCAGTTGTTCACGAACAAGTGGTAGTGTTTCCTTGGAACTAATTACTTATCATGCAACTCAAACTGAAAGTGTGACCTTCCAAGTAATAGTTTCTGTACGACTAATATTAACTGTTTGCTTGCAGCTGAATACATCTCACCCAACTGATAACTTCATCCGCTGCAACGGATACTGTATCATTCAACTGTTCCCCCAAAACTGATAAATGTACATACATTGATTAACGTTAATCTGTTTATTTGATTACTGTTATTGAAACGAATAGCTGTTTCCTTCAAACTGAAAACTTCTAGTGCTACTTATAAGTGGCCGGAGCAACTGAAAACAGTCCATGGAACTATGTATTAACTGTTCCCGTGTGACTCATGTCTTCTCATGGCAAACTGATAACTGAAACGTCTAGTGCAACTGGTTTGCTCGGAAACAGATACCATCTCACTACATGCTATTGACGTATTCATATAACTTTCCATGCAACTTTACTACCGATCAATTGTTTAAACTTCCTTAAAGCACTCACGACATGTTACGTACGTAATCGAAGATGAGTTTCTCCACTAACGTAGATAACCAACTGCAGACCTTATGCATATGTAATGAACTGCTACTTTTGGTGTAACATTTTGTTAAGGATTTGCCAGTTTTCACTGCAACTCGTGACAATAATGTTTTCAATGTTACAAATTTGTTTTACAATATCTTTTCGTACAAGTGAGTGAGTGAGTTTAGTTTTACGCCTCTTTCAGCAATATTCCAGCAATATCACGGCGGGGGACACCAGAAATGGGCTTCACACATTGTACCCATGTGGGGAACGAACCCGGGTCTCCGGTGTGACGAGCGAACGCTTTAACCACTAGGCTACCCCACCACCCCTTTTCTCATACAAACTGATATTTGTTCACCTGCAACTGAAACGTCTATTGTACTGGTTACGGTTTCGGAAACAGATACCACTTGAGAGGAAAATGCCGATAGCGTATTGCTGCGTGTTTATTTCCACCTAAACCAACAATCTACAACCCACCACAATACATGTCTTTGTTGTCTGGCAGGAAGACGTCTCCCTATGACATGCTCATGATTGCAGTACCCCGATAGTGTGTACACATTCCTTGAGGCACAAGGCAATAAAATGGCATCGTTGCTGAAACCCGTGCAAGAGACCAGGGTATAATGTGATATGTTCCCGGTTCTGGCCAATATGACATTATACTGTATGCACTTTCTGAACTAGCTGCTCACATTCGGAAAAAGATGAAGCTTTTCAATATCCAATTTCATATCGCCTCTGGCATTACCATGACTACCAACAATGTGAGAGCATCCTTTGAAAGGTGGACTCCTCCTTTCACGACAGGACTTCTTTTCGGAGAAAGGCATAATATTTTATGGATAACAACGCAATGGATAATATTTCAAATTCATTGTTATGATTACACGATGCCATTTAGAAAGTGGTCAAATGCAACATACGTTATATTTGGGATTACACTTTTTTTTAGTAAAGAACAAATTCTAGTATTTTTGTCTATTTGAGTCCTCAGAGTCAGGGACCTAATCGCCAGGGTTCGAATCCCGGATGGGACTCAACTCAAAAATATACTAGAATTTGTATTTTACTAAAAACAAGGTATAATCCCAAATATAACGTATGTTACATTTCACCACTTTCTAAATGACGTTGTGTAATCATAGCCTTCGGCCATAGGAATCGTGCCAATTAACACTTATCAGAGGGGTACACAAAGCCCGCAGTCTAAACTACCAGTTGTCCGACTTTCGCTCTGTGGAAGTTGCGGTGGCTGGGCGGGTTAGGCGGCAAACAACGTGTTTAATATTATAAAGATGATTAAGATTCTATATTCAACACAAACCCGCAGACAGTCAGTTCGATCCTTTAAGACTAATGTATTAAGTATTATTATCCGTCTGTTCTATATAAGTTGTTAATGTAATCCGTTAACTCTCCAGTTAACCCAAGGATGCCTCTAGGGTACTATGATTGGTGCAGTTATACATACAACTTACAACAACACCGAGAGGCACATCCTGGACATCTCTAGTGTATTTCCATTATACCATGATTCATCTACGGCTAGGGCAGACGAATTTATTACCTCCCCTGATCGACTTTTATCCAATCAGGTGTCTACGCTGGGAAGTTGAGCGTAGTAATCACTACTTACTTATGCTTCTTAAATTGTCTAAACGATCAAACTTGGCAATACAAATCATGCACACATGTATTCTGAAAAGGGTAGAAGGGGTTTTGCATATATAACTTTAAATGTTTCTGGGTTGTAACGACCGCTTAGTTGATTGGCTACTGTGAGAATGCGGAGCCAGCAAAGGGAGGTAATAAAATCATCAGGTCGAGATGCTTCCAGGGTGTCGTGTAGATTTACCGGAACTTATTCCGTGGAGATATCGAGGATGCGGCGGGCATGAACATGTGTATATGTGCGCGCGTGAGTGCGTTCGTTCGTTCGTTCGTTCGTTTTTATGTGTATGGTTATCCCTTTTTAAACAGAATTAGAAACAATAAGGAGAATGCTCATCAAAGATGTATTCAAATACTCATAGCGTTCCGACGGTGAGGACTACGTTTACTATATCTCCCCAAAAAGTGCGAATTTGAAGAAATATCCCTTTTGCATGCGATAAACATCATGGAATGCGTCATGTGTGAATTTATCTTTCAGTTCGTGTTGCTAGATATAGATGTAAGTGTTATTTAAATTAATTTAGTTTAAATCGTGCGAATTGATCAGATCACATGAACTCACCGTACAAAATGTGTAACCCAGACTACCCGTAGGGACACCTTGAAACAATACGTGACAGTCAATAAAACACTCAGACGGACAAAAAACGTCTCAAGATGTGAAAGAACTGGCATACATCAACCAATGCTGACATGACAAAGATATTTTTTAAACATAACGGACAATGCGCAGACACATCTGAAAGTTCAATGGCACATCATCTTAATAATGCTGCAAGACGCGAAAAAAAGCTGTGACCTGACGTTGGACAAGTTGCGATAGGGCCTGGATCAGTTTGTTTGAGTAGACTGGAGGAAGCATGGAGTTTTACGCTGCTGTTAGCAATATCCCAGCAATATCACAGTGGGGAATACCATGTACACATGTTGGGGATCGAACCTAGGTTCCCGGCGTGACGAGCGAATGCCTTAACCAGTAGGCTACCGCACCGTCCACGTTCCATGCGCATTTCTAAAGCGTGTTTATATCCACTTCTGGACATCAAATACACAGATCAATTTCCATGGGGATGCATCGTGAAATAGGTACGCATTGAAAACTGAGAACGGGGCCCATATTCTCTAAACGGTCGTAGCCCTGAGAATTCGTAACTTTATTCATAGTCAGCGTCTTAAAAAGAATGGGCTTAATAAGTTCGTAGGGCACAACATCACAACATGCCGCCGTTCGTTCTTCCTTTCTTTTCTCGCCTTCTGTCACCTTTTAACAGACAGAACCTGCTTTCATCAGTGAAGACAGTCCTCTGTTAGTCTCGTCGCTGGCAACGGTATACTGTCCGGGTCATGCCCAGTCTCTGACGTCGACAATGACCGTCCTTTGTAAAATCGATAAGCCCTATTCCTTGAGTAGCATATGCATTGTCCTGGCATTCGGCTTCGATGACATGAATATGAAGAATCGATTCAAGAGATTCACAGAAGACATGTACATGTCTGTATTTGGCGTAGTAATTTACCTCTGTCCCCATGAAGATCCGGGTTAGAATCAGAAACGCATATTTGCCGTAAGGGGGAGGTTCAGGCTAGCTGACTAGGTTCTAGGTACATCGATGCTCATGCTATTGATCACTGAATTGTGAGGTCCAAGTCGTCACCTAGCTGGTCTATCTTTACATCTGCCAGGTTTATCTGCAGAGTTGCATCAGGTTAATTAGAGAAAATCGTAAACAACAAATAGTTCCAGCTATCTGAGCATTGTGGTATCGTCTTTGCGTTTTGCATGGAATATGGTTTGAAGTTTTGTTCTCAACTTCTACGCAATTTCATTTCTAAAGCGTGTTTGTATCCACTTCTGGACATCAAAAACACTTAAAAAATATATGTATCATTTTATTTCATGGAAATTTCATTAAATCACTGATCAATCAATTTGTGATCAACACGAGAAATTTCATATACGTTACGAGGAATACTCTTGGTGCCATTGAGAGTCAAAGACACTAGGGGTCAAACACGAAAGTCACACTCAAATATCTGGTATGACCTCCGTCTGCATCGATTACTGCTGTGCATCTACGACGCCTCATGGAAGCAAACAGGTTAGCATGGAAGTGTTGTGTTATGTTGTTCCATATTCTGATAAGCTGTCTTTGGAGTTCCACAAGCGTTGACGGTGCATGGGGAAGCCGGAGTAGCTGATGTTTCATTTCGTCCTATACGTGCTCAATGGGCGAGATATCGGGCGAATTTGCGGGCCAGGGAAGAACATCTACTTCTTGTTGCTGCAGATACTGTTGAACAACACGAGCTGCGTGGGGTCGGGCGTTGTCCTGCTGTAGAATGACGTCGGGGCCGTTACGTTGCAGAAACGGGACAACAACAGGTGCAAGCACTTTATCACGACATATGGCTGCATTGAGGTTGCCATTAATAATGACCAGCTCAGTTCTGTTACTGGCAGTGGTGCCACCCCACACCATGAGAGATCTTCCCCCATAACGGTTTCGCTCCACGACACTTGGATCTGCTTAGCGTTCGTTTCGACGTCTGTACACTCTCTGTCGGCCATCTGATGACGAAAGATAGAAACGACATTCATCTGTGAATAAAACACGTCGCCACCAGTGTAAGGGATGCCTGAGATGTTGTCTACACCACTGCTGACGAGCACGACGATGACGTAACGTCAAAATCGGACGCATTGCAGGTCTCCGAGGACGTAAGTCGTATTCTCTCAGCCGGTTGATTACTGTTTGAGGATGTATCGGTCTCAGGGATGTTCCTGTCTGTCGTCGTTGCCGTTTGTTGCCGGTTCCGGAGATGGGCGACACGGATATATCGGTCTTGTGCAGGGGTGGTAACTCGGGATCTCCTGGAGCGGGGTTGGTCTCGAACGTCAGCATGTTGTGCATGTCGATGGACTGGCCTGTCTACAGTGTTACGGTGGCAGTTGAAATGCTGGGCAACCACTCTCTATGTTCTGCCAGCTCTAATCATACCCAGGGCAAGAAGACGTTGATCTATTGTCAATCTTAGCATGCTAAATTGGAGTCGTTTTAACAGCAGCGCAAGTTTCAATGTGAACGATAGAAATACCTTACTTTTGTGTTTAAATACCTAAGGTTTCACACTGCTGCATGAATTTTCACAGTCTCCACGTGCAAAACATGCCTTTTCACAAACGTGCAGCACGTCATTTAACATTACCGCAATTTTAACGGGGAAAACCGTTTTTGTGTTCAATATCACTTATTCATGAACAGGTTAACATTGTTTACACATACATCTTTTTTTTAGTTTGATCAATTTCTTCAATGCACACTTTCTTTTTTGTAAGACTATAGTTATGCATTGAAAAGTGAAAACCAGTGATGATACCGGGGCTCTTAGTCTTTAATCGGTCGTAGCCCTAAGAATTCTTAACTTTGTTCATAGTCAGTGTGCTGCGTATGGGCTTAAGAAGTTCGTAGGGCTACGAACGTTTCGAGAATAGCTAGCCAGGTGGTTACACAAAATATAAACACCGGCTCCACACACGTAGGTCTCAGTACAGAAGTACGTTTGGGAGTTAAGGGAGTTATGATATGTAAGTGATAGAGTTATGATATGGTGTGTGGGTGAGTGAGTGAGTGAGTGAATTTAGTTTTACGCCGCACTCAGCAATATTACAGCTATATGGCGGCGGTCTGTAAATAATCGAGTCTGGACCAGACAATCCGGTGATAAACAGCATGAGCATCGATCTGCGCAACTGGGAACCGATGACATGTGTCAACCCAGTCAACGAGGCTGACCACCTGATCTCCTTAGTCGCCTCTTACGACAAGCATAGTCGCCATTCATGGCAAGCATGGGTTGCTGATGGCCTATTCAACCCCGGACAATCGTCTCATGGATTGTGTCATGCTGTTGAGCAACGCGTTTAATTTGGTAAATTCCTCTGAATATCCACCATACTATTTCTAGGATGAAAACTCGACAACGCTCACAACGGTGTCCAGGAGAACGCTTACACGCTAGATTTTTCTGCAGCGCATATATCGAATATTCTGCACTTGTTTCTTTGAGTTAATCCCCTGGATACCGATTTTTTCCTGACTTTAAAAGTTCTGAATAATAAAAGTGGGACGGGAAATTCAGTCGCGCAATACGTCTCAAAATGAAATTAAACAAAGACGTAGAATATTAGATTTACTATCGAGAGTGTAAAATTAAGGACATTTTTTAAGTCGATTTGAAAAAACATTATTTTAGTGATACAGTTTACAGTTTCGAAGCGTTGTTTTTCAGTGGAAATTAGAGGGGGAAAGAAAAATCACCCATTTTTTAACTTTACTCCAATATAACTACCGCGGGACCATTTTTTTATTCAACACAAACCATATACATTTGATACAAAATAGCAGGCCATAAGCGAACAAAAGCAATTTTCCACAATATCAGAGAACAGAGGCATAACTCCTCTATTGTTCAAAGTTGGTCGTTTAAAACACAGCTGTTGGAATTTACTGTTGCTAACGATTGTAAAAATGCAACTTTTCGCATTGTATTCTTTACGAGAAACCTTTCCAACGAAAATATCGATATTGAAAATGTAAATGAAAAATTATGTAAATGTATGATCACAAATCATAAGAAAAGACTAAATTCTGAAAAATAGGAACAGAGTATCATATATCCTAATACTGGCCTCTCGACCATGTAACTTATCAGTAAGATGTTACTCTGTAACTGAATTAGACAAAATATACCGCACTTAATTGGCATCTCTTTATGGTTAAACTTTATTACGGGGCGGTGGGGTAGCAAAGAAGATAGAGCGTTCGCTCTTCACGCCGAAGATCTGAGTTCGATTCCCCCAATGAGCACAATGTGTGAAGCCCATTTCTGGTGATCCCCGTCTTGATATTGTTGGAATATTGCTGTGTGTGGCATAAAACTAAACTCACTCACTCACTAATACCAGAAGTAATATTGAAACTCAAGCAGAAACTAGGTTTCGCCTTCTGTCAGAAAATACAATAATGGACTGAATTAGCGGAATAAACATGTTATCGGGATCGACCAACAATTGTAAGCGTCATGATATACATGTATATGGGTGAGTTTAGTTGCACACAATAGTATTCAAGCTATGTGGCGTCGATCTGTAAATAATCGGGTCAGAACCAAACAATCCAGTGATCAGCAACATGAGCATCGATCTGCGCAATTGGGAAGCGTGAGTGAGTGAGTGAGTTTAGTTTTACGCCGCACTCAGCAATATTACAGCTATATGGCGGCGGTCTGTAAATAATCGAGTCTGGACCAGACAATCCAGTGATCAACAACATGAGCATCGATCTGCGCAATTGGGAAGCGATGACATATATCAACCAAGTCAGGGAGCCGGACCACCCGATCCCGTTAGTCGCCTCTTACGACAAGCTGAGTCGCCTTTTATGGCAAGCATAGGTTGCTAACGGCTTATCCGACCTCGGACCTTCACGGTATCCGATATGTATGAATGTTTTACAATGTCTCTTAAAGTGAAGTAAACAGTTTGTTTATCGTGTGATCAAAGTACTTAAAAATGGTGAAATATTTGATTATGTAAATCGTTTGCGACTAACCCACATCTGGCAAATCTTTAAATGTATTAATAAACAATGTTTAAATCAATCAACAAAACGTCTCAAAACAGTACCAAGAAAAATTCCTGCTACGATTGAAAAGAGTATTTTGTTGAAGCATTTTTTAGAAACATGAAACGTCTATTGATCAAACGGCTTAAACTTACATGATATGAAATTACGGCGTTGTATAAGACTGTTGAACAATGAGTCAAAGACAAATCAACATCATGATTGAAAGCTGTAAGCTGTAGGAGAGTGTAATCATGTGTAGTGTTAATAAATCCACATCGCCTCAAGGAAATGACCAAACATCATGATGCAGTATTCGTGACCTCACACATAACACAGCATATATATACAGGAGATATCGCTTGTGTGAGCTCAGACGGTATCTCCTTGCAGATATCGCTTTGACAGCAGATTTTGCACAATGCCCTGACAATGACATGATGCCATGAACTTGATGACGTCACAATGCTATGACATCGTTGCACTGCAAATCAAATGCCAGTGCTCTGTTCAGAGGTGTACATTTTTCACTGAAAACTAATGAAGAATGATTTTGGATGATAAATAGAATCTCACCCTCGTGTCTACTGATATCAATTATACCAACACTCGTTGATATATTGGATATCAGTAGACACTTCTTGGGTGATATTCTCTCAGTCGGAAATGCAAATGAATACTATTTCATTTTGTTCTCATTTGATCTCAAGCACAACGTCCGTTTTCACACCTAATTTATTAAGCTCAGTTGTATTTATTCATTTTGATTCTGTAACGTAGGAGGAATGTTCAGTACGTGGACCTGAATGTTCAGTACGTTGACCTGAATGTTCAGTACGTGGAACTAAATGTTCAGTACGTTGAGCTGAATGTTCACTACGTTGACCTGAATGTTCACTACGTGTACCTGAATGTTCAGGATATGATACGTATGTCATAACCGGCCAACAGGAGACATGATTTTGTTAACACTATCTTACATATGTTTGAAAATTCATACAATCTAAGCGAATATACGAGGGTTGGCTGAAAAGTTCTCAGTCTGAGTGGTTTTTCCCCACCAGGTATAGACAGGTGTTTGCCACCAATGAGGACAATCATTTAGTGAATCATAGACACAAGAACTACAAACGTACTAATAGTTTTATCTCAACTACAGCTCTTTTGGTAAACCTACCCTCTGAAATCATCAGAAATGGACAAAACTGAATACAGGGCAGTCATCAAGTACTTGCAAAAGAAAGGGATGTCCCCAACACAGATACATGCTGACATGGTCTCCACTCTAGGGGATGATGCTCCTTCATTTTCCACAGTAAAGAAGTGGGCTGCAGAATTTAAGCGTGGCAGACAAAGCCTTGATGATGACCCACGCTCAGGAAGGCCTTCAACAGCAACCACTCCAGAAAACATCACGCGAGTGCTCGATATGTTGATGGATGATCGACGATTGACTACTCGACATATTGCTAGTGTAGTGGGCATCTCTCATGAGAGGGTTGAGCATATTATCACCAACGAATTAGGAATGACTAAAGTTTCTGCAAGATGGGTGCCAAAGCTCTTGCCAGCAGAACAGAAACGTGTCAGGTTCCAGACATCCCTTGACAATTTGCGTCGTTTTGAAGCAGATCCCGATGATTTTGTGGCACGATTTGTAACCATGGATGAGACCTGGATACATCACTTTCAACCAGAAACAAAACTACAGTCAAAACAGTGGAAGCATCCTGATTCACCAGCTCCGAAGAAAGGCAAGTCTGTTCCTTCAGCTGGAAAGGTGATGGCATCAGTCTTTTGGGTTCCAGGGGTATTCTGCTCATTGATTATCTTGAAAAAGGTCAAACTATCAACGGCAGATACTATGCTGATCTACTGAACCAGTTGCGAGAAGCAATCAAAGCCAAACGACGAGGGATGATCGCTAAAGGTGTCCTCTTCCACCAAGACAATGCGCCTGTTCACAAATTGGTGGTGGCCATGTCAACAATCCGCGATTGTGGCTTTGAACTCATTGACTATCCTCCTTATTCACCTGATTTGGCTCCTTCTGACTTCCACCTGTTCCCCAAAATGAAAAAGGAACTCGCAGGTCGCCATTTTGCAAGTAATGATGACGTCATTTCCGCTGTGACTGATTTTTTTAGGGTAGCTGAAGAAGATTTCTTCCTGACCGGGATTCGGGCCTTGCAGCATCGCTGGCAAAAGTGTGTGAACTTGGAAGGGGACCATGCAGAAAAATAAATTACAAACGTGGACTTTGTAACTTTTTTTCACAGTGAGGCTTAGAACTTTTCAGCCAACCCTCGTAGAGAGGTTGGCAACGTTTCAGAATTGGAGATTTGATGCGATGACGCGATGAGATGCGCAAAAGGGAGCCGTTTCTAAGATGGCGTCGAAAGAAAACACAGATGCAGACGCGCTTCTTTCCCAACCTCGACCGACTGGAAATTTCCCGATTCTTACTTCGCGACATAACGTATAGTGTCTTCTGCATTATTTAATGAAATCTGACAGAGTATATCCTTCGAAAATGTTAAAGAATAAATACTTAAAACGTGCACCATAAAAAGTCAGGTATATCCACGCGGTTCGACATTTGGCGCTTCTCTTGTCTTGTCTACTCATTTCAGAATGTTTTAGACAAATTTAACGTTCGGCTTTTTACGTCAAACCTGTGAAAAACCCTGATTGATGCCCTTTGGGGCACAACGCTTACGTCGACTAAGCACGCTACTCAAGGTAAAGAACTGTATATGCTGGCGCCCTCCGTTTGCAGATCGCATCAACTCCCCTTAGGGCACGCTACACCGTCACAATAAGGATGCATACAAAGTTCCCTTCAATTGTCTGGGAATGTCTGTTGGTATCAGACCAACTGTCCCCCGGTACACCGTCCCCCAGACAAGTGCCCTCAGACAACTGAGCCCTTGCTATCTTCCCCCGTCAACTGTGGCCCCCGGACAACTGTCCCCTGGGCTAATTTCCCCATAGGACCAGTGCCCCCCATGAAAACTAAAAGTCACTCTCTTCTCCTTTAGGATTGTTTTCCTTAAACTCAACCATAAATTACATCCATTAACACAACATTGTGCTGAGTTGTGATTAAGATAACAGCTTAATTACATTATATTAACAAACAGTGCCTTTAGTAAGAAACTGGCTACCATCTTGATAGGATTGTCAAACAGAATTAACAGTGTTGCATTGTGAGTCGCTTGCCCTCAAACAAAAAGCCTTCCGTGACAATGCCAAATGACTTGCACATGATGTTGAAAAATGTAACCCCTGGACATTTTGGAATTTCAGTTAGAGTATTGTTGATACTGTTGATACTGCTGATACTTGATATCTGCCTAGTAGACCGTATACATGTTATTTGGTTCGTTCTGTATTGCTGTAGTTGATGTACCATGGTAGAAAGTGAAGCACGGGTATAGAGGACAACGTATTCAGCGACTAAAACAAACCTTCATCAAGAATACATCCTTGCAACCTTCGACTTAAACGATGTCACGCTACTATTGACTTCGACTATAACCAAACATGTCGGTTTGTTTCGTGTGTCAGGGCACAATGGGCCAATAGTCGACACCCGAAATAGAATCACGAAACATCGCGATTGTTAAATGAAAGACAAAATCCTCACACTTGAATATACACCTCTTAGGCTTAACTGCAATACAGAAGTTGCCCATCCCTAGACGGTAGATTAACGATGATAGCTACACGGATGCACATCCCTGCGATAGGAACTAATTACGAACATGCAAAGTACCCTTTTCGAGAAACAATCCTTTTGCTGGAGAATACTTCATCATCAAAAATCGCCGTGAGCCATGACTGTAATCAGCAATGCGTGTGGCTCGAGTATGTGAGTAGTACTGAGGGATTGGTCATCTGTGCTGGTCATTAATGCTAGGGGTTATTGCAGGTGTTGTTAATAATTCATTTATTGCTGTAGAAAGTAGTAAATAATGCTGATGACGTCATCCGGCTGCTCAAATGGAGAAGGATTTGAATAAACACAAATTACATAAACCTACATCATGGATTAAATAAGAGTTTACCGGACACACTGTCTTACAGGATAGGGTTTATTACATGTCATAAAAGTGAGCCCTTGCCAGGGAATAATAGGTTTAGTGTTGTAGAATATATTCTCTAATTGGTACCCTCTAATTAGCACCTGCCACAAGGGATGGACCATGTAGGGGGTTTGTTATAATAAACGTCCTCGCAATTGCTTTTGGAAACACGTCCCCAGTGGTTGTCACGTGTACGTCACGATGACAATGCTTTCATAAACAATTCCACAACACCAGCCGTATACTTTCTTTTGTACATCAGTTTCGTTACATCCTGATAGCTCTGGTGTTAGAGCAAGGCATTTTTAATGACCAAAATTTGATGATTTTTTATAAAACGTTTAATTACGATATATGTATCAAATGCACCCAAGATCACTACATGTATTTGTGAAAATGTCTAAACTAAGCATCTGTTTCCATTTTATTTTTTTTATTACAATACATGAAGCAATAGTGTCTTCTCAAAGTCATGCTTGCATCATGCTATGTCTATACAAGGCAATAAGTAAAATAGTTTTTTTTAATTTGTTTTAATTGTGTCATTCTCTTCTGAAATAAACAGGAGGGCATAGCGTTATTGATTTGTTTGTGTGAGAGAATCATCCTTTTAGAATGCAAAAACATAAATAGGATATAGTTCAATTAAATTCAAAAGGGGTTTTCTGTTGTAATCACCTGCACGTCAACACACGGGATGTACTCGTTTTAAGAGGAATGGGACTCTTTCGAAGTTAGCAATACTATTACTTCCATCATCAAAGAGATTTTTATAAAGTCCAGTTATTTCTTTTTTTATCAAAGGAAAATGATGTTTTGAAAGTTTATATTATTGAATTTATGTTGAACTTATATCTGTCTTAAAGGCTTTAATTTCGCGTCTAAATACTAGCTATTGCCTTTCTCTCTACGCATTGTTTTGAATTAAATATAAAAGTATTGAATCTTTTCTTCAAGATTTAGTTAATAGAACGATGGTTTTATGGTGACACTTAAAATAACGAAGATATAATAAACGGATCTTCTCATCGGCACCCGCATTTTAATTTTAGTTTAAAATTTGGATCAGTCCGTGAAAATGAAGTCTTAGGACGCGGTTTAAAGGTTGTTTTGCCCAATTATATATAGCACCCACATCAGCCATAAACGTGACGTCATCATTTGCTCTAGTCAACGCACAGGCCATGCAAGCAGGGAATGTGGAATAGCTTTGCAGGTTACATGAATTTGTTCAAGTAATCAGTCCTTTAATTATATTTACTAAAGTGTGTCGAAAATTGATAAAATATGTCTGTCATGTACCTCCATGTGTGTCACGTACTCGGTTGAGCGTATGGCGTTACTAAGCAAAAGCCAGCTTGTTCTATTTAAACACTATAACCCTTTAATCCCAGTTTATGCAGATACACCTATATTCCCCATGCGATACCTGATCGATATAAAACGGTTCCATCGTAGGCTGATAATAGCATTAATGTCTGATAGGGCACACTCATCGCATTCATGTTTAATGTCAATGGTTCGTTAAATACAGGGACGGTTTTCGAAAGGTATAGAAATACGTTTCATGCACTTAGCTTAACCCACCGTGCCATCACCTAGCAACACAATAAAGCGATTGAGAAAAGAGTAGAATTGCTCAATCCCCGTCGATATGGGAAGTTAAACTGTTGTCTCCTGAAACGAGTTTGGGAGAAACTCTTGTCTTGCTCGCTCGTGTCAAGCTCACGCTCATGGCATGTGTTGTGCGTGCGGTGCTGTGTGGTTGGAGTTTTGTAAATTTTCGGCAATGGCAGCTGATGTTCTGGCGTGTAGTGTGATGGTCAGAGGGGTTTTGTTGGATTTTCCACTTACTGCACTTTTCTATCTGTTCGACTGTCTGTCTGACCGCCTGTCGCTTGATATACAGTTCTCTCTCACCCCAACTCTTCCGATACATTTCTATCGCTCTGTCCCTCTCGATACGTATCTCTCTATCTCTCCCTCTCCGACTCTGTCCATCGCTGCCCCTGTTCCTCTCCATGGCCAGTTACACGAGGAAGGCAACATGACACTGTAACACACCATGATGACACTGGAGGACGGCAACACATGACACTGTAACACACCATGATGACACTGGAGGACGGCAACACATGACACTGTAACACAATGAGATGACACTGGAGGACGGCAACACATGACACTGTAACACACCATGATGACACTGGAGGACGGCAACACATGACACTGTAACACAATGAGATGACACTGGAGGACGGCAACATGACACTGTAACACAATGAGATGACACTGGAGGACGGCAACACATGACACTGTAACACAATGAGATGACACTGGAGGACGGCAACATGACACTGTAACACAATGAGATGATGCTGGAGGACGGCAACACATGACACTGTAACACAATGTGATGACACTGGAGGACGGCAACACATGACACTGTAACACACCATGATGACACTGGAGGGCGGCAACATGACACTGTAACACAATGAGATGATGCTGGAGGACGGCAACACATGACACTGTAACACACCATGATGACACTTGAGGGCGGCAACATGACACTGTAACACAATGAGATGACACTGGAGGACGGCAACACATGACACTGTAACACAATGAGATGATGCTGGAGGACGGCAACACATGACACTGTAACACACCATGATGACACTGGAGGGCGGCAACATGACACTGTAACACAATGAGATGACACTGGAGGACGGCAACACATGACACTGTAACACACCATGATGACACTGGAGGGCGGCAACATGACACTGTAACACAATGAGATGATGCTGGAGGACGGCAACACATGACACTGTAACACAATGTGATGACACTGGAGGACGGCAACACATGACACTGTAACACACCAAGATGACACTGGAGTAAGGCAACATGACACTGTAACACACCAAGATGACACTGGGGGAAGGCAACATGACACTGTAACACTCTCTCTCTCTCTCTCTCTCTCTCTCTCTCTCTCTCTCTCTCTCTCGTGCGCCTGTATTAGATTAGAGTGGCACTGTATCTCGGACAGATGTAACCTACAAGCCATGGTGTCCTGGGGCAATTCAATAAACTTGAAATCGTATTAATCCAATGATCCCAACAACATCCTTTGCCTGCTAAAGGTTTCTCCGAGATCACCCCAGTGACTGTAGAGCCTGAGACGTTGACCTTTATGTCGAGCGTGAAGCACTACGTGGACCTGTGGACCTGCTTATTTGAGGGGGCGACTCTAAGTGGGGCTTTGTTGGATGAGGAGAGAGGGGGATCATAAGGAAGGGGTGGGGGTGGGGGTGGGGTGATGGTGGCAGCTCTAGGAGCCGCTACACCACAGTTTACAGATCTGCCTGAACTAGATGGGTGTAGGTTATTGATGCCGGACCAAAAATCCCAATGTGTCTGTTAATCATTTGCGTGGCATTTTCAAAACGTGCCGTAAGTAAAACGATGGAATGTCCTATGATTAAGGTGCCACAACAACATGACACTAAAGGAAGTTAACATGACACTAAGGAAAGGCACAATGACACTGGAGGAAGGGAATGTGACACTAGGGGAAGGTAACATGACACTAAAGAAAGGTAACATGACACTGGAGGATGGCAACATGACACTAGAGGGAGGCAACGTGACACTGGACGAATGCAACATGACATCAAAGAAAGGTAACGTGACACTAGAAGAAGAGAACATGACACTGGAGGAAGGCAACACGACACTAAAGAAAGGTAACATGACACTGGATGATGGCAACGTGACAGTAAAGAACAGTAACATGACACTGGAGGAAAGCAACATGACACTAAACATAGGTATAATGACACTGGAGGAAGGCATCATGACACTAAAGAAAGGTAACATGACACTGGATGATGGCAACGTGACAGTAAAGAACAAACAGTAACATGACACTGGAGGAAAGCAACATGACACTAAACATAGGTATAATGACACTGGAGGAAGACATCATGATACAACATGACACTGGAGGAAGACAACACGACACTGGGGGAAGTCTACGTGACACTGGAGGAAGGCAACATGACACTGGAGTAAGGCATTATGACACTTAGGAAAGGTAACATGACGCTAAAGAAAGGTAAGAGGACACTGTAGGAAGGCAAGAGGACACTAACAAGGTAACATCACACTAAAGAGAGGTAACATGACACTAAATAAAGGCAACATGGCACTGGAGGAAGGCAACACGACACTGGAGGAAGGCAACACGACACTGGACGAAGGCATCTTGACACTTAGGAAAGGTAATATGACGCCAAAAAAGTAAGAGGACACTGTAGGAAGGCAAGAGGACAAGGTAACATGACACTAAATAAAGGTACGGGCAGGAAGACAACATGCTACTGAAGGAAGGCAACATGACACAAAAGAAAAGTAACATGACACTTGAGGAAGGTAACATGACACTAAAGAAAGGTAACATGACACTGGGGGAAGGTAACATGACACTAAAGAAAGGTAACAAGACACTGGAGGAAGGTAACATGACACTGGGGGAAGGTAACATGACACTGGAGGAAGGTAACATGACACTGGGGGAAGGTAACAAGACACTGGAGAAAGGTAACAAGACACTGGAGGAAGGTAACATGACACTGGAGAAAGGTAACAAGACACTGGAGGAAGGTAACAAGACACTGGAGGAAGGTAACATGACACTGGGGGAAGGTAACATGACACTGGAGGAAGGTAACATGACACTGGGGGAAGGTAACATGACACTGGAGAAAGGTAACAAGACACTGGGGGAAGGTAACATGACACTGGAGAAAGGTAACATGACACTGGAGAAAGGTAACAAGACACTGGGGGAAGGTAACATGACACTGGAGAAAGGTAACAAGACACTGGAGAAAGGCAACATGACACTGGAGGAAGGTAACATGACACTGGGGGAAGGTAACATGACACTGGAGGAAAGGCAACATGACACTGGAGAAAGGTAACATGACACTGGGGGAAGGTAACATGACACTAAAGAAAGGTAACAAGACACTGGAGGAAGGTAACATGACACTGGAGAAAGGTAACAAGACACTGGAGAGAGGTAAAAAGACACTGGAGGAAGGTAACATGACACTGGGGGAAGGCAACATGACACTTGAGGAAGGTATATTGACACTGGAGAAAGGTAACATGACACTAAAGAAAGGTAACATGACACTGGGGGAAGGTAACATGACACTGGAGGAAGGTAACATGACACTGGGGGAAGGCAACATGACACTGGAGGAAGGTAACATGACACTGGAGAAAGGTAACATGACACTGGAGAAAGGTAACAAGACACTGGGGGAAGGTAACATGACACTGGAGAAAGGTAACAAGACACTGGAGAAAGGTAACATGACACTGGAGGAAGGCAACATGACACTGGGGGAAGGTAACATGACACTGGAGGAAAGGTAACATGACACTGGAGAAAGGTAACATGACACTGGGGGAAGGTAACATGACACTAAAGAAAGGTAACAAGACACTGGAGGAAGGTAACATGACACTGGAGAAAGGTAACAAGACACTAAAGAAAGGTAACAAGACACTGGAGGAAGGTAACATGACACTGGGGGAAGGTAACATGACACTTGAGGAAGGTAACATGACACTGGAGAAAGGTAACAAGACACTAAAGAAAGGTAACATGACACTGGGGGAAGGTAACATGACACTAAAGAAAGGTAACAAGACACTGGAGGAAGGTAACATGACACTGAGGGAAGGTAACGTGACACTGGGGGAAGGTAACATGACACCGGAGGAAGGTAACATGACACTGGGGGAAGGTAACATGACACTGGAGAAAGGTAACATGACACTGGGGGAAGGTAACATGACACTGGAGAAAGGTAACAAGACACTGGGGGAAGGTAACATGACACTGGAGAAAGGTAACAAGACACTGGAGAAAGGTAACAAGACACTGGAGGAAGGTAACATGACACTGGGGGAAGGTAACATGACACTGGAGAAAGGTAACATGACACTGGAGGAAAGGTAACATGACACTGGAAGAAAGGTAACATGACACTGGGGGAATGACACTGGAAGAAAGGCAACATGACACTACAGGACGTTACATGACACAAAAGAAAGGTAACATGACACTGGAGAAAGGCATGCCACTAGGGGAAGGTAACATGACACTGGAAGAAGGTAACATGACAGTGGAAGAAGGTAACATGACACTGGAAGAAAGGTAACATGACACTAGAGGAAGGCACAGGACACAAAAGAAAAGCAGCATGACACTGGAGGAAGGCAACACGACACTAAAGAAAGGCAACATGACTCTTGAGGAAGGCGACACAACACTGATTGAAGGCAACATAACAATTCAGAACCACTGTAAGAAAGCGATATAAGACTCTTGGTCACACTGTTGGATACAAATGAAAACCACTTGTACTTGACAGTCTGGATTTAAGGGCGTCGTGAAGTTGTTTCTCTCATTGCTATACTCAGTAAGTTTAGATTTTACAATACAAGTTTCTTGCCTTCACCCGGCAAATTAAAACTTGACAACACATGTTGTCAAACTCGAGTTGGAGGGTGTGAACATTCCAACAACTCGCCACCAACACCAATTTCATAGTTGTCAAACTGTTGTCGAGACGTAGGATCCGTCTCTTTTCTCACCAACTTTTCCTTTAAACCTTCAGTGTTGTCAAACTCGCGTTTGACGTTTGAAGTGATGTCAAGCGTATGTCTTGAGGTGTGAATAGTTTTTCCCAGGACATTTTCTGTCATTAGATGCCCCAGACTACTTGTATTCA
Organism: Haliotis asinina; assembly: GCF_037392515.1. Taxonomy (NCBI): domain Eukaryota; kingdom Metazoa; phylum Mollusca; class Gastropoda; order Lepetellida; family Haliotidae; genus Haliotis; species Haliotis asinina. The sequence goes on along the minus strand of NC_090283.1, from coordinate 73,905,796 downwards.
GCATGCATGTTTCTGCTGATAAGCCACACTTAGATCAGCTCCCTATTGATTTCACAACCTCAAATGTCGCGGATTAAATTCTTCATGATGGCCAGCGGCAATGACGTTATTACGTCGATATTTAATTAAGAACACCTAGGGGATAAAACAGTAGACAGAGAAAAAAACATGTGTTTGATATTGAAGACAGCACGCCATGTACCAATTCAACACAATACGTGTACCAGACACCTGACAGCGTGTTTCATACAGGCCATGTGTTTCATACAGCAGTTCACGTGTTTAGTACAGCGGACCACGTGTTTAGGACAGCATACCACGTGTTCAGCACTGCACACCACACGTTTAGGACAGCAAATGTATGTTTAGTATACAGAAGAGTACAGGTTTCATACAGATCAGGTGTTTAATACAGCAGAACACGTGTTTAGTACAGCACACCACGTGTTTAGTATAGCAGACCACGTGTTTAGGACAGCATACCACGTGTTTAGCGCTGCAGACCACACTTTTAGGACAGCAAATGTATGTTTAGTATACAGAAGAGTACATGTTTATACAGATCAGGTGTTTAATACAGCAGAACACGTGTTTAGTACAGCACACCACGTGTTTAGTACAGCGTGTTTAGTACAACAGACCACGTGTTTAGTACAGCAAGCCACGTGTTTAGTGCATCAAACCACTTGTTTAGTACAGATTATATGTTTCACTCTGAAGACCACTTTTCCGTGCACCAAATCACGTGTTTAGTACAGATTATATGTTTCATACAGCAGAACACGTGTTTAGCACAGCTGACCTTGTGTTTCATACGGATCATGTGTTTCGTATAGTAGACCACGTGTTTAGTACAGCAGAACAAGTGTTTAGTACAGCAAACCACGTGTTTATGACAACAGACCACATCTTTCGTACAGATCATGTGTTTCATACAGTAGACCATGTGTTTAGTTCAGCAGACCAGTACAGCAAAGCACGTACGTGTTTAGTACAGCAGCACACGTGTTTAGTACACAGACCACTTGTTTCATACAGATTATGTGTTTCATATCGTAGACTACGTGTTTAGTACAGCAAACCACGTGTTTAGTACAGCAAGGCACGTGTTTAGAACAGCAGACCACGTGTTTAGACACATGGGCGTGGATTGTAAAACCGGGACAGAGTTGAAATCTTGATACATAAACACACTGGCCTAAAACATAATGCACGGAAACACATGGAAAGCATAATACATAGACACTTAGGTGTAAGTAGTCAAAATCGGAAACAAATCGTGATACATAGACACATATGTGTAAATCGTGATACATAGACACATATGGGTAAATCGTGATGCATAGACACATATGTGTAAATCGTGATACACAGACACATATGTGTAAATCGTGATGCATAGACACAAATGTGTAAATTGTGATGCATAGACACATTTGTTTAAATCGTGATCCATAGACACATATGTGTAAATCGTGATGCATAAACACATATGAGTAAATCGTGATATACAGACAGATATGTGTAAATTGTGATGCATAGACACATGCGTAAATCGTCATGCATAGACACATATGTGTAAATTGTGATGCATAGATACATTTGTGTAAATCGTGATGCCTAGACACATATGGGTAAATCGTGATGCATAAACGCACATGTGTAAATCGTGATGCATAGACACACATGTGTAAATCGTGATAGACAGACACATATGGGTAATTCGTAATACATAGACACATTTGTGTAAATCGTGATACATAGACACATATGGGTACATCGTGATACATAGACACATATGGGTAAATCGTGATGCATAGACACAAATGTGTAAATTGTGATGCATAGACGCATTTGTGTAAATCGCGATACATAGACACACAGAGTTTAGCATGCAATAGTTACAGGTTTATGGGGAAACCAAGAAGAAATCAAACTGTCCCTTGGACAGTTCCACTGTGAGACAAGTTGACATGTAACCATAAACCCCGACAGAGACCGTATTAGAACACACAGGGACATTTACAACCATGTATCTGACAATGTCCAAGTCTAACTTGGACTTATTCCTGGTACCATCACACCACATGTTTATGGTGATGCAGTTTCTCATCTGGTGTGATTGTGAATGTGATTATTATGTCATGGGAAACAAATTATACAGTTGTATGTATTTATGCATACTGCATAGTGCACAATAATATTTACTTCCTGGTATGACATTTAACGCTTATTTCGTGTATTTACTAATATCATCACAATTGTCTGATAATGCATTTTAGCGTATTCGTATACATACAATATTGTGTACGAACACCATGTTACCTTTTCCCAAATGATCCACATTTGCATATTTGCGGCTACTGTGTGCAATAAACCAAGTGCTGACATACTTACATTTCTATTACAGACTATAGCTGTTATCCTAATTGTTGTAAGAATTAGTACAGTCCTGTAATTTTAATCTCTAAACAATACGTGCAGGCAAAGAGAGAACACCTCGGGCAAGCGTGCGAGTATACCATCACCCCTGCGTGATCATACAAGTAATCAATGGGGCGTGTTATCTTATCCTCCAGTTACATCGTGTTACAACTGAAAGCAGTTTGTATTGGGTTTGCACACCGGGATTTCATGGCAATCTGAAACAAGGAGCCCATGAAACTATACTCAGAGGCAAAAGTTATTATGACATGGTATGTTTGCATTTGTTATCTTGTGAAGGAAGTTTTGGATTCGAACCAAAAGTGTGTCAAAATTATCAGAAATGCAATGAAACAGTTATTGTTCGAACTGCAATCAGTTTACAAGAAATTTCAGACATTCGAGAAAATGGCCAACAAGTTCACTTTGAACGGCCAGAGAAGCAGAGCTTTACAATCTTGACTCAACGAAGTTTTGAGACTGCCACGAAGTCAGACATGCCACGCCACAGGTGAAATGACAGATGGAGAGCTATAGGTATGCTACCGTCTCGTATCTCACAGCGTCGCATTGCTCGTCCACCCAACTGGCACTAATTGAGAAGCTTTCAGCAAAACTATTCGCCATATTGGCCTCCCACAAGTAACGTCCCCACGTCAAAACCGGTTGGATTCGAACCACAGACCCCCAACAATGGTACCTGCCAGGAGCCAGTACTTTGAGGGCCACACCTGGCATATGAGATACATCTACGAGAACAGTCCGACGACGTGCAGGGAACACACATGCTCCTCGCCCCCACCTCTATCCCACGACGGCCAGTTCTGACGCCAGAGTGAGTGAGTGAGTGAGTGAGTTTAGTTTTATGCCGCACTCAGTAATATTCCCGCTATATGGCGGTGGTCTGTAAATAATCGAGTCTGGACCTGACAAACCAGTGATCAACCAGATGAGCATCGATCTGCGCAGTTGGGAACCGATGACATGTGCCAACCAAGTCAGCAAGCCTGACACCCCGATCCCGTTAGTCACCTCTTACGACAAGCATAGTAGCCTTTTATGGCAAGCATGGGTTGCTGAAGGTCTATTCTACCCCAAGGACCTTCACGGGTCTCTGACGCCAGAACATCGACGTCGAGATCACCCCCGTTACCGTCACCGACGAGACAGGTTCCTCCTTCAGCGACCTGACTGGAGGACTCGTGTCTACAGACGCATCAGACCATGTGTTCTGGGGGCGAATCGTTGGAGAGGTAGGGGCGTTATGATCTGGGTTGGGGTAACAGTTGAAGCAGGGTCTCCGACGCTGTGAAGTACCGAGATTTATGAGGTGGCCGCTTTGCAAAAGAATCGGAACGTCTAAAGCGATGACTCCAAGTCACTTGCTCAGCGACACAGCAATATAACGATCAGAACAATGTTAATGTGCTACTCCATTTGTCACCCATTGATTGGTATGGGATGAAATGGAGAAACGTCTACGTCGTCATCCGAATCCTGCAGGAAATCCGCCACATCCTTCCTCGGGTTCAGATCTTCCCCGCGACTGTATTTGACTTGTACTGACCTCAATGAAGCGAAGATGGCAGGCCTGCATGACTGCATAAGATGAACACATTCTGACATTCTGTGCTGGAACAAACGTGTGCATCCCCTCTGGTGTTTTGGCTCATTTGCAGTTGCCAGGCGCGATGTTCTTATGGACAGCTGATCGTTGCCACTCCTTGAAACATTTGTCTTTCCATGTTTATATGGTTTCCGCTTACTCAGCAATATTCCAGCTATATGGTAGTGTTCAGTAAATAATCGAGTCCGGACCAGACGATCCAGAGATCAACACCGTGAGCTTCGGTCTACACAAGTGATATCTGATAACGTGTCAACCACGTCAGCGAGTCTGACCCCACGATCCCGTTAGTCGCCTCTGAAGATCAATTGTAACACTGACTTCACGGATCTTTCAATGCAATAAATTTTCATTAATAATATACTGGACAAAAACAATTACAGATATATGCAAATTTTGACATTTTTAATAATGATCTATTGACACTATGATAAAATATCAATCATAAAGATAAAAATATCAATAACGTATTTTGTCAAGTATACTAACATTTCAATGAAGGTCTGACACATATTGTCTGTTCTGTTTACGATTAAGCTGAGAACCCAGGACCGAAATAATTGAATCTACAAAATACTACATCCAATGCTTAGGGTAGGACTAAACCGTTCCTACCTCCTGTTCCGTATGAAGACAATTTGTATGTCAGCAATAATAGCTATTTCACGCCAAAGCTGGCATGTTCTTTTCAACTGTGGTAATTATGCTAATTCTTCTACAGCATGCACTTCCCCTGTGGACTCGTTGGCTTGAATATGTACGCCTAGACAGATCCCGTCCTCCCGTATCGAAGCAAATATGGGAGTGAGTGAGTGAGTTCATATTTAACGTCACATCGGCAATATTTCAGCCATATCGTGACGAGAACATTTAACACTAAAATGGAATACATGTATACTATAAAAACTTGTCGACGATGGACAGTAAAACACTAGAATATGACAGATATCAATATAAAACCAGCATGAAAAACTAAAACATTGTAATTAAAGAAGGCAATACATTATAAAACACGGGCTATAGATCGCCAACAACTGAAGGTAGATCACCATACTAGGGACGATGGGGACTTACAGTACCTTTGCTACCTGCATGGACCCTAGCTGGATTTACATCATCCCTTCAACCGCTGGCGAGTGTACAAAATGCTAACCAAAATTAAAACAACAAGAATACTACGATTAAAATCCTGGTAGATTTAAATTTACATCGAATGTTTGTGGACTTACGTACCCTCTCAGGAGGACAATAATTTTACAATACTTCAGCCCCCTTTGAGGGTACAGCCACTAACAATTCTAGTTCCTAACCGAAACTACCAATCATTAAAATACATTTATATACAGAACATATTACTAAAAATTCAACCAAGAAATCAATTTCCTTTAAAAAAACAAATAATCAAATTAGCACTGACTGTGTTAAAAAGATCTTAAAAGCCTCAAGGCAAGAAAGAGAGTCTGAATAGATTATATATTGTTTATGTTTATGGTGTCTTTGAATATATTTAAGAGCCTTTAATATGGCGTTAGCTTCAGCTGTAATAATAGAACTGTTGTCTGGTAATCTAGAAGATATTGTTCTGGATACAATGATCGTGGCACAAGCTACAGCGTCTCCGCCCTTGGACCCATCTGTAAATAAGGATTTGTAATTGCTATATTTATGTTTCAATTCATTATATTCTTGTTTATATTGTAATTCATTTGTCTCTGATTTTTTAAATGTGGTCAGTGTTAGGTCCACTCGCAGCAAATATGGGAATCAATAAAAATATAGTGAAAGTGCAATGACGATAAATATCTGCAACATAAAGTTTGGACATATCGACCAATATTTGGTGGCATTGCACCGCCCACGGTTTGGTGATGCTTCTCCAACAGTTAGTTTACTTACTCTTTCCGATATGCCAGACATTCGGGCAACTTGGTATATCAACTGTCTCCTCTCTGTATATCATATATATATATATATATATATATATATCTCCTCTCTGTATATCATGCACAATGTCGTCACATACTGTTCCGGAGGCATTTTTACGGGGATGTGTACACTCAAAATGATCTTGTTTTTCATGCACGAAACAAAATCAGTTTGGGAATTTGTTAATACCTGTAGTTAAAAACACTCATTTTTCTCACATCGGAAGTAGAAAGCTTGATAATAGTGTTAAATGTAATAAAATAATGAGTTCTTTGGTTTTTTTAGTTGTACTGATCATGACCAGTCAGATTAACCCCTTAGATTATGATGTATTTGGTGAAGAATTAGATCGATCTTCTGTCCAGTGGCACCGCGAAAGATATCTTATTTATGTTGAAATCCACTGATTAAAGAAATATGTAAAATAATAACATAAGCATAATTAAAACTACGCGCAACAGGCAACTTTACGTCCTTTCACTGTTTCACTGAATCAGATTTTTGCGTTGAGTAAATACCAAATATGTACAACAATGTTGACACGTGACGTCAATATCAGTGACACATTTGGCGTGTACGTCACTGAAGAAAGTACACAGGACTTCACGAAGTGACTCTAATCGTTGATTCAGGGATTCGATATGCATGAATGGAGCATGAATGCAATCTGAAACATTCTGACAATCTGCGTGTTAATTCGTTTTCATATTAACAAAGGTAGTAATCATTAGTGGCAAGCTGTATCGTTATCGTCGCGCTGAGCGGAAACCGCAGTTGACAATTTCGTTTGAAAATCACCAAATTATTGACGTATATCCATTTTAGATCCTTAATTCCGGCCACGATACACTTCCCAAAATATTTTTTTCTTTAAAACTAAAACAGTGCATGAGCCAAGCAAATCAACGGATTGTTGAAAAAGGATTCAATTATACAATGGAAACTCTACAACAGGGATAGGTCACTCGCTTGATTTCTTTATCATTTGTACTAATTAACGTGTGCCTCGTCGTGCTCGAACGAACACAGTGACTTGGCTCGTTCCCAGCGCAACTTCAGTTATGTTTTACCAAGGAGACTATATAGAGTATATACGTTGTAGATTATCCCTGGTTTAACAGAGCTTCGGCCAGTTTATTGTATCAGTCGGAATTTATCAATGAATGAATTATAGTAAGAATTAAGAGCAAGAATTATGTGAATGAATGAACGAAATAAAGAAAAAGAATAAAAGAAAGAAGTACATATGTGAATGAATGAAAGAATAAATGATACACTGCGGCCTTCCCTCCCAAAACATGTTAAAGAACGCAAAAGTATCGCGAGAACGCGTGTTCACATCAGCTGTCCTTTTAAAAAGTCTACTTTGAAGCATTTTTGTTTACATTAATAATTAATTCAGATATCTTATTGCATGTGGGGAATGGACATTAACAAAATGTTAACTGACGCTGTCACACTGCCCTCAAAAATAAAGTGTAAAACTCCCACAAAGCGTTCTAAAACACCTTTCCAGGTTTGTCAAATAATAAGATCAACAAGAAAGAAAGAAGTTATGGAACTATAACCCTCAAGGATCAATGGCGAATCAGATCAGATCGGCAATATGTCACATTTTTCTCACACCTAAAATACACCCAAAGATTTTGTTTTAGATTATGCAACTATCACTATTACTTGCAAACACATTTCACCTGATAGTATATTCCCCTCATAAGAATTAAAGGTATTTGTGAAAGATGTTTTTGGAGTAATAACTAGAAACACATTTTTCACATAACTTCAAATATACCCTAACATTCTTTTTTACATTATGAAACTATCACTATTACTTGCAAACACATTTCACCTGATAGTACATTCCAATCATATGAATTAAAGGTGTATGTGACAGATGTTTTTGACTGGGGATACTTAAACAACGGCGTTTCGAATTTCAATGGACTTAGCTCAAAGCATGGAGTTGTATCAAATCGTATTCTCGCATTTTTTTATTTGTTCATTTTATTCTAATAATTTTTCAGTAGCACAGATAACCTTTTGTGTTATCTACGAACCTACGTATTACAGCTACACAGTTTTATTGTGCAGTCCCTATTTCATAATTCGCCGCTCCCAAGAACACTATCGTCACGATATGGCTGAAATATTGCCGATGTGACGTTAAATATTAACTCACTCACTCACTCACTCACTCCCACAGAACAGTAAAACAGCATTCCCCAACTTTTTCACCACTTTTTTTATGTCAACACATGTAAACCCGATCCATCTTCTTTGCCACCAAAACCCGTGCGTGTAAGCCATGTCAGTTTACCGACTGCGGGACTTGTTCTGGTATGATTCAGTCTCTGATTTTGTAACAGCAAAATAGATAGAGCGGCTTATCTTAGTCAAACCCAAGTCTCTATACCGTCAGTACAAATCGCTATCAAGTCAACGTGGAGTTCACTACACCAAGCCTATCTGCGGCTTTCGGCGCTCAGCGCGTGATCGTCTCTGACGTCAGCTGATTCTTAAGTCATTCTGTGATGTCACTAGTTCGGGGAACACAGTAGGTCGTGACGTAAAACCTTTTGTCGATGTCACCAGTTTTCGGATGGCGACGGAATCGCTCTGCTCGCGGGGTTTCCCGACAAGCATCGGAATGTAATGACTACACTCATCACCACCTGGTCGTTGAGGCAGGTAGGATGTTATTCCATCTTTGTTTGCCTCCTGTATGTTTGTATGCATACAACTAAATACGTCTACACATGCAATTATACATTAAAATAGTTTACTTTCACTGGGGAAATATCCTAAAACGTGTAACACTATTTCGGTTTGAGCATCGATCCTTTGTTTACATAGTTGTACGGCTCCACGTGCTGTCGTCGAACTATTAAGCAGAGCAAACCGATGCAACCGGTTTGAAATAGAAATAGGTATTGTCATAAACCTTACTGTCGCAGGTGTAGATGAATAATATCGTCACAGTGTAAAACCGTGTGAAAACCGCGCTGAATCGCTTGCGTTATGCCAGCCTCTGCTCATTTATGAATGTGCACGTTCGTTTACAAACAAGAGAAAAGTGTGAGAGTGTGTAGTCAGGTTAGTTTGCTATCAAGTATCACTCCGCGCTTGGGCGGATCACGCAACTGACCTAGATCATACATTCCTTCGCATGACGTCATGAATCAAGTCCCACTTTCACAACTTACCACAGGCAAAATTGAAATACCATTCTAATCAAATTCATTCATATTTAAATACATACGAACTTGTATGAAGGAACGAACAAACTATAAGGTCTTATTTAGTGGGTACGAAAAATCCCGGAAAGTGCCGAGCTTTGGAGAAAGTAGAACCGGCAGGGGTTTAATACGGAATCTGGCGTGCAATACGGACTTTCACCACGTTATCTGTATTGTGCCCCTTTACTACTACCCTATGTTTACATGGGTATATGATAAAGGACAGAACACGTACACCTCCAATCAAGCTATATCGCTGAAATGTTGTCAAGGCGATGTAAATCCTAACTCACTCACTAAAGATTTCGTGTGTTTCTTTTATATGGAATACTGTAAGGGACATTCTCGCGATCTTGCATTCTCGCGATCTCGACCTTTGGAAACAAGCCTAAAAAGCAAAAAGTGCGAGAATGCGAGATAGCGAGAACGCAAGAACGCGAGATTTGGCCAACATCTCCCGTTCTCGCATTCTTGAAACGGAGCACGTTTCTGTCAAAAGTCGACAACATGAGAATGCAACTTTTGTACATGGTGTCAGATCTCGCAATCTCGCAAACTCGTCTTGTCACATATGGCCACAAAAACACGAAATCGAAATTTTAATATGTACCTAGAAAAAGTTCATGTTTTTCATGTTTCATGACACCTAACTTGGGTTGTGCTGGGTATAAATAGCACTTCCTGACCAAACTGTACCCTTTAGAATGAGTTAATTCCTTCTCACCGTGTACCAATAGCTTCGTATGATCACCGCCAAAGCTCTATCTCGGCTCTAGAAAGTCACATTGTGTTGAACAGGCAGTCATGGCATTAAAGATCACAGCCGGGAAAATGTCTTTAGACCCAGTCAGATATATACATATCAACCATCACCCGTCTACCATCAAGCAAAAGATTTAGCCATCACTCATTACTCCCATTCTACTATGTACCAATCTCACCAAAGAACCATCATCTATTTCCCACCACCCATCACCAATCACCCATCACCCTCCAACTACCAACCACTATCCATTACCCAGTCTCGTCTCAAACCATTATGTTGGGAACTCATGAGACTCAGTCACCTTACACCGAAGTTACGCGTCGCTGAGCGACCAGTGACTACGGGTTCGAATCCCTGGTACGTCCTAAGAAAGCATATATCTCATGCTCGCAGGTTTCCCCATAGTTTTACTATTGTGCCGCGTTGTCTTCCCATCAAACCGGTACATTCGTCATCACGGCGTTACACTAAGCCCACTCACTCAAGCACTCACTCACTCACTCACTCACTCCATGATGCGGCGTAAAACAAGATTTATTCATTATTTTCATCGCGTCAGTTGATCGTGTTTGTGTTGTCGTCTATGAATCTGCCGGACCTGTCACCGGCGTCAAGTACACTATTTCCATGCTTATGTTCATTGAGAAAACCACTTCAATCTCCGACGGGTGATTACAAAACTGGGCTTGTCAGACACACTTCAAATTGTTTTCAGCTTCTCTTTCCGTTTTTCTATTTTCTCCAACGTGAAGCGGAAACGAGGTCTATAAATACCGTTTTAGGTCCACAAAATCTGATCACTCTCTAGCCACCTCTGTCTGTGGTATATCTTGATGGAATCTGAGTTTCGTGCAATATTTTTAGATGTCTGTCCTTTCAGAACGACAATTGATGAAGCTTTTAAATTTCCGACTGGAGCTGACTGGCAGCGTTGGGCGTCCTACATCGCCCGATTGTTATGTTCTATACGGGAGCATAATGCACACAGAGCATAAAATGTTAGCCGATGTTCAGTGAAGCAGAGTTGAAGGAATCATGCAATTCTTGCACTGATGATAAAAGATATATATCTACCAGCGCTCCTTTCTCAAACTCTCTTTATTCCAATGCTCACTAATTCTATTTAATAAACACCGTTAAAGCAAGACGTTAATTGGCTCCAAGGGAGACAATTCTTCAGCAAAGTGCTCGGATCCAACAAATTGATTGGTAGTATGAACAAAGAGACTTTACAGCGGAGTTGTAGTTTGTCACACAGTCCCCGAATCGCGTTATTTTCCCTCACGCCCAGCGCTTTCTGCAATGCAATCTACATGAAGCAAATTAAAGGTAACATACCGAGAGTACATGAGGATCCCGACCTACAAAGTATTCGTAGCGCTACGACTTTCGTTAACATATAATAAACTGTGTACTTACGACAGGTCGTAATGTTACGGACGCTTTGTAGACCGGTACCCTTGTACAGTACGAATACAATAAATTGTATATTATGTACCGGCAGAGTGACATCATTGTGGCTATCAGCAGTATGCAAGTTGTCAATGGTAATCCGATGGTTTACAACGCTTGAATCACATGGGCATACCAAGGGAATACCAACACATGGGTTCTGATGAGTATATTATTTTTGCTGGGAGAAAGGTATATGAAAATGGTTAACTGTTTGTATATCATGTTACAATGTGTATATATCATTTGGGTGATACAAGGGATTTATCATGTGACAGGTTGCAATGTGTATATATCTTATGGGTAATATAATGAGTTTATCACGTGGCAGGTTACAATGTGTATATATCTTATGGGTGACACCAGGAGTTTATGAAGATGTGAGTTACCATTTTTATACAATGGTTTTGCTGAGAGAATACCAAGAGTATATCATGTGCTGGGCTACAACGTGTATACATAATATAATGATTGATTTAAGGAGTTTTGGATTACTATGGGTATAGGTGTGCTAGGAGACATGCATCTTTAAATGGTTTACAAGGTGTATACCACAAGTATATTTCAAAGAGTATGTATCATGTGCTGGCTTACAGTGTGTGTCATGTGATTGTTGCTAGGGGTTTATCAAGATTTGGGTCGGTATGTTTATGTCACAGGTGTGTTAGAGCTGTGTCCTGGAATGGTTTACCGTGTCGGTACCACGGTTTAAAGAGCGAGTTAGGGTTACAATGTAACATTTATATCCCATTTTGGCACTTTATCAGGGCTTGGGAAGCCACACAAATACTATCCGTATCGGGAGTTGAATACAATGTGTACATCATAGGGCAGATGACAAGTTAGTTCGATATTTTCCCAGTTAGTGCTAACTGATCAGTAGGTGTGTGTAGCACGGCCTTCATTCACTGACCCCACAATGGTGCGTCCAGACTCAAGTCATATCCCAGCCCGACATCATGGCAGATCACGACACGTCCGAACTCAGGCCAATTGACGACATATGGCATGGTCTGTCATCCTAGCATTGTTGGGAGTAATTCCTAAGCTAGTCAGACCCACAGGTATAACCGGAAATCATTGTGGTCTAAAGATATTGGCTTTTTGCTCATAAAGTAGTCCCCCCGTCGTCTGCGTGTAATTCACTGTGATGAGCCTCTTCGCGACACAGTCGCACATTACAGTGCGCTAGTTCTGGTATGTCCAATAAAGGATGTTGAAAGATCAACGAAATAGTGCCTCACGGAAGAACTCCTGATATTAGGCCCGTCTAAGGAAGCACGAGTCGTTATTAAATCTAATAAATCTTTTTCACGTGTTTATTGCGTTTGCTTGATGTTACAAACGAACGGAAGAAAACAATATTCACACTGCCACGAAAAACGTTTGAAAGCCCGATTTCAAAGATCAAAGACAGTCTAAATGTATAATTTAGCGATCTAAGAATGAGACTTGAAAACAATGTTGTCATATTTTTTATTGGAAAGCGAGTTTGTCAAACGCCACCATCTCACCTAAAGGTGACGCGTGTTGATAAATATCTGCAGTTTCATGTACATGTGGTGTATCAGAATTCCCGTAGGCAAGTTCGAGTTTCAAACTCCAGAACAGCAGATCCTATATTCCCATACCATAATTGTCAGCGTGTAATATCTCCACCTCACCTCAACATGACGTCATGTCCGACTTCCATCGTATCTGTACAAGTGAATATTTTTACCATATTCAAATATTAAATTATAATTACAGATATCTACAAAAATAGAAATTAATATCATTCTGTATACTATTCTGGAGCCAAGAGCATTGTTTTGTTGAAACAATACTTGGGCCCTCAGTATATATTCCCTAGGATTTTTCAGATTATAGCTCGGTGTACGTGCCTTAAGTGGTAAGTGCCATATGATTGCTTGGAGTTCCAAATATGCACCGAGTGTAACGACCTGTTGGTATCAGAGACGTCATGTGACAAGCGTCAGTGACGGGAGTCAGTTTGTAATTTATTTTCTTTAAGTGCATGGCAATAAAACTAAATCGTTCTGTAGAACAGCGTTAAATCCAATTTGTTCATGTCAAGAACAACCATCTCTTCACAGTGTGCCTGGACAACTTTCAACACTTCAGTTCGGGGTTTTTAGACGATTGTTACCGGTTGATCGATGTGAGATTTCTTCTGTACGCAGCAGACACTGACGACACTTTGAATAAGCAACACATGTTTCCCATTCTCACTGGGATCGTGTTTAACGCACCCACCCACGCATGTAATAGCTATCATTTCACTTACATGCTGTTCACTCGTCGGTCGAACCAGAAAGTCAACAGTCGTCTTTTTTCCACCTGAATCAATTATGTGAATGCAAGTTTTCTCCAAACCAACAAGTTCATTTGGGTACAGGAATCGATGCCATGTTCAAACTGCGTGCATGGGAACAGACAGGTGCTTGAGGAGACATACGGAGGTGCCGCTCAACATTCTTTCAAGAGGACATTACGTCCTGACTTCTCACTGTGCGCACAAATGGATGACGTCATGGACGTGAGTGAGTGGCAGTTTTATCACCATCTCAGTATCATGACTAAACTTTCTGCAGCCTTTTGGCACTTCGGCTTTATGCGATCTGGCTTTCCATGTTATGTCACAGTTTAGTGAAGACGGCGCAGCAGTTAGATCGGGGCTTCGTTCCAATCTTGTCAGTCTGCTAAAAGATTAACAGTGCTCGGGCTCACAACTACTTGACGTCTTGGCATATTTCCCATGACCAAGGGCAAGGTCGTTCCAAATAAGATATGACCCTCATGCGAATTCAGCAATGTTGTTCTTTAATCCCCAAAATACCAGTGGGGGTTCTGATCTGGTTGGAAGTCGGCAATAAGTAACCACATCGTTATAGCAATATAACCACATTATTCCCTGACAAATTATCATCTAGAGAGTTTGGTTTAACGAGGTTTAACAGGGATCTTTGAGTGTGTTTCAAATATCTTATGGTGTCAGATTCGGAATTAGACGTTTGTGTGTTTCATAGAAACCAATACGAGGAGGTGGAGCGGTGGGGCAGCACTTTCTGATGCTGTGGAGTTGCGTTTCATATCAGTGCAAGATGGAGCTCATTATAGTAGCTGGGACACTCAGTGTTCAACGTTAACAACAGGAAGTACCGGGTACCGCCGTATTTCGATAACAATCCTTCCTCCAGTCGTCCGATATCCATTGATGACAAGACTAGCACTCATCGTTCTCGAGTCACCATTAACCAATCGCAGAACACCACCATCAGAACACCACCATCAGAACACCACCATCAGAACACCACCATCAGAATAGCATCATCAGAGCAATATTATGGCCCTCAAAGATCCCCGATAGTAACCTCATCTACATATGGCCATGTGCTTTTCATCGGCACTCCTTTGAGTTCGGGTTTGATAGTCCGTTTGAGCCAATACAAAAATTTGCCTTGGATTCAAAGAGTACTTAATTGTCTGTTTTTATGATAAGACATTTGCATAGTTTTAAAATGTTCGAACTTTTTTTCTTATTTTTAATTTCTTGAATCAATTTTGTTTAATAGCACGAAAATATTTCAAACAATTTGATTCAGTTGGGCTCTGTTCCAGGCTCTAATCCCGGAAGAACATTGTTTGTTTGTTTGTGTAACGCCGCACAATGCACTATTCGAGCTTTATATCTGTGTCGTGTAAAATATCCAGTCTGGACCAGACAATCAAGTGATCAACATCATGAGTATCGATCCACGCAAATGGGATACGGTAACATGTGTCAACCAAGTCAGCTAACCTGACAACCCGATCCAGTTAACTGCCTCTTTCAATAAGCATGGGCTACTGAAGGCCAGTTCTAATCCGGGTTTCAGTTGTGTCTGAGTCTAAAACCTTGATAATATTGTACAGGAATTTTTTTCTCACCCCCAAAACCAAGACTGAAGCCAGACTGGTGAGATACAAGAGTGCATGGCTTCAAGGGTACCACAGCATTAATCCTTCGTGCACTTGAGAATTTCAAACTGCAATATTCCCCGGAGCTGAATAATCCATGTAACGAGATTGGTTCCCGATCGGTATAATCCTCCAGTAGACTCATCTTGCTCCAATAGGTCTCAGATTCTATCCAGTTTGTTTTAAGCAGGTCCCCGGGGCAGATAAAACCCGTCTCCTCCACGTTGACTGTCGTGGGGACACACACAACTGGCCGCCACAAACGGCTCTTCACGTGGTCTCGCGAGCACTACATTTGAGTGTCAACATTGAACCTTCTGTACCAAAACGAATAAAACGTACCATGCACTTCCCATACTGGGCAGTGTGACCTCATTAGGGGATAGGTTTATTTGTTCGCTGGATTTATTGAAGATTTGATTTTTTACATGACTACTGCAAACATGGTTTCCTGTATTACGTCACTCTGCAATGCTATGGTGTCATGTTCTTCCGGGATTAGAGCCTGGAACAGAGCCCAACTGAATCAAATTGTTTGAAATATTTTCGTGCTATTAAACAAAATTGATTCATGAAATTAAAAATAAGAAAGAAAGTTCGAACATTTTAAAACTATGCAAATGTCTTATCATAAAAACAGACAATTAAGTACTCTTTGAATCCAAGGCGAATTTTTGTATTGGCTCAAACGGACTATCAAACCCGAACTCAAAGGAGTGCCGATGAAAAGCACATGGCCATATGTAGATGAGGTTACTATCGGGGATCTTTGAGGGCCATAATATTGCTCTGATGATGCTATTCTGATGGTGGTGTTCTGATGGTGGTGTTCTGATGGTGGTGTTCTGATGGTGGTGTTCTGATGGTGGTGTTCTGATGGTGGTGTTCTGCGATTGGTTAATGGTGACTCGAGAACGATGAGTGCTAGTCTTGTCATCAATGGATATCGGACGACTGGAGGAAGGATTGTTATCGAAATACGGCGGTACCCGGTACTTCCTGTTGTTAACGTTGAACACTGAGTGTCCCAGCTACTATAATGAGCTCCATCTTGCACTGATATGAAACGCAACTCCACAGCATCAGAAAGTGCTGCCCCACCGCTCCACCTCCTCGTATTGGTTTCTATGAAACACACAAACGTCTAATTCCGAATCTGACACCATAAGATATTTGAAACACACTCAAAGATCCCTGTTAAACCTCGTTAAACCAAACTCTCTAGATGATAATTTGTCAGGGAATAATGTGGTTATATTGCTATAACGATGTGGTTACTTATTGCCGACTTCCAACCAGATCAGAACCCCCACTGGTATTTTGGGGATTAAAGAACAACATTGCTGAATTCGCATGAGGGTCATATCTTATTTGGAACGACCTTGCCCTTGGTCATGGGAAATATGCCAAGACGTCAAGTAGTTGTGAGCCCGAGCACTGTTAATCTTTTAGCAGACTGACAAGATTGGAACGAAGCCCCGATCTAACTGCTGCGCCGTCTTCACTAAACTGTGACATAACATGGAAAGCCAGATCGCATAAAGCCGAAGTGCCAAAAGGCTGCAGAAAGTTTAGTCATGATACTGAGATGGTGATAAAACTGCCACTCACTCACGTCCATGACGTCATCCATTTGTGCGCACAGTGAGAAGTCAGGACGTAATGTCCTCTTGAAAGAATGTTGAGCGGCACCTCCGTATGTCTCCTCAAGCACCTGTCTGTTCCCATGCACGCAGTTTGAACATGGCATCGATTCCTGTACCCAAATGAACTTGTTGGTTTGGAGAAAACTTGCATTCACATAATTGATTCAGGTGGAAAAAAGACGACTGTTGACTTTCTGGTTCGACCGACGAGTGAACAGCATGTAAGTGAAATGATAGCTATTACATGCGTGGGTGGGTGCGTTAAACACGATCCCAGTGAGAATGGGAAACGTGTTGCTTATTCAAAGTGTCGTCAGTGTCTGCTGCGTACAGAAGAAATCTCACATCGATCAACCGGTAACAATCGTCTAAAAACCCCGAACTGAAGTGTTGAAAGTTGTCCAGGCACACTGTGAAGAGATGGTTGTTCTTGACATGAACAAATTGGATTTAACGCTGTTCTACAGAACGATTTAGTTTTATTGCCATGCACTTAAAGAAAATAAGTTACAAACTGACTCCCGTCACTGACGCTTGTCACATGACGTCTCTGATACCAACAGGTCATTACTCTCGGTGCATATTTGGAACTCCAAGCAATCATATGGCACTTACCACTTAAGGCACGTACACCGAGCTATAATCTGACAAATCCTAGGGAATATATACGGAGGGCCCAAGTATTGTCTCAATAAAAAAGTTAAACGGTTCTTGGCTCCAGAATTGTATACAGACATTAATTATTTTTATTTTTGAAGATACAGTATGGTTCAAAATTATTGAGAATAGCTAAAGCATTTCATATTATTAAACGAGAACAAATCAGATAAAACTGAATGTATTGTGAAAGTGAACTGACCTTTTCATGTTGTGTAGGTAACAATTTAATATTTTATCAAGTCTCCTTGAGCTTCACGGCACAGTCTAAGACGGGTAGGCATACTTCCTATCAGAGAGGTTAGTGTCTCGTGAGTTATGCTGTCCCAGTATCGGACCGCTTCTCTCTTCATGTCTTCAATTTTTGTCAACCCCTTTTGATTCACACATTCCTTCATCATCCCCCAAATGTTCTCAATGGGATTTAAGTCAGGACTATATGCAGGAAATGGTAATGCAGTCACATTTTTCTCCTGAAACCACTGCTTGGCATGTTTTGCGGTGTGTTTAGGATCATTATCTTGCTGCAAAATCCAGTCATTTCCATAAAACACATGTGCACTTGGAAGGAGAAAATTATCTAATATGTTAGTGTAGCGTTGACTTGTCAGATTTCCCTCAAACACACACAGCGGGGTCGTTCCTAATAAGGAGATCCCTCCCCATACATGAAACTTTGGGCTGTATTTAGGTCGTCGATACAACAGTGCTGACGCAGACTTTGTCCATATTTTCACATTATTGGGATATACCCATATTGAGCTTTCATCAGTAAAAATCACATTTTCCCAGTCAAAGTTTTCATGTGCCAAACACCACTCAACACGCCTGTCTTTATGTTCTTGTTTCATGAGAGGAGAAGGAATTCCAGTCTTTTTCTCCCATCCAAGATCAATGAAATTTCTTCTAACTGTAGATTTTGATACAACTGTTGATCCCCTTTCTATCATTTCATACCTGATGTTGGAGATGCTTGCCCTTTGCTTTTTAGACTCTAAAATTCCCAGCCGGACGCGATCTGAGAAGTCCAATTTTCTGGGTCTCCCTGCTCCTTTCTGGTGCCCAAAATCCTTTCCCTCTTTAAAATTCTTCCTAATCCTATACACAGTAGAAAGAGGAGTTCCTGTTCTCTCTGCCAATGTATTTACATCATCAATTCCTTGATTACACAACTCAAAAATCAACCTTCTTTTATCTTCAGCAGACATTGTTGACAGTGCTGAGGAAAATGACGTCTGCTACAAATTCAGGGGAGGTAACTCTAATTGTACTATACTCAGTAGGCCAAGATGAGTTACCTCCCTTTCCTATTTGAACACGTTCTTGCTTAAAACATCAGCAATTTCTATTTCTCCTACTAAATGTCACTTTGAGGTCACTATACCACTGGGTCACCTAATATCAACCTTTTGTGTATCAGCTACTATTTGAGCATGTTCAAAAGGATCGGTCTGGGCGAGTAGGCGGGGCGAGGGGATTTCAAACACGTAATACATATATTGTCTCATTGCGCGCTTCTTTTACTTTGAATCAAGGTGTATTCTTGGCGTATACTATCTGCCAGCCCATGAGCATGACTCGACGACGACCTCTCAATAAAATATAGCGACAAGTTATCAACAGGTCTAGTCCTGCTCCAGTCTAACAGTTTTAAGACCTGATAATCCACATAAACGTGAAGTAATGTCACTCTGAGTCAATATATACTTCACTATTACGTCATAAGGATGTACCATCACTGTTGAAACACCGGACCAGGATCAAGAGACCTGGAGAATTACTTACTGTCTGGGTGTGCTCGGTAAATACTGACCGGAATACACCAAGTAGCGATTCAGTTTAATGTTCTGTGTATGGTGAACACGGAACTGTTGTGTGTGGAACCCGCCATATTACCCCAGATGAGTTCTTTGATGGTGATATTTCTTATATTTTGTTCAGGTTTGGGAACACTTTTATAAATTTTATAAATTGTGCAATTTCTGATCCTACACTTCGTACGCCAAAAAAGTCCTCAGTGAACACGA
This sequence comes from Haliotis asinina, assembly GCF_037392515.1. Lineage (NCBI taxonomy): Eukaryota > Metazoa > Mollusca > Gastropoda > Lepetellida > Haliotidae > Haliotis > Haliotis asinina. The sequence continues at coordinate 73,886,075 of NC_090283.1, read as the reverse complement.
TGTTCCTGCAATATATATATCTAGAGATTTTAGATGTCATGGTGATAAAAAACGAAAGAAATATACATAATTCACAACAGTATGATGGTGCAATGGTATTTGTTTACACTCGGAATTTGTGGGTTTCAGTCGTTTTCGTGAAAGACGTGTTATTGTTTTCCTTCACTTGTACAGATACGATTGAAGTCGGAACGACGATTGGTTGATTAGAATTTTGACATGACGTCATTTGGGGTGAGGTAGAGACATCGCACGCTGACAAGTATGGTATGGAAACACAGGATCTGCTGTTCTTGAAAGTATGCATGAAAGTACAGATATTTATCAACACACGATGAAAGGCGTCGTCTCCTTTAGGTCAAATTTGGCGTTTGACAAACTGGCTTTCCAATAAAACATATGGCAACATTGTTTTCAAGTCTCATTCTTAAATTATACATTTAAACTGTGTTTGATCTCCCCCAATAAATCGGACTATGAGACGTTTTTCGTGACAATGTGAATACTGTTTTGTTCCGTTCTTTTGTAATATCAAGCAAATGCAATAAACACGTGAAAATGATTTATTAGATTTAATAACGACTCGTGCTTCCTTGGCCGGGCCTAATATCAGGAGTTCTTCCTCGAGGCACTATTTAGTTGATTTTTCAACATCCTTGATTAGACATGCCAGAACTAGCGCACTGTAATGTGCGACTGATCACAGTGAATTACACGCAGACGACGGGGGACTACTTTATGAGCAATAAGAAAATATCTTTCCGTCGACATGATTTCCGGTTATACATGTGGGTCTGACTAGCTTAGGAATTACTCCCAACAATGACAGATCATGCCGTATGTCGTCAGTTGGTCTGAATTCGACACTGGCATGTCGTGATCTGCCATAATGTCGGACTGGGAGAATGATTTTAGCTTCCATCTTGAATTTGGCCAAATGAAGGCTGCAGTCGCATACCTACAGGTCAATTACACCATAGTCAATAATTCTTTAGCCAAGATTGGTATCAGAGCTCTGCAACACCTGGTATCCGATATCTTGATGTACTCCTAGTAGTATCCACAAATCCTTCGTGGCTCTATGTCATTCGTAAGTCTATAATAAAGTTACAACTGGTCGTAACGCTACGAACACTTTGTCCATCGAGATTCTGGTAGGTTGGACCAGGAATTAGAACATTGCATTGTCTGAAATTGTGAATGACTGCGATACTTTGGTAACATCACGATGTTTGAAACTCTCATCAACATTTGACTTTCAGGATGAGAGTTATGTAAGACATTGTGGAGTGTAATGATTTGCAGCCAGATACGTATTGTCATGAACCTTTTGGTTTTGTTCGTTGAGCAAACCTTGATCTTGGTCGGTCTTAAATTTTGCTGATGGAAGGTTACCGATCTGGTGTGTAGTTGACTTCGTGGATGGATCTTACATGACCTGCAACTCCCGGGCCCATTTCTGAACGTAAACCAGTGGTGATGATATACGTGAATTTCAGAAACTGCCCAGCTGTTGGAACCATTATCAACTGTAAAGTTGTGGTCCGCTCTAATTGTTGTACCTCGTAAAATATGTTTTTTTAAGGCTTTCTTGATTTTGGTTTTGTTAGTTGTGCGAGATGTGGTCTTGTTCTGTTGTGGTTTTGTTTATATGATGGTACTTGTTTGTTTAATTTGTTTATGCATCTTATACCACTTGCTAGTCCTCTGCGGTATTCATAAAAACTCATTTCTGAAACAAATGTTTTGACTTACTGTCATCGTGAATACCGCCTCTTGGTCTAGCTGTAAAGACCTTTCTCGTAGTATCCTCGAGTGAGTAAAACAGAAACCGCCCAGACACAAGCCAGAGCGTCCAGATGTTACACTGCATCGCTTAAAGGCAGCTGATGCTTGGAGACACGCATTAATCCTTCGTACACTTGAAAAAACGTAAACGGTAAAAATCCTCGGGGGTGAATGGTTCCATACAATGTCACTGACTGAGATTGAGTGTCAACAATAAACGTGTTCGTGGCTTTCATCAAGTTGGTAAACAACTACGACGGATTCTGCCACGCCATTGTGTTTAGAAGTCATGCACACAGCTTTGTTTATGTGGCAGGATGAAATATTTGTAAATATTCTGTGTTTTTATTCTTTAGTTTTAACTGAATTAAATATTCAGTTAAGCGTATTTTTTTAAACAATATATACTTCACTCTTCAGTTTCTCGAACCCCTTTTTCTCAGCTTACAATCACCCTGAGCACTGCCACACAATAGCCAGCCCAGGCGCGCCACTTACTGTCCCTTTGTCATAAACTTTGTAAGCTTACTGTCCCCTGTCTAAAGTTTGCTGTCTATTAGCAGTTGAAATTAAACATTTCTACTGGTCACTGGTCACATTTGGATGATTTGGGCATTTAGTTTGTTGGAGCTCTCGGGATCATTTCCAAAGGTTAGTCTCTGTCAATACTTTTTGTGGTTTGTACATATTCATGTCATGTGTACAGTGTGTTTATGTTTTGATAATTTGACTGCTTTGTCATATTGTAGGTATTGAGTGGTTTGTGATAATTAGTAGCGTTGCAGAATGCAATGCATTGTAAGTTTAATTATTCACAAAGGGTAAATAATTCGGTAAGTTATATATTTATATATCAGTGTTAAACTTAATCTTTACGTACTATACAGCTGTTGTTTGAATGTGTGATGTGTAGATGTGTGATGCGTGAATGTGTATGTTATGTGTAAATGTGTGGTATGCATAATGTGTGAATGTAAGAATGAAGCGGGGTTTTACCAATAGATATATTTTAAATGTTTCCCATTGATCTACTTTCCCCAAACGTATGTGTTTGCATTGTTGTTGCTGCCATTCGATTAATTTGCACAGCGTGTATATATGTTTTATGCATTTGTGCAGCTGTAGCTGTACTGCTCGTGCAGCTGTCAAAGTCATTAACTCATCATACACATTTGGTGGGTTCACAGTATGCTGTATGTAATGATTACTTGATAATAAATGTATGATGCTAGTTTGTTTCTCCATGTGATATGATGCGTACATACATATTTGCCTTCTATGTATGACTTAAAGTATACTAGTACATGGAATCTGCTATCAATTAAGTGTTGAGGCAATGTGTATGAAATAGTTTAGCAATGACAGCATTCTGTAAATAGTTATATATATGTACAGATTATATTAATGACTGATATTATCTATCAGCATGTAGTTACGTTTGGTATAAAGCGTGTTTAAATGTTTCTTTTTTTTTTGCATGAATCATCAATAATATAGGCCATACTGCAAACACCACCGTGTCTGTTCATATATTGAGACAGTATGATGGCGGTTTCATTATGAGAAGACTATTTTATTTTACCGCATATAAATATGGAATTGTCCCCTCTTTCAATGTGTAGGATAAGCTTGCTCGTTTCCTGCATGTGCAGCCTTGTCTGAGTAGTAACTAGTAGTAGTAGTGGTAGCAGCAGCAACAGAAGCAGCAGTAGTAGTAGTCCTCGTCGTAGTAGTGGTAGTAACAGCATCATCATCAGTAGTGGTAGTAGTAGTAGTAGTTCTCCCACCTACTTAACCAAATGGGCTCCCCAGGCCTTGTCTTCCGTAGTCCCCGTAACGTCTGATTAATGTATTGTTGAATTTGAAGTAGTCTTGTATTTCCGTATAATGTAATAACACAATTATTGGCCCCAATAGGGTAATACCATATTTTATGAGTCCAATAAACTGATATTGACCGACACCGCTGGCCTCAGTCAATATGTGTTCCCTGAGTCCATAAAACATCATTTTGCCCTGGTGAACGGTCAATAAGTAATAAGTATACCAAGCTCAATGGCTATTCTTGTCAGTTTGGTTGGACTGTTAGACGGGGTGCACATGTTCGTTGATCATCACTTTATCCCATTTACAAAGACAGGTTCTATGAGGAGGAGCTAGGTTTTCCCAGCTGTTCATTGCCTGGAATTTCACAATGCATATATTGCGAGATTCATTGCTATGTGATACTATACTCACCGCCAAAAGAAACGCAAAATGCATCAATATCTTCTGTGACGTAAGTGCTGAATAAGTTTCTGATATTTAATTGATTCCGTTTCCTGGCAAAAGAAGAAATGTGAACTCAATGGTTTTCAGTTTGTTGAGACAGGTCGTGAAGTTAGTCAATTTCACACGTGCACCTTGCCCACCTGGCTGTTCTACCAGCAAGAGCCCCCCGTCCCTCGTACAAAATAGCGAAAGGTGACAAGAAAATGATCGTTTATTAAACAACTTTTTTATTCGGGTGTCCCTAATTATGAGACACATCACCAGCGTTGGTCTGTCGATTTCATGTGGCTGTGCAAAATTTGGTTTTGTTGCAATTATTAGATTTTGTGTTAGAGTGAGCAATTCATCGGTCTCAAATGGAATCAAACGGACTGTAAACAAGAGAACAAGATCACATCTTGCACACTGAACGCCAAGCGAACCTTGATATAACACAAACTGTGCGTTATTTCAGCTATTGTCTCCTTAACGGCGGATCGAAAATGTACCGTTTCCACATTGTTGCACTCAACGATACGTCTTTTGTTTCAGTCTCATGACCCATGAACCTACTTACATAACACACATCGAGTGAGTGAGTGAGTTTAGTTTTACGTCGCACTTAGCAATATTCCAGCCATATGGCGACGGTCTGTAAATAATCGAGTCTGGACCAGACAATCCAGTGATCAACAACATGAGCATCGATCTGCGCAATGGGGAACCGATGACATGTGTCAACCAAGTCAGCTAGTCTGACCACCCGATCCCGTTAGTCGCCTCTTACGACAAGCATAGTCACCTTTTATGGCAAGCATGGGTTGCTGAAGGCCTATTCTACCCCGGGACCTTCACGGGTCAACACACATCGAACTGCCATGCTCACAGAAATGTTTATGACAGTAAGTTGTAATATACTCAACGCCAAAAAGAAACGCGAATAGCGTGAAATGATGATAGTGACATCGAGTGAGAACTAAGTATTTTTTCCCACTAACTTTGCTTATATAAGAGACAACGATAACACGAAAGAGCCTTTAGTTTGTTTATTCTCCACATGACATGAAAATCCAGTAAATCACTATGGAAACCGCACAACGCATGCCTTGGGGTATTGTCCTTCAAATGGAACACACGTTAACGTCAAGAACGGGTGTGACCTCCATTGGCATCAGCAACAGCTGCACATTTCCTCCCCATGCTGTTAAAGAGATGTCGAATGAACCTCATAGGAATGTTGTTGCAAGCGTCAGCAACACTCCGTTGCAGTTGTTGTACATTAACCAAACGTACTCGCTGTTGGTGAATGTCTTTTCATTTCATCCCAGACGTGTATCTTGCTGAAAAACAAAAATGAAGTCTTTGTTCTGAAAGACCACATGTTGAAAATGACGTCTCCAGCTTATGGTACCCCAAAACATTGAAGGAAGGCCCTCCCCAACGCTCTCTCTCCAAAACACATGGTTCTGAGAATCTTTCACCTTGGCGACGCCATATTCTCACACTGCAGTCTCTTCCACTGTCCATTGCGCCATTTGAGATGGACTGCCTCCCAGTTCAGTTGGCCACGTCCATGTTGTCGTGTCAAACGGGAACCAACGTAAGGTCGACGGCAGCGTAAACCAGTCTGAGTAAGACGTCGACGTACAATATTGTCCCATGCACTGTTGTGTATTCCTATGGTCCTGGGGTGGGCTAAGGGGTGTTGTGGTAGCTGGTATAAAGCAATTTCGCGTAAGAGAGGTCACTCTGTAGCGATCGTGTCGACATCACATTACGACATCACGGACGAGGGTGGTCAGCGACGGTGTTTGTCTGTTGATAGCGGACTGATATGTCCCATAGTGCCTTGTGACGCGATGAATGCGCCAACCTGCCATGATTCACTGATGTTCAATATTCACTGATGCTCTCTGACGTTCGTTAGCACTTAAACGTGGTATCCTCACTGTTTGAAAACGTAAATTCAGACGCATCGTAAGAGCAAGAACATCATGCAAAGAACTTCATGAGCTCTCTCTGCAGGGGCAAAATGAAATCAATTGAGTTTTCATTTCAGTGAAGTGTGGCCTCGTGTAAGCTGCGTCTGTGGTAAACATTTTTCTAATGCCGTGAAAACAGCACTACAGGAATCAGTCGCAAATCATACACCCATTCCATACATGGTTTTACGTCACAGAAGATACTGAAGTATTTCGCGTTTGGTGGTGAATACAGTATCACATAGCGATGTATCTCGCATTACTCTACGACTGTTTTGTTCTCGGGTGTAGTATAACCAACCAAAATATTGGTAAAGGTACGGGGACTACTTTCTTCTTTTCGTCTGCTTCTTAAAGAGACACGGACAAGCAAAAGTTCAAATTAACCTTTATTTCGGGAATTAAAATTTTGCAACTTTGACGTTGACCGTAAATTTCAAAGATCCAGCGTCACAGCTGGTCGTCGTGGACGACGCGGAGCCTTCATGGCCCCGTTTTCTTCCACTGCTCAGAATGTTGTTTACCATCTCCTCCTGTTGCTCGTCATCACGTTTGTACTCACCGATTGCACTGCTTCTGTGCCCAGTGGTTCGTGCGATCAATTGGTCATTCACCCCGTTGTTAAATAGACGTGTTTCACATGTTGCCCTCAATGAATATGTGTAGAAACCTGTAAAGTTTAATACATAAATGCATTTATTCTCATTCGTTAAGATTTAAATAAATAATTTCATTAACACATCAAAATTGAAAAACGGACTTTAACATTTTAGTGTTGCATATGTGTACACTATTTCTTAAGCTAGACTTCCCTCACCTTCAAAGCCAGCTTCTTGACACAGCCTTCTGACATCTTTAGCCAAGGTGTGCTGACCTTCAGGCGCCACAGAGTACCAAACATCTGGCCCCAATTTCCCGGAACAAACCTAAGTCTGAGCTTTGACTCAAGTTCGAGTTTTTACTCAAATTTGAGAAAATACATTTCCCAGAATGTACTGATATTCATATCAAACTCAAAAACAGTAGACAGTTTGAGTTTAGTGAATATATTGCCTAAGGTGTTTGAGCATTTTCTAGTTTAAAAAATGCATTTGAGTTAAAAATAAAGCAGTTTCAAATTGTCAAACTCAGTTTGAAATTTCAGTAAAAACTTATGTTTGTTTCGAGAAATCGGGGCCTGGTCGTGGCGTCTTCTATGGCCGTAGGTAGAATGATGGAGCATGACTTGGATGCATACTTGCATTCGATTTGAAAAGGGAAACAACACATCTGTCTGGATTGTTTCTGTTAGGATAGGCACATACAACTTTAGGAGCCACTTTGAATGTGTTCAGACCTCCTTTGGTGCATTTGCATGTCTTTTCCATGTACTGCAAATACTCGCTTGTTGAATTGCTTTTAATTGTCAGCCGCTCCATGGTGAGATTTCTATGCTCGTCACCACTCCTTAAAGGTCACATGCATAATTAAAACACAATTATCACTTATTCATGACATATAATATACATTGCTGCTTTGGGAAAAAAAACAAATAAACAAAATTATAAGTGTACAATCGCGATTCAAAAGTGCAATATTTTGTACTTGGGCTTACTTCCCCCGAAACGAAGCCCTCGGGAGACCGAACCCAGTTGTAGCAGGTGGATATGCACTGAAGTGTAACGAAGGCTTCCGATTGGCTATTTCATTTGCTGATATGCTGAGGGGTCATTGTGTATACAGAAAGATGATCTATTTGATGGGCATTTTAGAAATATGGCGAGTCACAAGAAAGTAAGATTCCTTATGGATAACAACTTCTTTTTGTGTACTTGATGTGTCGTTCAGTATGGATTCATATACTGCTGTCAAACAAAGAATCATATACACTAAAAGAAGTTGTTATCCATGAGTGAGTGAGTGAGTTTAGTTTTACGCCGCACTCAGCAATATTCCAGCTATATGGCGGCGGTCTGTAAATAATCGAGTCTGGACCAGACAATCCAGTGATCAACAACATGAGCATCGATCTGCGCAATTGGGAACCGATGACATGTGTCAACCAAGTCAGCGAGCCTGACCACCCGATCCCGTTAGTCGCCTCTTACGACAAGCTGAGTCGCCTTTTATGGCAATGTTATCCATGAAGAATGTATATAGAGATGTTAGGTTTTGAAAATACATGTTCTTTGAATCTGCGCTCGATCCAATCAAAAATCGTCTCAGTAGAGATGGTAAACTACTGCGTGACTGGAATCTGTCATTCGTCCAAGTACAAAGCAGGACTTGAAACTGACAAGAGCTTGCACCAGTTTCCGTCAGATCCACTCATCCGAAAAAAATGAATGTTTGCAACCCACAGACATCAAAACATGCCATGTGTATCAACCCTGCCTAATTACGTAATGTGTTTTTTTTTCATCGCTTTTTTTCAACTTTATAGGTTGAATTGGCATTTTTGACGATTTGTTTCGGTAAATGCATACCGAAAGGTATCAGAATCTGCAAAGTTGTGTTTTACGTTGCATGTGACCTTTAAAAATCATTTTGATCTATGCTCTGTATAAATCCAGTTATTTACGCTTAGCGAAAAATCTGTTCTAGTATTTTCGACAGTATTTATTGGATTCGTAACGAAAAGATACAAAATAAAGTTGGAAGTGTTTTGTTTTCAGTATTTCTGCTAATCTGTAGTTTATAACATACATTTTCTAACCGTATGTTCTTTCTTTTCTAGACCGGTTTGCTGATCCTGAAACTGATGAAGAGATGATTGCCCTTGGGCAGAAAAACATTCCACAAAATACAGAGTATGAGATGGGCATGCAGACTTTTTGAGGAGTGGAGAGAGACGCGAAACAAGATACTTAGTGGAGCTTTCAAGGAGCATAGACTGAGCGTCATTGATTATTAAACGTGAGGACTTGCATGACGATGAACTTAACTTTTGTCTTTGTAGATTTGTTTGGGAAGTCAGGAGAGCTGATAGGAAAGAGTATCCGCCTAAAACTACGCCAGTTAATTTTGCTGATACAGGTGCACCTAAACAACATTGGACGAAGTGTCAACTTTCTGGACGATGATATATTCAAAGACGTTCGAAACACACTTGACAATGCGATGAAGTCAGGGACTCGTGCAGGTTTAGGTTTGATGCAAAGGAGAGTGGACATAATCTGTTTGGAACAAGAGGATAAGCTATGGCTAAATGGTTTGCTTCCAGTAAATGCCCCTCAAGCTCTGCTGGATACAATATTATACTTGCTTGGCCTTCGTTTTGCCAGGTCACATGCAACGTAAAACACAACTTTGCAGATTCTGGTACCTTTCGGTATGCACTTACCGAAACAAACCATAAAAAATGTCAATTCAACCTATAAAGTTGAAATAACGCGATGGAAAAAAAGCCCGCGAAATCGGAGTCCTAACGTTTCACTAAATCGCTACCCCCCCCCCCCCCCCCCCCAACCCCCGGTGTTGAGCGGAGCAAATTTGTATATTAAAGTTTAAAGTCTTGCGCTTATATAGTAGGGGTGGGGTGTCACTGCTTTTGAACATATCCTGCAGGATGGGGTTAGGGTTCCTCCCGTTCCCGTATCTCAAATAATATTTATTTATTGATATATCCTAGATTCATTAAGAAAACCTAACACAACAATTACTAAAGGACTCGCAAAAATAAGGAAAAGCCCCCAAAGTAAGAGTAACATAGAGGGTTGGACTACTTAGTCTTACATCTGTTAATCTGCAGAAGAAAGAATATGGAAGGACGGGAGGAACTATTTCTATTTGACTTCATATACTATTTACCTGGACATCTTTCGGGCTTGCGTACAATCTTCATAATCATATCATCTTCACAGTTGGTAGAAGCGATAACATTGTCGCCATCTCATGAAAAGGCATAGTCGACTTTCAACTGATCACTGGCAATAACTTGAGGCGAAGATAACAATTCATCATCATCAAGAATATCTAACAGGGAAACATACGTCTTTTCCTCTTTCATTTCATCGAACACAACTGTTTTCAATTAATACTGGTTCAAAATGCCATCGTGGTCGACTGCACACGAGCCACACGACTAATGTTGATGCTGACGCACGTGATAATTGTGCACGGGCGATAGGTTCGGCACGTGACTAATGTCTGTGCAGTATTACCTCTGGTGTGCCACCATGTAAAACACGAAACACAGCAGAAACTAAATCCCACAGTGGTGCTGAATAACAGGAAAGACACAACATCATATTCTATTGTAATATGATGAGGACGAAACTCCTATTCTTAGATTCTACTTTAAGTAAAAACAAAGAAATTCAGAGAACATGTTGAGAGACATATTGTCATGCATTTAATATAGAAACTACGGTTCATTTAACACTCTCACAAGCATTGTGACAAAAATGAGTACGTGTTAATATTAACGTTTATTGCTATTTTTCACCTTCACGGGGTGTTGTTTGTTCATTGCCGTAGTGTAAGTAAGTGATAAGACTCGTATGTGCAGTTTAATCCACGAGCTGGTTGGTTATTCTACGAAGCGAAGCGGCTCGACGTATAACCAACTAGTTTGTGGATTAAACTGCACATACGGGTCGTATAATTTATACAAATATGCATTGTAAAATTCCAGGCAATGAACAGCTGGGAAAACCTAGCTCCTCGGTACCTGTCTTTGTAAATGGGATAAAGTGAAGATCAACGAACATGATTGTAGCTCAGCTCATTTCAACTTCATGTGCACCCCGTCTAACAGTCTAACCGAACTGACAAGAATAGCCATTGAGCTTGGTATACTTATCACTTATTGACCATTCACCAGGGCAAAATGATGTTTTATGGACTCAGGGAACACATATTGACTGAGGCCAGCGGTGTCGGTCAATATCAGTTTATTGGACTCATAAAATATGGTTTTACCCTATTGGGGCCAATAATTGTGTTATTACATTATACGGAAATACAAGACTACTTCAAATTCAACAATACATTAATCAGACGTTACGGGGACTACGGAAGACAAGGCCTGGGGAGCCCATTTGGTTAAGTAGGTGGGAGAACTACTACTACTACTGCTGCTGCTGCTGCTGCTGCTGCTGCTGCTGCTGCCATGAATCTAATTACTAACTACTGGCATGTTACCAGACAAGCATGTCCTGCACGTCGAAAGGGGGTGTAATTCCACATTGTTTGGTGGAGTTAGTGTTAAACGTTATTAGATATACGGGATAAACTGAAAAGCTTATGTTCCTTTGATGACCATCCTCGAGTGTCCAGGGTCTAATATCTTCAGTCTGTTACAATGATAGAGGACCAATCCGTCAGCATCTTTCATATTTAAGAACAAGTCTTCTGTACTCATATTAGACGCTGTGTCATATCACGCTTTGACGTTCTACTTGGGCCTTGAATCTTATAACCCTTATTCAAACAAGTTGAACAAGAGTCATGTGCTCGTTCAGAAAGTACTTCTTGTGGTGAACACAAGAACTATGTTCTACCAATGTTCTCCTAAACTTCATGTTCATTTCCGATTAGTGTGACTTCGGATATGGGTCCGATTTGCTATGACGTCATGGTGTCACTTCCTTCCAGCGTTAGGATCCTGTATGCAGCTTAGTTTAATACAGATTAACAAAAATGTTTAAAGTCTTCTTTCATTTTATTTAGGAAAAGATTCCGACGATGTCAAACTTCCACCTGTCAGATCTCATTCATGCCAAACATAACAAGGAGTTTTTCAATTAACTGTTTACCTGAATAAGTCAGGATGCCTTGTCACATATAGAGGAAGTTAATATCCAGACCTTTGTCAAGGTAACAATCAACTCTCACAATCACTCCAATCACTGACCACGTCGTAATTATGGCACAGACATTGTGCGATAATGTTGCCAGGTGTCATTGACATGGTGTTCCTTTCAACCTTCAGCTGACACTGACCAACCTTGAACTTGTGGCCATTCGCCACTACTCGCCCCTTTCCGTAACCTCCAAGATGGCTATTCAGCTTGTCTTTGAATAACACGTGTTGGTGACGAATACCAGTCCTGCCTGCGTCTGTAAATGAATATACATGATCTGATTAGAAATACAAACCATCCCGAAAACCAATGTCACGAACACATTTACTGCTTGACAAGTATTTGATGAGCTACGACCTGACAAATGACCCCAATCTGCATATATGGGAACGCCCTCCAGAACATTCCATTTGAAACAAGAGGGAAACAGGTTGTCGTCTAAATGTTGAAAGGTTCAATTTCATCGTGCGAATTGAACGTGATGGTGTTTTGCTCAACTAAATCGCTCTACGAGTCACGTGTTAAACAGTAGAGGTAATCCTTTCACGCCACGGTCAGAATGTATTGCACGTGCTTGATTGCCAATCTACCTGTAGCAACCAAGTGTATTCGTCCAGATTATTTGCCCCGCCTGCTTGTTACAAACGCGTTCACTGTGCTGGCTCATCTAATACTTGTCAAGCTATACTAGGGGAGACAGTTCAAATTGTGTTTCAGTTTATGGTCTCCACGCTGAACATCGTATTGTGACCTTCTATACCACTGTACCATTACCTTATATATAATTTATGTCTCATTGTTGTTATATTAGTTTGACAGAAACGACAAAACCATTTCCACAGCCGTAAGAAATCTCTAATGAAAGCAGGAACGATTGCACCATTCTGTACAATCGAACACTTCTATATCATACGTATGTTTTAGTATGACACTGCCATGACACTGCCATGAGCGCCGCAAGCCACTGTTTTCGTGTAAGCCCGATGGCTACAAAGCTTCATATTTAGATAATAGTCTTTTTAGCAACATTCATGTGCAAGCCCGGGCATTTATCATTATGGTAGTTACAACCCTGGCGGCATTCAAGCAGTTTTACATCTGTAAGAAGTGGTCTGTAAACTATCGGGTCTGAACCAGACAATCCAGGAATCAACACCCCAAGATACGACATCAGAGCATGTGTTTATGAATCACTATCAAAGACTGATGATACATACGTTCGCGAAAAGGTGCGCGTATCCTGCCCCACCTGTGGCACCTGTCATAAACATAGGCGGTCTGGTCGATATCTCACCTGGAAATATTCGGGAACGTATTGCACAAGTCAACACAGGGACTCTTTGGTCATCATCATTTTTGTTACAGTTGCATCAGATTTGGAAATGTAATCCATATGACTACTATATATAAAAAAAATATTAAAAGCTTTACTCATGTTTTGGATGCTGTAACCCTAAATGAAAGACTTCTGTGCAAGAGTGGTATGACACTTTTTGAAAATTAATAAAAGGGTGTTTGCTCGATTATACCTCAAACGAGAACATTAACACCAAATGCTGTAGGTGTTGAGATATTACAAGTTGACTCCTGGACGAGAAAATTAACACCAAAGGCTGTAGGTGTTGATATATTACAAGTTGATTCCTGGACGAGAAAATTAACACCAAAGGCTGTAGGTGTTGATATATTACAAGTTGACTCCTGGACGAGAAAATTAACACCAAAGGTTGTAGGTGTTGATATATTACAAGTTGACTCCTGGACGAGAAAATTAACACCAAAGGTTGTAGGTGTTGATATATTACAAGTTGACTCCTGGTGGAGAAAATTAACACCAAAGGCTGTAGGTGTTGATATATTACAAGTTGATTCCTGGACGAGAAAACCTACACCAAAGGCTGTAGGTGTTGAGATATTACAAGTTGACTCCTGGTGGAGAAAATTAACACCAAAGGCTGTAGGTGTTGATATATTACAAGTTGATTCCTGGACGAGAAAACCTACACCAAAGGCTGTAGGTGTTGATATATTACAAGTTGATTCCTGGAGGAGAAAATTAATACCAAAGGTTGTAGGTGTTGATATATTACAAGTTGACTCCTGGACGAGAAAAGTAACACCAAAGGCTGTAGGTGTTGATATATTACAAGTTGACTCCTGGTGGAGAAAATTAACACCAAAGGCTGTAGGTGTTGATATATTACAAGTTGATTCCTGGACGAGAAAACCTACACCAAAGGCTGTAGGTGTTGAGATATTACAAGTTGATTCCTGGAGGAGAAAATTAATACCAAAGGTTGTAGGTGTTGATATATTACAAGTTGACTCCTGGTGGAGAAAATTAACACCGAAGGCTGTAGGTGTTGATATATAACAAGTTGACTCCTGGTGGAGAAAATTAACACCAAAGGCTGTAGGTGTTGATATATTACAAGTTGATTCCTGGACGAGAAAACCTACACCAAAGGCTGTAGGTGTTGAGATATTACAAGTTGATTCCTGGAGGAGAAAATTAATACCAAAGGTTGTAGGTGTTGATATATTACAAGTTGACTCCTGGTGGAGAAAATTAACACCGAAGGCTGTAGGTGTTGATATATAACAAGTTGACTCCTGGACGAGAAAACCTACACCAAAGGTTGTAGGTGTTGAGATATTACAAGTTGACTCCTGGAGGAGAAAATTAACACCAAAGGCTGTAGGTGTTGATATATTACAAGTTGACTCCTGGAGGAGAAAACCTACACCAAAGGCTGTAGGTGTTGATATATTACAAGTTGACTCCTAGACGAGAAAATTAACACCAAAGGTTGTAGGTGCTGATATATTACAAGTTGACTCCTGGTGGAGAAAATTAACACCAAAGGCTGTAGGTGTTGATATATTACAAGTTGACTCCTGGTGGAGAAAATTAACACCAAAGGCTGTAGGTGTTGATATATTACAAGTTGACTCCTGGAGGAGAAAATTAACACCAAAGTCCGTAGGTGTTGATATATTACAAGTTGACTCCTGGACGAGAAAATTAACACCAAAGGCTGTAGGTGTTGATATATTACAAGTTGATTCCTGGACGAGAAAATTAACACCAAAGGCTGTAGGTGTTGATATATTACAAGTTGACTCCTGGGCGTGAAAATTAACACCAAAGGCTGTAGGTGTTGAGATATTACAAGTTGATTCCTGGAGGAGAAAATTAACACCAAAGGTTGTAGGTGTTGATATATTACAAGTTGACTCCTGGACGAGAAAATTAACACCAAAGGCTGTAGGTGTTGATATATTACAAGTTGACTCCTGGTGGAGAAAATTAACACCAAAGGCTGTAGGTGTTGAGATATTACAAGTTGACTCCTGGAGGAGAATATTAACACCAATGGCTGTAGGTGTTGATATATTACAAGTTGATTCCTGGAGGAGAAAATTAACACCAAAGGTTGTAGGTGTTGATATATTACAAGTTGACTCCTGGACGAGAAAATTAACACCAAAGGCTGTAGGTGTTGATATATTACAAGTTGACTCCTGGACGAGAAAATTAACACCAAAGGTTGTAGGTGTTGATATATTACAAGTTGACTCCTGGACGAGAAAATTAACACCAAAGGTTGTAGGTGTTGAGATGTTACAAGTTGACTCCTGGAGGAGAAAATTAACACCAAAGGCTGTAGGTGTTGAGATATTACAAGTTGACTCCTGGAGGAGAATATTAACACCAAAGGCTGTAGGTGTTGATATATTACAAGTTGACTCATGGAGGAGAAAATTAACACCAAAGGCTGTAGGTGTTGATATATTACAAGTTAACTCCTGGAACGTTTAGATGATTCAGTTTGACGGAAAACAATATAGGAACGTGTGGAGAGTGTTTTCAAGTCAAAACATTGTTTACACGACAGTCTCGTTTCCTGCTTACTGGGCTCCGCCCTGTTGCGCAACTTAGTACAATAACCAGTCCAGAATTTTGAGGCCAACTCCTTCAACTTACTTGATACATCTGGTCACTTGTATACTGCATCGATACACTTCTTCTAATCCTGGCAAACTCGTCTTTCAGCGTGCTCTGTCGTACGGCATATGCTTTGACAGACGGAAATTTGGAAATCGTGGAAATCTCAAAACGAGGCTCGGCCTAGAAAGTTTTGACGACTTGGTACGACCTTGATATAATATCGATCACATTGTACGTTGTAAAAATGCGTTAAATAGGCGCAAAGAGCACATACAAGGTGTAACCAGTTGAATTGTGACTCATTTTATGACCTCATCAAACAGGTCCGGCAGTGCCGTCCTAGTTCAGGTCATGCTGCTGAAACCTCGCCATAAAATATAGAAATACGATTTTATTATATTTTATGAATAAAATTCATTGTAGATATCATTTACTTATGAAAGAAGGAATTGGAATGCAGTGTAACTAAAGTTGTCTGTAGTGTCTCTTTTCATTTTTACACGAGAAAATTCAGATAGGCTGAAAAGTAGGTCATTGTCTAACACTAGCGCTGGCTCATCTAATACTAGCGCTGGCTCATCTAACACTAGCGCTGGCTCATCTAACACTAGCGCTGGCTCATCTAATACTAGCGCTGGCTCATCTAATACTAGCGCTGGCTCATCTAATACTAGCGCTGGCTCATCTAATACTTGTCAAGCAGTACTAGTGGAGACTAGTGGTTCAATCTGTGGTTCAGTTTATGGTCTTCATGTTGAACATCGTATTGTGGCCTTCTATACCGCTGCACCCTGTATTACTAATATTTAAGACACGTGGTATGTGACTCGACAGAAACGACAAAACAATTTCCACAACAGTAAGAAATCTCTAATAAATACAGGAACAACAACTGTACCATTCATACTGGTTGCGACTCATGTTCGGTTTGTCCCTCTGAATCTCTCTTTCTGTCAAGTGTTAACACCACAACTGTCAATCGTCAGGGAATCTCATTTCGTTCATAATTGGCAATGGGTTTATGTATATGTGATACATAATATGATATGTCTCAACGAACTCTGCGAGCCTGACCCTGATTCTAACCGGAATCTTTGTGGGTTTTGTATCGCATCGACTGTTGAAGGTCTATGCTAAAGTGAAGGGGTAGGATACGAGTTACGGCTACCTTTTTGAGGGTTCGGAAGGGGTGAGTTCAGGCGTGGAAGAGGGGTAGACTGGAATGCAGAGGGCAGAGGACTAGCCGCCGCTTGGGGTGGAGAGTGCTGTTTAGCCACTAGGTATGGTTAAGAGATCGGGGTAAAATACCCACGATAGATCGAATAAGCAAGAATACTCGGGAACTCTTGGAAGAAAGGTGCACAACGTGTCTGGCGGTGGAGCCTTTCCTTGATGTTGACAAGAATTTTAATGCCTCCAATCATGACGACAGCCACGAAATCGAAATTGGAAGCAAATCACCTTCTCGCTAAATTCTGATTTCCCAAGGTGTTTCATTAACACTGGCCTGTTCAAAACAATATGAATAATATCTGTTCATTGCCCCTTTACATAATATGCCGTATTTAACCATTGAGCAGTTACCTCCCTTAGATGCTGATTTTTCGTGATAAAATAGTTACCATCCATAGTTAAGTAGTGTATTTTCGTGTGGGGTTCGGAGGAGTGGGTGCTGCTCTTGATATATCAGGAAAGGACGAGGACGTATACATTATTTCCCAGCCATGCATGCGACTCAACGTCCTAACAAATATTCTGATGATCTGGATTCTGGAAAACTGTTAAAATAACTAATACCGTATCGAGAATGTTAGGATAAAGTAACACTCTATTTGACTTTTTTCAAGTTTACAAAATAGAATTGCAAGTCCTTTCGTCGCAATTTTTCAAAATAGAATTGCAAGTCCTTTCGTTGCAATTACGTATGCCCTATACCCTGTTCAGAAAACCATTAAAACAGGCCGCAGCAGCATGGTATATATCAGCCTCTCTCTCTCTCTCTCTCTCTCTCTCTCTCTCTCTCTCTCTCTGTGTGTGTGTGTGTGTGTGTGTGTGTGTGCGCGCGCGCGCGTGCGTGCTTTCTAAGTTTTTTAAGTAAGGGGGGTTGCGGTTGTCCCTTTCTTTATTTAATATTCTATTCACGTTGAGGTGTTTTCTAACGCTGCGTTTAGCAATATATACCAGTCATATATATAACTCTCCCGTCAGACACGAGTTGCTTAAGGCCAATCCTAACCCGTATATTCACGGGCACCAGATCAATGATGTTCGAAACAGCATTTTTTCTACGAGTAATAAGTGAAACGACATATCACGAACAGAAACGGAAGACAATAGTGTGGCCTTGGTTTCTTTGCTGAGAGAAAGACACATGAGAAAGCAATTGGGCAATTAAACAAAGGAATGCATTCGCCAGCGTATTGTTGTCAAGCGACCCGACGATGACATTTCCTAATAGCGGGTTCAAAGAAATATTCACGTCATGTGTATGTGATGGTTTTCTGTTAATTGATTAAAAAGTTTGAAAAGGTCAAATTTCACTTTTTATCTTTTCACTTTATTCCTCTCAGTTAAGGTGTTACGAGCTTTTTTTATCAGCACAAATTCAGTGCAAACACGGAGTTGTCCGCCATTACTCTAACAACTTAATGGAAATCGTGAAATCATACAGAAAATAATTAAATTTCATCAAAACGAAGGCACATCAAATTATGTAAAAGACACTGAAACCAAATATATGGATATGTTAGAAATGAATATGTTTAAATAACCACATAGAAAATATATATGTTACACTTAAATTAATAGCAACACAAACTATTTTCAAATGGCGGTTACCTCTGTGAACATATGTTATGAATTAATACTAAACCTTGGTTAAAAAGAGACAAAGGTTCCTGCATGTAAATAAGTTGCAATTCCTTCCATGAAATTTAAATATAGCTGTTCATATTTCGCACTGATTGTATTAGGTACGCCCTCTTAATGACGCCTTATAGAATGGGCGGGGCTTATTGAGCGCATTCTACATCAGTGATTCCGTTCTTATCTATAGCAGTTCATGCATATAGCATAAACCTTGACTTCAATATGTTATTAATTTCATGGAGCAAATTTTAATTGTATATTGAATGTGGTGTGTCAGACCGTCAACACGCAGATTGTTCGACCTTCTGTGCCTGGCATGCTGACAACAAGACGTGAACTTTATCGTGAAGACGTGGTACGCGGAGTTTTAGGCACAGTGTGCGTCATTTACAGCCGCTTCGATCTACCTGAAGGGCGTATTGCAGGGTTGCAATTTTGCCAACAAATGACTGCTTCAAGTCGCGGGGTGACGTTCGTTTGGGAAGAAATATTGCACTGGCATAAGTTAATATGAAAATAGATTACATCTCATGTCTGGATCTGTCAGAGGGGCACGTGACATGTTGTCTATATCGTGTCAAAAGTCCCCGTCATGTGTTGAAAAGGTCAGAAAGGCACGTGACATGTGTAGTCTGGATCCCATCGAATTGTCACGTGACATCTGTTGTCTGGATCCCTTCAGATTCACACGTGATGTGCCTTCCGCCAAAAGGATATGCGCGCGTGCTGTCTGGATGTTGTCAAGAGTCACGTGACATCTGTCGCCTGTATCTCATAAGAGGTCCACGTGGCGTATTTTTTTGGATCTCCTCAGACGAGTACGGGATTTATGGTGCATGGATCCCACTAAATAGCATTTAACTCTCATGAAACCATTTATCCCTTTCGGTTCACTAGAGTAGTCTAGTAGTTAAATCGATCTCTCGGCACGCCAAAGATCCGGGTTCGATTCCCAACATAGGTACAATGTGTGAAAACCATTTCTGGTGTCCCCCGCCGTGATATTGTTGGAATATTGCTAAAAGTGGCGCTAAAACAAAAGTCACTCACTCACTCACTGTCACAAAGTTACGATGTTACTAAAATAATAATCATTGGTTTATGTAAACGGCCCTAAAATTATGCTACGATCCTGACAAGTGTGATGAAGTATTTCTACCTTTACGGCGTCAGGTGTTTAATCATATTTTAACCTTTAATCCTTCACTGATACAAGCACTCCAAGAACACACACGGACATGACTTACAATATGAACGCGCTATTGTATTTGACAGCTTGCGTGTATATATTGCGATGAATAAATTGAAAGAAAGATATAATTTGACAACATACCACCTTTTCATTAGAGAAAGGGATCAAGCGGGTATAAAATGTCCAATAAGAGTTCTATATGTCGTGGCCTACGGGTCATCAAGCACTTTATTGCGTGCTGTCATGTCCGACTAAACTGGACAACGCGGTCACTCTTGATGACTTGTCATTACATGCACGCTTGATCGTGCTCTAACAAGATGGACGACCCCGACAGAGAGTGGGTGCGTTTGAGAGCTTAATGTGGGAGGAAATCCCGGAGTAATAAAGCTTTCTGACATTTGCCCTTTGATGACATCAACGAACACGGGTGATTACAAACCGTAAATATAAGTGCACGATTGGGGACTTGAACCCACAATCACAGGTTTCCGGACCCACAATGGCATGTTTACAGCACATTGCGCCGCACTAGGCAACTCGACAGCCGTCCAGAGTTTGTTCTTCACCAACAGAACGCAATCATATAACAGAAATATTGAGTTCCACGTTTAACAATAGTGAAACATTCAAAACAAAGGTAGCTTTTATGCGCACATAAAACTGATGCTTCATGTTAGGCAAACAAACCAAACATACATGATTTCAATAACATTCCAACACAAATGAAATAGAGCAGTGATTAATATCACGTGTGAATGGATTCACTTATCAGGTCAAGGCGCCAAAGAAAAAAATGAACCTCTACAAATGGACATTTCCGCTCCATATGAAATCGGCTAATTCCTCCAACGCCGCATCATTGCGACGTTGCCAAGGAGACTGCTGCATCATAGAACAGGTTACCTGTAAAAACAACTTCAAAGCCATGCGGAGGTCCTTATATTGATCCCTGCGACTTCTCTTCAACACCAATCAAAAGGATTTCGCCTGTAGCTCGGGAATCTTTCAGTTTCCAATTGTCGTCTGCTTTGCACATCTTTTAGGGTCAGACGTGAAAATGGCGGGAAAAGGCAGACGATCAACACGTGACCTTTATCTGGCGCGAGCAGACGAAGATTGTTCTTTGAAGTGACGGCTCCAGGAAAATGGCTCTGTGGGCATGAGATTGGAAACCGACTTGTTCTGACCACGCAGTGTCAGCAATAACTGGTTCTGTGCTTCAGTTTATGTCTTTGGTTCCAAAGATATGACTGGCGTGTGCTCACGAAGAAAGCAAGATGCAAAACCAGTGGTTCGTGTCTCTTGAACTTCATAAAAAAAGACATGTACAATCAGTGAGCGCACCCTACCATATATCATTGAGTGGATTAATCGTGGTGGGTGTCAACATTTTCGTTCCTTGTCATTCGGGCTCAATATAGAAGCTATCGATGATAACAGATTGGTCATCTGACTTTAGTTATTTTTTATCTGACCTTGTCTGGGGTCATTGTCGTAAACCAAAGTAACTACCTGTTCCTAGCTACTGCGACAGGAACGACCATGTACAATTCCACAACTGCATCATCATTTGAACAATTATTTGCTCCCACGTGGATTTCACCAGGCTTCATTTATCGCCAGGCTGATCCATGTTCTAAGTTGACAATAATCGACGCCCTCGTCATTTTCAAAGCGGTAGATTCCTCGCCTTAACCCCCGCACCCCTCGTCAACGTCTGGCTTCACATTTATTGCCGTCCACGTCAACGTATACGGCTACAATTATCCCCCCGCGTTCCGACTTCGTAAAGTTACTATTACCCTTGTGCAGGTCGACTCCTTATGATAACCTTTCGACTTGAATTCCGCAGCGAGGCGGAAGAAAGATCATACAGCTCTTTCATTTTGTTGGGCTGACAGCCTCCAGATACCCCTGATATTAGTGTCGCGTATTACATGCTCAAATAAGACACAAATACATACCTCTGGGTAAATAGCAGGGAGAGTGGGGATTTAATTAGAACTGTTCGCCCGTCTTTGAGATGAGTGTCCGGGTTATTAATGGCGGCTCCAGAATCCTCCACGTGATCAGTGTAGGAAGGCCGTATCTCCAAAGCCTGCCCGAGGTTTGTCAGGGTATGTGCATAGATGAGTGCACTTTGAAATGTATCATCAACTTAACGTGTTCTACCAAGACACCCATCACTGGAAGACGGCACATTCGTTTGCAGCGACGCTGGGCAGAGTTATGTCCCTTTGACGTCCCTCCCCATCCCCCAATGTGAAAAACCGTCAGTGGCAGATAAATCTACGTACATGTAGACACACCTACACACATACCCATATCTTTCTCTCTCACACACACATTCACTCACACACATAAGTCCAAGATACTGGACTCGTTTTAAGGTAGATCTCCCTCTCTCTCTCTCTGTCTCTCGCTCTCTCTCTCTATCTCTCTCTCTCAGAAAAAAAATTCAAATCGGTTAAACTTGTGTGAAAAGTTGTATAACAAATAAGGGGTGAGTGAGTGAGTTTAGTTGTACGCCGCATCCGGCAATATTCCAGTTATATGGCGGCGGTCTGTAATTAATCGAGTCTGGACCAGACAATCCAGTGATCAATAACATGAGTATCAAGCTACGTCACTGGGAACCGATGACATGTGTCAACCCAGTCAGAGAGCCTGACCACCCGATGCCGTTAGTCGTCTCTTACGACAAGTGCAGTCGCCTTTTATGGAAAGCATGGGCTGGTGAAGGCCTATTCTACCCCGAACCTTCACGGGGAAAACGCATATGGACACTCATGAAGTAAAAGTGTTGATTTATTAATTTCTAACATTTTACCCAGAGTGCAATACGTACCTTATGATGAAACCTGCTAAACAATAAGGTACACTTTTACTTTAATGTCTTCCCTTATTTGTTTCCCCGAGTATATATACCTAATGCCCTGTGGGCATCCTCTGTGTAAATCAGCGCGAAGCAAAAATTATTGAGATGAATTTTAAATAACATCTTGTGTTTGTCATTCTGACGGGCAACAGCAACACTGCAGTCACCCCTTCGTATTTACAAACATCACGCCAACAACCTGAGGTGGGCGGGGACATGGCGGTCCTTTTTGTTCTACAGTGATGAATAATAACTAACCATCAGTTTTAGTCTGTCGTACAGACCCTGAAGAATATATATCCAAGAAAGCCCACGCAAGTTTAGAAAATGTGGCAAGTCTAGATTTCCTTAGCTTCAGGGTTTGTACCAATCTGCTGAATCCATAGCCAGTATATGGCTAGTAATTATCAGTTGATCTCTAGCTGTCACCGGTGTTTAGTATAAATTCATGGGGAGGCTCCCTCACAGCTCCCCCATTGCCCCACACTTGACGAAGACCTCCTGCCCTGTCCTCTCACCACCAGGCAACATGTGTCGGGTTTTATCCAAGATTCCAGATCTTTCTTCCTGGAATACTAACTTCCTGAGCGAGTCTCTCTACTCACAGTGTCTTCGATAGACTAACAACTACTCTCTGAAATGAACATATTTTACTGGGAAAGGTCATAGTAAAAGAAATAAGAATAGCATAATAAAATGGAGACTGAGAATTTCTTCACTTTCAGAAGCTACGGGAATCTAGACTTGCCACACATTCTAGACTTGCATGGGCGTTCTTGGATATATTTGCTTCAGGATCTGTACAACATCGGATATTATGGATCAGTTGTTTTGTGACTTCAGTTCCACAGGACTGGTACAAATAGATGGCAGTCTTTTCAAAGGGTTTTACAAGACGGCACAAAGTATTGTCCATATGAGTGACCACGTGTGAACATTTTCTACACACTGTGTGTTGTACATTTCCTGTTAACTGCTAGTAAAACATTTCAATCAAAGACATGGTTCTGTCTTACTACATCCAATAAACAGTTTTCTCCTGTTCCATGTGATTTCAATCAAACTGCCGTATATAATGCAGACATAATATTTTGATTTGACAGAAAAATTATATTTGATATCTTTGTTGGAGTTTTGGATACATCCAGTTTTCCAGCCATAACGTTAGTCTCAAGAGATGTTACCCCTGAGCTATGTGGTTGCGACACTTGATACTTCCCATGAGCTGCCCACACCACACTGAGAGGGAGTAGGGGTCGGGCTGGGTAGGGTGATGTTGGGGGCAATTAAAAGTCAGTGGCGTGTCAGTAATGGGTGATAAGAATCTTTGCATGTGTTGAGAAATTCCAAGAAATTATCGCTCTGCAGATTCGTTTAGTCTCTGGAAATGAAGAAAGTCTCAGGGCTTCATTTCATTATATTATTTTTTTCACTATGAACGTTTTTTCAGTAAAATATGTTCATTTCAGAGACTAGCTGTTAGTCTACATCAGTTTGAAAAGTCATGGATCTGAATAATTAGAAGCAGAGCCAAGCCACACATAGCTGGGGCTCGATGTGCGTGATGTCGACAAGTACCATGAACCCATGGAGTTGATCCCATGTCAAACCGTGTCCAAACCCCACGAACCCCCTCTGGACCCGCCAGTGTGTTCAGTTACCGACATCCTCGCGCGATTTTAAAAGTTACACGTCCCTGGTAGCTATGTCACTGCCGTCACTGTGTGTGTGGTGTGCGTGTCTGTGTACCATGTGTGTGAGAGAGAGTGAGAGGAATTGAGTGAACGCGTGTGTGCGCGTGAGAGAGGAAGAGAGTGTATGTGAGTATGTATGTTAGTGAGAGCGTGAGAGAGAGAGGGTGTGTGTGCGGCAGAGAGGGAATGTGTGTGTGCGGCAGAGAGAGAAGAGAGAGAATGTGTGTGTGCGGCAGAGAGAGTGTGTGCGGCAGAGAGTGTGTGTGCTCGACAGTGTGCGTGCGTGCGTGCGTGCGCGTGCGCGCGGCAGAGAGAGTGTGTCTGTGCGGCAGAGACCGTGTGTGTGCGTGAGAGAGAGTGTGTGTGCGTGACGGAGAGAGGGGTGTTTAGTAGTTGCTGGGTGAGAATATGTGTGTGAGAGTGTTTGTTACTTCCTGCATTAGTCAATATATGTGCGAGCGTGTGTTCCTAGTCCTAGTCTATACTGTTAAACAGTTCGGCTGACTAACTCGGTAATACATCCCCGATTTCCCATGATCCCTCCACCCACAGCAAGCCCCTGCTTGAACCACTCGGCATTGTCCTGGCAGCCAGACAGTGCCAGGAATCTGCTCCAAGAACCATAACGATCGGTTACAAGAAGCTGGTCCAGAGACACTGGAGTATATCCAGATCTTGGGGTGTTAGTACCTGCTATTTACGAAACTGGGACTGCTTGTGGGTAAAACTCTCTTTCATATATTCTGATGACAGTACTTCTCCGAGGATTAATGTCTATGATAATCTATAAATGGGAGGGGGTGGGTATAGAGTGGGTGTTTGGAGTAGGGTAGGGGTAATATGTAGGTGGAGCTGGGAGTGATATTTAGTCAGTAAACAATACATTTATTCATATTACCGGGTGCTACTAACGTTTTCCTTCTGTACGGTTCGTTCAAACTCGACACCGTAGTATTCATTCCTTATAATTTGACAAATATGTCATTTTTTGTCCTCTGTAGCCCATCGATGTGTAGGTTGTTTGATTATCCGCCATATTCTCGACAAACGAAAAAAGTGCATTACTGTAAGCCATGTGTAATTACGCTAGGAAAATCAAATACCTGTATAACGTGATTATATCCCCTTGAATGGCTTTAATGAACCAATCACAGTCAAGTATTGACATGGTAGAACTCAAATGTTCATTGACCAATCATCTTTCAGCTGTTTTCTGTCATTTGGAAATCTCAAGTGCAAGTCATTTCGCACAGCGTTGGTACAAACATCCTCCTCATCAACATCCTAATTTCTACTGACCTAATGCATTATGCCAAATGAAACAAAGAGCCCTGAAAGTATGGGAGGACAAAATACAGTAAACACAAATGACATCACAGAAGTAGAGACCGTCATGGTTGTCATGACGTCATGTAACAAGTTTTCTTTTCCTTTCGCCACAAGTTGGAAGGTTCACACAGGCTTTGCCGAATGAAAGATCTTTACTTCGAGATTCCTATATCTATTTTGTTCAACCTGTTCCACGTGCCTTCACTTTCAAGTAGCGATGAATTCCGTCTTTCCGCAAATTGTTTCCAGACTCTAAAACGGAAACTAAACGTCAATCTAAAACTAAAACCAGGAGACATGAAAGTAAGAAACACGAATGACCCCATATCGTTGCAGTAACTGTAATGGGGCGTTAGGGTAGCCTAGGGGTTAAAGCGTTCGCTCGTCAGACCGATAATCCGGCTTCGATTCTCTACATGGGTAAAATGTGTGAAGCTCATTTCTGATGGTCCCGTCTCGATATTGCTGGAGTATTGCTGGAATATTGCTGGAGTATTGCTGGACTATTGCTAAAACCATACTCACACACTATAATTGTACAACAGGCATGGCGGGTGGATTTAGTATGTGTATAAAATGTAAAGTAAACAAGTGTCATCAAACCGTTTAAATAAAGATCTAAACATGTCCCACATATTCATCAATCTAAATGGTTTCTTGAAAGACCTCTTTGCCGGCAACATATCGATGCTTTCATGCTTTAATGCGTTCTTTCCGGTTTACGTTTACTGAGTTTCACCCTTCAGTTCACGCTTTACATTTGGAACGGTTCTAGCGTTTGGTGGAGAAATTTCAACATCGCTGCTGAAGGGACAAGCACTTGTACATCGATTCAAACTATTGATTATCTATGGTAGCGAGAGAAAACAACAAATCGTCCATCAACTTACTTTCTCCTTAGAGAACAGTAATGACATACTGCGTTTAAGCGTCAGGAAACTTATCTTGAATTGAAAGTAAATGTTGATATACAACTGCCACCTGCCTGCATTAAATAGGGTGGGTTAATTCTCATCGCTATCTTCAAGGGAGGTAATTAGATAGCACTTTCTAAATCAACTGTGTGTCGGTTGGCTCTAGTAGACAGATTACATTCCGGCGTGCTAAAAGTGGCTCAGTTCAGTGCCAAGGGATTGGGTTAACGTCAGATTAACAAACACATTTGACAACGAATCGTTGACAGATCACAAACAAGACCTACAGATTCCTTCATAACTTAGATCTGTTACCAGTTTACCTTCTTTTCTTTTGAAAAGACTATACCATGTTTGTCATCAAAAGCATTACAAAACATATTAACAGTGATTAAATATTTGACACAATACCATGGATTAGGAAAGACTTTACTATGGTTTGTGAATCGGAGGATACAAATTACAATAATCATTTCTGACTGAAACAGATGATTGGACAAAAAAATCATAGCAGAAACGATGTGTTTCTCAATAATAGCCGAGGGGCACTTTGAAATAATTACGTGTACAGTTAGGAATTAATGATTTACGAACAGTTCTATGAACGTGGCAGTACGTTAAGTAGAGGACAGATGTAGTTCAGCCTTTGCTTATCACACAGAAGACCAGGGTTCGAATTCCCCGGCAAACACTGGGCGAAGACGTGTCAGTTGACCCTCCAGTTATAGTGCAGAGAACTGATTTGGTTTCACCTTGATAACGATGTAAGAATCTACACTGAAACAACGCTCTAGGGAATAAAGGAAAAGTTTTTATCCATAAACTTGTTTTTTTCATTTCTTCTGCTTCTATAATAAATCTGCTTCTAAAATAAAACGACCAGTGAAGACCCGGGTTAGAAGATTGACCTTCAGCATCCCATGTTTGTCTCTACCTGTGAAGATCCAGGGTAGGATTGGTCTTCAGCAACTCATGTTTGTCTCTACCTGTGAAGATCCAGGGTAGGATTGGTCTTCAGCAACTCATGTTTGTCTCTACCTGTGAAGATCCAGGGTAGGATTGGTCTTCAGCAACTCATGTTTGTTGTAAGAGGCGACAAACGGAATCGGGTGGTCAGGCTCACTGACTTAGTTGACAGATGTCAGCCTATCCCAATTGCAGAGATCGATGCTGATTATGTTGATCACTGGATTGTCTGGTCCAGACTTAATTAGTTCAGACCACCGATATGTAGCTGGAATAATGCTTTGCGCTCAACAACAAAACAAACAACTATAAACAAACCATTTCTATAGGTAAATTGCAGTACCTCTCCATGATGAGAATATGTAATTATCTATAGATGGCGGCTAGATATAGTGTGTGTACATGGTGGAGTTGGTGCCCCAAGAGTGGCGGCAGACGTATGTCTGATTGCAGAGGAGACAAAAGACAAACAATCCAGTGTGTATGTTTTCCGTTTTTCAAATGTTATTTGGTCTAAAATCCATGTAAATGTCATTTAAACCGATTTCTTCCCCTCGAAAAAAGTGTCCTCAAATTGTTCAGATAAGATCTAAACATGTCCCACATGTTTATCAATCTAAATGGTTTCTTGGAAGCCCTCTTTTGCCGGCAACATATCGATGCTTTCATGCGTTCTTTCGTTTTACATTTATTGATTTTCACCCTTCAGTTCACACTTTACATTTGGAACGGTTCTAGCGTTTGGTGGAGAAATTTCAACATCGCTGCTGAGAGGACATGCAATTGTACATCGATTCAAACTATTGATTATCTATGGTAGCGAGAGAAAACAACAAATCGTCCATCAACTTACTTTCTCCTTAGAGAACAGTAATGACATATTGCGTTTAAGCGTCAGGAAACTTATCTTGAATTGAAAGTAAATGTTGATATACAACTGCCACCTGCCTGCATTAAATAGGGTGGGTTAATTCTCATCGCTATCTTCAAGGGAGGTAATTAGATAGCACTTTCTAAATCAACTGTGTGTCGGTTGGCTCTAGTAGACAGATTACATTCCGTAGTGCTAAAAGTGGCTCAGTTCAGTGCCAAGGGATTGGGTTAACGTCAGATTAACAAACACATTTGACAACGAATCGTTGACAGATCACAAACAAGACCTACAGATTCCTCCATAACTTAGATTTGTTCCCATTTGTTTTTACAAAAAGTAACACTATGCTTGTTGTCCAAAGCATTACAAAACATGTTAACAGTGACTTTGTATTTGACACATTACCATGGATTAGGAAAGACTTTACTATGGTTTGTAAATCACAGCAAAAACTATGTATTTTCTCACTAATAGCCGAGAGGCATTTTGGAATAATTACGTGTACAGTTATTACGCACAGTACTATGAACACAGAGCACAGACATAGTTAAGCCTTTGTTTATCACACAGGAGACCAGGGTTCGAATCCCCCTTGGAAACACTGGGCGAAGTCATGGAATTTAACCCGAGTCTTCGGCGTGATGAAGGCTACCTCACAGCACCAATGGATGAATAAAGACGTTTTGGTGACCCTGCCATTAAAATTGCTGTGTTTTCTGCTTTGTAACGATGTAAGAATCTTTACCTGCAGCATCGCTCATGGCAATAACTACGAACCTGTTATCAATAACATCGTGTTTTTATTAATGCCTGCTTTTGTTTACTTTAATCCTAGTATTTCACCGTGATGTACACATGTAATTTTATTAGCCATATGCTGAAACAGAACCACTATCACATAGATGTACATCACGTGTGCACTTTCGCGTTAACAACCATTGTTTATGCATTTCGTCGTCTATGAGGTCAAAAAACAAATGTACGTGACATCAATGAAAAGGGCCGCCACACTTGCTTATCGTGTTTTACAGCACAAATGTAATTGGATACGAGTAAGTAAGTAAGTATAATACATACAAGGATAATAATGAAATGACGGCAGTCGAAATTACTACTTATACCAAACAGTGCAAAATTATGTGTTGCCCCAGTTCTAACTCGTTCAGTATAAACCGTATGGCACGGTTTAAAAATCTCTTCATAGATGTGGGCGGAGTGGTGTCTTGGGAATGGAGGAAAAATACGTAAGGGGGCGAGGAAGATGTACGAGGTTTCAAGTTTATAAACATTTGTTTGTTTAAAATACATGAATATATAACTTAACATCAATTTCTTGTGGCAAAGGGTTGTCAAACTGCTCAAATGAAGATCTAAAACATCTCCAACGTATTTATCAAGCTGAATGACTTCTGAAAAATCCGTTTTCGCCGGCAGCATATCGATGTATTTTTTGGGGGGTTGAGATTTATTGATTTTAGCGTTTGACAGAGATGTATCACATGCTTCACAAATTTGATGTTTGATGTGAAATGGCATCAAAAGACGAGACCCCCTGAAAGGACAAAGAAAACAAACATCTGAAGGACAGGTGGGAAATCTGGAATGTATTTTCGGATTGATAACCCACCAGATCGGGAGGCTACCTGTCAACTAAGAACGACTTCTGGCTCTCATCTAGGCGCACTGTTGTGGATGAAAGCCTTCTTTAATGAAGACATGGGTTTGATTCCCGATATGGATAGAAATATGAAACCCAACATGTTATAAATGCTGCAAAACCATACTCAAACACTCACCATTTGTTATCTAAGTGTGGGAGGCAGCAGTTGCCCACTTGCTTTACAATCAGTTGGTTCGTTGTTCATAGAAAACAAACGTGCATGAAGCGTACTTTTTGACAATTTCGCTTTCGTTGTTCATCATACAAGATGAGATCTTTCTGAGGCTCATCTCCTGCTTTGAAGTGATGTTTGCAGAGGACTGGATACAGATTGTATTCAAGCAATTCTGTATCAACTGGGTTGTGATGACTTAGTCCACCTACTTTCACAAATACCCATATATCCAAATCTCCACCAACGTATATCCCATACACCACATAAAAACACAAAGAAATAATAGATTGTAAAACTCAACATTTATTCTGTATACTATACAGAACTGGAGAAATGGTCTCCATTACAACTGTCCATCCAACAGCACCATGGTCACCACAATACAGGCATACCTGGCCCCCAAGTCAACATGATGAATGAGGACCAAGCATCAGAACAGTTGTGGTACTGTTAACTCACACTGTGTTACTATGGATATACGAGGATTATACATTTGGCATTAACACAAGTACACACTGGTTCTTCAAGGATAATATGTTCAAACACATTGTGTTAACACAATTTTACTGGCTATAATACATATTATACCATCACTGTACTCAAGTGTTCTAGGTTAGGCTATTTGACAGATACCGCTATACAGTGTCGATATCTACAGTACTGCACGGCTAACTGGTTACAAGGTGCTATATACCTACAATCAAACAGTAAACCAAGTTGAAGATATAGTTAATTCCTTTCATATTTGTTCAGGATATATACACATTCGACAAAACGTTTGGGACCAACTGCATTGTTCTTTTCAGTGGTATTACTCTGTTGTGGTCATGCCTTTATGGCAGTATACTATTTGAGTTGATTTTAATTTATAGGGGGCAAAAAGTTGTGTTTCTCACAGGTTTTAGTACATTAAATGTGCACATAATTTTATGACAGACTGACCCATAACATTAAAACAGTAATGTTGATCAGTATCAGAATGTGGAACGCTTCATTAGAAATTGTCAAAAAGGTTTGACAAACTTTCAAATGCGTTTGTAAATAAATACACACAGGAAGTGTATGTCAGTGAACTGGTTCAGCCTCAGCTTAACTGCCAACTTGGCATATTTCCGAGGGCAGTGATGTGATGCAATGATTCCGATACAATAAATAATGGTGATGAGAAAAGATTCACTGATATTATGCAACAAGTTTGATCAGTGTGATAGATGTGATGACGTAGCTAGGATATGTAACTCTCGGCAGCACTATGGGGGGTATAGCAGCGAGCCACTATTCTGTACATATAATACACTCCGCTAATATTTACACATACACTCTTACACTCTCACACAACATACAAAAATATATATATATATTCCAGACAGCTCACATAAACACCCAATCACAGAATCAATGCTTTTAAGTTTGTACAATCTACTTTGACTTGAAGTCTCAAATTAAAAAATATATCAATTACTGAAATAATATGTTGCAGTTAGCTCATTTATGAATTTTGGTGTTTTAGGAGGAAATGATAAAGGTGTCCACATGTGGAACACACCTGATATCTGTAAGTACACAAGCAGATTCAAGTCATTCTGTGGTGTTTCTATATTGCCAGAGTAATCCAGAGTAATCCCTGTCGATAATCACATCAGGAACTTCCCTCAGTCCGAAAAACCCAACCAATCAGGTGGACACCAGGAATCGCTGTGGACCTTGATGACCAAGTGCACTAATTGTTTTGTGATTCGTTGATCTGACACAGTACAAGATCTTCTGTGACTGACACGTGAGTAAAAGATGTTCTGGTGACTTGACACATCAGTACAAGATCTTCTGGTGACTTGGCATACATCTACAAGACCTTCTGGTGACTTGACACACATAAGATCTTCTGGTGACTTGACACATCTCCACAAAGAACTGTTGGGAATTTCATTAATGCTGGAATTTGTGACAGGTCTTGTTGTCTGAAACAAAGATGGAGAAACTGTAGAACATTGTTATTAAGTTAAGCAAATCGCAGTGTTGAATCTACCAACAGAACCTCACTGTCAGTGTAAGACAATTGTCTCTTCGGCTGTGCGCCTGGCCAACAGCAGTCTAACCTCCAAAGACATCAAGTCTCATCTGATGGCACTAAAGTCCTTAATACAATCATGAATATCAATTACCATATGTAATCTGATAAGCAAAATACAACAGTGAATGAAAAAAACATTCCAAACAAATGATTGCATTAATGTTTTGTGGTGTGACAGTTTGTTGAATACAAACAGTGTCAGAGAGAAGAGGGTGAGTGTATGTAGTTTTAGATATATACAGAGAAGGATATACAGAGAAGGACAAAGAGATGGTTCAGCCTTGTCCAATCATGTTGGTCTAACATTTCCCCTACACACTCAACAACAAAGGAAGACAATGACAAGCTGATATTCCCATAATGAGCCAAGGGCCAACTTTTCTAGCCAACCACAGAAATTACCGCAGGCAAATGGGACCACAAGAGTTCTTAAATTTCAGAACCAAATCAGTATTTACTTCTGAAGTGGCCTACTTGGGCCCAGGAGTCAGGTCAGCTTGTTACGGCACGACAGTTTAATCAAGAAGTGTCTCCCCCAAGCACCAAGGACCAAGTAATGGCTGTGAAGGGCCGGTGACATAGATGTGTTAATTGCATGACTGTTAGACATCCATCATTATTGAGCAGTGTCAGAGCTCCCACTGGGACAACGGGTAATTGACCGTGGCACAGATATATGCTCCCTGTTCGTAGCACTAACATGCTGCAGCTGCACTCAGACCAACATTTTCAAATGCTAAACATACGACTAGGACAAGGATTGGATACTTAATCTGAAATTCTGTTTGACTCTGTAATGACTCAAAACTAGGTTATTGATGATTTTTTTTGCTGATACCATTTAAGATCAAAGAATCATGCATAAAAGATATGGATCTTCAAAGTATTATTAGTATTAAATGAAAATCAATATCCCATACATCAGAATTTCTACAAATGAAAATAAAGAGAGCGGGTTTTCTGCAAGGTGCATTCAATGGGTTTTCTAAAAGCACTGAATATATTAAAATTAAAAAATGCATCGTTTGATTTCAACGTTTATTTCAAACAATCAATGCATACTAATTCAATTTTAATTTTCATACAAAAATTTAAATTTTTATATATCATGTTTCAATTTTAATGTTATTAGTATGAGTCTTGTTTCCTTTTGCAACTGATGGTTTTCTAAATATTTGCACAATTATATGATCACATTAATTTAACAAATTCACTAACTTGGAACTCAATTAATTAGAATCACTAAAGTTAACAAAAAGATCATGAATCCTTAAAACCTAGTATTATGACAAAAATTCTAAGAAAAGCTGTATGTTGCCAAAACTTCAAGAACATATTTCATAGTTGCATCTATGCAGAAAAAATAACTTTCATATGAAAAAAACTCGCCAAAAACATGCAGAACCAAACTGGATTAAAACTAATTTAAAGTAATAGAAAAAAAACATGTCTTGCAATGCATCCATGGGCAGCCCTGGAGGATCAATATTAAACCATAAAAAAATCAACACATTTTTTTCAAGCTAAAAACATGAACGTTATGATGCAACCCCTGATGTCAAGCTAAGTCAGTGAATATTACACCTTAAAGCGAACAGACAAGATATCTGTAATTTAGAAAATTAATTTTGTTTGCTCATCGATCAGAACAATAACGCTATCACTGGTTCCACTGAAGAGACCAAAGTCCGAACCTGTCACTAAGTTTAGCGGCAATGGTCCCTGCTAAGATGCAAGGTGTGTTCAGAGGCAGGCCAAGGTATGAATACATGCTTCTAGATCATCCATCACGCAGGTGCAATGTGATGATGGTGTACACAACGTCACATGTTGGTGCAGAAACATGCATCATCTACTGATGTTGTTTTAACTTTCTTTGATAAGAAACCATTTTTAACCTCTTCTTTTTTTGCTTCCTTCAACATTTTTTGTAGAGTGTAAAATGAGGTTTATGTTTGCCATCCCGGTGCCCCTCGACAGGAAAATGGTAAGAATGATTGCACAATGAACGTTAAAATCCACCTTGATGTTCTGTGACCTGTAATGAGCTTCGAGCATCAAAGCTTAACTAGATGGGAACATCATATTATCCCGTCATTAGGGATGATGATTCATCTCTTCGAACTTGGCACTGCCATCTATCTGTACTTTTTCCTTGGTCTGTTTGTTGTTAAACGTTTAACTGAGTGATATATCAGCCATATCTTTGCAGTGTTTGACCAGACAATCCAGTGATCAATAACATGAGTCACAGTCAATGCCACTGGACTATGATGACAAGCAATCCACCAAGTCACCATGTCTTACCACCAGATCTATACAGTTGACTTCCTTGACTAGTATTGCTTGCTAGGGGCCAATTCCAGCCTAAAATCTACATGAGACCATAAAAGGCAAGCAGGTTTTAGGACTGTGACCCAGGACGTACATAGCAAGTGAATACATTAACCACAAAGACACCATGACCACACAACTTTTATACTCCCTAGGGAGTTGAGTGTGAAATTAGGGCGAATACTGATCCAAACAAAGGGGTGATAGTAAAAAAGTCAGAGTGTAAGTATTGTTATGACGCTGCTTTTAGCAATATTCCAGCAGTAACAGCAGAAATGGACTTCCTACATTGTACTCATGTGGGAAATCAAAGTCACATATTAAATATGACAAGCAAATACCTTAACACTTTGACTACTACACCACCCCTCAGACAGCAAATTACATATGGACTTATCTTTTGCTTATAATTGCAAAAGCAAACTACATACCTGTTATTGATTATAGGTATTTCTTCGCTGAACTGGAGCCTAATGTTGTATATTTCGTCAGTCGCTTCGATGACGGTGTGGAGGGGAAGTGTATAGGGGAGCTCTCCTCCTGAAATACAGTTAAAAAATGTTAGATTTTGTCAGACATTGCATCAACAATCAGTTCAACAAAACTGATGAAGCTTCTGTGAAGAATCACTAATTCCAACTAGTCTTAACAATGGTCAGCATGTATTGAATCTACCTCTACCAAGATGACAAATTACTTATTTCTTGAAGGATATTGTACTGGTATTATATTTAAATGATACTCTCTGTACATTTTCAGCCAAGGTCTCTACGTTGTTTCATTAGGGTTTGACGTTCCTGCACGTGAAAGCCAGTGTGGGTGATTATTGCCTAAGAGCCCATGTGTGACCTTGCTGATAATTGTGGTAAATGAGGACCAATGACTACCAGTAAATCCACAAGAAGATTGTAACCTACATCTTAGAGCAGATTAGCCCACTATCAAACGTTAACTCATCTCCACACATATTTTCTCACCTGAAGAGAGAATGCTCCGAGACTTATTGAATCACTGTTGTCTATGTGCGACATTGTCGTCAGCGGGGAGGACTCCTGAAGCAAACCAGTCATGAATTAGGACAACAAACTACAAGCAAGATAGCTATAGTATGAAAAAAAGAGAGTGTTATTTCATGAAAAAATAAAACTGCAGTTTTCACTGCACATACTGATAGTAGCCATTGTCAGAGGTAGAAATGGTTGGTTGGTTGGTTGGTTGGTTTTGTTTAATGCTGCACCCAGGTGTTTTCCAGCAATATGGCAACGGTTCACAAACAATCAGGTCTGGACCAACTACATGGCATCAGTTCATAAACAATCAGGTCTGGACCAGACAATCCAGTGATCAACATCATGAGTACCGATGGTAGAAACTTACTGTTAAATCAAATGTGCTTGCTAGACGTCGCCCACTCAGCTCGCCCGGTCCATAGCTGTCCCGTACAAAGGGACTGCTGAAACCATGGGCCACACTAGAGATGGCTCGCTTTAACTTGCTCGGTGTCTTGTTGAATGAAAACGCTCGACTGACACGCTTTCCAAACCTGAAATTGGATTAGAAACTGAATGTAAAATCTGATTTAGGTGCAAAATACTTCTACTACACAGAGACAAACTATCAGAAAGACATAATATTGTAACACATTACATTAACTGGTTCAAAAATCTGAACATTTGACATTTCAGGGTAATGTGTTTGTACAAAACCAACAATTTTAGCATAAATATAAGTTGTCTTCTCTAGACTGCTTCATACTTACTTGAAAGCTTTACTAATTCGACTGTTTAGATCCTTGGTGTTTATCCCATGTTCATCTCCCTTGACCACAGCCATTAGGTTTTCCTGGAAATAAACATATCTGAATAATTATAACAGACTTAAACAGTATTACAAATGGGTAAAATCAAAACATAAACACAAGATTAAACTTACATTTGGTTCATCACAATTACAAGACATAATGTTCCATAATACAGACAATACTCAACCCCATAAACCTACATTCCAGTTCAACAAGGAGAGTTACCTCCCTTGTAGATGGCCACGTTTGTAGTGGGCTGTTGTTGACGCCATGCGCTACAATATTACAGCTATGAACTGACCAGACAATCTGATCTGATCTGAAGTTCAAAGGCACAGTCAACCAAGTCATCAAATCCGCCCATTAGATGTAATTGCTTCTGACAACCAGCATATCTTGCTGGGGATCTATTCTGATCCAGGAACCTTTTCAGGACTCCTCTAGGTAACATTCACTTACATAATCTGTGCGGCAAAGGATGTTGGCAAGACTTTTGCACAGCAAGGTGAGGATTTCAGATTTGGAGACGTCCTCTGAGTCCAACATGAAGCTGTATAGCTTTTCTTTGAACTCCTTGTTATTTCGACAGATGAGTCCAAATGCTCCTTGACAATCTGTTCAATACAAACACTCAGTCAACAGCTGTTTAACTTTAACTCTGGGTAACTTTACAAAATGCATGAGGTGTAGATATTTATATATGAATATTTAAGGTAGAAGAATTCTACCAATTTGGAAAGTTTTCATTTTCATTCCAGGTTCAGTTCTGTCCTCACAATTTCAAAGTGACTTCAAGTTTTGTACTGTTGCAAACCAGGTTAGAACAACTGATAATCAAAGGATCACACTTCTAAAGGACATGCAATGTATCTGACTAATAACCTTCTCGTCAAATATTAATGTTGACTGAAGATGGTTTAGTGATATGTGTCCACCTACCATCGGACTCTTCGACATCTAGCACTCGTTTGATGCTGGAGAGAGGAATCATTTCCAGATGTTTATAGGCTTTCTGGGGCGTCTTATGTACAGCTGGGCTCTTGGAAGAGTTTAGCACTTTTGTTCTTCTCTTACAGATCTGCAAACACAGAAACATTACAATTAAATCAAACATCAAAGTCGATTTCACAAGTAAGTACAGTCAAGTCATTCTTGCAGTTTTTATCTGCAAAGACACCAAAATCTTTGCAGAAACAGCTAAACATTGATATGACTACAAGGACCAACTACCTTTTATGAATTCACAACCATGTGATTATCAAAAGAAATTTGTAAACATAGCATGTTAAACACTGTATTTACAATATGGCTGTAAAATTGAAATAAATACCCTGATCAAATAAGAGACTGGTATTGCAGCCAGGGATTTACCTCAATGCTGTCTGTAAACAGGAATATAGAGAGCGGGTCACTGCGACCTGACAGTGTGTCAGACAGTTCAAGTACATCAATTTTGTCAACGAAGCTGCGATGAGAAGAGAGGAGTGTGGCGGGGCAGTTGTCGATATCCTTCATGATATCAAACATGGCCACCTGGTTCTCTGTCTTCCGCTTGTCTTCATTAATATGCCTACATACAGAAAACAAGCATTGTAAAAAATATGCTAAAAATCAGTAATTTTAAATAAAACAGCCTGATATTCACTGTTACCAATTTAATATTACCTGTAAATTATTTAATAGATATATCAAATATGTATAATTAGTTAAAAAACAAAACTGGCACAAATATAACTGAGCTACATCCCATGTTATCGTGCCCCACTTACGTCAGTATTCCTTTCACTTTACCAATGGCATCCTCCAGTTTCCTGTAGTCAGGACTCCTTGGATTCGTGTTCTTCATGATATCTGCAAAACCATGAATACCAATGACTCAATATGTTCCATCTACTCTGACAGAGAGGCCACTTCAAAATATCAACACAACAGAGATTTAGCAATATTCCTGCAATATTAGACAGCAGAAACATACTATCATTATTTCCATGTTGGGAATCAAACCAGGGGAATACTTGAGGAAATAAACTTCAACCTCTTTGCTATCCTACCACACATGAAGCGAGGGCAGAAAGTTATTTTACGCCTCAGAAATCAATCACTACACACCAGCCTTCAGCCTTTACAAGTAATGCGGTGAGTGTTACCATTTAGAAGAAGGATGACGCTGGGCAGCCTCTGTACTGGTCTGATGAGCAGCTCCTGTAGAGTCTGTCTCCCACATTCTGGCCGCGTCAAGCACACCTACAACACAACAGGTGCTTGTTGTACTACACAAGGTCAACATCAGCTGTTATGTTACTTTCTGCTAGATGAATCTTTGCTACAGCTTTCAGTACTCATTTAACGTTCAGCCAATGATATGCCAGCAGTATAACAGAAGCCAGTAATAATCCTGTTTGCATCAGACAAACATGTGACTGAAAGAATGATCAAACATTATCGGCACAGAACCTGACCACCCAGTTCCTATTTAGCCAGCTCACGTGATGAACATGAATCTAAAGGTAACAAGATGATGGCTTAAGACAGAAATGAGTGAGTATGATTTTACGTCGCTCTTCGCAATATTCCAGCAATATCACAGTGAAGAACACCAGAAATGGGTTTCACCCATTATACCAAGGCTGTAAGACGTACCTTGAGGAAGGCATGGAACCTAGGGTTGTTCTTGTCACACTTGATGATTGTCTGCTTGGTGTCTTCGAAAAAGTTGACAAATGGTGGATAAGCTTTAGTAAGAGCATCAGCCTGGAACAACATTACCAGAATCAGTGAATGAAGCACTCATAAAATCTCAATAAACTGGCCATGACAAGACCATTAACACATCAACTTCTTTATGTATATTTACTACAAGCATGAGAAGTAGTTGTATACTACTTTGATAAGTTTTGCTGTAGTTGTGTACTCACATAGTCCAGGATGACGTCCCCAACGTACACATCCTCTGTCCAGTTCTCTACTATCTCCTGCAGCCTGGCTCTCATCTTGCAATGTGCATCGTAGATTGGAGGGATGTTGCCAAAGATAATCTTGATCTCCTGGGGTGACAGCAGAGGACCGTTGTACTGATCAGGTTTCTCGATCTGCGTCTTGAACGTCTGTGGCAAAGAGAAAGAGATATTTAATCACAGGCATCAAAATAAACAATCATTCTAATACAAACAACACTGCAGCTACTCTGTACTAAATCTCACTTTTTTGTCCTCAAGATATTTGACAGCTGAACTTTCAGAAATATTTTTAGATTACAAAAAATGCAAAGTTTTCATGCACTCATCAGTTAATACAGGGGAGACAACTCTGAGCACTTACATTTATAATTGTGGACAAGATTCCAACATAGTTGCTCTCGGTCTGGAAGAGTTCCCTCGTCACCTGTTGTCGTGGTGACGGTTTGCTAGAACCGGTGGACTGGAGCAATCGGTTCTCACCATTTTCAACAGCACTATGATCTGTAAACAACAAAAATGAAAATAAAACATGCCATGACCAAATTAAGTCACACAAGATACACCTAAAATGAAACTAGAGTTACAATATAGGAATATTCAAATTGGAATACCGTCAGAAAGGTTCATGCAGGAGAAACAACACATATAGACCTACATTAGCGCAGATCGAGATTAGAACTAGTATAGCTAAGTTGCACTCACATAAATTTTTTCACCATAACTTGCAGACCTAGTGGGATGTGATCCTATTTCTAAGGTATTTTTATGAATTAAGTGATACCAGCATACCTGATATGAGGTCAGACTTGTCAGGTGTGTGTGAGGCATCAAGGAAAGAGTTGGGGCTCATGGAAACACCCCCTAAGTCACTGGACCGGCGCTTCTGTGCCAGGAATTCCACCTCCCCTTCATCAGCTAGCTGCTTCAGCCTCTTCCTCTTGCCCAGCTTGGTGCCACCCAAACTGCTGTTGGACGTGTGCTTGTTGTGGGCCAAAGTCTGTAATACAAGCGTTCAGTCTTAGTGGCATTTACACCTATTTCATCTGGCTGTACATGACATAAAACAATATTCAATCAGTATGGCTGGCACAATAAGACTGGGAAAAATTATGAATAAACTCCTTCACCGAAACATTAAACATTTACAAAATATTTCCAAAAATGAAAAACTTGACACAAAAAATATTAGTTTTCATGTACATGTTTTGGGGAGCGCCGATCCAAAGTCAACTCCGAGTAGGAGATTGACCTGACAATGTAAACTCTCATGATGTGTCTTCCACAGGTAAACTCAGGTGTATCTGGACAGGTGTGTGGATGCTATCCCACTACTACACTTCCATCACCTATACAGGTCAATGTCAGATTTTACAGGTAAAACAATCTGAATCCCAGGTGCACAGGAGCAGGCACACAATAGAGATATGTGACAGAGAAGGACTTCACATGTCAGTTCTCCTGAACTTAAAACTGTTCTTCACACAATCTTGTTTAAGCTTCCATGCAGGTGTAAAGATCACATCCAACTTCCTGGGTGCATCAACAAGTCTATACAAGATGGGTTCTGTACAGGTGAGATCTATGCAGGTAGCACTGTACAGGTGTAACTCTTTAGAACTTATACAGGTATAGCTACTCTGTACACTGTTCTTCACACATCTAACTTCCTGAGTTCATCAACAGGTAAGTCTCTAGGCAGGTGAAACTCTACAGGTACAACACTTTGGGAATTCCACAGTTCTAAAGAACACAGGTGAACAACACAAGCCACTTCCTGAGTACCTCTACAGGTAAGTTTCTACAAAGGTCAGTCCATACACAGGTGAGTTTCTCTCCAGGTAGATGAGAGCACAGGTGTGACCATCACCCAGCTTCCACTGTGTAGAACTAATGGTCCTGCTGATCTGCCTCCAGGCAAAGGGGCTCCTAAGTAATACTCTCCACGCTCCACTGACTTTGGTGTCACTGACGATATACACAGTCTACATGGCCATAAAGCAGTACTTGCCTCCACAGACATTTACAGGACAGGCTTCAGACATGCTCTAGACAATCTGATCATGGGCTTACTGATCAACTAATGATGCTTTCACCAGTCAGACGTGTAGGTAGATATCGGTAGGTGGGAGAATATAAGCAATTATAACTTACATTATAATAACAGGAAAAGTATATGACAAATAATCTGAAGCAACTGTGGTACGCATAACATAAGTTAACTTTTTACACTTGTATATGTGAAAACAACTGGTTTTTGTTTTAGTGAGTAATCATATTTTTCACCATGAAGTTATTGTAATAAATCGATAAATGTCTTCATAACATTTTCAAGTGATAGAATTTATAACCTCCCAATGTGTTTAGGAAATTTATTTCCAGTAATAGAGCTGAGAGATTTCAATCATACCCTAAGGATAAAGAATTTTATCCACTTCTCATAGAGAGTACAAACACAGACTTTAAAATAATTAATACTGTGAAGGGGAAAATCTTGAGTTTAAACATTTTTGGATTGCATTTGCAGTTTTATCTTCTTAACAAGCATTCTTAAGGTAAGTAAACTCTGATGAAAATGTCAACAATTTAATCTCTAATTTACTTCCTGCAATGGACATAAAGTATTTGGGTCTAGGATGACTCGATGCCAGCTAAAGTTGCCAGGTATGTTTTTGCCACAATAGAAACAATGTATGATTAAACTAATTAGTTATTTCCAACTATTTGATACACAAAATCTCATCTGACCTGGGAAACACTTAAAAACCCTTTAAGTTATGTGCTGTAAATCATAACAATGTGGTCAAACTAAACTACAAGATTATTCTGTTGGGATTTAAGAAGGGAAAAAAGAAACTTCAAGTGAACAAATTGAAAATTGATTCCAATGTCCTTAAACATATTCTATTATGTGACAATAATACACACACAAATGCATGCCAGTACTGGAGAAATAGTAAGTGTTAGTGGAAATTATGTTTCTAATAAATGTAATATCTGACATACACAGACTATCCTAAATACAAGAAGCATTCCTGTGGGAAAGCAACTGTGAAAAACTCATAAGGAATGGATAAAGATATCTCTTCCTTGAACTGAAAGCTTGGACTGAAAATGAGTCATTGTGATTGATATCACAATATTCTCAGAAATGAGTCGTCAATAGAAGTGTGTCAATGGCGGGATGTGACATAGTGAGAAAGGGATCTTTTCAAAATTTACATTGTACACAAATTTGCACTGTACACAAAAATTATTATAATCCATGTGTGTATATGTTGGTGTTTGCTACAAAATTCATAAACTTGTATTTAAAACATAATAGTTGATTTATATACTTCCAAAAATAAAACTTCTCAACTGTGCTTGCATAGGTTAAT
Organism: Haliotis asinina; assembly: GCF_037392515.1. Classification (NCBI taxonomy): domain Eukaryota; kingdom Metazoa; phylum Mollusca; class Gastropoda; order Lepetellida; family Haliotidae; genus Haliotis; species Haliotis asinina. The sequence continues at coordinate 73,843,224 of NC_090283.1, read as the reverse complement.
GAACTTAATGTACATATTAGAAATAGCAAACAAAATATTAGTCTGTATATATGTCTGAAACATACGCAATTGAAATTATTGAATGACACTCCACAAAATAATTTATGACTTGCAGTTTTGCTTATCAGTTCCCTGAAATCAATATGGTACTTACGGCAGCAAGCAATAAACAAGGTGGGGAAATATCCAGTAAGTACATTAATCCAAATAGCAAGGGCCGCTAGTGACTTGATTTCACCAAATCAATTAGCATTCCAAGATTCCCAGCTCCAGTGATGAGATCAGTGAGATACTGTCAAGGTGGTGTCTTGATTGACACATGGAGATTGACGAGCACCTGCCATACAGTGTACTAGTGCAGAAGCTGCACTTGCTGACAGGTGTCAGTCACTGACTGCAATAAACAACTGCCAAGGAGGAAATCTTAGATTCGCACAATTATTTCCTTACAGTAAGCTACAAAACCAGGAAGTATCTCACTTATGAACTCGTGTAGGAAACTCGCACCACATACTCCTGCAACACTTGTCATGTATGACTTTCCTTAAATCTAAGGCCTGATCTAGTTTTCAGCCGGTGGTAAAGAAAGTTTGTTCTGATCAAAGGACATATATTATTGTTTTTTCTAACTGTGACAGAATTTAAGGGGTCATGAGTCTAGAATTTCTGCTACAGCCTTAACCTTAGCCTTGGACCCTTAAATCTGCAATGTGTCATATTCGGGTATGACAAGTGTTCAAATCAATGCATGACAGCCTTGGCTTGCTGGGCTATGAATTTAATGTCTTAATAGATCGATTCACATTTCATAAGCCAAATATTTTGGACACTAATTAATGTAGACAGAAATTTTAAAGTAGAGAAAAATTATTTCAAGTTTCAACTTCAATCTGAGCTGACGGACTTGGCAGAGTGATGACAAAACATGAGATACTGATGTTGACAACATGATGTCGGATACGCTTCATGAAATATATTCATGTACACTTTTCCAGTATGTTATGACGGCTGCTTAAGAAGCCATATTATTGTTTCTGAAAAGAAGTTTCATTCCTAAGTGAACATTTCTCTCAGACTGTGATTTAATTTCAACATTAGAGATAACTAGAAAGAAAATTAACCTTGTCAGTCAGACTAGCTAGGTTTCATTTTCCCTGACCAGAATGAACAGTATGTAGCTGTGGACTATCATTCAAGCGCTTTTGTCACACACTGATACAGTTTCAGGTAGCATGCCATTTATAACAAAAAAGTAGAGGACAAGAGGGAAGACACAGTAAAATGTCAAGTTGAGATACTGTCATACAAATGATCAGATGAATTCTGATAAAAAAAAATATTCAAAATTGGCAATAAGAATATTTACCTGGTTGAAATAGACACAGGGACTGCATGCCAGGAGAATCATGGTTGATGAGCACTACTAAATATGTTCACAGCACTAAATGTGGTATACACACAGGGAACAGCACTAAATGTGGTATATACACAGGGAACAGCACTAGGTGTGGTATATACACTCATACAAGCCAGGTATCCAAATGGCTGCAGACTACACACTGCTCAAGTACTTGTAATCAAGGGTGGTTATGTACAGAATGTCAAGACAAGGATCTATGTACAGATAAAGTGTTGGACTTGAGACAAGGGGTTAGAATGACCACAGCTGGTAGCCCTGGAGGTTTTGTGCCTTCACTGTGGGGAGGGGGACAATAGCCTCACACAAACACCATACAATCCCTGATCTGCTCTTTACACCAACATGAATGTTGGCACCTATGTTAATGTGGCCACTGTTTACTAAATCTGTGGGTAAGAGGTGTTTTCAGAAGTGATTTGTTGAAACAGCCATCCACTTTCGTCAACAAACCAACTCGTTAGGCTGTCAGACACTCAAGCTTGGACGCAATCTGTTACAGTCACGGAAGACTCGCAGAGTTAACGAGGGGCAACAAGGATTAATTAATTAAACAAACAACATCAAAGATAAACATCAAAAAATCTGTGAAAACCATTATCATCTTGTTTACTGGGTCAAATCTCTATGAAAATTATTTTTCTCTAATTGCAATTATGGGTCACTGATTTTGATAAATAAGCTATATGTTTGGAGGACAGGTTGATTGATCTTGTTTACAATTAAAACAACCTGCATCTAGATCAAACAAGAATATCTGTAAGTAGCAACCAAAAGGTTGTGATCTTGTGAACCTTTATTCAAAATCATTAGACATGGAAAACTAGAGGCCAGACATGTTAAAGGTGTTCATGCAAGGATTTGTCACTTTGTTTTGTTGTAAACATGAAACAGGTATTGTAAATAATGAGGCTGGGCATGTTAAACAAAGTGATCACAATCAAATGGTTTTAATCTTTGGTCTTGTCCATCTGTGGTTGACCACCAACTGAGTTGTGACCACAGGAAGCAGAATCATGTCTGTTTCAACCAATAGTGTTTGGTGATAACTGTCTATATTGAAACATGACAGAGCATCATAGATGATATACCCTAACTTCTAGACCAACAGTATGATAATTGTCCATATTGGAACATGATATATAGTTGATATACTCTAGACCCTAGACCAGCAGGGTGATAACTGTCTATACTGAAACATGAAAACTGTCTACATTGAAATATGACAGAGCAATATAGTTGATATACTCTAGACCCTAGACCAGCAGGGTGATAACTGTCTATACTGAAACATGAAAACTGTCTACATTGAAATATGACAGAGCAATATAGTTGATATACTCTAGACCGTAGACCAGCAGGGTGATAATTGTCTACACTGAAACATGTCAGAGCAACAATGATGATATACTCAAATTTCAAGGCCAACAGTGTGATAACCGTATATATTGAAATATGACAGAGCAATATAGTTGATATACTCTAGCTTCTAGACCAACCCAATAGGGTGATAACTGTCTATACTGAAATATGACAACTGTCTATATTGAAACATGAAAGAGCAATATAGTTGATATACTCTAGACCCTAGACCAACACTGTGATAAGTGTCTATACTGAAATATGACAGTGCAGTATAGAAGACATACACTAGCTTCTGGACCAACACTGTGATAACTGTCTGTACTCAATCATGACAGAGCATCAAAGATGATATACTCTAGCTCCTAGAACAAAAGTGTGATAACTGTCTATATTGAAACACGACAGAGCAACAAATATGATAAACTTCAGATTCTAGATCAACAGTGTGATAACTGTCTACACTGAAACATGACAGAGCAACATAGATGATATACTCTAGCTTCTAGACCAGCAGGGTGATAACTGTCTACACTGAAACATGAGCAATGTAGATGCTAACATATGTTATATTTGGGATTATGCTTTCTTAGTAAAGTACAAATTCTAGTACTTTTTTGAGTTGAGTCCCATCCAGAATTCAAACCCACACCCTCAGAGTCAAGCAACTAATCACCAGCACACAATATCAGCAGCCAAACACGCTCAGCCAACTCGACTTCCACCTAATATACTCCAGCTTCTGGACCAACAGTGCATTCAATGGTCACAGTCTATATTGAATTTAAATACTACAGGAGCAAAGCTTAAGCGCAACTTGACTCATGTTAGCGTTGGACACTTGGCGAAGACACAACAGTCTCCATCCATAACATGTTCATCTCGGATTACACTTTCTCAGTAATGTACTGATTCTAGTACTTTTGTTCAGTCGAGTCCCATCCGGGATTTAAACCCATACCCTCAGAGTTAGGCATCTAATCGCCTCAATATGGATAATGTAGCTGTAATGTTATAGCAACTTGGAAACTTCTGTTTCTTATAGCTCCACCCAGCACTAGTAAATATATTATGATACAGTGAATGAGAGAGTATTGTTTTACACCACTTCTAGCAAATATAACAGCGATATCACTGTCTGGGACATCAGAAAAGGGAGATTGCTTTGGGTCTTAACCATGACCAGAGAATGCCATAAGGCCCATCTTTAAAATTTATGGTATAGACTGTTTGTCTCAAAAGCGGACCTTTGAATAGCAATGTAACTCAAAAACTAATATACATAACATACTCAGTGAAACGCTGATCATAATCAAAACATCATACCAACTCTGTAAAGTTTTTGCAGAATATTTATCCTAATAATAAAAAAGTTGTTTAACAAACTGCCATTAAATATTTACACAGTTCACTGTTTATTACGAGGGAGGAGTGCGGAGAAAGGCACAGCCAGATGTTCGAGAAGCACGTACACAAGTACAGAGAAAGTTATTTATTCATTAACCTGTGCTGTACTGTCTCCATGCTTTCTCGGACACCTGGCTGTCCCTTTCTCTGCACTCCTCCCTTGTAACAAATAGTGACCTTTGTCAATATTTTAAGGATAGTTTGTTAAACAACTTTTTGATTTTAAGGAAAAATATTCAGCAAAAACCTCAAAGAGTTGGCATGATGTTCTGATTATGATCAGCATTACACTGAGTATGTTATGTGTATTAGTTTTCGAGCTAGACTGCAATTTATCAGTCAGATAATCAGATGTTTTTTAGGCCTAACCACTAGGCTACCCAACCACTCCAACATGATGTAAATACTATACACTTTCAAAACCGATAAACAGTTGTTTTTTCTTTTATATTGACCAGCGAATTAGCAGAATATTAATTACATCAAATGTGAACGAACAAACTTCTGTTCTTGTAATTCTGCCATGGTTCCTTGTTTGGTGATCTACTTCAGTTGTAAATTTAATCAATCTAAATTTGTACTACGAGTCACCATGACTCAGACAAAGATATCCAGTCACATCGCTACTCCCTGTGTACTGACTGACATTAGAAAAAGAAAACAGGTTAATAAATGAATTAATAGATCATCTTATCCAATACTTTCACCACAATCCAGTGAATAACAATAACATCTCCCCGTGTTTATTAAAAAAGAAATTGTCGATGGGTGACAGCCTGAAATAATCCTTTCTGGTCAGTTTTCGCTAGTGTTGAGAAGGTGATGACAGCCACTTATCTCCTTAAGAAAACATCAAAATACTATTATTTGAAAGGTAGGGTTTACTCATTCTATTTATCTCTCTTTAGTACACATATCATCATATTTATTATCAATACTAACAAACCATTTGAAAAATCCTGACATTATATAATCTATATTGCACTTTTCAGAGACAAACAAATGAAGAGTGGTTTGACGAGCATTCTGCGGCATACAGTGACTCTATTTAGATGTACAACAAAACACATCAATACAACCTGTACAAGTACAACCTAAAATTTTGTTTGACAAGGCTATGTTATTTCTTTTGCTTTCTTATTATGATATTGATTTAGAGATGAAAAAAGCAAACCAGAATACATAAAGTTTTCTGTTATGTTTAATGGCTGTTTTCTGTTGGCTAAGAGGATGTTTTTTCCCAGCAGCTGTTGCCACATGAGCGGTGGCCATTTTCTTGAATTATATTTTGGCTGTTTTCGCAGGGGTCCATTTTCACTATAATCTGTTGGCTCAGTGTGATATGACAGCCAAAGGAAATGCAGATCTCAGAAATTTAACATTTTAGTAAAAGCACCAAGAACAGGGGGAATAGTGCTGAGACATTTAATCAGGACAAAATGTTAGGTTCTGTCACTTATACATCCAGAGAAGGTGTTTGTGAAATAGTATTTATCTGACAGCAATAGGATTTTAAAAGGAAAAAAAAATAGTGTTTCAGGCAACGTCATATTTATGTTAACATGTAGTTTGACATTGTGTGATATTCGATTCTGATTGGCTGAAAGCTCATCAAAACAGTACTGAAATGGCAGTTTAGGGTCTCTTATTAAAGTGACCAATTCACTGCTTATGCATACAATGAACTCATTGGCCTGTTTGTTTGTAAACAAAGATGTGAGACATCAGCGATTTCTACCATGGCAGCATATTTTTGTGTTTTTGAAGTAAAAAAGAATGGTTTGAAGAAGATTTCTTGACCCTCATCCCAGTAAAGAAACTTCGAAGCTGGAAAATTTGGCAGCAGCTGAAAAGCAGCAGTATTCTGCCATCAACATACGTTGGCCCACATGTCTTAACCTGTCCTGGCCATAATGCCCAGTCCAGTGTGCATGTTTCCCACATAACACCTTGCTTGTCAGGTATTTTCCAGATGGGGAATAGTAGGGTGGCTATCATCAATTATTTCCATGATAAAGACAGCGGCGGCGACTAAGCTTTTGAATTCGGGAAAGTTGACTGTCATACAGTAGCCCAATCTGGTGAGAATACACATCACCACGAATGTTGTATCTCGACTCAAGTGAGCGGCAAGTGCCTGTTGGAGCCAATTGTCCAGGTACGGGTGGCAGCACCTGCCCTGTGACCTGACCACTTGTGCTGGGATGAAATAATTCGCTTCAGAAAAATCAAATAATTGTACCTGTGTAAGTGTAAACTATATTTTTTTTTTATCTATGTACTAGTATGCTGCTTGTTACAAATACAAGCATACTGCTTAATGAAATAAAGCATTTATGCTGTTGAATGTCTTCTTTGTTCATTACACAACTTGTCCCTCAACTAAATGATTCCAAGCAATTTCAAGGAAAAAATCCCTTCTTGGCTTGTGGTTTTGTGCGCCAAAGAGTCTGGTTTTAAAACACTTATCAATCTAGCTATGATGAAGATAAAGCTACTCTGTTTTCACTTTTGTGGCCCAATATAATTGATTTGATGCCGATAAATATTTAATTTCAAAACCTCATGCTAATGACTTCAGTTTTTAAATTCCATTCAGAGGTCTTAAATCAGCAATAACGGCCCATAATATTAAAAACAGTAGATTTATGTTCTTATTAAGGAAGAACATTTCTATATTTTGATTGGTGTCATACACAAGTGGAGTGGATTTCACTCTTGTCAAAAAAATAACTATTTCAGCATATCCTGTTGAGTTGTTCTAACAAAGGAAATAAACTAAGATTTTATCCAGAATTAGAACACAAGGAAACTCCATGCTAAACAAAGTTGTGACTTGAATGTTGTCATCTGCTGAAGACGTAGGGAGAAAATGACAACATACATGACAAATGTAATCACATAGGTATCAGTAAAGAATCATCTGGAAGACCTGAGAAGGCAAAAATGTTACCTTGTGGAACGTGTAGATGTCTTCATCAGCACATGCCTCCATCTGGATGCAGCCCCAGAACCACTGCAAGTGCAACACAGAGTGAGTGAGTGAGTGAGTGAGTGAGTGAGTGAGTGAGCAAACGAGCGTTGAATGTCATCTGAGCACATTTTCAGCTACATTGTGCTACACATGGATGACCTGTACATTCAAAACATAAAATAAAACTATCGAAACTACATAGATGAACAACTAGATCATGAAAGACATGTTTCAACTTTACAAGACATTAACAGAAAGAGCACATGACTTCATTACTTTCAGTTTCCTTGTGCTCAGTAGTACTAGATCATTAAGATGTTTGTAGCGATGTACCACTACATTACACAACTGGACGATGGATCGCCATGTAGTAGGGTAAGTCCTCATACACAGGACCATTGGGACCTTCGGCCATTGTACCACATAGTCCAACAACACTCCGGCACTGAGAAGCACAATCATAGTGAACGTGTGTCACAGTTACAACAGATGGCTTCAGCTTTCACAATTCTATATTGAAGAGTTACAATTATGACAGTTCAGTGAGCGAGCGAGTTTAGTTTAAACACTACCTGTAACGATATTTAAGCTATAATGGGCTGTCTGCATTGTATAGAAGCAAAGTACAAGGCAACGTCACATTACCACACTTTCAATATAAACATGTGACACAGTGAAAAAGAAAATCCAGAAACATTAAAGTACTGTCGGAAATAGGAAAACAACTGTTTTTCCATATTTATCTCTACATTTAATGTAGTTAATATTTGAAAATGTAAAATATCTCTTAAACTAAGTTTGGCCTAACTACAGTTCCAGTGGTAGGGAGATAGGAAACGGAAGAAAAAGGACTTTCCTCGGGAGAGATTAGTGCAGAAATGAGCAATGCAAACTTTTTCAAAGTCCTGAGAGACTAATTAAGAACAGATCATGGCTTTATAGAAACTGAGCAATGATACTGTATTACAAAGGACACTTTTAAAATGCTTATTTTGCAATTAGACTTAGCTTCATGACAAAGGATAGCTGATGTAAAAACAATAACTTTCATGCTGAAACTATTAAGGATGTAGCTACTATGAAGTTTCACTACTGCTGTAAAACGAAACAGGTAGGAGGCGCTGTCTCAAAAGCTAAACCAGGCCGAGTGTATCTTGCCCTGTGATACTTATTAAGTACCTTTGTAAACTGATTTGTTTAGCAATTCATGGGTACACTTTCTTGTCAAACAGACTGTAGGCTATGACCCTGCTCCTATTCACCATTGTAACCTTAATAAAAGGCCAATAAACAACAAGATGATTTCAGAGAAAGCAGCTTACCTCCCCTCTGACAACATGAAGGGGTAGCGAGATGTCCATGGGTACTTCCTTGACCGCATGGTCATCAACAACAAGGTGTGTGGCTTCATCACTGCCTAGTGCTGCGTATGTTCCCCCTGAAAAAACATAGTTGGATTGTTACAATCCTTGTCAGCACCTGCGACGCTTAAATATACCATGTAGACCAGAGCACATGATGTTAATCACTGGACTGTCTGGTCAAGACAGTTGCCTTATAGCTGGAATACCCCTGAGTGCAGCTTTAGACAACCAATAACACAGCAGAGTCAAACAACAAACAAGCAGAAACTGTCATACGTTTAACAGTATTGCCATACAATGGTGGTCAGGCCCCAGTTAAAACATAACATGGAGATGGGAATCATGGCTAGGTAAGTTCCTCATCGTATGTTTTGTTAGTCCATACATTTTCTAGGTCAAAGATGAATCAATGGGTTGGTCAGGTGACCTGATTCAGAGGATGTGATATTTTTTTCCACACGTACAACTGTTCACCGCCTTCCAAAGCTATGATCCATGCCCACAACTTTTGACCGCCTTCAAAATCTATCTTCCATGCCTACAACCATTCATGCTTCTGAACCACAGTTCAACGCCTACAACTGTTCACTGTCTCCCAAATCTATGACCCATGCATACAACTGCTGTCTTCCAAATCTATGCTCCACGCCTACAACCATTCACACTTCAGAATCAGACCGCCATGCTTACAACCTTTCACTGGCTTCCAAATCTCAGATCCACGCCTACAACTGTTCACACTTCTGAATCTGAGCACCATGTCTACAACCTTTCACTGGCTTCCAAATGTATGATTCACGCCTACAACTGTTCACACTTCTGAATCTGAGCACCAGGCCTACAACCTTTCACTGGCTTCCAAATCTCAGATCCACGCCTACAACTGTTCACACTTCTGAATCTGAGCACCATGTCTACAACCTTTCACTGGCTTCCAAATGTATGATCCATATCTACAACTGTTTACACTTCTGAATCTGAGCACCAGGCCTACAACCTTTCACTGGCTTCCAAATCTCAGATCCATGCCTACAACTGTTCACACTTCTGAATCTGAGCACCATGCCTACAACCTTTCACTGGCTTCCAAATGTATGATCCATATCTACAACTGTTTACACTTCTGAATCTGAGCACCAGGCCTACAACCTTTCACTGGCTTCCAAATCTCAGATCCACGCCTACAACTGTTCACACTTCTGAATCTGAGCACCAGGCCTACAACCTTTCACTGGCTTCCAAATCTCAGATCCACGCCTACAACTGTTCACACTTCTGAATCTGAGCACCATGTCTACAACCTTTCACTGGCTTCCAAATGTATGATCCATATCTACAACTGTTCACACTTCTGAATCTGAGCACCATGTCTACAACCTTTCACTGGCTTCCAAATGTATGATTCACGCCTACAACTGTTCACACTTCTGAATCTGAGCACCAGGCCTACAACCTTTCACTGGCTTCCAAATCTCAGATCCACGCCTACAACTGTTCACACTTCTGAATCTGAGCACCATGTCTACAACCTTTCACTGGCTTCCAAATGTATGATCCATATCTACAACTGTTCACACTTCTGAATCTGAGCACCATGTCTACAACCTTTCACTGGCTTCCAAATGTATGATTCACGCCTACAACTGTTCACACTTCTGAATCTGAGCACCAGGCCTACAACCTTTCACTGGCTTCCAAATCTCAGATCCACGCCTACAACTACAATCCCAAACCACATCAGTTCCCCTGCTACTGTTCACAGGCTTTCAAACCATCAGTTCCCCTGCTATTGTTCACAGACTCTCAAACCACAGCACATCGCCTTCAACATTTCACTGCATAAAATCTTGAGTCATACTTCTGTTTATCAATACTCATGTCACACATAACTTCCTGTCCATGAAAACTCTCCATTAATGAAATATGCAACAAACATGTAGTGTTCAGTGGATGTTACCTCCCAATATACATAAATGCAACAACATAAAATGAATGTATGCAATCAAAAACATCATGACCAATATTTCCAATTTGTCTTCTAATGGATGACACAATCAGCCATCACTGACCTGACTGACTTGGCAATAGCCATCGTTTTAGTACAGCATATGTTCAGAATACAAAGTTGACAGTTTCCATGCTTTCTGAGATGTTCAACCTACCATTTTCTATGGTGAGTTCTTCCATGTGTTTCTGTTCCTCCTTGGAGAAGCCAAGAAAGCTGAGACAACACTCGTAAAACGGCTTCACTCGGTACAGCATCTGAAACAGTCACAAGGAACACGTCACAGTGGTGCTGTAACACTGCTAAAACTGTGTCACCAAAACAGGATATCACAGACTCATCCTGTCAGCCGGCCGGTCCTGTGAAACGCAAGTCACCTCATCTAAGTCATGGTTACATGAGTTGTGAAATTCAGAATTTCAATTTGAGAATTTTTCTGCACATGCTTCAAACTTGGCCCCCAACATCATCAGAATATCTATATACGATTTAAATGATTTGTCTGTCTTAACTGTAGAAGGATTTTAGCATCATAACAAACCAATAGCTAAAAAATGCAAAATATGTGTGATAACTGATGCTTCAGAAAGTTTTCTGACAAGAAATCTGACCAGGACTGATGTAACTTTGGTGGTATCTCTCAACAGATATAGCAGAATAATCTAGCATGTATACTACCCAGCAAATGTTTAGACTCTATAAAAGCACTGACTATGTTATGACCAACAGCAAACTTTATGCAGATCAAATACATGAGTATCATGTATCAAATTGCTGAAAAGCATGTGCAAATATCATGTATGTCAACAGCTGCATTTTGGTGTAAAGTTTTGTTAAGAGTTCATCAATTTTCACTGAATTTCAGATTTACTGAGCTCATGACAATCTTTTCAATGCTAGGAAAATGTTTTACAGTTTTACACAGTTCATGTGTAAACAGCACCTTCAAACAGTATGGAATGTTTCGCAAAATGTAGTCTAGAAAAGATGGCTGAAGTAAGTAGCTACATTTACACTAATGAGTCTAATAATTAATGGGTAGTATATTTTAGTTTCATTTCTTTGTTGTATTGCACACAAATATATGAAAAATTCATGTATACAATAACATAACTTTATTCCCCAGTGTTGCTCCATTGTGGCAGTAACATCTCCAGTGTCTCATTTTACAAAAATATCTGATATTTTTCTCAACCATGAGCTTGAAATCAACTATCAATGTCTCTCATGAATGCACGTTTGGCCATCAAAAATAAGCCATCAATATACTTTCTCAAATCAAGAAATCTATTTTCAATGCACTAATTTTAGCAAAAAGGTTGTTTAATGGGGATAGAATGGACTTCAAGTGTTTAGAATTAATAGGGTATGAAAAATTATGGGCCTCTGAGATTTACCACCACTTTTTATGTGACTTTATTTGAACACCAGTGTTTCATATATGTTAACTTCACCTGTATCATTTTACTACAGTTTATACTGACTCTTCTATCCCAGTGTAAACTTAGTATACTAATACAAGGGTGCAATATGGATGACATGGTCAAATTCTGTATTGGACCCTGGATTCTGTATTAAACTCCTGCCGGTTCTACTTTCCTTAAAGCTCATTAAAACAGATTAATGCAAGATAAGAGGGTATAAAACATAGAACGTCATACTACTGCATTTGGATGTTTCGTATTCAACATGAAGATGTCAGTGGAGCAGAGAAACACCTCATTCTTCTATAACACATATACGGAACATCACAGAAGTGCACTTGGATGTGTTGTATTGAACTCGAAGATGTCTCGTTCTCTGAACTTGTTTCTCTGCTCCCATGACATCGTCGAGTTTAATATAAAACATCCAAATGCACTAGTATGACTTTCTGTATATGTATATTATAAGTTCACTGTGGAGAACTGACATTTTTATTGAATTACAAATGTACATTGCAGTTCACTAAACTTCCCTGTGCAGCTCCTAAAAACTGATTTACATGTGTTATTGTTAGCTGTGCTATCTAGTGGTTGTATGTATTTGTTGGCTTGAGTGTTGGATGTATTCCGTCATGGATGTAACCAAGAAGGAAGTAAGACACCAGTCAGACAGGAAATATGTCAGGAAGGCAAGATCACTCTCACCACGAATCACTGCTGTTGTCATCAACACTGGAAACAGGGACATATCTCTATATATACAACAGTTTACACCATGATGGAGACAGGGAGATACAACAGCTTACACCATGATGGAGACAGGGAGATACAACAGCTTACACCATGATGGAGACAGGGAGTAACAACAGTTTACACCATGATGGAGACAGGGAGTAACAACAGTTTACACCATGATAGAGACAGGGAGCAACAACAGTTTACACCATGATAGAGACAGGGAGATATAACAGTTTACACCATGATGGAGTCAGGGAGTAACAACAGTTTACACCATGATAGAGACAGGGAGTAACAACAGTTTACACCATGATAGAGACAGGGAGTAACAACAGTTTACACCATGATAGAGACAGGGAGTAACAACAGTTTACACCATGATGGAGACAGGGAGTAACAACAGCTTACACCATGATAGAGACAGGGAGTAACAACAGTTTACACCATGATGGAGACAGGGAGATACAACAGCTTACACCATGATGGAGACAGGGAGTAACAACAGTTTACACCATGATGGAGTCAGGGAGTAACAACAGTTTACACCATGATAGAGACAGGGAGTAACAACAGTTTACACCATGATGGAGACAGGGAGATACAACAGCTTACACCATGATGGAGACAGGGAGTAACAACAGTTTACACCATGATGGAGACAGGGAGTAACAACAGTTTACACCATGATAGAGACAGGGAGATATAACAGTTTACACCATGATGGAGACAGGGAGATACAACAGTTTACACCATGATGGAGACAGGGAGATACAACAGTTTACACCATGATGGAGACAGGGAGTAACAACAGTTTACACCATGATGGAGTCAGGGAGTAACAACAGTTTACACCATGATGGAGTCAGGGAGTAACAACAGTTTACACCATGATGGAGACAGGGAGATACAACAGCTTACACCATAATGGAGACAGGGAGTAACAACAGTTTACACCATGATGGAGACAGGGAGATACAACAGCTTACACCATGATGGAGACAGGGAGTAACAACAGTTTACACCATGATGGAGACAGGGAGTAACAACAGCTTACACCATGATGGAGACAGGGAGATACAACAGTTTACACCATGATAGAGACAGGGAGTAACAACAGTTTACACCATGATGGAGACAGGGAGTAACAACAGTTTACACCATGATGGAGACAGGGATATGCAACAGTTTACACCATGATGGAGACAGGGAGTAACAACAGCTTACACCATGATGGAAAGAGGCAGATACAACAGTTCACAGCACGAAGGAGATAGGGAGATACAACAGTTTACACCATGATGGAGACAGGGAGTAACAACAGTTTACACCATGATAGAGACAGGGAGTAACAACAGTTTACACCATGATAGAGACAGGGAGTAACAACAGTTTACACCATGATGGAGACAGGGAGATACAACAGCTTACACCATGATGGAGACAGGGAGTAACAACAGTTCACAGCACGAAGGAGATAGGGAGATACAACAGTTTACACAATGATGGAGACAGGGAGATACAACAGTTTACACCATGATGGAGACAGGGAGATACAACAGTTTACACCATGATGGAGACAGGGAGATACAACAGTTTATACCATGATGGAGATAGTGAGATACAACAGTTTTCACCATGATGGAGACAGAAAAATACAACAGTTTACACCATGATGGAGACAGAAAAATACAACAGTTTACACCATGATGGAGACAGAAACATACAACAGTTTTCAACTCAGAAAGTCATTGTACCAGCTTTGTGAATTTCGAAATTAAAGTGCTCAGGTTAAACTGACTCTGAATAACCTAGTGTTTAAATAGAAACAAATCATTTCCTTAAAGGTCACATGCAACGTAAAACACAACTTTGCAGATTCTGGTACCTTTAGGTATGCATTTACCGAAACAAATCATAAAAAATGCCAATTCAACCTATAAAGTTGAAAAAAAACGCGATGAAAAAAAAGCCCGCGAAATCGGAGTTCAAACGTTTCACTAAATTCCCCCCAGCGCTGGGGGAAAAACTGGTTTCAACAGCTGTGCTACGCTGCGCCGTGACGCATGCGCAGTGAATAGGTTAGCGGAGCTTGAAACAGTATGCATGCCCAATGTCTGAGGTTGTGTGCAGTAGTCTAATCTTGGTTGTGTACACAAACAAGTAAATAATCTACTCGTTACGTAAAAAAAACTTGTTGATTGTGGTAAGCAGTCTCTGTCACAGAGAAAGCTCAGTGTCTGGTTTATTCACACCTATATGTCTGCCTGCCTGTCTACCTGTCTACCAAAGACAACATGCAATACACAGCTTCGATCATTGACCACTTAACACCTATCAGACTATACGACATAAAGAAAATAAGTTGATTTATGACTCGTGCACCCGAGTCCTGTGTCCGCCACATTATGTAATTAGGCATACACATGACATGTTTTTATGTCTGTGGGTTGCCAACATACTACATTCATTTTTTTCGGATGACTGGATCTGACGGAAACTGGTGTAAACTCTTGTCAGTTTCAAGTCCTGCTTTGTACTTGGACGAATGACAGATTCCAGCCACGCAGTAGTTTACCATCTCTACTGACATGATTTTTGATTGGATCGAGCGCAAATTCAGAGAACATGTATTTTCCAAACCCAACATCTCTATATACATTCTTCATGGATAACGACTTCTTTTAGTGTATATGATTTTGTTTGACAGCAGTATATGAATCCATACTGAAACGACGCATCAAGTACACAAAAAGAAGTTGTTAGCCATACAGAATCTTACTTTCTTGTGACCGGCTACACTTCTAAAATGCCCATCAAACAGATCATCTTTCTGTACACACAATGAACCCTCAGCATATCAGCAAATGAAATAGCCAATCGGAAGCCGTCGTTACACTTGAGTGCATATCCACCCGCTATGACTGGGTTCGGTCTCCCGAGGGCTTCGTTTCGGGGGAAGTAAGCCCAAGCACAAAATATTGCACTTTTGAATCGCGATTGTACGCTTATAATTTTGTTTATTTGCTTTTTTAAAAGCAGCAATGTATATTATATGTCATGAATAAGTGATAAATGTGTTTTAATTATGTTTGATTTTTTGGTTGCATGTGACCTTTAAACATTACCCAGGGCCATATATAGAGATTATTGCACAAGCAAGTGTGTCATACGACTTATATGAAACAAGTGAGAAAGGATGTATTGTTTGAGTAAGAGCAAGGGCAATATATTATTTTGCATGACACATTTGCTTGAGTGAGTAATTTCTATATTATCCATTTTATTCACATACATTTGGGCAGTAAAACACAGTAAGAAAGTGTGATAGCCCTCTTCAATGACATCATGTTCAATTGCTTAATGACATCATAGATGACGAAAGTGATATGAGTCCATGTGCACATATGATATATATGGCACTGGTTATATTTCACCAAATGAGTAATAATAGGTAGAGCTGCACTGCACATTTCACTACCATTTTTATTCTGTTGCTTAACTTAAAATCTACACACAAGTCCATTCACATGTGATGTTCTCATGTTGTTATCTTCTTTGTATCCAGGGCCTAGATTTACAAAGCTCCATTAGCGCCATGATAGTCGTAAGAGCCATACATTAACTTTATCTTACGATTTTCTTAAGAGAGCTTCAAAATCTGAGGCCCAGGACTCCAAATGGTAATGGCTGACCATGCTGAATAACATTTCCTTTGCTTGTAGCCTCAGCAGGAATAAACCTGGCTCAGAAAAGATGAGATCAAATCTCACATGGGACCAAAAACATGTTTTCAAATATTAGAAGATTTAACTGTTAATGATCATTAAGAAGAAAAAGAATAAACAACAAAGAGGACTCTGTCATAATCAATTTCAAGTCAGCTAATCCTGAATTGCAATGAATTAAAACTCTGTAGATCTACTAGCATAACAACTGGTGTCTGTTTTCTGGCTGTCAACAAGGTCACCGACTTAAGTTGTTTCTTCACTTTCATTCGTAGTCTTTAAAAATGTAAAGAATTTAATATCGAATGAAATGGTTTCGTCATCAGACGCTTTTTGTGTGATGTTGCAGAACACAACTTCTGAACGTGAACGCTGTACAGCGTCGCAAAGTGCATAAACAACACAGTACTGCGAGGTTCGGAGTTTGCAATCCTTGCAGTGCAGTTCATTTTGTACAGCACTGTGTAACGATGTTTGAAGTTCCATACCGAAAGTTATGTTTCAAAGAATAAAAATAGGTAGAAAGCAACAGGAATATCTTTGACAGAACAAAATAAGGACAAAGCCTTTCTTAGTAAAACAGATTTAAACACTTTATTATTTCTTATCATACAAGTGAGCAGGATGCGATTTTAAATCACTGTTAATTTTATAGCAACTGATGTGAGAAAACCGTGATATCGGGGCCCAAGTAAATCCCTGACTCAGTCTGTAGTTTCTATCTCTAGGTCAACTTACATCTCAATACAGTGGAAGCTGTCTAAATCGGCACACACTGGGACAGAAGAAATAATCCAGTTTAGACAATGTGACAGATTATAGAGCTGATGATATATGTACAAGTCATGGATGGGGCTCAGATTATATGCCAGTGTTGGCAACTTGCCGTATTGGGCAGATGCCACTGTATTACAGTCATCACCACACTACAGACACCTTCACTGCAACACATTCATACAGTCATCATAGCTTGACCATTCAGCAGACCAAACTGACGAATCAGCAATCAAAACAAACTTCATCAACAGAATCAATGTTGATGTGCTGTATTGGAAGATGAAAATGTTGTCAATCCCACCATTGTAGGAAGCATGCTGACTGCCAAGCCAAACCAGTCTATATGCATCGATGACACCATCACTAGCACAAACCATGACATAACAAAACATGTTATCAGCTGTACTGTTTGTCAAGTAGAAAACAACTATGTTCCCCACAGCACAACACAAAAATGTCAACAGCACCTTATGTCGGGAACTGCATCATATGCTGCAGTCTTGGCAAGGTAGAACACTGTCAGGTTCGTGGGAAGGAAAGCCTTGTACTACATCTTCATCAGTGTTATGCTTAAGTTGGGTTTACCAAGGGCTCTGCTCTTGATTCAACTTGCACCAAGTGCATGTTAATGTAAAAACATATTTGCACCATGCAAAACAAATACGCACCATGATAACAGGAATACACAACCAGTGTCAATAAAACATATCACAAAAATCTGAAAGCTGTGTCATAAACGTTAATATACTAAAATAATCTTGGAGTGTGTAGTTTGAATTCAAGCCCTTGAAATGACAGAAACTACCCATAGTACAGGGATAAGAGATGCAGTATAGTACATAAAGCTTGCAGGTACCGAGTGAGTTCTAATTTACAATTAACCTCACTTCAGCTTATCAAGAACTGACAGTTTGTGTGTTCATCATAGCACGAAACTGCATAATGTAAAGGACAAACATCTGAACATTGGAGGCAGATTTAACCTGGCTCACATACTGTCACCACCAAATACAGAGTACAAGCATGCTTTTCAGTACAGCCTATAAACTAAATGTCTGTTGTTGCTTTGTTCATTTCAGAACAGCGTGAAATTCTAACCAGTTAACAGTAACATGGTAATGTTATTTGTCATGGCAATATCATTTCTAGAAACTGATGGACGGTTCAACCGCATTATTTGTTGGGTAGAAAATAAAAGGCATAAGAAGCACATTAGACCTTTATTGGCCAAGCCTGTTATTCAAGAAGTGAGCAGGGATTCAAAATATTTTTTAAAAACTGCTTGCCACAGGACAAGTGACTTTAGGAAAGTTACTTGTCCAGACTAATTTTCCACTTGCCCTGATTTTAAGACAAAATCATGATGACTTAATTATAAAAGAAGAAGTCAACATGGTATTTGAAGTTTAGTGGACTATTTACCAAAAAGTGATAAACAGAAAGAAAGATAACTCTACTTTATTATCCATGCGATATTCAGTAGCTACATTTTGAGCAGATATGAAATGAAATCCATGTTTATTTGCAGTTTGAAACCATAAGTGAAAACTATCTAATAGCCCACGGACAAGTTAGGCACCATTATTTGATTACCCGAAATGAAAACTGACTTGTCCAGGGCATCAGATGGCATCAGTGAGGTGACAAAACCTATAGAAATGATGATAAAACAACACAACACATGTAAGCCAATAGTCAGTTGTTGTATGACTCTTATGTTTGGAATTTGGGATATACAGATGTCAGATAATTCAGTGTTTAAATGATGACAATATAGAAAGCTGCCAGGACCCCTAAAATATGTCTGAATTCACAGATTGTCAGATGATTCAGATATCAGATTATACAGTCTACGGTATAGGGTTTTTTTGATTCACAGAACTCAAGAAGTCTAAATAGCCTAACATTCTAAACACTGCACAGGATATACTAGGTAAAATATGCGATACTATGGAACGTATCTGAAAAGTATCTGACAACTGCACCTCCTAAAACACTCACCAACCAATAACACTCAGACATGTATAGTACTGTAAACAAAAGAAATACCAACAGCGTACTCACCATTTTCTTGCAGTCAGCCTTTAGTTCAATGTTCTCACGTTCCGCCCACGCCCGGTGTACCCAGTCCTCGCTCATGATGGGAATTCCAACACTGACAGCGAACTGAAACACACGAGATGAGACGTGCTGACCTGTTGCTGACAGAGACCCACTGCCTGCCCACTCAACCGTAGGTCAACAAACATCAGCTCACTGTTTGTCAGGTGTGTTTGTACTCAGATCAACACCAGGATGACACCAAGCATAATAGATGATGACGAGAGGCCTACCTCACACCTTCACGCCAGAAATAGTAGGAGAGATCCGACTAAGATACTGCTGGTTTGCTGCTCTTGTTTACACGGGCACCTTTAATCTGTGCTTTGTATGGCTAGTAGTTACCATTATGAAACAGTCGGTTGATTTCCAGGTATAATGTTTAGCACTGACTATAGACATCTGGTTTCACATTGTGCTAAGAGGACTCCAGATAAATTTTCAACATCAGATGTACATACTCCTTTTTTTTTCAATATAACAGTACTGGAAAAACCTAAATGTACATTTAGAGTACAGTGGACGCTGCCTAAAGCGTACCAGAATACCGGACTCATTGGCACTGAAAAAATAATCAATGTTTTGTCAATGTGCTGGATTGTAGAGCTGGTGATAAATGAACAAGTCATGGATGGGGCTGGGATTTTATGCCAGTGTTGACAACTTGCTGGAATGGACAGATGACGGTTCTGACAGCTTCCACTGTACTAAATGGAATTCAATGGAGTACCAGTAATCTTGTGTTTTGTTTCATATATACACCTCAACATCGCCACTGTTGTGTAAACAGGTCAAGAAACAATACAATACTTTTACTGAAAAAATATATCCGTAATTGATTCTAAGACCATTCACCATACACCAATATGTAGTGCATATTGGCTATGTATTTTAAATTTTTTCCTTCTGTATCATGCATACTTTTATCTGTATACGCCGATAAGGTCTTTGTATTGAGCTCTTTAACTGTGTTGTTTCTGGATGCCTGAATGGCAATTTGATGAACATAGAGAACTTTTCTGCATTTTATCTTTTTTTTTCATTCTTTTATACAATGTTCAATATTCATATCTTGTTTCTATTGTGGGTGGGGGTATAACAGACACTACTATATAACTCACATGATTGAAAGTGTAAATACTTCAAATATGAAAATATGAAACCCAACCACGCTTGAAAATTCCTTGATCCACCAATAGATTTAATTGTGGTGAATTTCAGATTTAGCATATCAGATTATACCAACAACCAAAAGTATGGTTACTAATCTGAAAGTGACTGTTTTTGAGGTATGCATTTCGCTATTGCATCTGAATGTGACTGTTTTTGAGGTATGCATTTAGCTATTGCATCTGAATGGGACTGTTTTTAAGGTATACATTTAGTTACTGCATCTGAATGTGACTTTTTGAGGTATACATTTAGTTACTGCATCTGAATGTGACTGTTTTTGAGGTATGCATTTAGTTATTGCATCTGAATGTGACTGTTTTTGAGGTATGCATTTCGCTATCGCATCTGAATGTGACTGTTTTTGAGGTATGCATTTCGCTATTGCATCTGAATGTGACCGTTTCTGAGGTATGCATTTCGCTATTGCATCTGAATGTGACCGTTTCTGAGGTATGCATTTCGCTATTGCATCTGAATGTGACCGTTTCTGAGGTATGCATTTCGCTATTGCATCTGAATGTGACTGTTTTTGAGGTTTACATTGATATGTGACTGTTTTTGAGGTTTACATTGAGTTATTGCATCTGAATGTGACTGTTTTTGAGGTTTACATTGAGTTATTGCATCTGAATGTGACTGTTTTTGAGGTTTACATTGAGTTATTGCATCTGAATGTGACTGTTTTTGAGGTTTACATTGAGTTATTGCATCTGAATGTGACTGTTTTTGAGGTTTACATTGAGTTATTGCATCTGAATGTGACTGTTTTTGAGGTTTACATTGAGTTATTGCATCTGAATGTGACTGTTCTTGAGGTTTACATTGAGTTATTGCATCTGAATGTGACTGTTTTTGAGGTTTACATTGAGTTATTGCATCTGAATGTGACTGTTTTTGAGGTTTACATTGAGTTATTGCATCTGAATGTGACTGTTTTTGAGGTTTACATTGATATGTGACTGTTTTTGAGGTTTACATTGAGTTATTGCATCTGAATGTGACTGTTTTTGAGGTTTACATTGAGTTAATGCATCTGAATGTGACTGTTTTTTGAGGTTTACATTGAGTTATTGCATCTGAAAGCAGCATGTACATGGAACTTATGCCAATGAGGTTAGCACATTCTTAAATTCTCACATTCAAAACCAGCATGTCAGTGGAGAGACAAAGTGGCGAAATGTGGCATGATAGAAGGAAGGATGCCAATATCTTAACATGCAAGAATGTCTGGGAAATCAAAAAGTGTCATTTTTCAACCATGAGTCAAGTTCTGGCAACACATGAAAAATTGGGCCTTAAAAAATGTTGTGGTTCTCACTAACTTGAATTCTGGTGCCCACCTTATTCTTTTTAAGTGGCATGAATAAAATAAGCTTTCAGATACTACTGTATTTTCCAAGCATTCCGATAGAGAAATTCAAATGATGGCCACAAGCTTGATTGAATGAACAATTACACACTGATAAACATGTTATTAGTTCGTACTCCACTTTTAAAAAACTATTCCAAAAATAAAAAATAAAATCCTACCTACCTACCATAAAAGAGGTGTAATCAGAACCACAACATTTTTTTATTTGTCCTTACATCAACTTTCAATTCCTGTAGTTTTAGTCAGTCGTATATGTTAGCCATGATGCTTTTTGGAGGTTCGTTCCGACAAACCATCTGACTGGCTTCAGTTAGAGGAGTACTACTGTATTGTTATAATCATGCTGTCTTTTGTAACTGACATCAGCGCCATAAATTAAAATACCTGACTTAGAAGGATATAGACATTCGCTGAAATTCCGTAATTCAACATCTGGTATAAAGTACTGTATTATTAACAAAAATTGTCATTACATGGTTGATTCCCAGTACTAGAATCTTAATCCAACATAATCCCTATAACATATGTTACTAGAGTGCTGTATTGCAGTATACAATAATCAATTTCTAACAATTTTTTTAAGATGAAGATTCATCAAAGGCCAAAAAGCTGCCTTTCCTGGGTGTTTTTTCAGACATGGAATTGCATTAAAGGCTGGGCATCTTAAATTTTGAATTATTTTCCATTATTGTGAATACTGCAGACAACCTTTAACTAAATCTGTCGAAGTGATCTGGGCCCCCTTTCACAAAGCACTAAGGTGATTGTCAACCACTAAGGTAACCTTAGTGCAAAGTTAAAGAATGGGAGTTCACCTTAGCAAAGGTTGCTTCGTGAAAGGAGCCCTGGATTGTGGAAAGTACTTTACTGCCATCATTCACCAATACATATTACGAGAAATTTGTTTCCCAGTTTACCAATAACAGGTACCACTATACTGGAGCATCAAATTGACCAATGGATATGACAGAAAGATTTTAATTGATCATATTATATATAATTACATTGATCATATTCATCAATGACAGTAACATGTGTGATGCTTTTATCATAGCATTCTACCTCCTATACTGTAACAACGGAAGTATGATTGCTACAAGAAAAGTTACGAGATTTTAGGCTTACGACAACTTCGCGAAATGAGGCCCTGGTCTATCTGCATGAAGTGATCTTAGAGACCATCTGAAGGCTATGTTAGAGTATGGGAGTTCATTGTAGCTGCTTAGACCACTTTGTGCAAGTGGGGTCCAGACCCATATTACAACATGAAGGGCTGATGTGGCTATCAATGCATTTGACTGATGTGGCTATCAATACATTCAACTGATGTGGCTGTCAATGCATTGGCCTGGTGTTGCTATCAGTGCACTGGACTGATGTCGCTATAAAGGCATTGGATTGATGTGGCTATCAATGCATGGGACTGATGTGGCTGTCAATGCATTGGACTGATGTGGCTATCAATGCATGGGACTGATGTGGCTATCGATGCATGGGACTGATGTGGCTATCAATACACTGGACTGATGTGGTTATCAATACATGGGACTGATGTGGCTATCAATACATTGGAATGATATGGCTGCATTGGACTGATGTGGCTATCAATGCATTTTGATGATGATGCTATCAATATCCACCTGAGTGTAGGCAAAGTGAGCAATATTCCAGCAATATCACAGTAAGGACGACAGAAAGTGACTTCACACTACCATGACAGGAATGGATCTGGGTCCTCGGCTTGACAACAGAATGCTTTTACTACTCACATACTCACTGGTGGTGAAGCTCAAGTATAAAGCTACTCACTCGGTACTTCTGACTCCCTCCACAGTTGGCCACCAGGTGGGTGACCTTGGTGTTGATGTCCTTCCTGACACTGCCTGCCATATGGTGAACCAGATCCACCAGGTTACACTGTCAACAGCAGAGAGACTGGTTGGTGGGTGGAATAGTTTACACGCATACAACAGGCAAGGGAAGCAACTCTTAGGGACATTTTTTTATCATGGGGTTCTGGAATACTTGGACAATGGGATTCACTTCACCTTCAGCTTTCAACATTAAATACATGACTAATATTTATTTAGGAGTTTCTTGGAGTAGTTGCAGCATTTCAATCTACACATGTCCTTACTCTGTAACTGTCAACATGACTTAGTTATACACAAGGGGGAACAACTGTTACCATCTAGAAGACAAAATGGGTGCACAGGGATCTCTTCACAGCCACATATAATGGCCTCTAAGAGCGGTCCCCTAATGACACTTTGACACCATATATGCAATTTTCTTAAGTTCAAAAGAAAGGCTGTGGTAATTTTACATGTACTTTGTGTGTGATATATATGAACACACTCTTTTCGAGGAAGTAAACAAACATTTCAAATGATGCTGGCAATGTTTAAAGGTCACATGCAACCAAAAAATCAAACATAATTAAAACACATTTATCACTTATTCATGACATATGATATACATTGCTGCCTTAAAAAAACAAATAAACAAAATTTTAAGCGTACAATCGCGATTCAAAAGTGCAGTATTTTGTACTTGGGCTTACTTCCCCCGAAATGAAGCCCTCGGGAGACCGAACCCAGTCATAGGGGGTGGATATGCACTCAAGTGTAACGACGGCTTCCGATTGGCTGTTTCATTTGCTGATATGCTGAGGGTTCATTGTGTGTACAGAAAGATGATCTGTTTGATGGGCATTTTACAAGTATAGCCAGTCACAAGAAATTAAGATTCTTTATGGATAACAACTTCTTTTTGTGTACTTGATGCGTCGTTTCAGTATGGATTCATATACTGTTGTCAAACAAAATCATATACACTAAAAGAAGTCGTTATCCATGAAGAATGTATATAGAAATGCTGGGTTTGGAAAATACATGTTATCTGAATTTGCGCGCGATCCAGTCAAAAATCATGTCAGTAGAGATGGTAAACTACTGCGTGGCTGGAATCTGTCATTCGTCCAAGTACAAAGCAGGACTTGAAACTGACAAGAGTTTGCACCAGTTTCCGTCAAATCCAGTCATCCGAAAAAAATGAATGTAGTTTGTTGGCAACCCACAGACATAAAAGCATGTCATGTGTATCACACGTGTCTAATTACATAATGTGGCAGACACGGGACTCGGGTGCACTAGTCATAAATCAGCTTATTTACTTTATGTCGTATAGTCTGATAGGTGTTAAGTTCAAATTGCACATGGTCAATGATTGAAGCTGTGTATTGCATGTTGTCTTTAGCAGACAGGCAGAGAGACATATAGGTGTGAATAAACCAGACACTGAGCTGTCTCTGTGACAGAGACTGCTTACCACAATCAACAAGTTGTTTTACGTAAAGAGTAGATTATTTACTGGTTTGTGTACACAACCAAGATTAGACTACTGCTCACGACCTCAGACATTGGGCATACATACTGTTTCAAGCTCCGCAAACGCAGCGCAGCACAGCTGTTGAAACCAGTTTTCCCCCCAGCGCTGGGGGGAATTTAGTGAAACGTTTGAACTCCGATTTCGCGGGCTTTTTTTTCATCGCGTTTCTTTCAACTTTATAGGTTGAATTGGCATTTTTTATGATTTGTTTCGGTAAGTGCATACCGAAAGGTACCAGAATCTGCAAAGTTGCGTTTTACGTTGCACGTGACCTTTAAGTCAACACATTTTTTAACCATAAGATAATAGACTTGTCTCTCACCACTTGGTCCCGGACTTTGAACCCTGTGAAGCAAACAATGACCCCCTTCATAGAGGGGCAGAACTGTGGCCGGCTGGAGTAGGGGAGAGACTGCATCAAACAGAATAAAGAGGAAATTAAAAAGCAGCCATCACTATGGAAAGCAAAAGTTTGTTATCAAGTGTGAACATTCCAACAACCAATGCCAATTTCGGAGTTGTCAAATTGTTGTCAAGAAATAGGATCGGTCTCTATTCCCATCAACTTTTCCATAAAACTTTTGGTGTTGTCAGAATCTTTTGACGTGTGAAGCACTGTCAAACTCATGTTGATCAGAAACAGCTAATCACTTTCAACGCAAATGTCATGTGACCTCACCGATAGAGACATAGCTCTCAAATGCCATGAAAGTTTGACATGTGTTGATGTGTTAAAACGCGAGTTTGACAACTTTTAAAATTTTAACATGTTGTCAAACATTAGTTTGCACTGTGAAGGTCCCTGACCAATAATATTTTCAAAAAACTCAGTGAGGCTTGACTCAATAATATCAGGATGGATCCAGTCATGAATTCCAACTCAGTTTCAAATTACACAAATAATAACTATAATCGCCATCATCATCATCATCTTTGTTGTCATCATCATCATCGTCATCACCGTCATCGTCATCATCATCATCATCATCATCATCATCATCATCATCATCATCATCATCATCAGGGCACTTTTTTTTACAAAAGTGATGAGAATGGTAGGACTTTTATAGCAAAAATATGATGCTGGAGGAACACATTTTTATTTTTTTTCTCCCAGTTTGGGACATTTAGTATGTGTTAATGAGTTGTAGATTCAGTCCCACTTGTTCTTACAGACACTCAGTCTTCGAGTGGACAAATGGATGATCGGGACCCGGCCAAGTCAAAACTACTCTTTTTCTAAATGGCAATAAAAAATTGTTATGCCCACAAATAAAAGTTATGCGTCGATGCCCAAGAAACATTTCACTCTTTTTATTTAGCTTTATGCAGACACACTGCAGTAACCTGCATGACAAACACACGCCATTTACCTCATTAGCTTTAACAGCATTGATGATGGCAGGGGGGCCCAGTATCCGTGCCTCAGCCTTGTGCAGCTTGTTGTAGATGTCTCCCTCAAACGATGACAAGACGAACACAGTGTCATACTCCCCAGCATCTGGCACAAACTCCAGCCCGGTCAGAGAATTCACAACCTCTGCTTCCTCCATAGTCTGCAACCACGCAACCAACATCCACATCATGTACGGGATCATCAGTGATGAAAATTAACTGGGATGGAATATTTCTTCAGAGTCCTGGACTTGCAGAAAGCTTTTAGGTAAATCACAGAACATCATTCAAAATATGTTGTGAGACCTGGCCCCAATTTCTCGAAACAAACTTCCTTTAGTCTGAGTTTTGACTTAAGTTCGAGTTTTTACTCAAATTTGAGAAAATACATTTCCCTGAATTTACTGAAACTGATATTAACCTCAAAAATTGTAGAGTTTGATTTTTGTGAATATATTGGTTAAGGTGTTTGGGCATTATGTATTTTATAAAATGCATTTGAGTTACAAATAAAGCAGTTTCAAATTGTCAAACGCAGTTTGAATTTTGTGTAAAAACGTAAGTTTGTTTCGAGAAATCGGGGCCTGAGTCATGAAACAAATTCAGTAACCATCAAGCTGAAAGGGGTGTAATATTATATTCACCAGGGATTTACAGGACGCAAATTCCTGCATCCCATACTCATTAAAATTGACAACAGATGCAATGAAATAGATATGCACATCCACAGGGATGCAGAAAAAGTCTGAATACTTCTTAACAAAATGTTGATCAAGTAACAGTAAGTTAGCTGCTACTAGCCGGGTTATGATATCATTTGCAGTTTAAATTACTGTGATGATCATGATACACAATACAATATGCTTTCCATTTTGTAGTCCAGGATCCCTGATAATTAAGAGAATGAGTCAGAGAAACTCTCAAATACAGGACTCAAGGTAAATTCCAATTCACTCAATCACCATCAGAAAAAAACAAAAAACAAAACAAACTTGCCATAGGAATACCTTAGCAAATGTGATAACTCTAAATGTAAGGCTTGTGCCAATATGTAGAACTGCTCTACTCAAGTGTTTGAAGCATTATTCGAACCATATGGTCAGTGTTTTCTTTCTCCGGTATATACTGGCTAGCCACCAGTTATTGCCATTTTTTTGTATTTTTTAACAATTTGCTCCACTGTTTTTAAAATTAATGATACAAATACTTCTCCATGATGGATTAGCTAATCACTGACATTTCCATTTTGTTGGTAGTGTAAATTGTGCTTTCCCCAAAACTAACAAGACCATTTATCAATATTTCTGTATTTTAAATGTTATCCGCCAAATGTGATATAAATTTGGTAATAAATCTATTGTGTTTTAAACTTCAAACTTGCTCTCACTGTGATGTTGACGGATGCTGATATCAGCTGACAGGAATATGGAAGTGTTTCTAATCATAATGATACAAAATTTACCTCCTTGATGGATTAGCTATTCACTGACATTTCCTTCTTGTTTACAGTTGCCGATAGTGTTTCTCCAAAACGCGGTCAACAGGGAGCATGGTAGTGTAAATTGTGCTTTCCCAAAAACGAACAAGACCAATTATCACTATTTCTGTATTTTTTTATGTTATTCACCAAATGTGATATAAATTTCTTTCTTAATAAATCTATTGTGTTTCAAACTTCAAACTTGATCTGATCGAGAATGTTGACAGATGCTGGTATCAGCTGACAGGAATATGGAAATGTCGCTGCGTGGTTGAACTTTCAAAGTTGACTTTTGAGTAATTGTTAGCAGTTTTGGTAATATTTGTTTTCTCTGGAAAGAAAGGAAAGATAAAGGTGAAAACTAACAGCTATATTTTTTCAGTATCGTCTGCATGATCTCTGACAGATCCATAAAAGATGGAAATGTTGGTCAATTCAGAGTTGAGTGATTGAGAGCTGGCAGTATGGGTATGTTTAGACAAACTAAACTCTGCACTTTTTATGGATGAACTGCAATGTCATAGATTCACAACAGCCAGGATGACTTTCCTTCAATTCTCATAATTTATGAAATTTCATTTCAGGACACTAATGGTCACGTGACATCCCCCCGACGTGTTTGAGTCTATACTTCTGAGGATATTCATATTTGTAATATCTACAATGTAAAATACTTATAGTGATTTTAACTCTCATAGCCTATCACTTTTGTGATGTATCAATGTGTGAATGTGTACAGAAGTACATGCCAAGCTGTCTGTTCCAGCACTACAGGTAGGTGCTAGCCAGTACCTGAAGATCAGGGGTAAAATTCGTTGGGGACCGATAAATTGAAAGTCAGTCGGACACTGGTAAAATATGTAAAAAAATCATGAGCTAGTGAAATGACAGCCTTGGCTGTGCTTTCATGGTCACAACCGTGCTAGAATGCGGTGTGTTGCATCACAGCACATATTATAAGTTTTCAGCTGATGGCACATCCTTATGATAAAGTTGTCTTTTATAAGTTATTGCAGTGTTTCATTGTTTGTCCAATTATTATTGAGAAAACCCTTCGGGTTTTAAGCATCTGAAAAAACATGGATATGTACGATAAACACTATTAATTGCAATCTGTACTGAATTTCACGAGTTTACCATGTTTACAATGTGATTAACCAGGTCTCAACAGCTGATTTGTTGATGTCTTATTTTCAAAGACATGAAGGGTTGTGGTTGCTGCGAAATCTGTGATGAACTTTTGAACAACTGATCAACCAACAGGTTCATCCTAATCCGCAGTATCCATGACGAGCGAATTGCAAGGCATGACTGTAATAGGATGCGATGGGCAAATTTCATTCATGGCCAGTAAAATTTTAGGTTGCCAGAAAAAGTGTCCGATAAATAATTAAGTCAGCGGAAACAGTGCTGATAGTAGTATGATATAATCTAGTGACTGACATACAATCAGCTATGACACCTAGCCTGACCATCCAATCCACTGTGTTGTGTCTTGTTATATGCACAACATACTTGTCGTGCCAAGTCCTCTCCAGTGTATATGATCATGGCTAATGATATTGACAACAGAATTATAATGACATCCCCTGAAAAAAATCTTCCAACTCTTTGATTTCTAACATTGAACCTAACATGACAAAATCTGACCCAGACTTAATAACAAGTGCAATAACCAATAATCAGATCCTGGTTCAGCCAGGGGGCATAACTCAAAGGAAGGTATGCTTTCCAGGACAGTCTAAAAGAGGGTCAGTGAAGTCCTCACCTGCAATGCCTTCTTGAGGTCTGTGTTGTGTTGACACTCGCTCCCCACGAGGACGACACGGAGGGCCTTGCCATCTGCAACAACCAAATTCATCATTCACACTCACACATACAACTGTACATGGTCACATCCATTAATATATGGACAGAATTTTAAACAAACAGTACTTCAGCCAATCACTGACCATAGTTACTATGTTATGTCACTAATAGTGCAGTTGTAAGTATACTCTAGAAACAGTTAGAACAGACAAATGTCAAACACTATGTTACAATATCTGTCAATACAACCATGTTTCCAATGGTTACTATGAGCTCGCTGACTAGAAACATGAAGAAAGAACCTTGACCAGAACTAATCTATAGTTAGTAAATAGTAAGATAGAAACTACATATACACATACTACGTTAGCAAGCTGATGAGAAGCTGATAACTTAGGACACAGGAAGTCTGGTTAGTAAATTTATGAGTAATGGATAAGCTACAGATAAGCAACATTGTGCAGTGACACTGATAAACACAACTGCCATAACAATAGACTAATAAAGTTGATCACTGCTGTCTCGATATTCATGGACCAAGAAATATATCGAGTTATCCGAACTTCAACACATCCAACAAGGGCGTATCATTACATATCACTATGAAAGAAAACAAAACAAAAAGTAGATTTCGTAATCGTATGTATTTATTTGCACCTACATTTGATCCAAATCTATAATTCATTATCAGTGGTTTTTAGCAATGACAGTGAGTACTTCCTAATTAATTCTTTTTGGATTAATCATAATTAAATAACAAACAGGTGACACCTTCAACACTAACCCTAATTCATCTACACTGCCGCATCCCATTAATTCATGCCGCACCATGTGTAAACATGTGGAAACAACCTCACTTCAGGCGGATACTCACCCATGAGAGGTAGGTAAAGATGAAGTTTCTTTGCAAATATCAAGTTAAAACGGTAATTTTGCTTGATGGGACCATAAAATGATACTGACATATCCAAAATATCGAGACATTCGTATTGAGTTAAAGAGCTTGAATATATAAATAACTTATAAAAGGATTTTGCCGAGAGCGAGATGTTATATCGAGACAAATGAGAAACTGAGTTATCGGAGTTCAACACAACGGTGCTCGACTCGACTTCCTGCGTCCATTTACAATGTGCTTGCTTCCACTGATCGTGTTCAGAGCACATACATTATAAGACAACAAGAAACTCAAAATCAGGCAGCCTGACAGGAATGGTTCAAAAGAAATGTTTTGAGTGGGACTGAATTCCTGAACTGTCCTACAGACAGGTTTTCTTCAGATGGACTTCTAATGTGTTTTATTTTATGGCAGTTGCAACATTAACGTAAAGGATCTGTGCACAAAAGCTTTCAATATTCTGATTGACAAATTAGCCCAAGGATGGCCCTCAGATTAGTTCACGGGACTGATGTAAATGACATGTTATCCTTTATGCAACTCCATAGATCTCCTTTAGATGTGGCATTAAGTTTAACAATCCAAATGTTCATACCTAAAGAAGATAACAAATATGATGACACAAGTTCTGCCATGCGCACTCTTTGTGTCAATATTGTCCAGGATGAGCACCATTTTCTAATAAAGTGCCCTGTTTACGTTGATTTAGGTATCAGACCCCAATAAACCCCAATATTATTGTCAAGGATTGAAATAATAAGTTGGCACGGCTACGACTGAAATGACACAATTAAAAACTTATCTGCGTGCCCTTATGGCACACTTGATTTGTTGTTGAAAGTGCATTAAAATATGTTTTTCCGATTGTTATCTTTCACGATTTTAAGTGACATCATGAACAAAGACTAATGATAAGTAAGACAGCCAGCTTATCATAAAAAATCTTTTCAAGGTTTGAGGTCAGTAAATGTACAAAAAAAATACATACCTAGCATTGTTTTATTACTCATGATTTACTAATGGATATTACAATACAATTACAACTCTTACATTCACTTCAAGTCACGTGATGTTTTGAAGTTCAGTTTAACAGATCATGAATTTATGGCACACCTGAAATTGAAATGGCATACTTAAATTATCATGACAGTGCCTATGAGGCACACTTGTTAAAAACTAAATTTCAGTCACTGACTGTGTATGTCCCAACATAAATTGTGAATTTACTTACTAACCAAAATGCAAATGTTATTTTACGCATAGCCATATTTGTAAAAAAAAACTGTAACGTTTTATGATGTCTGTAAATACCAAGTATTTTCCATGCCAGCGCAGTATGTCTGTCTGTCTGTCAATGACACTATTAGAACATGACTGTTCTGTTTACAACTGACGAAGAAACAGCAACAATGAAAGGACTTTAGCAAACAGAATGAATAATCTGCACAGCCATGTAAACATGGTTGCTTCATGATCAATGCTTAAAGGCCACACACAAAGTTAAACACAACTTTGCAGATTCTGATACCTTTCGGTATCAATACTTACCAAAACAAATCATCAACAATGCCAATTCAACCAATAAAGTTTAAAAAATAACATGATGAAAAAAGCCTGCGAAATCAGAGTCCAAACGATTCACTAAATTTCCCCCAGTGCTGGTGGAAAAACTTGTTTCAACAGCTGTGAAGTTGTGTAACTAAATCACTATTATTGCAAAATGTAATTAGCTACATTATGAGCAGACATGAAATGAAATTCAAGTTTATTTGTAGTTTGAAACTATAAGTGGAAATTATCTAGTAGTCCATGGAAAGTAAGATACAATGTACCATTACTTGATTGCCCGTGATAAAAACTGACTTGTCCTGGGCGTCGGGTGATGGGATTTTTCAATCCCTGAGAGTATGAAAAGCTATATTAGATAATAAAGTAGATACAATGTTTTGTGATTAACATCTTAAATCAAAATCTACATAGACTTTCATTCACATTGAAGTTTTATATTGTAATGAATTGACTTTACATACATTTTACAAGAGTTATCGGACAATGATATACATGTATCCCCCCGGCCCCCATATATTTGGAAGAACAAATTATCTGACAGTTACTTGGAGTTTTTTAAGACTAAGTTTGAATTGTTTCCATGGAAATAATGAAAAATATAAATGCCAAATATCTGTAAACAGCAAAAGGCACCACTTCAAAATGTGCCTCATATATCTGCCAAGTACTGCTGAAAGATATCAAATGGCAGGGTTCCCCTTGACAAGGAAAACGTGTGTATGTGATGCATTGTAAAGTGAAAATATGCATAAAAAGCAGAAACTGCATCGCTTCAGGTGCAATAAAGTCAGTAATCCAAACCACACAGTTCAGTGTTATATAGTAAGTAATAAAAGTAACTAGATCAAATATTTTTTTCTGACCGCTCAGTGACTGCATCAGAATTCATCTCGAAAATCACTGGTAAATCGTGTGGACATTTACACACCTGATGCTTATTTTCGGCTCTGAGTTAAATATAATGGTAATCTTGATCCCTATATATAATACAACGCAATGCAAAAAAAACTAGTGACGTTTAATTGCAAATTTACTGTCTTTGCTGACAAAGTCAGTTCTTGTGACAGCATCAGCAATACAGTAAATACCTATCTTAGTCAATATGTCACCCACTTCCCACGCTTAGTGTGAAAACCCCCTCATTTGAAAAGTTAAGGGTGATATGTACCCCATAATCCCAGATTCCAGGATGCAACATTGCATTTTCAAATAATGCAAAGACGAAAGTAGCAAGTAAATAATTGAACTTTAATTGCTTGAAGTAGGCTGGCACAGATACCTGTAATTTGGCTCCACGCTTATCTGTTCAACAAACCAAGGTTATGAAGTTTGAGTCACTGAGCTTCTGTATGACTTACATTGTTGACTGTTTTCTTGATCAGTGACCACTTTCATTGCATTAATAGTTGAAGAAATAAGTAAGTGGAATTTTAGCTTTTGTGTCACCTTTTTTTAATAAGTAGTTAACTGCATTTGCATTGCTTGATTTGACCATCATTTAACAAACTGTTGAAGGGAGATAATTCTTTAAAATTCACAGACTTAGAGGAATACACATTAAAGAAAAAAATTACTAGTTGGAAATCGATTATCTTTGTAAATCATTTGAACCACAAATTTTGATTTGGACTTGAAGAGTCAACCTGACCCCCCAAATACAAATGTCTAGGAAAAAAACCTGAATTGGTTTTTGAGCTGTGCTCAGAAAAACAAAGTCCATCTCTCACTTTTGATACTAAGTCCAAATCGTTTCCATGGAAACTGGGAAGAATAAAAATGACAAAAATCTATAATAGCAAAAGGCACCACTTTGGGGTCTGTCTCACTTATCTGCCAAGTTTTGCTGAAAGGTATCAAGAAGTTTTCGAAATGTGTTTGAGAAACAAAACACACCCCTCACTTTTGAGACTAAGTCCGAAACATTTCCATGGAAACCGAGAAAGTAATAAATCACAAATGCCAATAAATAGCGAAAGGCATGACTTTAGGTTTTGACTGATATATCTACAGGGTTTTGCAGAAAAGAATTTCAGGGTAAAAACAATAAACACAACAACCCATTAAATGCTGTGTGTCTGATAACAAAACAAGTGATTGTAAACCAATGTATGAAAAATACAAGTATCCATTTTAAGCATACCCAAAGAGAAACAATAAAATACTAGAAAATTCTAGAAGCAAATTTTTCTCCTGGTCATCCTTTCATAAATTATTTGTAACACAATCAGACTAACTATATTTTCATGACCTGGTGAAATCTAAATGCCTATTGTAACCGAAACACATGTGCATTTCCTAAATATGAAGTTCCTGCCTTTGTACGTGATTCAATGAACTGAATTACAATATTTAGTTGTAATCATCTTTGCAGGGGAGAACAAACTTATGTATACTTTTATAACTACGATTTTACTAGTCATGTGCAGAGTTCCGGAATATCAGGAACTCCTGTCTGGAAACCCACCCATCCTTTTACAGTTGAAGGGGGAAATATTAAGTACCTATCTAGATATATACGTGCATATGTATATGTATGTATATATGTACACGAGTGGAGATATGCATACCATTGTTCTATGTGTGTGGTACAGTGGAAATAAAAATTGAAATGAAAAAAAAACAAACATTTTTCTTTCCAATAGAAAGGGAAGCATGTACACCTCCTTTAACATATATTAAATACAGTATATTTTCTATATACACAATTTGGTAGTTCTTAGAATGCTTGTCTGTTAACTGGAAACACACATACATGGTCCACATATGAGAGCTTCCGCCTGTATACATGATGAATGAGTTACAATTTCTACTTGCAATCTTTATTTCAATAGACCAAAACTATGTGCACTTTCATATATACCACTGCATTAGTCATATGCAGAGTGCCAGAATCAAGACTTCCTGTATGTAAACCCACTTCAGTTTGATGTAAAATGTATCTATCACAGCACGTATGTATGTACGTGCATGCAAGACAATGAATGCATATGATTGTACTATGTAGGTTGTAGAGTGGGAATAAAAATGGAAAGAAAGAAAAGTTTTGCAGAAAAATATTGAATGTTTTTAGAGTTATGATCCAGAAACAAAGCCCACCCCTCCCATTAGACTAAGTCCAAAACGTTTTCATGGAAACCAAGAAAAATAAAAATGCCAAAAATCTGTAAATAGCAAATGGCATAACCTTGCCTTCATTAGCTTCACTCAGTATTACATGCCTGGTGGATAGTAACACAGGACATTTTATACAGTTGGTAATAAGAAAATACAACCACTTAAAATCAGTTTGATAAAATCAATCATTAATTTTATTTTTTTGGATTTAGTGTGCAGAAAATAGGCTCTGCATGTTCAAACAATGTCCCTGTCAAACACTTGGACTCACAATGTATCACAAAACGTATCGGAATATGGTACTGGAATCGCAGTATAATGAAATACAATGTCTTTGTCAATACAAAGCCCTATCTTGGACTGAATTAATAAGGTGACTGGTCAAATGTTCAGCTGGACAGTATACTTAATTCTTTTTGCTAGGAATAGGAATTCTGGACATCAGTTTTTAATAATGAATTTCATCTCATTACATTATTAACTTTATCTTCAGTCATATTTTTGTATGCTGTGTTTTTTGTCTTTGTCACCATAGCATAACTGACAAAACATTTTTAGAGGATTATATAATAGTAATTGGCAGGTACATTAGTTCACACAAACCCATGCTTGATATTATGAACAAATGCCCACAGGATAGTTTCACAACCCTGTGATTTGACCACAAACCGATAGCAGCACACAGATTTACAAGACACGAATTCCTGCATCCTATATGCCAAAAAATTGACAATGAATGCAACAAAATTTATCAATGCATCCCAGGGCCACAGATATAGTCCAAATACTTTTGTAAAAACTCCACACAAGTAACAATTAGTTATCACTGACTTTGCTAATAGTTGGGTTAGGGTATTGTTTGTAATTTCATTACTGTAACAATAAATGTGTTGATCAGGATATACAATAAAATCACAGTAATATTTCATAATAATATTGAAGTGTCTAGGACTCCCATTTTGTTGCCCCCTGAATGCATGAATCCTGGGACCCTAATACAGGACTCAAGGTAAATACCTGGTAGCACTAACCACTTTCCATTGGGTTTCTGCAGAGGGTGTTTATAGTTGGTTTACATAAAAAGAAAGTCAGTTCAGTTGGGAAAAGAATTCAAATATTGTTTTAATGTCACTATAGGCAGAGAAGCTAATCATAGTAGATGTTAGCAACCCTAGATGTCAACACTGCACTGTCACTGAAATGATTGCAGAAGCAGTACTTGCTGTTCTGATGGGGAACTGAATCATCAACATATATATTTGAAATATTGGTTTCTTGTCGACATTGACAAGATAATTTCTAAAAATGATTTAACTGATATCTTGATTCCATATTCTCTCTGTATTTGTGTCAGAAGATCCCTAATCCAAATACCTATCATAACAAGGACCTAAAGTGCTGGGACCTTTTTCCACCTTAGCTGCCTATGGATTTACTGGGTGCTTCATTGAAACAGTTGGGTTTCCTTTGATTAGATGGGGAAAGTTTGTGTAACCTTAAAAACCTCTCTTGAGTTCAGTACAATTCATGTTTGGCTTTGTATCACAACACTTGTACATATCGGTCAGTGAGATTGACACAGTCTCTGCACACAGATAAACTGAATCTCCCTCCTCTTAGTATATCATGGAGCATTACAAGAAGCAGCCAATAAACACATAACAGTTATATACACAAATACTGATCGTGACTTCTCTGCAGTATTCAATGTGTATTTTGTTTGTTAGCTCTATGCAAAAATAGCAACACTGATGATGTACAAGCACATTATGTTTTAGATGGGTGATGGGAGAAGGCGATGAAGACCTAGATTTGACTTTAAAAGTAAATACAGTAAACATACAACTATTTGTGACAGAATCTGAGCACATTATGCTGTAGATGGATGACAGGAAAAGGTGATAAGAGCTTGGTTAGACTTAGGATGCAAACATGGTAAACGTACCACTATTTCTAACAGAACTTGTCTGCTCACGAATGTCGCACCGAGACCGTATAATGTGTTGCTGGCCCCGATTAATATAAACTGAAACAAACAAAATGTGCAACTCAAATAAACCAGTGGTATGTGCATGCAGGCTAAATAATACATCACAACTATGACTATGAACACAGGAATGGAAGCAATCAAGAAGATCCATGACCCGAAAAGAAAGATCACACGAACAGATAACACAGTATCCTATAATTGTTTCAAATTATTTGCCTTCATGATACATTTAACATTATAATTCAACAAAACATATGGCCCAGCAGGTTAGTATTTACTTCCATCCCTGATCAAACTAAAGACAAAGCAAAGTAAAACGACAGGATAATATGAATAAGTAACCATGACAACGCTTCATAAAGGCAACATGTCAACACAGTAAATAAATATTCAATAAAAAAATCAATATTAATCATGTTAATGAATGGTCTATGTTTGTCTAAAACAGACTGAATGAAATAACCTAAAGTATAAACATTATGATTTATATGCATGGCAGAAACAATGAGCATATGTTAACAGAAGCCAAACCCCAAAGTGTTGCAAATAGTAGTTTCAATGTTCAAAATTAGTAGTTTGACCATAAAATTTGTAGTCAACTAAATAAACAAAATCATGATGGATTCTGAGAAAAAAATGAATGATATCATGGTCATGTGGTTAAATTATTTCCGCAGCAACTAAATGTGTCAAATCGCAAAAGGTATTGAAATCAGCTTTGCTAAAATTACGTTTGTTACTTGCAATCATTCCAGTTCAAATATGTTGTTAAATATGATGAATGGAAGGTACGTGAAGTCCGAAAATGTATTTCAGCGTTGAAAATATATGTTTTTGTCTATATATCCGAATTTTAATGCATTTATTCAAATTTCGTAGGATTTCTAGTGGAATCGTATTGGCGTAGTTTGTTGTTAAAAATCTTAGCGACTACGATAAAATCGTAGAGGTTGGCATCTCTGTATCAGAATGAAATACTGCCAATAACTTCAATATAAACATTACAGAGAGATTACACTCTCAACACATTAATTAGCATATTAAATGTCTCTGGTTACTATTTTTGATATAATGTGATATACAATTAGTTTATTTTCACCCTTTGAGTTTAGGAACCAGTATTTCAGCTTACAGGAAATGCTTGCCTTATAGCACAATGCACACATAATTCCTTTATATGCAAAATCAAATCATAGAACGTTTAACACTGAGCAGTGAGGTGGTGTAGATTCTAACAGCATTATCAAGCAAGTGAAACGTTGCTCCTAAGTGTAAATAAGTGTAAATAAACGGGTCAGTCAGTAATTTATGATTGTATCTCCATGATCTCACTCACCCTGACTCAAGAAAATGACCAGGTATCAAAGTAGACGCATTTTATTGTCTTAAAAGAGTTAAATTACATAAAATATGTGTACCAAATCAGTTTAAAGGTGAAGCAGATTTTAAAATATGATCAACATTCCAGTGGTACACTGTTCTTTATTTTTCATTCACATTCCATTAGTAAGAAAATGTTTAACTGAAGCAATCTCAAAACTATCATTTAGATGTTATGTACGATTGTATGTATGTATTGTATGTTTTATCCAGACAATCAAAACAAAAAGTATCAGATTAAGTTTTTGCAAACACGACACAACACTGAGACCTCCCGTGGGAATGGAAGGCCACGCCTGCCACATGTTGAGATGTGGCTTCAGTCACGCTTGATCACCTGTCACATTATTCCTAAAAACTTGGGGACATTTCACAATCGAGCTCCTTCTTGTAGTTTTCATCTTATCAATCATGACAAAAACATAAGAACTTTTACCAGTGCTAGAATTTAAATAACATCAAACGTTAGACGTGTGTTCAACAGGCGATCCTTCGTGATGGTCTCTCGCCGAAAATGTAAACACAAGGCCGACACCTGTTGAAAACAAGATGCGACATCGCACCAGCCGTTATCTAATGTGAATAAATGTAAAGTACGATTTACATTTCTCAGATTGCCATGATAATATAATATCGAACCATTCGATCGAGACATACCATCCTCTTTCACAACCTGAAGTACTCTTCCATCCGCCATTGTTTTGGGCCGACATGAAACTTTGAATTTGGCGGTGGTAAGTTAAAAGCCCATACCTGATTGGTCGTTTTGAACTTCCGGTACAATATTTCAACGAATGGGATATAAGTTAATATAAACCCTGTACATAACATTACCTTACGACATACTACATTGTAAAATGTTGAACTTTGTTTCGAACCGAAATAAATATTAAACGACTGCCATGCTGTGGACGAGAACAATTTTGTTCGAATAAAGTACCGTCTGCATTAGCTGAATATCACATTTTACCATTTACCCGTCCAAATTCATTGATTGTTTTTATCAGACCATGCGTATATGGTATTTGTTTTAATAGTATGTGTGGGCGATCATTTCAAGTAGCTTAGTTACACTAGAGAAAAGAAT
This sequence comes from Haliotis asinina, assembly GCF_037392515.1. NCBI lineage: Eukaryota > Metazoa > Mollusca > Gastropoda > Lepetellida > Haliotidae > Haliotis > Haliotis asinina. Next base: position 73,803,274 of record NC_090283.1, on the reverse strand, counting down.
CAAATTGTGTGGTTTATTTTATTGTTAATGAGGGATGGTCGAAGGCACCAGTAGAGGGTCACCAAATGTATCACAGACTGTTGGGGACGGTATAAATATAAACAGTTTGGGAATAGGTTTTACAGGATTTCTATACTTTTGCATTGTTCTCTTAGTAGATGACCGAGGTTCAAAGGCACGAAGACTTGCAGAGTGTCAGTCGAAAATATGGCAAGAATTAATGGAGGTCATTACTTTTAGCACGTAAGAGGATCAAAACACCAATAAAAATAAGTGCAAAACGCGGACGACATTCAAATCAATTCTTAAGTCAGATTTGATTTCCAAAGACTCTGTAAAAATAGAGGCCATATAGCGGTATATGGTCTCTGGTTTATCTGAGATATATACAGTATGGTTCAAAATTATTGAGAATAGCTAAAGCATTTCATATTATTAAACGAGAACAAATCAGATAAAATTGAATGTATTGTGAAAGTGAACTGACCTTTTCATGTCGTGTAGGTAACAATTTAATATTTTATCAAGTCTCCTTGAGCTTCACGGCACAGTCTAAGACGGGTAGGCATACTTCCTATCAGAGAGGTTAGTGTTTCGTGAGTTATGCTGTCCCAGTATCGGACCACTTCTCTCTTCATGTCTTCAATTTTTGTCAACCCCTTTTGATTCACACATTCCTTCATCATCCCCCAAATGTTCTCAATGGGATTTAAGTCAGGACTATATGCAGGAAATGGTAATGCAGTCACATTTTTCTCCTGAAACCACTGCTTGGCATGTTTTGCGGTGTGGTTAGGAACATTATCTTGCTGCAAAATCCAGTCATTTCCATAAAACACATGTGCACTTGGAAGCAGAAAATTATCTAATATGTTAGTGTAGCGTTGACTTGTCACATTTCCCTCAAACACACACAGCGGGGTCGTTCCTAATAAGGATATCCCTCCCCATACATGAAACTTCGGGCTGTATTTAGGTCGTCGATACAACGGTGCTGACGCAGACTTTGTCCATATTTTCACATTATTGGGATATACCCATATTGAGCTTTCATCAGTAAAAATCACATTTTCCCAGTCAAAGTTTTCATGTGCCAAACACCACTCAACACGCCTGTCTTTATGTTCTTGTTTCATGAGAGGAGAAGGAATTCCAGTCTTTTTCTCCCATCCAAGATCAATCAAATTTCTTCTAACTGTAGATTTTGATACAACTGTTGATCCCCTTTCTATCATTTCATACCTGATGGTGGAGATGCTTGCCCTTTGCTTTTTAGACGCTAAAATTCCCAGCCGGACGCGATCTGAGAAGTCCAATTTTCTGGGTCTCCCTGCTCCTTTCTGGTGCCCAAAAACCTTTCCCTCTTTAAAATTCTTCCTAATCCTATACACAGTAGAAAGAGGATTTCCTGTTCTCTCTGCCAATGTATTTACATCATCAATTCCTTGATTACACAACTCAAAAATCAACCTTCTTTTATCTTCAGCAGACATTGTTGACAGTGCTGAGGAAAATGACGTCTGCTACAAATTCAGGGGAGGTAACTCTAATTGTACTATACTCAGTAGGCCAAGATGAGTTACCTCCCTTATACCATTACTTAGTTTTAAGTATCAGTGAATCAGTTGAGGTGTTAGGATAGCTCAAAGTAAGAAGAAAAATTCTCAATAATTATGAACCAGACTATATATTTCATTATAAATATGTGTACCAATTAAAACACAAACTTAAACAATATTTTGTACCACTGATTAACCATTTCGTAAGCCATCTTTTATCATCGTTTGCGTAAGTATCGATCATTCAATATAATTTATTTAATTAACTGGAAACAGAAACTAATGAAAACTACCTTCATGGACATGTCGAGTAATGCAGTCCTCCAAACTTGTCAGAAAGCCAGTATTTATATGTTTTAACCAGCAGCTTCTCATTGCCACAAGAAGACACATAGCAAAGAGTATAGGTAGACACTCTGGAAAATGGAAGAAGCACAATATCCCATCCCGACCTACATACTGCTCCTCAAGCAATAAACATTTCTTAAAGAACGAATAAACCCACATTTTTGTATTCTTTTAATCATTATATATGAAAGACCTATGGTCTCTGAAGTGTTACTCTTATTGTCTCTATCATAGCCAAACTCTGAAAAAGAGTTTCGTTTTGAGATACAAAGCCCAACTGATTTTACTACTTTCAGCTCCCTGAAACATCATGCCATTCCATGTTAATTTGAAAAAAAGCTGTTGGTTCCACTGATGTCAGCCATAGGCTCAGGGAGACCCACATTCCGACCCATTGTTCCGACGAACGCGTGTCTTCCGCGTGTAATAATGTTGCCCTGTAAACTATATATAGCCCGACCGACAGCTTGAGGACAGAGAAGATTTCATCGCGATAGCCTCTTTTTTCATTGGCGGTTTCAAAAGCATAAACTGTTCCGTTTTGTTCAATTGGTTGGGCGTATTTGCTGGCTTAGTTGCATAATGTTATGCTCCGTGGCGAGATCATTCAAGCGTGAGTATGTTGTAGAGTCAAACAGTGAACAGAACAAACAGTTTGTCAGGTGGCAGCATTGCGTAATTAACCCGTGCAACAGATACGCAGAGTCGTGAACAGCTCCATGAGGGTCACCAAATGTATCACAGACTGTTGGGGACGGTATAAATATAAACAGTTTGGGAATAGGTTTTACAGGATTTCTATACTTTTGCATTGTTCTCTTAGTAGATGACCGAGGTTCAAAGGCACGAAGACTTGCAGAGTGTCAGTCGAAAATATGGCAAGAATTAATGGAGGTCATTACTTTTAGCACGTAAGAGGATCAAAACACCAATAAAAATAAGTGCAAAACGCGGACGACATTCAAATCAATTCTTAAGTCAGATTTGATTTCCAAAGACTCTGTAAAAATAGAGGCCATATAGCGGTATATGGTCTCTGGTTTATCTGAGATATATATATATATTTCATTATAAATATGTGTACCAATTAAAACACAAACTTAAACAATATTTTGTACCACTGATTAACCATTTCGTAAGCCATCTTTTATCATCGTTTGCGTAAGTATCGATCATTCAATATAATTTATTTAATTAACTGGAAACAGAAACTAATGAAAACTACCTTCATGGACATGTCGAGTAATGCAGTCCTCCAAACTTGTCAGAAAGCCAGTATTTATATGTTTTAACCAGCAGCTTCTCATTGCCACAAGAAGACACATAGCAAAGAGTATAGGTAGACACTCTGGAAAATGGAAGAAGCACAATATCCCATCCCGACCTACATACTGCTCCTCAAGCAATAAACATTTCTTAAAGAACGAATAAACCCACATTTTTGTATTCTTTTAATCACTATATATGAAAGACCTATGGTCTCTGAAGTGTTACTCTTATTGTCTCTATCATAGCCAAACTCTGAAAAAGAGGTTCGTTTTGAGATACAAAGCCCAACTGATTTTACTACTTTCAGCTCCCTGAAACATCATGCCATTCCATGTTAATTTGAAAAAAAGCTGTTGGTTCCACTGATGTCAGCCATAGGCTCAGGGAGACCCACATTCCGACCCATTGTTCCGACGAACGCGTGTCTTCCGCGTGTAATAATGTTGCCCTGTAAACTATATATAGCCCGACCGACAGCTTGAGGACAGAGAAGATTTCATCGCGATAGCCTCTTTTTTCATTGGCGGTTTCAAAAGCATAAACTGTTCCGTTTTGTTCAATTGGTTGGGCGTATTTGTTGGCTTAGTTGCATAATGTTATGCTCCGTGGCGAGATCATTCAAGCGTGAGTATGTTGTAGAGTCAAACAGTGAACAGAACAAACAGTTTGTCAGGTGGCAGCATTGCGTAATTAACCCGTGCAACAGATACGCAGAGTCGTGAACAGCTCCATGAGGGTCACCAAATGTATCACAGACTGTTGGGGACGGTATAAATATGAACAGTTTGGGAATAGGTTTTACAGGATTTCTATACTTTTGCATTGTTCTCTTAGTAGATGACCGAGGTTCAAAGGCACGAAGACTTGCAGAGTGTCAGTCGAAAATATGGCAAGAATTAATGGAGGTCATTACTTTTAGCACGTAAGAGGATCAAAACACCATTAAAAATAAGTGCAAAACGCGGACGACATTCAAATCAATTCTTAAGTCAGATTTGATTTCCAAAGACTCTGTAAAATAGAGGCCATATAGCGGTATATGGTCTCTGGTTTATCTGAGATATATATATATATTTCATTATAAATATGTGTACCAATTAAAACACAAACTTAAACAATATTTTGTACCACTGATTAACCATTTCGTAAGCCATCTTTTATCATCGTTTGCGTAAGTATCGATCATTCAATATAATTTATTTAATTAACTGGAAACAGAAACTAATGAAAACTACCTTCATGGACATGTCGAGTAATGCAGTCCTCCAAACTTGTCAGAAAGCCAGTATTTATATGTTTTAACCAGCAGCTTCTCATTGCCACAAGAAGACACATAGCAAAGAGTATAGGTAGACACTCTGGAAAATGGAAGAAGCACAATATCCCATCCCGACCTACATACTGTTCCGTTTTGTTCAATTGGTTGGGCGTGTTTGCTGGCTTAGTTGCATAATGTTATGCTCCGTGGCGAGATCATTCAAGCGTGAGTATGTTGTGGAGTCAAACAGTGAACAGAACAAACAGTTTGTCAGGTGGCAGCATTGCGTAATTAACCCGTGCAACAGATACGCAGAGTCGTGAACAGCTCCATGACTGTGGGACATCTGGTTCAGTCAAAACAAGTTCACTCGTGAGTGACTTCAGTTTTACGCCGCTTCAGCAATATTCAGGGACACCAGATGGGGAATCGAACCCGGGGGGTTGGCGTGACGAGCGAACGCTTTAACCACAGAGCTAGCTCACGTTGTCACTTAGGTATAGACTAAGAGTGTAACGGAATTTATTGAATGATTCAGAAGATATTATAAGCAGGTGGTTAATCCGTAAAGATCCGGGTTAGAATCATTCTCTTCCCACAGTGGTTACTTGTCATATCTCCCTATTTAAGTTCGTAGGAAGATATGACAAGTAACCTGTGGGAAGAGAATGGGTTAGAATTGGTCATGAACAAGCCATTCTTGTCGTAAGAAGTGACTAACGGGATCGGGTGGTCAGGTTCACTGACACATGTCATCGTATCCTGTAGACCGATACTCATGATGTCAGTCACTGGACTGTCTGGTCCAGACTCGAATATTTAAAGACCACTGCCATGTATAAGGATGAAGATTTTCTGGATATCAACTTCTTTATATGAGAACACAACGTTTCGGAGTTGATGCTTACTCCTGATGAAGATTTTATGGATATCAACTTCTTTATATGAGAACACAACGTTTCGGAGTTAATGCTTACTCCTTCATCAGGTCTTTCTTGATGTTGAGGTAGGTGGTGGTGTCTGAGAGGCTGTTGTTGACCAACTGGAGGAATTCCGGGGTGTCCATGATGACTGCTGCCTTGCCCTTGTCAGCTTCGGTGATGGTGATGGTGTCGTCCTTCTTGAGTTCGGTGATGGCCTGTCTCTCTTGGTGCGTGAGGTTGGAGCGGGGCTTGGGAGCTTGCTTGATGGTGTCTATAATCTGGTGTCGGAGATAGTCTACGTTGCCATTGGGAGCCAGTTGTTGAAGTCCACTTTCAATGCTGGTGATGAAGGCATCTGTGTTGATCTTGGCGGTGACTGGGACATACTTCATCACCTGATGAAGGAGTAAGCATTAACTCCGAAACGTTGTGTTCTCATATAAAGAAGTTGATATCCATAAAATCTTCATCCTTATGCATTTCACTTCTAAATGCCCTTCAAAGACTTCACTGCCATGTACACTGGTAGGGAACATGTAGCGCGACCGAAACTTTGCGACACTTGCAGTTGAAGATACGAGCTGTCGAAAAGATGAGTGACGCAAACAGCAATATCATGGCACCAAAAATTGGCACTTTGCACCAAAAATAATGCGTTACAGGGACTCTGTGACAGACAATGTCTGGTGCTGCATGTCCCACTTTTCAGTAACACCCTACCTTCTTGCATGGAACGTCTCATGTGGAAGTTCGGTTTCCTGTTATTGTGTGGTTCGGACTTCTCAGAAAACAGGAGCGGATCTGAATTTACTGCGTAGTGTAACTAGTGTGATACAGAGAGCCTCTCTTTGTAATTCGTGTAAGGTAACGATCGTTTGTCCAATAATTCAGACATTAATCGTTTTTTTGCAACGTAGGACACTGATATGCTCCGCTCTATGTAGGCACTATTGATTCAGTGAGTGAGTGAGCGAGTTTAGTTTTACAAACACAAACCTTCCTCCGCTCTATCGTAGGCAGTATTGATTCAGTGAGTGAGTGAGTGAGTTTAGTTTTACAAACACAAACCTTCCTCCGCTCTATCGTAGGCACTATTGATTCAGTGAGTGAGTGAGCGAGTTTAGTTTTACAAACACAAACCTTCCTCCGCTCTATCGTAGGCACTATTCGCTATATTGTCTGTTGATTCAGTGAGTGAGTGAGTGAGTTTAGTACATGGTAAGTTGGTAACAGTTTTAAAGATACAGGTTTCATTTACAAACACAAACTTTCCTCCGCTCTATCGTAAGCACTAATCGCTATATTGTCTGTTGATTCAGGGACTGTCACGAAGCTATGTTTTAGCTCGATTGCTGTAGAGCAACATCAAGTTTATTCTGCAAAAGTACATGGTAAGTTGGTAACAGTTATAAAGATACAGGTTTCATTTACAAACACAAACCTTCCTCTGCCCTATCGTAAGCACTATTCGCTATATTGTCTGTTGATTCAGGGACCGTCACGAAGCTATATTTTAGCTCGATTGCTGTAGAGCAACATGAAGTTTATTCTGCAAAAGTACATGGTAATTCGGTAACAGTTATAAAGATACAGGTTCCATTTACAAACACAAACCTTCCTTGATATAGTTGGCTGATTTCAAAGTTACCGGTTTATAACTTGATTTCATAATTGAGGTTGATTATTACTCTTTTATGATTATACAATGCCATTTAGAAAGTGGTCAAATGCAACATATGTCATATTTGGGATTTCACTTTTTAGTAAAGTACAAATTCTGGTACTTTTTTTGGTTGAGTCCCATCCGGGATTCGAACCCGCACCCTCAGAGTCAGGCACCTAATCGCCAGCACATACTCTCCTGATCGATTATTACAGAAACATTGTACTCAGGTACACATTTCTAAGGATCGAGACTTGTGCATCCTCGATATCTCAAGGGTATACGTTCCGATAAGTCTCCACTATACCCTGGATCCACCTCCATTTGCTGGCTCCGCATTCTCACAGTAGCCAATCAGCTAAACCACCGTTACAGCCGAGCTTGCCAATGCCTACAATATAGCGTTCGCCACAGCGAACCTTTTGTTCTCAATGCGACTCAGGTTGTAGGGAAATTATACCGACGATAGGTCCGAAACGTATATTATATACACCTGGAAATTAATCAAGCAACACCCCAATTTTTTCTATTGGAGCAACTTTGAAGTGTTCTGACAATCAAAATATGCCGGGTTGATATAGTTTGACACTTTTTTATTCAACAGACGATCTCTGACAAACAACTTAAAGGGAAAAAGTATCAAGACTTTGCTTTATTGCAACGAAATCCAAATTCTTAAAACTGTCTTAAATTCATGAAAAAATGGACACAATTTACTATTCATCCACAGACGTTGTTGTCAGGTGTATTAACACAAATGTCACATGGAAAGAAAGAACAGTCATCTGAGAGTCTGCACACCGACTTTCATCAATATCTAGTGTGTCCTCCCTGCGCACGCACCACCGATTCGACGCCTCCTCATTCCTTGGATGAGTCTCCGGATCTGATTCTGGGGGATCCTGTTCCACTCCTCATGCAGGGCAGCCGTCAATTCGTTGAGATTATGGACTGGTGGGTCTCTCTGCCTCACACGACGGCCAATAAAGTCCCACAAATGTTCAATGGGGTTGAGGTCAGGGCTCATGGCAGGCCATGGAATTCTGTCAATTGCATTTTGCCGCAAAAAATCATTTACAGCATGCTCCCTGTGAGGTCTAGCATTGTCGTCCATAAATATGGGTCTCGTTGCCAGAGGATGGTTCTCAAAATGAGGTACCACAGCCCTGTCAAGAACCTCCTGTTGGTAACGAACACCGTTAAGGTTGCCACGGATGGTAATGATATCCAACTTGCAGTTCATGGAAATGCACCCCCATACCATAACGGAACCTCCCCCAAAGACCACAGTCTCCTGGATGTTCCGTGGAGCCATTGCTGTGTTCCTCTGCCTCCAGACCCGAGTACGACCGTCCACCATGTGCAGCAAGAACCGGCTCTCATCTGAGAAATGGACCTTCCTCCAAGAGGCAATGTTCCAGTGCAAACGGTCATTACACCAGGCCAGTCGGGCTGCCTTATGGGCTGGAGACAGTCTGGGTCGCTTGATTGGCCTCCTTGCCCGGTATCCTGCAGCTTTCAGACGATTCCGAACAGTCCTGTTCGAGATGGGTCTCCCTGGAAGCCACTCCTGTCTCAACCGAGAGCTCGAGTCGAAGGACCTGCGCCGTACAAGTCTCAGTAAAGCTCTGTCCTCCCGGACTGTGGTCTTCCTGGGTCTTCCTGGTCTAGGCAGGTCTTTAACTTCATTAGTGGCCCGGTATTTTTTCAAAAGTTTTGAAATTATGGAATGATGTCGTCCGATTTGAGTCCCGATTTGTCTTAGAGACATACCAGCATTCCTCATGCCGATTATTTGCCAACGAGTGGCCTCTGATAATTTCCTACGTGCCATGACATTGAAATGAATGAAAAACCGAATGCAATCGACAACCTGCGCTTGTAAACACCCCAGGGAAAAAGTGCATTTTTCGAAAGTTGAGGTTAAAGCAATGCACGTGCGCTGTGCAAGCTTCACGCGCGTCATATCAACCCATGAAAAGCTCATGCTGTATGTCAATACATCAAAATTGAATAATCAATCATCAAAATTACTTCGTTAAACTTTGTTAAGTTTTTATGTGTCTTTGAATTTGGTGTTGCTTAATTAATTTCCATATGTATATATGCGCATGAGCCCCTTCTATATCTTTCTAAGAATGTATACATGGTTTGTGTTGCCAAGTTTAATCGGTTAGATAACATAAAAAGCGAAAGTGAGCAGATACCAAACCATTCACTCGTTTCATAAATATGGTATTACACGCATTAGTTTTGTATTCTCTATATCTTCAACGGGTGAGTAATAATATGCATTGTCTGTTAGATCTAACAATGCTACTCCTTCCAGTTTCTGTAGGAGCAGTCTGGTAGCCTAGTGGATAAAGCGTTCGCTCGTCGCGCCAAGGACCCGGGTTCGATTCCCCTCATGGTTTCAATGTCTGGTATTGCTGGAATATTGCTAAATGCGGCTTCAAACTAAACTCACTCTGGTTTCTATGGGTAATCTTTGATTAGATGTTGAACAAATTATCATCAAGTGATCGCATTTAAAACAAAAACGACTGGACCAGTTGATACACAGCAAGATACAAACAACAACTAAACATACATCCACATTGGCGCTATTTCGAATGACAAATCGCACCTACGGACGCGCTCATAAAATCTCATAGCTTTCCCCCACTGCATCTGTGTCCCACAACCAACACGATGCAGAGTGAGTGAGTGAGTTTAGTTTTACGCCACACTCAGCAACATTCCAGCTATACGGCAGCGGTCTGTAAATAATCGAGCCTGGACCAGGAAATCTAGTGATCAACAGCATGAGTATCGATCTGAGCAATTGGGAACCGATGCCATGTGTCAATAAGTCAGCCAGTCTGACCACCCGATTCCGTTAGTCGCCTCTTCTGACAAGTATAGTCGCCTTTTATGGCAAGCGTGGGTTTGCTGAAGTCCTAGTTCTACTCCAAACCTTCATGGGTCACACGATGCAGAGATCGCATGGCACTGAGCAAGCTGCAAGCGGGGCTGAAAGGTTCGGTGTCAGCACGATTAAGCAGTTACAGAAGTCACCATTTAGCATTGTGGCTTTTCATTGATGTGATGGTTGGTGGGTTATTGTTTAACACTGCACTCATAAATACCCCAGCTATATAGCGGCGGTCAGTAAATAATCGAATCTGGACCAGACAGCCCAGTGATCAGCAGTATGAGCATCGATCTACGCAACTGGGATACGAGGACATGTGTCAAGCAAGTCACCGGCCCTGACCACCCGATCCCTGACCACCCGATCCCCTTAGTCGCCTTATACGACATGGGTCTCTGAAGACCAGTTCCTAACCGAATCTACACGGGTGTTCTTGAACAGAACTGTCATACTTTTCTATTAGATACCTATGTTCATATGGTGCATGATATATGAAACGAGTATACTCTGAGACCGATATTTCAAGATTCACAATCGCAATCAGCTGAACGGAAACAACTAGGCACTTAGTGTGTTATGTCTATTTTATTTTGGTATTGTTTGTTTCAAACAGACGTCCGTTCTTGGGTGCGGAATGAACTCGTCCGCCATACGAAATGTGAAAAGGGTACACATGATATATATAGTACCTGTGCACACAACGCCCTCCGTGATACGATGATATGTGTCCGCCAAGTCAGAGACCCTGACAACCCGTTGTCGCATCTTAAAACAACCTGAAGACCCATTCCAACATTGATTAGGTTGTTGAAGACCCATTCCAACATTGATTAGGTCGCTGAAGACCCATTCCAACATTGATTAGGTCGCTGAAGACCCATTCCAACATTGATTAGGTTGTTGAAGACCCATTCCAACATTGATTAGGTTGTTGAAGACCCATTCCAACATTGATTAGGTTGCTGAAGACCCATTCCAACATTGATTAGGTTGCTGAAGACCCATTCCAACATTGATTAGGTTGTTGAAGACCCATTCCAACATTGATAAGGTTGTTGAAGACCCATTCCAACATTGATTAGGTTGTTGAAGATCGGTTCCAACATTGATTAGGTTGTTGAAGACCCATTCCAACATTGATTAGGTTGTTGAAGACCCATTCCAACATTGATTAGGTTGTTGAAGACCCATTCCAACATTGATTAGGTCGCTGAAGACCCATTCCAACATTGATTAGGTTGTTGAAGATCGGTTCCAACATTGATTAGGTTGTTGAAGACCCATTCCAACATTGATTAGGTTGTTGAAGATCGGTTCCAACATTGATTAGGTTGTTGAAGACCCATTCCAACATTGATTAGGTTGTTGAAGACCCATTCCAACATTGATTAGGTCGCTGAAGACCCATTCCAACATTGATTAGGTTGTTGAAGATCGGTTCCAACATTGATTAGGTTGTTGAAGACCCATTCCAACATTGATTAGGTTGTTGAAGACCCATTCCAACATTGATTAGGTTGTTGGAGATCGGTTCCAATCAAAATTCTTCATTCGCTACCAGCACGAGCTTGGATCATTTCTACCCTAGTTCAACAAACACACGACCGATTCATGAGGGTCTGATACATCTCTCGTGAAATTTGTGAAATGTTAAAAAAGTGAAAATTTAAGAGTGGAACCACCCATAAAATCATCCACTCTACACGAAGACACCACTCCTGCAAACTTCATGTCCCAAAATAGAATGTCACAGATATTTTTAGCTCTTATTTAACGTCCACGTCTACAGATTTCCGTAGTCTAAACATGAGAGATCAAGTCATGCTATGAACGACACTCTCTCTCCTGTTTATGATAAAATTGATTCGTACGTGACATGCATCACGTTCACCCTGTATTCACCGACACATTATCACCATGAAGTGGCTGTCAGACGTCCAACACTGATATCAGCACAGTGTTATTGTGTCAAAGAATGTAGAGCGGCTTAGCTCTGTCAACCCGGATGGTTACTCAACCAGGTTTAATCGAGTGCAATCCAGTAATTTCAGCAGAAGCTTGCTGTTCTTCTTTTCGTGTTATGAGTTGTTATCTAGCAGCTTGTTGTAATCGCATGGTTAGCATTTGTATAGACGGCGTTCATTGGTTAAAATTTCAGCTGTATCTGCGACAAGGACCAATCGATGTTGCCGACACTCAACGCAACACTTATCGCGACGATGTAAACAATATTCTAAAATGTGTATATATCTTGTCACCAGGCATTCAGATTGAGATCACTCTTTGTGACAGATCCTGTTTGTGAACAGTTGCAAACTCAAGCTGACACAAACGCGCACCGTTAACAGACTGCGGCTTTTCTGATTTCCAACAGAACCGGCAGGTCACATGTGGATGCGGACGCGGTGATTGTCACGTACACATTTGACAGCACCCCGTGCATTCGCTGCCACTACAATCTGCACGGGCTGGTCCTTACAGGTCCTTTGTCATATTTTCAGCTGATTATCTGAAAAGAACTTCATCGAGAGGCCTGCACAGATCAGTAACCTGTGCATATATTTATCTCCTCAAAGTAAGTAGAAAGTTGCACCTTTTGTTTTTCACGAAGATGTTTATATTTGAAAGAATTATTAATCGATACTTGTCAGTTTTCTTATTGAAAATTGGTATTTTGGTGTACTCCGATAGTTTGATTGTTCAGTCTACTAAGTGAATAGAAAGACTTCTGTTTAATCTGAACAAATATGCAAAAGCAAATGAAAATATTTCATGAATCTGTTCGATTAATGTATTAAACCATGTGGTTTTTGGTATTGTTTATTGTTTTTTTCTCTCTGTGGTGAAATGATGAGTTTTTGTAAAAGTATATGGTTAACTGTATCATCAAATACATCAACACAATCAATATGGAATAAAGGGGAAAATTTCCCCCCATAACGTCCATAGTTGCTTTTAATCACTCTATGCCGAAGAAATTAGACCTGTGTTTTTTATAAAAAGCCTAAACCTAATGGAATACATTTCGGTTTATGAGTGGAACCCTTGCCGAATATAGGCTGTATGTAAGACAAAACTGAATTTATCAGATTTGCAAAGCATAAATGAAAGTGAAAGTGCTAAATCTAAAAAATGAAATTGTTAAAATTTCTTTAGCAAACATTTCTTCGCTAACCAATGAATATTTGTTTGTCACTCTTAAGAAAACAATTATGTTTTTGAGTTGAAAATCAGATTAAACAGTAAATTAGTTGAAAGATTATTGTGATGGAGTTAAAAAGTTATTCCTTATCTACTTGTAAGGGGTTTCAAAAATGTATAACCTGCCTTAAAGGCAGTCAGCCGGAAACTACTGAATGCAATTACAGTGCCTTATCAACTCATCCCGAAATTCATGCATCCAAGTTAGATTAATATGTAATATTTTTTATACACATTTGTACAAATTAGCATATCAGTTTAATATATGAAAAATTTAAAAGAAACATCGGGCATGGTCATGTTTAATAATTTATTTATTTATTTATTTATTTATTTATTTATTTATTTATTTATTTATTTATTTAACATAATTTAGTATTTGAGTTATTCAAATGATTTTACAGGGAGACCAAGAATGATATAAGTAACAGATATGTAACTTCAATTCTGAACATTCTGTCAAAAGAAAAACAAAGTCATTGAAGTGTTCTGTTGCATGTTCAGGTTTGTTGATGCAGCAAAGTGGTACTTGAAGATTACAAAGAACCTGATAATGTTGTTGAAGGTCATGCCTTGTTCAGGTATTTGGTAGAATGGTTTTCAGACAAGCAAACATGGTTTTCAGATCCTAGTTTCACATTATGATTAATGAGTAAAGGTGAGCCTGAGTACCCCTGGTATGTTCAAATTTTGGAACTTCTTCCACAGAGGGATAATGTTGGTGCCAGTATATTCTCTTCGCAAATTTCTTGCAGAATTATTTTGTAAGGCATAGTTACCAGCTGTACCTTTCATTCTCTTCTTAAATTTTAGTATGTTAGTCTCGTGCTCACTGTGTACTTCACTCTTTGGCTACAGTTCCGTGTTATTCAGATACATGGAATATTTGGGTAAAAATCCACTGTTCCAAAAATGTTGTGTACATGTGATTTACCTTTGTATTGTCCCCCACAAGAAATAACCAGAACAGACAAATATGCATGGCTTCCTAAAATTTGAATGGCTGTTTCTCTCAAGGAATGAAAATACATATCTCGAAGGGATGGCTGAAAAACTAATTACAACAAAATGAAAATGTTATTTTGTAAGGCCACAGTAGGGTGGCCCACTGGCTAAAGTATTCAGTCATTATGTCAAAGACCCAAATGGGCACATGGGAGCCCATTTCTGCTGTGCCCCTGCTGAAATATTGCTAAGCCATGCTCACTCGCTTTGTGTACTTTGAAAAGGATACTTGAAATAATATTGATAAAGATATTATAGACAGAATAATGCTGGAATGTTGTTGATGTTTCTGCAACAGCTTGTCAGTTTTAACTTTGATAAGTAAAACTATACTATTTGCAGCAACAAGACAAAAGAGCCATGTCCCTTGCCAAGCGAGTCGTCCAGGTGATCAACCTAGGACGCATGGGTTTCATGGCCGCTTCTGATGTCCAGCAACGCTATGCTCGACAACATTTTGATGAACTCGCTGGAAAATCTGTCGGGATTGACACTATTCTACTGGTTGAGCACAATCCAGTTTACACAACTGGAATCAGAACGTCTGGTTATGATGAAGCAGATGAACGGAGATTGAAAACCTTGGGAGCTGAGTTCTTCCGAACCAACCGGGGAGGGTTGATCACTTTCCATGGACCTGGTCAGCTCGTTGCATATCCCATCCTGAATCTGAAACATTTTGAACCCAGTATGAAGTGGTACATTGCTAACTTGGAAAAAACAATGATTGGTATGTGCAAACATTTTGGTGTGTCGGCGAAAACAACAGAAGACACTGGCGTCTGGGTGAACAATCGTAAGATTGGTGCTATTGGTAAGTGATTCAATCTGACGTTACAAACATTCGCATCACACTACACACCACACATTGCAGGCTCTTGTGTCTTTGAGTGTATTCAGTATTTAAAAAATGTTGTTTTTGAGATGAACTCAAAATACTTCACAGTGCACAACATCTTGACACGATCAGAGTCGTTTTGATGAATGCCTGTTTTGCTGAATGCTACACTACCATCGCATGTAATGAGTTAAACCTTAACGTAAATGTAAGCATGGATGATTGGTTTATCATGGACCACTCATGTCACCAACCAATTCTTAATTGTGATTTCTTGACAGTCTTGACACAAACAGACAATGATATATCTGCACAAAATGGGTGTGGTTGAAGCAAACCCTCAGGTTGGTTGAGGCTTGTTAAGGAGACATTCACAAATGATGCTTTCTTTTGAGAAGTCATTGCTGGAAAGAACATTTCCAAATCAAGCAGTTGATGAAAGCAAAATTCTCTCAGATTTATAAAGAATGTGCAGATTTACAGGTGCTGGCCAATCAGAGGGCTTGCTGTGACCACAGCCCTGTTTTGGGAAAATATATCGTCATCCATTTGTGTCAGATATTTAATACTCACAAAGACACAAGTGCCTCTTGCTATCACACCGCACCATGAAGAACTTGTCTTCAGGAACCATTACTTGTGAGAGGCAACAAACGGGAAGCTTGCTGACCTGGTTCACACATGTCATCATATCCCAATTGTGTAGATAGATGCTCATCACATCGATCTCTGTTTCTTTGTTTCATTGACCAGCAAGGGTTTCGTGCGAATTACAACATTCAGTGAGGTTGTTCTTAACTTTCTCCTGTCTTGGTATACATGTAAATAGAAGAACAGCACCAATCCTATGGTAGTGTGCTGCAGTATATACTATGTCAGCTGGTAATTGTGACCCAAGATTGATTTTGCAATGCATATCAATGTAACCATCAATTGATTACCACATGTTACCCATAAGTTGAGATTGAAAACGACCAAAATCAAAACATTATTCAATGTATTTAAGTTTGTAGCCACAATCAGTTTGACGAACAGCTGCAATCGATTTAAACAAATACAGTAGACAAGGTACAAGCAGTGCTTGAAATCTGAATGTTATTTGTCAAATGTGTTTTCACTTCACTTTGTCGACAAATCACTGCTGTCGTCTTTTCTTTCTGAACAGTGTTGGTGGGGCTGCCAAGTGATTAAGACCTTTGCTCATTACTCTGAACACCCAGGTTTGAGTCCCCACATAGATTCCCTACCATTCCTGGTGTCCCCCGCCATGATATTGCTGGAACATTGCTAAACAGCAACATAAAACAGTACTCGCTCTTGCACTCATTCCGAACACATTTTCATGAATTCTGTTAGAAATATTGTCAAGTAACCAATCAGAAATAATGCACTTTTAAATAATGTTAAAAATATATTCCACTAGTTTGTCTAGTTTAACGTTTTTGCGCTGATTAAATCATGCTGACGCCATGCTCATGTTGTTCTGTTTGCAGCAGAGCTTTTCATTGAAATTGTTTTCATGTAGATGCCATTCTCACACCCACCACCACAAAATGTCATGTGATCAGCATTTGTAACTAGTGACTGCAAGGCACAGTGAACAATAGTCACTGATAGCACTATTTGTGGTTAATACTCCACAGACGTTTGTAGCTGCCATTCAGTCTTTAAATATGTTTCATTGGTGTGCATGCAGGAAAAATCCTCACTGATTATTTTGGCTGTTTCAAGAGTATTATTTGGGATTTTCATGAAAATGCAAGCATACTTGTACACAATAAAATTTAATGTAGTATTTTGTGCATAATATTTATGCTGATACACTGCTAATTTGGAACTGTAAAAAGAAATATGTCCTAGCTTTGATTCAGCATGATTCAAGATAGTGTTCATTGGATGAAGATCTACTTGTCGAGAATCCACAAGTACTGATATCAGACAATGCTTTTTTAGAAATAACACCAGGTATTTGTCAGAATTATTTCATGTTATAATAATTGTGTTGTTCAAATAAGGAAATGCATTTAGCAAGGTAAAACTGGTGTTATACAATATTTATCTTCATTATCAATCAAATCATCTTTACAGGACACTGCCGTTTTGTTTGAATTAATTGCCAGTAAAATAATGGGTGGAATCTGATTTCAAAGTGGAGGGACAAAGGACAATAATTTGTAGGTGGTACTATGACCGAGCAGCAAAATTGCGGCTTAGTTTAGCAAGGGTTGGAACTGTACTTTTATTGACAGTTAACGTCCTAGCATAATGAAGTTGGTATCAGCTTGCGACTTGCCGTGATACTGTTGTGTTACATTGAGAAATACACGAGTTGTGGCACACATTTGAAACCGAATTGCATAGTTATTACCTGTCCTACATGGTTTAATCTAGCTACAGTGGGATCAGCCTCTTAATATTCGTGAACCTGTATATTGAAACACAAAGTATTACCTCAGTGTCTCAAATGAGTCAAAGATGCTAGACATGCTGGATGTCCTGAAGAAAATGTTTTATGGTAAGGAAGTTGTTCATCTCATCCATGTTTTGAAGTCTCACTAACCTAAATTGCAGACCCAAAATGATTAAATACATTTTCCGTCAGTGATTATCCCATTGAGTTAAACAGATCACTGGTATTTAGTCTAGTAGTCCAATCTCTAAGCCTGTGTTGGAGGTTTTAGGGTTATCACACAACATGGAGCTGAGTTGGGATTACGAGTTGTATCTTGGGTTGTAGACTGTTTTGGATGTACAGAATTCAGTGTCACTTTGTTGCAAGTAGCTATATTATTTCTTTATTTTTATACTGCTGAAATAATGCTCACATCGTGAATACTGCTGAAATAGTGCAGACAGCAGTGTAAAATCATGCTCGCATCGTGAATACTGCTGAAATAGTGCAGACAGCAGTGTAAAATCATGCTCGCATCGTGAATACTGCTGAAATAGTGCAGACAGCAGTGTAAAATCATGCTCACATCGTGAATACTGCTGAAATAGTGCAGACAGCAGTGTAAAATCATGCTCACATCGTGAATACTGCTGAAATAGTGCAGACAGCAGTGTAAAATCATGCTCGCATCGTGAATACTGCTGAAATAGTGCAGACAACAGTGTAAAATCATGCTCGCATCGTGAATACTGCTGAAATAGTGCAGACAACAGTGTAAAATCATGCTCGCATCGTGAATACTGCTGAAATCATGCTGACAGCAGTGTAAAACAATACTCACTACACTCTACCTGTTTTATAGTATAGCTGTACCTCTTTTATGATATAGCTGAAGTCATATAGCTGTAAAGCCATACTCACCTTCCCAAAATACTCAATGTAATTCTGACCTGGTGTAGAATCATACTCAATTAGCCATATTGTAAAAATAGTGTTGAAAGCAGTGTAAAAACATGCTCACTATGCTTTAACTTTGCCATGATACTGATTCATATCAGATGTAATCAAGATTATCCCTGGACTATCGTTCTATAGATAACCTATTGCTGACTGCTGCATTAAACAATATGCAAATGTTGCATAAAATATTCATAGATATGAGCTGTGGCATACACTTGTACATCGAATTATTAAGCCACATGGCACCAATTGTTGACTTCAATGAATTTATTATCTGTTTGATAAAAAGGTTGTGGGAGTAGAATTTGAAACAAGCATATAGATTCCTCATCAGAATTCATAACTCATAGACGAGATATTGACTGACTTACTGGCATGACTATACTGACACATATTTCTTGTCAAGGAACACGTGGTGCCAGCATGACGATTCATATATTTTACTGTTGGAAGATCCGGGTTAAAGCTGGTGTTCCATCACCATGATCAAGGTATAGCTTTGCAGAAATGTTAGCCTTAGAGATATCAAAGAAATTACCTTTACATGTTGCAAGAAGTGTCAATGGAGATCTTGCATTGAGGCTAAGGGACATGGTTGATGTAGACTGTGTAGACTGGTGCTTATGATGTTAATCACTGGATTGTACACCACAACAAACCACTTTTAATGGAATATTACAGAGTGTGGCTTTAAAAATAAAAACTTGGGTCACCAGTTTTAAGTACTCAGTCCATTTTGTGACCTCTTACACATTCCAAACCCCAATCCCAATTGAATTGTGCTACGATCAGAGCAGAAATATTTACTGTGGTATAGTAACAAAACACATCAATCATTATTTAAAAACAAATTTTTCCAACAGATTATTTTTAGTTGCCATCGGTTATATATGTGAATTATTAGGTTGTCTATGCATTAACGCAGAAGTGTGAAGTAAGCACGCCCACTGGTCACTAATCACAGATAGACATCTGTGGAGGCTTGTCACAGACTTTGTCACTCGATTGAACATTTTGTCAGCTCGTTACCTGATTTGGGTCAGATATGCCTGAAAGCTGGTTGGTTGGTTGGTTGTTTAACGCTGCACTCAGCAATATTCTAATTATACGGCAGTGGTCTGTAAATAACCGAGTCTGGACTTGACAATCCAGTGATCAACAGCATGAGCATCAATCTGCGTAGTTGGGATAAAATGATGCATGTCAAACAAGTTGACAAGCATGGGTTACTGAAGATCAGTTCTATTCCAGATCTTCATGGGTACGCCTGAAAGTATAGACTGTACAAAAAAGTACAGGCCATTTTAGTGTAAAGCTCTATGCTACATGAAAAACATCTCTGAATGCATTTGTCAACTTATAGCATTCATGTAATTTGAATTTTTACTTCTGCAATATATTTATACCTGGTGTATAATTTGTGAAGAATTAACAATCTCCGTGATTTGTATTGATAGTTAAGCTTAATATAAACTAATAATGTTACATATTAATTAATATAATATCCAGTTTCAATTAGAAATTTGAGCTATTATCTCTTGATAGATTATTTGTGGTCATTAGAGAGAAAATAGGTGTTCTAGATGTGCCCTTTTCAAATGCAGATTTCAAGAATTATTTCTGGAGATTTTCAGAGTTATACCAGAAAATGTAGTTGACATTTTGGGCATTCCAAGTTTTCAGTATTATTATGAACAGTGTACTTCGACTTAAGTAACATATTTCATTAAATCAGATCGTTCAGGAACTTGATGCCTTTTAGCAGCATTTAGAAGTTGTGATATATGACCAAGATCATTTATGGATAAGTCTTCTTTTAATTCTCTAAGACAGAACATTGCAGGATCATTTCAGGATCTTGTCCAGTTTCACAATGCTGGACATTGATAGATAATGTTGGCTGACATATGATGTTTACATCATGGCTAGCTGACTGATATATATAGAGATACTAGTTTCTGTACAGTTCCTGGTGTGTCAACAGTCCAAAGTCTGCCTGTGTACCTGATATAAAACATGTACCACCCCTGCCCTGGGCTGGTGGAGTGGACTTTGGTCAGTACCTACCTGTAATTAGTCATGGTCCATGACCGCCTTTTGTCAGCCTGTTTGACTAGCCTGTCTAGTTTTCTGTGTCAAGACTTCATCAGTCTTTTTGTACTTTTGAGGATAAATTCCAATTTGGCACAGCAATCTTTATTGTTGTCAGGACAATAGTATTTTGCCCAAGAAAGTAAACAATGAAAGGTTTCTTTTGGAAATATGTCAGTGAACTTTGAACTGTCTTGTGGGTCAGTAAACCTGTTCTGGATATTTTCATGACAACTGTTCAACCTTTCTGTTTCAACTGCTTTAAGTTCAAGAAATTTAGCTTGGTTTTAAGAAAACATGTCCTTCAATGAATGAAACAATGGTTATGTTGACACAAGTGTCCATGTATATGGCATTTCAGGGTCTTACTGTGAAGTGAGTAAGCGAGTTTAGTTTTACAATGCACTCAACAGTATTCCAGCTATATGGCAGCGGTCTCTCATAGGGGCGGTGGGGGTAGCCTAGATGGTTAAGGCATTTTCTCATGCCAGAAACCAGGGTTTGCTTCCCCACATGGGTACAGTGTATAAAACCCATTTATGGTGTCCCTCACCATGATATTTCTGAAATATTGATAAAAGCAAGTGTAAAACAAAAATCACTCTTAAGTCTGTTATTAAAATGATATATACTGAGAAAAACAGAGGAACACAGGAAAATTCAAGTCTTCCTATAGCATTTCAACACTAGCTTTGAATAGTGCTATGGGAGAAAATCTAAGAATAAATAAAGGAACGCTGCCCTTATTTGTTTCCATCAGTATATATTCAGAGACAAAGCAGTAGTTTAAGAGAGCTGTTGAGCTCTTTCTGTTTTTACAACTTATGCACCTGTACAAATATGTCCATATATGCAGAAAGAGGCAGATTGTCGCTGGACACATTGGCACATCTCTCAAAAAATCCACAAAATAATGACAGCACAAAGTCTTGCTCACTTGTTTTAGGCAGTGTGCATTAGTAGATATATTTTTGAATAACTTCCATGGACAGCTGACACAAATGTGACCATATATTCAATCTGAAGCTCTCTGCCAAACTTGTTATATTTGGGTGTGACTCAAATACAGATTTTGATATGTTAATATTAATCACAAAATTCTTTGTGTATGCATGATGGTGTCTATGGTTAAAACCCCTTCTTTGCTGGTTTTAAGAACGTGTTTAAACAGAGGTATCCTATTCAGAAAATTAGTTTCTCAAGCAGAAATAAACTTGATGATACATTTTACACAAAGTGGGCATACTATTATCCACTGTTTTGGTAGTCTAGCCTGGGTACAAGTGAAAAAGATAGTTAAAGCTAACAGTTAATTTTAAGCTCCCAACAGTTTGAATATGAATGTGAGTGTGAATGAGTTTCTTTTTCCTTAGAGAGTGTCAGGTTGTCTACCAGGAGCACTTCATGCCTTATAAATCAGTTACTAGTACCCTGGATGTGATCCTGAGCCATGTAACAGAGATTTTCAGACAATAAAAACCCTGAAATTAGAAAATATATATAATGAACAATATGTTATAAAAATAAAGAGGCTGATTGCTTTTTTAATTTTCTCAGCGTAAGATGTCAGTACTAATTTCAGTCTGGGGTGTTGTTTGGACAGCTCTCTCCAGCGTTCAGCAGCGATGCATGTGCCATGCACCTGTAGCTAACACTTATACCGTGACACAGAACCCAATACCTGGGACCTAGACTAGATCTAGTTCAGTTAATCAAACAAGGATGGAAGTCATGCACTGACCCAGTGCTTCGATGTCCCAAACCACGTGTCACCTGACAATGGACTGATTAATGGTAGTAACACGTGCACACAGACCTGACCATGACCACTCGTACTGACCGACACAATAGTCAGACAGGAAGGAACAGTGTCTTGTGTATTGGCTGGCTAATGTTCCAAATTTTGTGAAAGAATATTTTGAGGCTTATTTAGCTTATGTTTTATAATGCATTGAATGGTGTCATTTTCTCTGCATTGGCTGTGACTGGCCTGGACTGGCTGCTTGTGATAGATAGGTTTCATTTACTGATAAACATGTGGTAATGACAATGGAAGGTGACAAATGTGTGTAAAGTTAGGTGAAGACAGTGTATGAAGTAATATGAAATTCAAGCAGTCCATCAGAAATCTAGCCTACCTCAGGCAGTCAGAGAAGCCTTATTTCCTACAACTGGTAGAGGGCAAAATGATTGAATTCAGCCAAAAACATGAGGGTAGTTTGGAAGCCTCGAGGTTAAAGTGTTTGCTCATCACACCAAAGATCTGGGTTCAATTCTCCACATGGGTACAGTGTGTGAACCCCATTTCTGATGTGCCCCACCATGATATTCCTGCATTATTGATAAATGCAGCACAAAACCATACTAATTCACTCATTGAAATCATATGGATAATTAATATCTACATGTTGCTTAATTCTTACTTGACTCAAGCATTGAACCAGTGGTTAGTAAATCAGACTAGGATTTTTTGTGTTGTTACAACCAGTTTGACTTTTGACCAATAACTTTGATCTGGGGTTATTTTATGAGTTTTAAGATTTTATGAATTTTGATACAAAATCAAATGATTCATCATTCATTTATGTTAAGCTGTTGTGACAGTGATATTACCTTGTTTAGGAGATTCAGAACAATGGAGGATGTTCTCATGTGGAAGTACTTGCCATAGGAAGTTGAAACTTGTTGATAATGGCTTGAAGTATTATTAGTTGTTAAATGTCAGCAATAGCATTAAACTTTGGTGGTACTCTTTTCAAATCCTCAGATCATCACTCATGTATGTCTTGTTTTGTTTGATCACACACAAATTCATTTTCACAGAAAATTATGTATGTTTTTAAAACCAATGAGAGGGGCTGAATTCTTAGGGTATTTTTTCAATGTTTTAATTATTTTCGTTTGAGAATATTAATCATTTCTGGTCAACTTCTAATGACACTGTATTATTGTTTTCTTTCTACATAGATTGGGGGATCTGTTTTCACCCAAATTTTGTCACACCCAAGTGATATACATATGTTAGGATTGTTTTTCCATGTAAAATCAATGGCATGGATCAGTCGTGTTGTCAAATCTTTATGATTGTTTCTGTGATGAAAACAGTTCTTGGAGGAATTTTTGAGAAAGCAAACATGAATTCTTTAGACAGATCTTGAAAAAAGAGCTGTGGCATAGTGGTTTGCAACGAAGGCAACTTATCCACCACAAGTGAATTGCTCGAAATGTCTTGATGTGAGAGCATGTTAACAGAAACGTAATGTCCACGAAGGAGTCTTTTTGGCCTACTTTGGTTGGAAAAAACCCAAATGTACAACACAAATGAAGCAAAGTAGGTTGTTTTCACAGGGGAGATAGAGGTGTTTATTACAGTTGTGAGGTATTGTGTTGCACATTTCAAGGGTAGTATGTCAAGGTTGTTAAAGATGAGTGCGCCCTGGTTTGTGTGTCTGCTAAACCTGTCTAGAGATTTTTCAGTTAAATGAGGTCAAAACCAAATGTAAAATTGTCCTTTATAGAGATGTATATTTTTGATTTATGGAGTTGAACAAATAAAGGTTTTGTTATGGTGAAACATTAGTGAGTTGTGGTAATTGCATAGAAATTTTTCAGTTAAATGCGTACAAAACCAAATGTAAAATTGTCTTTTATAGAGGTGTATATTTTTTATTTATGGAGTTGAACAAATAAAGGTTTTGTTATGGTGAAACATAAGTGAGTCGTGGTATGATGGTTAGTTGGCGTCAGACACACAGGACTTGGCAAAGCAGAAAAGTGAAATAATTTGCTCAATGTACAAAACTGTGATTTTTCTTGAAAAATGATTGACGGTACTGTTTTGATAGATACGTAGGTAGATACATAGATGCATAGCTTGATACTTAGGTAGATACATAGATACAGACAGGAGACTTGAACACTGATTTGTCTAAACAGATTGGTGGATAATAGATTTGAAAACAAACTTCTCAAAGGTGTAATTGCCTTTTTTTCAATTAATTGAAAGTATATTTGGCCTTTGAACGACTTCTCGTAACACTAAAACGTTTAACATCAAAAGTGTGGGACAGCACAGCACTAAGTCATATCTACACTCTAATACATACTTCCTCATCCAGGAGTTGAGCCAGACTTCTTCACAGATCAAAGTTCAGCCCCTAACCAGCAGCAACTTACAGTTAAATACATGATTCCCTGTTCTCAAAATAATGACTTTGTTGATATAACCTACATATCACTGAGAACATGATCAGAAAGGTTAGCAGTAGACTACTGTCTACTTTATTGCAATGAATACAATTGTAGAATACCTAAGATCTTAGGAAAATAAAAAACTTACAAATGTGTCTCAATTTTGAACAAGATGAAGTATTCTTACTTGTTTCCAAGTTCTGTTTTTTAACTTCTGTGTAGACTTGCAACAACTGTAGCACTACATTCGTTTCTATGAAAAGGGACATAGTTGTTCTAGTAAATGCCTCTGTCCTATGACATATTGAAATTTTAGATTGAAATATACTGAACAGTTAGGGATATATGTAAATTTTGAAATTATGAATAATGATCTGTTTATTCATTGACACACTGATGAAATATCAATTATAAAAATACCAATATCCCTAACTTATTTTGTCCATTATAGTTCACATTAATAAAAACTAACTAAAATAGATCCTACAGCCTAGCCCTCCATGCAGTGCTAAAGCTCTAAATGTATCAAGTCTAGACTTCCAAAGGTTCAAGAATCCCTGGCCTCCCCATGGTTCCCTTTTATTTAAATTAGTTTATTTGTTACAATTATAATTTTATATTCAGAGATTAATCCTCAATTCCTGCACTGATGTAAGTAGATTTTGTTAAGGTTGTCATATTTTCTAAAGTCAAAATGGTCCAAAATATGCTCGATCATCAGTGATAGCAACAATTTTGGGCATTCGTGAATATGTTGTTATTGCTGGTTTGTTTTTCATAGAAAAATCATAAGCTAGCAGACAACATGCCATGACTGTTTTCCACTCACTGACACTGTTTGCAATAAAAATATGTTTGTGAGGTCATACTTTACCTGCCTGTCTGTATTATTTATAGTTATTAATAACATATTCTTCGTTAATATAAATATACATGTAGCCTTGAATACAAACACAAACCTTACTGTCATGTCATGTAAACATGTTGACAGAATAGAGTATTAGTTTGTTAAGCAATGAAATACATTCCATTAATGAATGTGCAGTGTTATATAATATACACTCATGTGAAGTAGTCAGATGGCCCTGAAAACAAACTGAACTTGTTTCACATTGAGGGTTTAGTGGCTCGCATATGTCAGTTTTTTAAAAAAAGACTATATTCGTGATGAGACATGGTTGAAACCTCACAACTGATGATTGTTTCATCGAAATCGACCAGTCACCGAAAGAAATTGTTTAGCGTCATTTTTCAGATTTTCGTATCCATGTTGCTACTGCAGATATATGAAACATGATGCAGCTTGTTACTTAAAGTGGTGACTAATATATCATGAACATAAACTTTATGGAGTCTTAAAAAATTATTCAGTCATGACTTGTCAGTTAGTAAAGGGAAATGTCTAAGAAATATAAATGTTTTCTGGCCCTGACAGTTTTGAAGATGTGTTCCATGGTCAAGTGTTTCAAACACTGAAACTGTAGTTCTGAAATTGTATGTGTTCAATTCTGAGAAAATGAGATCAATTGCTTGGTCGTTTGGTCACTGCGGACAATCTGTCATTATTTCCATTCACTGGAACACCACTAGTAGTTGGCACACAACGTTTGTACTATATGCCAGTAGTCATCATCTGACAGTTTTACGTGTATGGTTATTGTCACGTTTCTGATCAACCTTGCAAAATAATTTCACATGAACAGATATTCACAAATACTTTCCCATTTGTTTGACCTTGAAATAAACTTCAAAGTATGTAAACAACTTTCAGTGAATAATAGAGGTTATTTTTAAGCTTTTAGAACGATATTCAAGTTACACAACAATGTATATTTTCCCTTCAACGTCTGTTGTAACAAAGGCGGCGAGGAAGCCTAGTGATTGTCACATTGAAGATTTGGGTTCAATTCCCAACATGGGAACAATTTTAAGCCCATTTCTGGTGCCCCCTGCTGTGACATTGCTGAAAATTGCTAAAAGCAGTGTGAACCTCAACTCTCTCATTCTGTTGTAGCACAGTATGCATATTTATAAACAAAATATACCCTGCTATTACATAAGTACACATTCCGGACTTAAATCTGCAATAATAGCAAAAAATGACTGGCTTCACGGAGATCTTGCAGCATTTGAGAAATGAAGTTTAAAGAATTTGCAGAAAAGTGTGCAGAACTATTCAAAAATGGAATAGGTAATTTACAACATCAAGAATAATTTGTATTTTGGTCCAATCAAAAACTGAAGCAGTGTGTGAACAAGTAAAAAAGGTTGGTTGGTTGGCTGGCTGGTTGGGTGGCTGGCTGGCTGGTTGGCTGGTTCGCAGGTTGGTTGCGTGCTTGAGTGATTGATTATGTTGTGGATATGAAGGTCTGAAAAGAAGACTTAGTCATGAGACGATTTGATGTGAAGTCAGGTAATGTGTCGCTAAGCGATGAAATCTGTTTCTCACATAATTGTCCCTGACAATGACCTTGGGAACTTGTTCAGTTGATGCAGTACACAATAGATGTGTAATGCAAGACTATCAGTTTCTGGCAAGCGATATCATGGGCATTCTTGTTACACTTATTTAAAGATACCCTTCATGGGTCGTCAGCTTACAGATACATCAGAAATGTTCCAAACAGGTTTTTGTAAGACAGCATGACAGTGTGTTTCTCAAACTAAAATTCTAGGTCATTGATTGACGTCTTCATGTCAGTTTCTGAGCTGGGTCTCTTTCCAGGTAGATCTTATATTCCCTTTTAATCCTGTATCAATTTACATGGCACCTAAACAGCTTTTGCTACCATTATAGAAAAAATGTATCGCTTTCTTGTCCCTCCTGTTTTCAACAAACATAGTTATCCCGCAACATGTTATGCAGGGAGTATTAAAGTGGACTCCCATCTGTGCGTCCGTGCATGTTTGTCTTTTCTGGAGAATAACTTTCAAACTAATCAATATTTCTTCACCAAACTCAGCACATAGATAGATCTAGTTGTCTAGTGGTGCCTTTTGGTAGTTTTGGATTTCTGAAGACAATATTTTTGTGTGTGTTTCCATGGCAACAAGTTTGACTTAGACTGAAATTGGTGGTAGTACTCTTTTCTGGATCAGAACTCTAAAACCATTCACTGTTTCTTCACCAAACGTGGCACACAGATAGACCTGGTGGTGAACTGGTGCTTTTTAGTAGAATAAAATATTTTTTTATGTTTCCATGGCAACAACTTTGACAGACTTGGTGGTAATGCTCTTTCTCGGAGCAGAACTTTAAAACCATGCAGTATTTCTTCACCAAACTTGGTACATAGATAGATCTGTTAATCTACTGGTTCTTTTTGGTAGTTTTGGATTTCTGAATAACAGCACAATTTTTTGTGTGTTTCCATGGCTATAAAATGAACAGACTGAATTGCTGGTAGTGCTCTTTTTCAGAGCAGAACTTAAAAACTGTTCACTGTTTCATCACCAAATTTTGTACAAAGGTAGGTCTAGTGAAGAACTGGTGCCTTTTGGTAGGTTTGAATTTCCGAATAAAACATTTTTTTTATGTGTTTGTTTACATAGTAACAATTTGGGCTTCAACTGAATTTGGTGGTAGTGCTTTGAAACCTTTCAGTCCTCTCTCTCCCCTTTGCTAAATACACACCAAAACATTTGACATAATCATAACTCATAGACACATTCATGAAGAATATTTTGCCATTGAAGGGGACATTGATGACTTTGTCTTCTTGTGCTAATTGAAACTAACATTTTGAATTTTATGCAAATCTGTTAGAATTTACAGATCTACTTGCATAGAAGTATTTAGCAAAGATGCCTGGTTTTGTTGTTGAATGGGTAAATGGTATTGAGGCACACAACATGCTGCTGTGTCTTCAAGTGAATATGGGCAGAAAGTAGGGTAGCATAGTGGTTAAAGTGTTCGCTTGTCACACCAAAGACTCGGGTTCAATTCTCCACATGGGTACAATGTGTGGAGCCCATTTTGGTGTCCCCAGCAATGTTATTGTTTGAATATTGCTGAAAGTGACCTAAAAACATATTCACCCACTCTCCTGATCATCTGGTCAAATCTGAGTTTTGCTCTGATAAAGTTTTGGCCAAAACTGGCTTGATGATGTCATCTGTGAAGGTCCCGGGGTAGAATAGGCCTTCAGCAACCCATGCTTGCCACAAAAGGCTACTATGCTTGTCGTAAGAGGCGACTAACGGGATTGAGTGGCCAGGCTCGCTGACTTGGTGGACACATGTCATTGGTTCCCAATTGCACAGATCGATGTTCATGGTATTGATCACTGGATTGTCTGGTCCAGACTCGATTATTTACAGACCGCCGCCATATAGCTGGTATATTGCTGAGTGCGGCGTAAAACTAAACTCACTCACTCATCTGTAAGGAACACTGGGCTGGCTAAGAAGACTGATAATAGTAAATATGATCTTTGGGAAGAATTGTTAAAGATTATTTATCTAGATATGGTGTCATGGATAACGTCAAACACAAGCTGTTGAAGTAAAATAAGATTATGATTTACCTGCATAATGGATGAATTATGCCTTTATTCAAAGGCTGCTTCTAACGTGTACAGGAGCAGTTTTTGTTGGTAGGCCATACATTCATGTATCACCATTCATCATCAGAGGCAGATCCAGAGGTGGGTGCACACCACGCCATCCGCCATCCCCATTGTTAAAATTGACTTCTCCAATATTTATCAGTAGCCAGCCTTAACAGAGCATCAGTAAAACTTCACTCACTCAGTGTTTGAATAGGATTGTTGAAGGTTGTTCATCATGCCCTGATTGCATGCTTGAGTATCATTCACCGGATCATCTGGTCCAGATTAGCATTTTACTGGCAGACACCATAAAGCTGAAATAATGATGAATGTAAGGAAACTGAAATTGTATTGTGACGATTCAAATGTTTCTCTGAAATTCAATTAAAAGAAATTCAAGACACAGTAATCACCTTTGGTATGTTTCCAGAATTTTGAGCTCTCTACCAGAGTCATACACTTCAGACCTTCATGAATGTAGACTTTCCTCCCACGTCCAGATGTTGTGCCATGTTCAAACCTGCATGAAATTCATTCATAAATGGTCTTGAATGAAGCATCAGTGGACCATTTAATGAAGGCAGTGTTCCTTGAAATAGTCATGTTGGCTTCATATTGCAGTAAGAATAGAAATAAGCACATTCAAAGCACACAAACATCTTTATGGTAGTAATTAAATGTTACAACCAAAACTACAGAACCCTAACATGAAAGAAATTAATGATCTTTTTCTTTGCCAATAATGGTGCTGGCATTTCTGACTGAGTCAGCCATCAGAGTTAAGTGTGTCCTAGCGTGGGTTCTCCACAAAGTGGAAGCAGTGTGTGCCATGTTTTTTATGATAGAGTACTTACTAAAACATTTGCTCACCACACCTAAGAGACATCTTTGAAGAGTCAGTTAGAATAGGCCTTCAGCAATCCATGCTTGCCATAAAAGGCGACTATGCTTGTCATAAGAGGCAACTAACGGGATCGGGTGGTCAGGCTCGATGACTTGATTGACACATGTCATCAGTTCCTGATGGCACAGATCAGTGCTCATGCTGTTGATCACTGGATTGTGGTCCGGACTCAGTTTTTTACAGACCGCTGCCATGTAGCTGGAATATAGTGACTGTGGTGTAAAACTAAACTCACTCACTCACTCACTCTCTCAAATGCCCCGGTTTGATTCCCTGTGTGGCTACAGTGCAAAGTCCATTTCCTGTGTCACTGCCTTCATGTCCTTAGAATAATGCAAAACATGATGTGCAACTTCATTCATTCACTATGTTTGATCTGTAAGATGCAAGATATCTCTCTTTACACACACACACACACACACACACACACACACACACACACACACACACACACACACACACACACACACACACAGAGACACAGACAGACAGACAGACAGAGAGTCCCCATGGTCTGTTGCATGTAGTTTCTCCCAAAGTGAGTCGAGGGTCTGAGGTTTTATCTTTTTGGCTACAAAATACCCAAAACATTAAAAGATGGTAGTTACTGTTACCTTGCCTGCTGCTTGGCAGTAAGGGGATAGAACAAGGACTGGTTGGATTGAGAGTCAGTGTTGTAGGAATGGAGGTATCCACGTTCAGCTGCACCCTGGTAGTGTAGTACTATAGTACTATACAGCTGAAACATCATACTGCAGTTTATGTCTTGTTTGTGACCATGCAGCGCGACAAGTATATTCCATGTTGTTGACCGTGATAGTTGCCTGTTTTGTCACACAGCTAGGGCACATTTCATTGAAGGCTGTCAAAAGCATCATTTCATAAACCGACACACCTTAATGTGCTTGTTCTTGTCTGCACTGACGCAGCCTTGTATTTTGTTGGTCTTTTTAAACAATTAAATATGTTTGCCCCTTTTGGGGAATGAAATGATTGACTAAAAATCAAGGTTAAGGTCAACATAAAAGAAAGCTTTTGTTAAAATTTCCTGGAATGTGTTTTGAAATTCAAATTGAGTATAAGATTGAAATGACTGCTGTCTTTCAAGGTCATTGGCAGATCGTGTATCTGGTTTAACACCTGTGCTGAATATCATCATGTGAATCACAGATGATTCTGACTGTTGGCACAATGCCATGGATTATTTGTTACAGCAGTAACTTCAGTTTTTAAACATTTAGGAAACAGCTCGCTGCATCGCTTGTGCTTTTACTTGTCCAGAAAGCATGTACCAGTCAATATTTCAACAAAGATTTACACAATTGTCATAGCGTAGAAACAGAAGTTTTGACATAAGATCAGTATGCAAGAACGTGATCGTATAGAAAACAAACAAGCACAGAAACAGTGAGGTAAATGAAAAGGGAAAGCAATGCTTCTGTATGTAGGTAACAAGAAGTATTATCAGTAAAAATTATCCTAAATGTGATCAGTGTACCACTGTACAAAACAACTGTAGTGTTAAGAATATCTTTAGCTTATGTTGTGCTATGGAGTTAAGGTCACCTTAGCGCTAGATGGCTCTGAACAACATCACCCTTGTTTTGAGAATAGTATGTATAAAAAGCAAAGTATTTTACAAAAGTTACAATACCTTGGACCAGTACCTGAATACATAAATAATGAAAATTGAAAATATTGGTCAGAAATACTGATGTTTCAGATTAATGTATTTGTGAAGTTTCTTATTGTGAAAGTAATTATTCCATGAGTATTATTAGATGTGTCATGGAGTCTGCAGAACTAGTTGACATTTTCAAGACCGGTATTTACCATTGTGGACATTTTTGTGCTCAAGTTGTTCTGTTTAAAGTTTGACCCATGAAGGTCCAGGGTAAGACAGGCCTTCAGCAACCCATGCTTGCAAGACAGGTGACTATGTTTGTCGTAAGAGGCAACTAAAGGGATCAGGTGGTCAGACTCGCTGACTTGGTTGACACATGTCATCGGTTTCAACTGTGCAGGTCAATGCTTGTGTTGTTGATCACTGGAGTGTGTGGTCCAGACTCATTTATCTACAGACCTATGCCATATAGCTGAGTGCGGCATAAAACTCAACTCACTCACTGTTTAATGTGTAACGTGTGTAAAGGTTGTTTTCATGTCCTTCTGTTGCAGGTGTGCATGGTAGTCGGTATGTTACAACCCATGGAGTTTCCGTCAATTGTGACACGGACCTGGAGTGGTACAAACACATAGTCCCTTGTGGCATCGAAGACAAAGAAGTTACTTCCCTCTCCAAGGAGCTGAGAAAGACAATCAAAATATCCGACGCAATCTATCCATTCCTGAAATCCTTCGAGCACACGTTTGACTGTCAGATTGAGTATTCCCTCCTAGAGGCGTCAGACCTTCATGGCATGTACTCTCAGCCAGTGCAGCCATCGCAGCAGGTGCAGGCGGTGAGGCAGATGTCCACGCTGGTGCCCCGTGCCAAATCCAACCCCATGTGGTAAAGGTTGTGGAGCATGCTTATGAACAAGGTGTTGAAACACTGAGAATGAGGTCAATGCAGATGACCTTGACCTTGATTATCATATGAACCTCATCGTCTTGACCTTTACATATCATTTCTTGATTGAATTTGTTCATATGGGTTCTGGTTCAAAGATCGGTATAGATACATTGTGTGTTGTGAACACAGTTGACCTTGACCATGACTGTTATGTGACCTTCAAGGTTCGCTCTACTCATGCCACAAAGTGCTAAGACATTTCATAGAACCGCATATTAAGAACATTGTATGAGAAATGTAAGAAATACAGCAATATTTTCCCCGATTAAATGGTGTACAAGGCACTTTGACTTGGTGCTGAAGTGGAAATGCTTCCTTCTAATCAGCCATTTGTTGGTTTGATGGTATGATGTTTCACCTCCTCGTGTGCAGTGTCACACAGACTTGTGAAGATCTGCATAGCCTGTTAGCGATATGTGTGTATGTATGGACCAGTATCACTTGACGTGAGTCATGATTGATGGACATGATTTTGATCATAGTTTGTAAAGTGATAATTTGAATCAATAGTGTTTCAAGTTGATTAATCAAAAGTTAGTCTTCGCTAGGCATAGCTGGCCAGTTAGCAGTATCAGAGATGTGATGTTTAATTAGTTTTTTTATTGTCTTGCAAGTACAATAATGAGGTAATGTTGTTGTTGAAACTATGCACTCCCTTAACTTTATGAGATAGTATTGCAGAATATAGCAAAAGATTGAGTAAAGGCACTTCATGTGAAATAAAGCGAATGTCCTGCAATATTTCCTCTGATGAGTAGTCACTTGGTTCAAGCATTTGCTCATCATGCCAAAGAACCAGGTTCCATTCTTCACATTGATATGATAATTAAAGCCCAATTTCTGTCTTCCCCTGGTGTGATTTTGATGTAATACTATTGAAAATTGAAAAAAATATCATCCTCAGTCACTCTGATATTTAAGCATTTTAAACACTTGAAACCTGGAAAGGTTTTTAGATATCGTGTAAAATCTCAAAAGTATACAACTTTAAATTTCTTGAGTACCTTTGGGTCTGAGTGTTCTTTTGAATATTGACGAATATAGCTTTCACAGTGTCGATAAATAAACTAACTTTGGTTTGGCATTTGAACAGTTTCAAATTGCCCTTTTCAATCAATTTGTTAAATATTAGTGTGGGATTCTTCATTGTAGGGAAAGGGTTGTATTTGTTTTTGTTATTTTGTCATTACTGTTTTTATTTTATTCACCTTTGTTTCTATATCCACCACACATTACACTTTTGTTCTGTTGGAGTTTTTAGCAAGTAATCAGACCAACATGAAAATATAAACCGTGGTGGAACAGTGTTTTGGCCATTAAGTACTACCAACAAAGGGTCCGGCCTGTTCCACAATGCGTTGAGCTTAGAGGGTCATTATTACTTGTGTAACATGTCTGGTACATCCTCGATATCTCAAGGGTATACGTTCTGATAAGTCTCCACTATACCCTGGATGCATCTGTGGCTTGTCACAATAAATTTATTACCTTCCTTTTCTGGCTTGCTGATCTTTTTCTCACAGTAGCCAATCAGCTAAGCCGCCATTACAGATGAGTTTGCAAGTGTCTCCAAAGATAGCAAACATACAGCAAACCTACAGCAAACATTTGTTCGCAATACGACTCAGGTTTTAGGGAAATTATACCAACGAATAGATAGGTCTGAAACGTATATTAAATATATGCATGAAACTCATCTATGACCTTCAAAGAACTTATGCATGGTTTGTGTTGCCAAGTTAAATCAGTTAGATAATTTAAAGAGCGAAAGTGAGCAGTGATTGGTTCACTCAACTTCCAAGTGTAGACTCCCGACTGGATAAAAAGGCCAGCCAAGGGGGGTAATAAGTTTATCGGGCTGAGCTGTAGATGCATCCAGGGAAATTTGGAGACTTACTGGAGCATACACCTTGGAGATATTGAGGATAGGTCTGGTATGTTTGGTCCTAAAAAGGTTAAAGGTTTGTGGCAGTGACAGAATATATTTTCTTTCTGTATCATGCTAGGACCTGGATTCAATTCCATGCATGAGTACAGTGCTTGAAGTCAATTGTTGCCATGATGTTGCTGGAATGTTGCTTAAAGTGATGTAAAACTGAAATCATGCACTGTTTACCTAACAGTCAACTTTTTCGATTCGATACAGGGAAAATATAATTTGCAAAGAAATACTAGAATCCCCAACCAACACATCAAATCTAAACATTCTTTTGACCTGTTTAATTTCTGGATGGTTTAAGGTTGATATGTCATCAAATATCCTCAAAATTTGCATGTTTTGATGTAAACATTGCTAAAACAAATAATTTATTTGTTCAGGCCCTCATTGATCTTTTTAATTGTCACTTTTTATCTGATTCTGGGCATGCTTTACAGATGTCTGTGAAATAACTCATGAATGTATGTTGGACAGGTATGTATGAATACTCTGTTTGGTTAGGATTCACATGGAGATAGTAAATCCCTAAATCATTACATTGTAATATAATAACATGCATAGTGTTGACTGGCATTTCAATAAGTCTGTGTGAGGCATTCATACATTGTTCCAGATGTGCACTCGGATTTATAGGGCAGGAAAAGTAAACATCAGAATGGCAATGCTCGCCCAGTAGATAATTTGAAATAGTCTTACATCCATGTTTAGTTGCATTTTAACTGTGAGCCATCTGTTACTGAAAATAATTTGGAAACAGTTCAAAAGTTAGTATTAGCCCCTCTTGGGAATTTACTCTTGTCACACTTAACTTATTTAAGCATCAATTTCAGAAAAACAACGTGTCAGCAGGGATGTTACGTTCAAAGGCGAGATTTTACATGGGGGATCAGACCAGTTAGTGTGTTTATATAGACTACTTTCCTGTTAGCTGATATGTTATGTTATGTTATGTATGAATATACTCATTATTTGTTAGGGATATTTCATTCTATGTTACTCCAAGTTAAGGAACACCTTGCTTTGTAGTCTCATTTAATGACAGGTTGACAGTCGTGACAAACACCTGGTGTTCCTAACTGTTTTTGATGAATATATGTGGATATCTATATCCTAAATAACCCAGTGTATCTGAAACATTTGCAATATCCCTACTAAGTTGAGCACTGCACTTGCTTGTGTATGAGCTTGCAGTATAATGGATGATCCAAGGTGCTACTACCTTCCACAGGCCAACCAGAATGTTACTAGTACATGTATATATACTTACATGTGTAACTATGAATTATAGAAATGTTGAATAAAAACTTATGAACATTGGAATATCTTCATATATTTTTTTTCAAGTCTGTTCGAATATTTTCTTACTCAGTAAGGGGCAACCGCCGCTGTATGGCTGGAATATTGCTGAGTGCAGCATAAAACTGAAATCTCACTCGCTCACCGAAGGCCGAGGTGGCTGAATTGTTTCTGGGTGTGCTGGTTGATGATTCTAGGAGGGGTGTTACCCATTTTGTTCTGGGGTGGAAGGGATGATGGGGGGGCAGTTCTGTATACATGTTTGGGGGCTCATTGATTTTGTACATGACAAGCAGAGGGTTGGGGGTCACTTACTTTGCACATTGTTGGTGGGGGGGGAAGGGGAGTGGGGTGTAGGGGTTTGTCATTCACATTGCACATGCAACTCCATAAAAATCATCACCCCCAGCCATAATTGTTAAATGATGAAGGGTCCCTTTGTAAACACCAGACTAATTCTCTCGGGTATTTACCAAAGTTGGGAATGTGTGGCAGTCATTTTAGGACCTGGACCACATTAAGTAGATACAGCTGCAATAATGCAATCTCATTAGGGAGGGTAGTGTAGCCTAGTGGTTAAAGCGTTAGTTCGTCACCTGACAAGGATACAATGTGTGAAGCCCATTTCTGGTGTCCCTAGGCAGTGGTATAGTTAAAATATTGCTTAGTGCAGTACAAAACTGAACTCGCTCATTAGGCACCATGTGGTGTTGAGATAAGTCACGGTAGGATGACCAGGTGTCAGAGCTGCTCGTCATAGTTTAGTTCTTCCCATAGTTAAAATCTGTGAAGCCCATTTCTGGTTTCCAGTGACAGTAGGTGAAAACAAATTTGCGAACGCTTAGGTATTATTTTGGGGCACAAGGAAGTTCAAATGCAATCGGCAGAAATTGGGTTTACACTGATTCAGCGACTGAACACGGAGTCCTTTAACATACCCGGGGTATTGCTATCCACCATGCAGACACTGATCAACGTGTGGGGTTGGGATGAAACCTCACGTCACTTCGTCACTTCGTGCATGGGTTACCAGTCCGTGACAGATTTCAGGAAAAGGGTGGTGACTGCATTCTGTTGATCATGGTTGATGACTTTGATTTGGTTGTTTTACCGCCGCACTTCGCAATATTCCAGCTAATGGCGGCTGTCTGTAAATAATCGAGTCTGGACCAGACAATCCACAGCATGAGTGTCGATCTCCGCACTTGGGATACGATGATGTGTCCGCGAGCCTGACCACACGCTCCCAGTCGTCGCTAACCACATGGATAGGATACTGAAAACTGGTCCTATCTCAGATACCTGGTTGATGGAAGTCGGCCACAACACGTTCCCTGCAAGGCTGAGCCTCATCTTCCATGAGATCGGTACAAGTTTCAATCACAGACAAACCAGAAACCAGGCAAAATAATGTTGTACCCTTAGGGTATGTCTGTAATATTGCCATCGAAATCAGATTCAATCTGATGCCTTCAACACCGTCACTGAGCCGCCGCGTAACCGACCAGTTTGTTGACAAATAATTTGAAACTGTTCTCCTTGAAGAAACACGATCATACGAACCGCATGCAGAAATGTGACTCACCTGAACACAAAACTTGCTGCCAGTACTGCCCGTTCCAGTGGAC
Organism: Haliotis asinina; assembly: GCF_037392515.1. Taxonomy (NCBI): domain Eukaryota; kingdom Metazoa; phylum Mollusca; class Gastropoda; order Lepetellida; family Haliotidae; genus Haliotis; species Haliotis asinina. The sequence continues at coordinate 73,765,770 of NC_090283.1, read as the reverse complement.
GCGAACATCACGCACCTGAAGTTCCAGTGAAGGTGGTCAAACAGATGAACTGCAGTTCTGGGACGGTATACACGGCTGCCCTCAGTAAAACTCATAATGCAATGGGGGCGGTAGGGTAGCCTTGTGGCTAAGGCGTCAGTACGCCACGCCGAAGACCCGGGTTCGATTCCACACATGGGTGCAATGTGTGAAGCCCATTTCTGGTGTCCGCTGTCGTGATATTGCTGGAATATTGCCAGCTCACTCGTTACTGTTGGTGCGAACCGTTAACGTTATTACTGGCAGTGGGTTAGTGGACATGGACTTCAAACGTCACGCCCATTTCGCGCTATCATATATTGTTCGGATGTTGCCTCAAGCGGCGTAAAAAAATACCGGCTCAGTCACTGAAGCTGTCAGAATGACATAATCGTCTTCATCTCTCGTGGTGATCTTGGTGTAATTAAGGAGGCTGATTCCTGACCTTTTGAATGATCTAGAATCTGTACCCCAGACGATGGTGAACAGAGGGATGGTCTCTGCTTTTGTCCTTTTCAGTCTTGGTGCTATGGCGGTCGAACAAATTCCACAGCTGTATTCAATAATATTTACCTCTATACCTTTGTGCACAGCATGTCCACAAACATCATGAAGATCGTGTGCATTGTTGCATTTGAGTGATCTTTTCCTCCTTTTTCTGACACCCCTCAACACTTGCCAGGTTTTTTCTTGTTACCAATCACTCAAACAAAAACTCACTTCTTGTTTATTTTGAGGCACTGGATGTCCAGGGTTTGATATGTTATGTAAATATTTTAAAATTACACAAAGTGTATATATACGCACACTGCCGTACAATCTGCAGGTGTTCCCACACCTGAATAAGTACAGATTTCTCGATCTTCTCGAACGTCTCGGAGTGATCTTCAACTCCTATCAATAGACGAAAATTCCATGTGTTCCATGACTGGGCTCTAGCGTTGTATAATTGTGGCATCGTGTATTTGGAATCGGGATTGTAGTATTGAAGAAACCGTAAAACAACAAACAATAATTAAATATAACTTTTTAATGATGACTCATGCTTTGACTTAGACGATTGTAGACGGAATAACTCTGGACACAAATGTTCACTGAAATTGTCAAAGATGGATTTCGACATTTCTCAAGTTTCGAAATGTAGCCCGGTGATTTCGATAAGATGAGATGATTCTCTACAAGGCCTGTGAAGCTGTTCCTTGTGTCAACAAAATGTCACCAGTAAGGAGTGTTGTCGCAAGAGGCCACTGGCAGGATCGGGTAGTCAGGCTAGCCGACTTGGTTGACACGTGTCATCGGTTCCCATCGGATGGACGCTCATGCTGTTGACCACTGGATTGTCTGGTCGATAATTGATTATATACAAGCTGCGGCATATAGCTGGAATGTTGCTGAGAGTGGCGTAAAACTGAATTCACCTACTATTAAAATGTCGCTGAAGACAATGTGAAGCGGGGAGCCGTAAAATGAGACCTTGGGGTATAATACGAGATGACTCTAGGAATTCGGAGGGGCGGGGGAGCCTTGTGGTCAAAACGCTCACTCTACATGCCGACCTGGGGTTCAAAGGGGTAGCACAGTTCCAGATAACTTTTCATGCAAATGGGTATTTACTCCCATATCTGCTGATGCATGAGTAATTGCACTTTTGGAGGAGTGACTAGCATTTTGTATGCTCCCACTTGTAAAAAGAAATGAGTACTTTTACAGAGAGTTTCTTATCCTTATTAGGTAATTAACTCTTCTAAGTATATCATTTAAACATAAATACATCTCACAAGATAAAACGTTTGTCATATTGCCATACATTTGGCAGCCATTTCTAAATACATGTACTCCATTTAGGAAGTCATGTGACTGTTACAGTACATCCCGGACAGTGGCTACAGCAATAATAGTACATTTTGTATATGTATACACAGGCATCGCCTGCCATTGGCTAATGCTGTTGAAGAGTTTGGGCGCCACGATGAATCATACGCAAGCCAGTTTAGTTAATTGAGTAAAATACTCAAGGTATCATACACCTATTGTTTTTTTGAAAAATTATTCTTATGCCTTTTTGTATTCCCAGGTTTGTAATTAATTGAGCAAATGGGGTTTTATTGAGTAAAATACGCAAATACGCGCCTTATCTGGACCTCTGCGGCCTCCGAGACGCTCTGGGACATGGTTCAAAATATCAATAAAAGGCGTGCCCTGTTTGGGTTTAGTATTTATGATCCGTTGTCACACACGTGGAATACAAAGCATTTGTCTGTTATTTACATCGGCACGGGGTAAAAACTCAGTTAAATCACAATTTATCATGTATATAACGTTTGATAGTGCTTATTTGTATTATCGATGAGTGGTTGTCCGTTCAGCTTTAATATAAATCATTTAAGTGTGCATGCGCGTCACGGATCAAAATGGGCGTGCCGAAAGCATCATTATAATGCAATTATTAGCGTTGAGAGGTGAATGAGTAAACAAGTTTAGTTTTACGCAGCTTTAAAAAGCAATATTTCAGCAATATCATGGTTCGGGACATTGGCTCCACACATTATATCTATATGGAGAATCGAATATATATAAAATCAGCCATTTCGGAACACATCACCAAATGTCCTGACCGCAAAATCAATTGGGACACTATCAAAACACTCTCCAGCAACAAACATGATTACAAGCAGAGAAAATTGGTAGATGCTATTCATATCCGCAGACACAACCCTTCTGTAAACAGGGATCAGGGTATATTTCTACCTAACAAATTCGACACTTTAATCAAGCAATATTAATCTCTGGCTTCCGTCAGTAATCCTCCATTAATTGGACCCCTCAACGCTGTAATCCCCCACTCCTGGTTTCACACTAATTACTGGTTATATCAACAACTCTAGTTATATCCTTTGATGTTTTTGTTATTTCATCTCCTCAATTATGTTGTTGTTATCGTTAATCTCCTCAGCAATATCTCATGTACCTGTATATAAACTAGCACACCTTGTCCCCCCATTTGCTTTGAAAACGGTATAAGAATCCATACCGAAACGTCGTCATTGTGAAAATATAGAAGTTGATCATCCATAAAATTTGTTCCTGCACCGAATATATATCGGATCTTTGTTCATGATGAAGGGCGGTGGGTTAGCCAGGTGCTTGAAGGCTAAAATCTCACGCCGGAGACCCGGGTTTTATTCCCTACATGGGTGACCCGTGAAGATACCGAGTAGAATAGGTTTTCAGCAACCCATGCTTGCCACAAAAGGCGACTATGTTTTCATAAATTAGGTATATTCCTACGCCAGGGCAGATTGCATTCATAATCCTATGGTCATAACACCGACTTCGTGAAAAAAAACGCACGAAACTAATCAACGACATCTGCATGCAAGGCATGGCAAAAGATCTTTAATCAGCAATAAAATAGATGTGGGTTGTCATATCAGGTTCAACAGATTCAGGTGAATGGTGCTGATATGTTGCTCGTGTAATATTTCCAGAAACGTGTCACAAACATTTCAAGACAAACAATGGCGACAGTGAACGTGGGGTTTTCTGTAAAGTCTGTTGGACGAGCGTACGTGTGTGTGCAAACTGTTATATCATTGTCGCCACCAGTCCCTTGCAGGTAATTCATTATTTAAGTCATAGGTAACGGAAACTCTTTAACAACTTTCGTCACGCCGAAGACCCATCTGCTTTTGTTGTTCAACGCTGTGGTACTACTGGGATATTGCTTCAAGCGACGTAAGTCACACGCACGCACACGCATACACACACACACACACACACACACACACACACACACACACACACACACACACACACACACACACACACACACACACACACACACACACACACACACACACACACACACACACAGCGGCACGCACGCACGCACGCACACACACAGAGGCACGCGTGCGCATGCCCACGGTGCCGGACAAGACCGCTAGTTATATCAGGTATATCATACAGACCCTGAAACAAACACACCCACGAAAGTCCATGCCAGTCTAGAATGTGTGGAAAGTCTAGATTAAAACAGTTTCGGGAAATGAAGAAAGACTTTTGGCTCCTTTTCATTTTATTTTGTAAACATAATATAGAAAACGTTTTTCTTACAGTAGAACATTTTCATGTCAGACACTTGGCTGACTCTGTGATAGGTTGCTGAAGACCAGTTCTCATCATGAGATATGCCGTTTGTATTCAGTGAGTTAGTGAGTTTCAAAACTCAAACTATTTTCTAAAAAAAACAACATTTGGAGTGAGTCTAAGCTGTTTTTAATACACTTGTGATGTCATGATGCCATGGTCTACAGTCGTAGTTTCACCTATGGCTGAGTGAGTGAGTGAGTGAGCGTAGTTTACACCGCTTTTAGCAATGTTCCAGCAATATCACGGCTGGGAGCACCACAAGTGGACTTCTTACATTACACCATTTTGAAAGTCGAACCCGGGTCTCTGACGTGAAGAACGAACGCCTTAAGCACTTGGCTACCCACCTTCCCCCAGAGACTAGATGATGGTCTATAGAACACATGAATGGTCCAGTGTGTCTCGCACCCCCTCATTGCCTCTGTGACCTTTCCTCCGACAGCGCCCAACATGTGTCACAACTTCCGGTATGCGTGACTTGTGAACATACACGCCTGGGCTGTGTTACATAAACGTGAAGATTAACATTTCGCACTTGGTCGAGAGGTGACCCACCTCTCCAAGCCATCTCAAAAACCATCAATTTCCTTCCCTGGACATACACGCAGGATGACCAAGTGCATTCGTTCCATTACATGTCTCATCCAACACATGAGATCTGAAACGACACGGTTTCTAAAGTATGTATATTATATACTGAACAGCAAAAGAACCGCAACGTTTATGTCAAGATTTAAACAGAAGACATAAACGAACAGTTACTTTTATGAGATTTTATTTTTTTCGAAACTTGCGTTTCTGTTGCTTCATTGCTGTTCAGTATATTACATATTTAAGATTTCTCTCTTTAAGGATCTGATTATCACATTTGGATTGAATTGTTGTCACAAAGACCACAATATACGAGCCAAATAACGAAATATTACTTCCAACCCAAACAAAAATGTGGAGAGAGAGAGTAATAAGCGTAAACCGGAAAAACCAATATTTCAAAGTTATACGTGTGGCAACTTTGAAATTCAACATTAAAAACTAAAACATTCTCTTTAAAAGGCTCTTGCCCTACCTCCGCCTTTTGAAAGTGTGGTTTAACCTCATGACTAAGCAACTGCGATTCAAGTCACGTAACAGCTTGCCAGCTAAATGGAGTTATAATTGTTTATACTCATGGGCAAATGTATCGCAACACCCTTTTTGTTATGGCAGTGCGAAGATTTTGCCCCTATCTTGTCAGTTATATTCATATATGAAATATATTTGTTTACACAATTATTTTGGCCTGTCGGACGCACCATGTGCCTATTTTGTAATATTATATCAAGGTATTACGACCAAAGACGACTTACTGGAAAACATCAGCAAAATACTCACGCTGTGGAAGGAGTGAAAGGTCAGCTGTTCGTGCTTTTAGTAATTTTCCACCAGTATCACGACCGGGGACATCAGGAATGGGCTTCGGTCATATGTTTAGTGAATGCTGAATCAACACATCTCTGTATGTCCACCTGGGGGATTAGCACGGAATGTACGTTGACAAAGACAAAATGTATTGTTGAGTTCAAACTTCAACAAGACATGACAAACAAGTGCATATGCATAAGGTGAGCTGAGTTCCAGCTCAACCCCAGGGCGATTCCTACGAGCTGCATAATCATGCCCGCGGTCGTCCCTACACAGTCTGAATACCAGACTCACCCTTGACAATGTAAATGTGAGCATGTATATCTGTATGTACAGTTTTTTGACAACTATTGAGCAGGCAAAGACTCAACAATAGACAGATAGAGTACTAAAGCACTTCCTTGAAGCAGCTGATGTGATGGCAGGCATTGCCAAGGGTGATGACCAATTAAATCATAGATACCATACACAGAAATTAATATTAAAGTGCCAGTATGGTACAGGATGGCTGACAAGACAATGTACAGCGCTAGTAATGAGGATTTGGAATGCAGATTAAATAATTACGAAAAAGTCTCACATGGCTTGGCTACATAGTTTTGGGTCTTTATAAATACTTGGACGATGACTGTCATGAATAAGACACAGTAACAATATGTTGTTGTGTACACAAGTGAGACTTAAGTAAACATTTGATTGGTTGTACCTATGCGGGGAATCGAACCTGGCCTTCGGCAGCTTGCAACGAGGGAACGCTTTCGTTTAATGATAGGCTACCCAAACTCCCACTGTTTGACCGCAGGTAATTCATGAACTGGCAAACCAAGAAATACTGTCAAAGGTCATATGTAACGTAAAACACAACTTTACCTATTCTGATATGCACACACCGAAACAAATCATCAAAATGCCAGTTCAACCTATAAAGTTGAAAAAAAAACGAAATGAAAAAAAGCCCGCGAAATCGATTCTATGCTGCGCTTCGCTCATAGCGCATGCGCAGTGAATGCGATGGCGGAGCTTGGAACAGTATGCCTACGCCATAAACAAAGACCCGGCTAAGCGTATCAGCAAATGAACCAGTGGCCAATGAACCAATGAAGAGGTCACGAATCAGCTGAATTTACGCAACGTTGGGCGAGGAGAATCCTTGGATGGGTGACCGTGTTTTGCAGCTTGACTTCTAAGAGTTTCTGGCACACGGACTTTTAAGCACACGGCCCATATGATCTCGCCTGAGGCAGGTGAGTTTGTTCAAAATTACCTCTGTTCAACCAACAGAAATTGGGTACCCAGTAGGATAGGTCATGTGACTATTATCACCTAACAGGCAACTTGGGTTATCCGAGGTAATGATTATCAGACTGTTTGGCCGCTTCGAGCATACATTGTGCATGGAGAAATGCGCATGGTAAATGGACTATTGTTTTTATTACTGTTATTAAATTAAAACGTATTTACGAACACGTCAATACATGCCCTAATTGTAGCACACACTTGACTGACCTGGTGCCATTTTGTGGAGTTTTCACACAACGTGACCAACATCTCACGGTTCTCAAATATTGCTGTGTCAGCGAAAACGCTCGAGGTAGTTTCAAAACATGGTTGACTCGAGGTATGTAAAGGACACATCGAGAATGTAATTTAACAATGCAGCGATATCCGATGACGCGAGTTTTGTTCTACATGCAGCATATGGGGACATATGGAGCTGACGGTTGTTGATTTAGGAATATTCAAAATATAGAATAATTAAGCAAATAGTGAATTTCAGCTGTCGCGTGTATTTTTTTTCTAATAAAATGTTAACATCACCTACACGTAAATATTAGGTCTGTACTTTTATTAAAACTTGACGTGATGATAAATGTTTTGATTTGTGATGACGCTGAGTTGAAAGCGAATGGCCAGATTGAGTGAGTGTCAGGTATATATGAAATAGGACAGCTTTTGTATTTGTATTTTCTGTGTTTCTCATTGTCCGAACACCCCCATGATTTTTGGAACAATTTCGTTTAATTCAGTCTTGGAACTGGTGTTCCCTTATTTGTTTCCTTCAGTATGTAAGGTCATGCTGAATCAGCTCTGTTTGAAGCTGATCCAGAAGGAAACCTGGCTTCGACCCATCCTATCAAAACAGCGGAAGGCTTTGACATCAGCACCACCGAAGGACCGTCCCTTCAGCTGGAAAGGCCATCATGGACTCGCTTTGTGTCACCTAGGCCGTCATTGTACTTTTCGGATATGTGAGGGAAGAACTTGAAAATATGAGGCTAACCAGATTGATGCAATCCAACCGAATGGCTTTGAACGACGCCTTCTCCTGAAGTGGAGCTGTCAGTTTCCTTTTGTCCCCCAAAACTTCAAATTTCAGGCGGAACCCAGTTTGACCTTATGCAGTAGGACCTCGTAGTTGGCATGCTGTCTGAGGGACACGGGCCTCTGTTTTAAGATATCATCTAAATTTCTTAGGTAAAGTCTCCTTATATATGGTTCAGAACCAATCAATCAACCCTCGAAGTAAAGGTATGCATGAACGCATGTATGAAGACAATCAACTCAAGCGTTTGAGCCTGTTCTTGTAGACAGGCTCACAGTCACTGGCCGACATTTCTTTGCGCACAACAGAAGCTTCGCGACAGCCTTTAACCCACAATACCTGAGGTAAAGGTTATAATACAAACAGGAGACTACTTAAATGTGTTCCCCAGTAACCTGTAGAGTTTGGCTGAAAATACCAAAATAGGAATGTTTGGTTCTCCTCGGGTAACTATAAATTCTAACCTGCCGAAAGTGTAAAAGCCTGGCAATGCAAATGCAGTATGGTCGTGTAGAATACCCTACACTGGAGGGCGGTAGGGTAGCCTAGTGGCTAAAGCTTTCGTTCGTCACCCCGGGGATCCGGGTTCGACTCCGCACATGGGTGCAATCTGTGAAGCCCATTTGTGGTGTTCGCAGTAGTGATATTGCTTATATAAAAACGGTGTAAAACTGAACTCAGTCCTAGACATATTTTGTGATATTACGCCTGTGGAACATGATATCATGGTATTGCAAGTGTATCAAAAGCAGCATAAATATTTTGAATTTCTTTCTTTCCTTTGTTCGTTAAAACCCACACCAAAATATGAGATGGCTCAAGGCAACCAGGGCAAACTGACAAGACGTTCATATTAACCGGGGTCAGATGAAAGGTGTTGTTGTTTTACAGGTTATAAGACATAGATTATTACCATGCTAATTTTATACATGAACAGAGACGTCTACTTAACTACACCTTTAGTGATAACAGCGGCAGTTGTAACACCTGTCGCGAATGATATCACGTGACGATAGGTGAGGTGAGTGTAAATGAATGCCTCAATTTTCACCTTTTATAACTTGTCATATATAAAATATTAAAATCTAATTTCATGCATGCAATTATTCATTGCTACACACATGCTGCTGGTCGTTTTAAAACTATACAAGGTTGTTCACTTATCGAGCCTATAGGGTTTGGGGACACCAAGGTTTTACATATTGTACTCATTTGGGGAATCGAAGTTGGACATCTGGAGTAACAGGCGGACGGCTAACCATCAGGCTATCCCATCTTATTCAAAACCCATGTCCAAACCATGGAAGACTGAGAATGGAGGAAATCTGATGGACCCACACTGACACACTCATTGACGTCATTCTTCAGTTGATGGACCGGCACTGACACACTTGTTGACGTCATTCCTTAGTTGATGAACCCACATTGGTACCCTCATCGGCGTCATTCTTCAGTTGATGGACCCATATTGGTATACTAATTGACGTCATTTTTTCAGTTGATGGACCCGCATTGATATACTCGTTGACGTCATTCTTCAGTTGATGGACCCGCATTGATATACTCTTTGGCGTCATTTTTCAGTTGATGGATCCACGTTGACCGAGTGATTTACGTCATAGGTCAGTCGACCACCGCAGCAGTAACACTACTGAAAACCTGGGTCTAGATTTTCCAAGCTCTCTTAGCGCTAAGATAGTTGTAAATTAGTATTAATGTATGGCACTTACAACTATCTTAGCGCTAACTGAGCTTCGAAAATGTAGGCCCTGGCCTAGTTAGCCGCCTCCGGCTGCGTCACTGTTAAAGATTCATTCATGAATATAAACATGTTTATGCTTAACTATGAACATTCTCAAATTTTGACTTTCATCAGGCTCAGTATGGTTCAGCGTTGCATAATTCTAAATATCTAAATATCACTATCACACCATTATCCGCTGTGACATCATTACCACCCATTGCGCATATTTCTGCATATAAGTGAATTTCCCTAAACGAACGCAAGAGAGTTCGTGGATGCTTACAAGGTAAATATAAATAATCGAGTCTGGACCAGACAATCCCATGATCAACATCAATCTAGGCTACTGAAAAACGATGACATGTGTCAACCAAGTTGGTAAACCGGATCACATGATCCTGTTAGTCTCATCTTACTACAAGAACGGGTTAATGAAGACCGGTTGTACCCCAGATCTTCACGGGTCATATGTGCGAGGGATATTTATCGTTGAGGAGCTTATGTAAAAATAAGGATACGGAATCTGCGCCTCTGATATGAGTGAGTGAATGCTGTTTAACGCCGCATCCTCTGATATGTGTTCCGCGTGTAATCTTTTACTTATGTAATTCTACATGCAGCTTTAGAGGGATGATACCATAGCAGATTTGTCAGGCAATAAAACCTTTTGATCATGCTTTTCGTCTCACGGTAACTGTTTAGAGTGAAGGATGCCTCCCCGAAGGTAGTTTATGTCCTGTCACTTTATATTCTGGAGATCTGTTTCACGACCTATTGCCATTTATCCTGATCAGCTCTGGTTTACTCTGGTTGGATCTAATCATTCCTAGTTGCCAGAAATGCGGTGATCTCATATAAGTCAGGTCACTCAGATTTCTTTTATCAAAGGCATGTAGTAACTAGCTTCAAACAGCCCTTTGATTTTCAGGGATGGGGTGCTGGAAGGGGTTTTCTATGTTGTATTTCTGTTCTCATTCACTTTCAAGGAAAATACAAATATTTGTGCCCATTTCCCTAACTTGTTAAATTTTCTGACCTCGAATATAACCATCATGAAGGCAGTGAGTGAGTTTAGTTTTACGCCGCTTTTAACAATATTCCATCAGCATTACGGCGGAGGACACCAGAAATCGGCTTCAAACATTGTACCCATCTTGAAGAGAGGATTGTTGTTGAAGTATTCAAAGAGTACAACGCACAAAAAAAGTTGAAACACCTGTATCTTCTCAGTGAAGTTTTACTATGTTAAGCATTGAGTGTCCCAGATAAACCAAGATAAATGAAGATAAGGGAACAGTCTAAAATTCAAAATATGTATACGAAAGTTTGAAGCTAGCAGCTTTGATAGTAGCTGCCACAAACAATGTATATATACGTCTCACCTAATTTTACATAAATAGCATGTTAGCATGTGAACACATTTCAACATGCGTTTAAAATTATTGTGCGCTAGGCCAGAAGTAAACAACTACCTGTCTGGTTTTCTAAAATCGTCAGACAGAAGTCACACTGTTATGTAGATCACGAGCTCTGGGCGTGCCGCGACGTAACAGATGTCTCGTCAATAACTCACACTTAATTTAAAGCATGTACACACAATGTCACACTCACAATGTATAGTATTCCCAGAAATTATTGAGAATCACGTTGCGTCATGTAACTCATTACGTTTATTAACTTCTGGCGTTTTACTTACGTAAACATGTTAAAACATCATCCTTTTACAGTCTCAGTCTTGTTTTAGTAGTTTGTTAGACCGCCTCGCTCAGCAATGCATGCCTGAATACGCCTAGGCACACTACCCATCAAAGTTTGTAGGTAATCGTGTGACAGGGTATCCCAATATTGGACCACCTCGGCCTTCATATCTTCAATATTTCTCAGTCCCTTTTGGTTTATTCTGTCCTTCATGGCTCCCCACACATTCTCAATTGGGTTTAGGTCTGGGCTGTAACTGGGCCAGTCTAAAACTTGAACATATTCACCCGACAACCACTGTTTTGTGTAGCGCGCAGTGTGTTTTGGGTCATTATCATGCTGGAAAATCCAATCATCTTCATACAATGTTTGTGCTGTCGGAAGAAGGTCACCATTTAGAATGTCAACGTATCTTTCTTTTGTCAAGTTTCCCGTGAAAACACACAATGGCGTCACTCCGCGAGCCGATATGCCACCCCACATGTGAAACTTCGGGCTATGTTTTGGTCGCTGGTAGATAGGTTTGACAGTATCTTTGGTCCAAATTTTCACACAATTAGGGAAAAGCCAAACAGAACTTTCATCCGAAAAGAAAACATTATCCCAATCTTGATTTTCATGAGCCCGACACCAGTTTAAACGTTTTTCCTTTTGTGCATCTTTCATCAACGGCGAGGGAATTCCACGTTTTTTCACCCAATTAAGTCTCTGTAATTCCTGCCTAACTGTTTCGTTGCATACCTGATGACTTCCTCTGCTAATCATTTCATTTCTGATGTTCTCAACACTTTTCAATTTGCCCCCACTCACAATCTGCCCAAGTCTTCGGCGATCCACAACACTGAATTTCCTAGGCCGACCTGCCCCTGCTTTGTGCTCTATCCCGGTTCCTGTTTGAATATTCTTCAAAGTTCTGTATACTGTAGACAGAGGAATACCATGTCTACAAGCTAACACTTTAGCATCAGCCTCACCCCTTTCAAAATCATCTAGAATGAGCTTTCTTTTCTCTCTTGCTGTAAATTCTGCCATGTCAACACAGGAAGCCGTCTGCTCAGACAAGGGAGATAACTCTTGACGTAATGAACTGCCTTCTAAGCCTTCAAGAGTTGTCTCCCTTATTTAGTGTGCTTAGTGCATAGTGAAAGCCCTTTTTCAAATCTTAGCATCATTAGAAAAAAAACCAAAGATTTTCTCAATAATTTCTGGGAACACTGTACATGGGTATACAATCATTCAGAAATCACGAGTTTTAACTTTGATGAGTGAATTCCCAAAAGGGAAACGTTTCTATTTTATTTGACTGATTGGTGTAAACGGTGCTGTCATTAGTCAAAAGAATTTCGTTTCTGAAACCGTATTATCTGTGGTTCGAGTTTCGAATATAGTTAACTCTTGATTACACAATGCTATTTAGAAAGTAGTCAAATGTAACATGTTATATTCTTAATAAACTACAAATTTTAGTACTTCATTGCGGTTGAGTCCCTTCCGGGATTCGAACCCGCACCGTCAGAGTCAGGCACCTAATCGCCAGCACACAAATTCAGGCGCCTAACCCGCTCACCCACCGCAACTTCCACAAACAAATGAACATGTCATATATTACAGTTGACTCTTGTAAATACAGATTGGAGCTGTGCTGTTTCGTTTTGTTTCCGGGGAAAACATGGCGTGAGAAAGCGATAAACTGTTTTGTCACTCGATTCACCATTAACAAACAACACATGTTCATTTATTTATCAGTATGAAAAGCAATATCAATATGAAAGGCAGTTGTATGTTTTTTTAAGTTGGGTAGGCGTGTTAGGTAATATTATTCAACGGTAGATCGCTAGCTGGTTATTTGAGGATGTCAGATGCGTGCGTAAATTTTATTTGAGGACGCATATGTTATAGCTCAAATTACTGAATCACAGCGTATCCTCTGGTATGTGCGATAGGAAACATAAGCCTCTACACTATTGCAGATATAGAGCAATGCATTGCACCATATCACCAAACGGAATTCATCAAAGAGTGACCAGAAATATGGACCCACGTATTTTAAATCAGTATAGCGGCTTGTGAAAAATGAGTAAAGCTACAAATCTCAGCAATATGTTACATAAACTGTGTTATTTGTAGTTATGGATCAGAAGACGACCTCACAAACAAATCAACGAAGTCAATCAACTATAATCAACAAAGTGACATTAAGGTCCCTATCTAAGTTAATGTTAATCGCCACGACCTTCCGCACTAACCTTGGGTTGAATTAAAGGACCGTACATATATCAACACAAACATCATTAAACATAAAACAATATTGATTTGAAGATTTCACCATTTATCTATGGTAGCAGTGTTCTTTCCCAAACAACATGGCTTCCATCCATAATTCCCCCAAAGGAAAGTTCAACGGTACTTTGGAGTTCAAACGACCCATTTCTTTTTTAAACTAGAAATCAAAATATTTCTGTTGACACCTAATTCACAGTGGTACACCCCCGGTAGACCTGTTCCAGCTTTTGACACCAGCATAAGTCACATGACTGTAGGTTTCCTCCGCCGCAAATTGCTACAGAATCTCACTGCCAGACACGGAATTAAGGTACATCCCATCAATCAAACCATAGTCTTCCCTATCGTTCCGTGTTACAGTTATTTGGGTTGAATTTTGCTTGTCTGATTCAGAAGAAACACGTTTATTCCAGAATCCAAGGACATTTTATGTTATCCAGTATCTGCAACCACGTTTCTCCTATTTTGGAATAGGTTTCAGATAATCTGATACCGCGTTAAAATAAGGTGAAGGTCAAGGCCATCTAAACTACGCCATTCGGTGTCAAAATGCTCTTTGTGACATGATCAGACATGAATAGAGGTTTATGATAACATGTAGGGAAACATGCGTTTCCACACGGTTATGACATGGTAGTTTGAAGCTTTAAGCATGTGATGAGGTAGATATGACAGGCCAAGCTCCGCACAGCGATCGTCCACAGTATGTCTCTCAAACTCACCACTCAACTCAAGCTCCGGCACAACGCCGTCGGGTGGCGTTCATGCCGCACTGACCAGCATAAACTGGTTCTTCTGCTCATTTGCGCAACAAAAGTAACGATGGGCGCGAACAGGTGACGGTTAAAACATGTTGCACAATTTTCGTTAGATGACCGACAAATTGTTATATGGCGTCAACATAGTATCCTAAGCAAAAATAACAAAGCAACCAACAACATAATTATCTTCAAAACGTTTTATGTAGTAACACACCCGTGAATCCGGGCACAGGCTTGTCGTACGAGTCTAATGTGAGTGGGGAATCGAACCCGATTCTTCTAGGTGACGAGAAAAACACTTCAGCCACCAGGCAGCCTGACATCCTCTTAAGTACCTAAACAAATCTAGATCACAAGTGATAGCATGTGGTCGATTCCTGTTGAGTTGCATGTTGAGTTGGTAATGATGCTTATCACTGGAGTGTCTGGTAGTGACTCGATTATTACAAATTGTAGTCATACAGTGATAGGTAGACAGGTGGAAGGCAATATGTCCTCTGATCCACCTTATTAGATTAATAGCCAGAATGTTTTTTCGTAATTATATTTATTTGTTGTTTCATGCCGAAGTCGGCAACCAGACAATCCTGTGACTGATATCAGAGCTCCAGACAAATCCATTTACTCAATTAATTACAAATGTGGGAGGAAAAAAACGCGTAAGAATTACTTAAAACCCAATAGGTGTACCTTGAGTATTTTACTCAGTTAACCAAATTGGCTTGCATATGATTCGTCGTGGCGCCCAAACTCTACAACAGCATTATCCAATGGTAGGCGATGCCTGTGTATACATATACTATTGTAGCCGTAGCCACTGTCCGGCATGTACTGTAACAGTCACATGACTTCCTAGGTTGAGTATTTAGAAATGGCTGCCAAATCTTGGCAATATGTCAAACTTTTAGTCCGTTGAGATGCATATATGTTTAAATGATACATTTAGAAGAGTTAATTACCCAATAATTATAAGATACTTTCTGTAAAAGTACTCGATTCTTTTCACCAGTGGAAACATACAAAATGCTAGTTAGTCCTCCAAAAGTGCAATTACTCATGCATGAACAGACATGAGAGTAAATACCCATTTGCATGAAAAATTATCTGGAGCTGTGCTGACATCGTTCTCACGTGTGTTAACCAAGTTAGCGAGTCTGGACACCCGATCCCGTTAGTCGCCTCTTGTGACAAGCATGGGTTACTGAAGACTTCTAGCCCGGATCTTCACGGGTCTTCAGCAAACTGATACGATGACGCGTAAACCGAGTCAGCGACCCTGACCACCCGACCCCGTTTGCTGCTTTTTGTGACAAGCATGGGTTACTGAAGACTTCTAGCCCGGATCTTCACGGCTCTTCAGCAAACTGATACGATGACGCGTAAACCGAGTCAGCGACCCTGACCACCCGACCCCGTTTGCTGCTTTTTGTGACAAGCATGGGTTACTGAAGACTTCTAGCCCGGATCTTCACGGCTCTTCAGCAAACTGATACGATGACGCGTAAACCGAGTCAGCGACCCTGACCACCCGACCCCGTTTGTTGCTTTTTGTGACAAGCATGGGTTGCTCATGGTTGTCAGTTACCTATATCCACTGTCGCTGTTAATCCCCTCAATGCATGCCCTTTGTATTTTTCGTTAATCCCTTATATTATATGCGCCATCTTAAGGCAGTTTATCCTCACTTGCCACCAGGCCACTAAGGGTTAACATAGATTGTAAACCAAAAGTCATTGTGTTCTGTAATCTGATTGGTTATCTAAAAAACTGAAAAAGACGTGTAATCTGAAAAACACGGTCAAATTGTATTCGATTCCCGGAAATTGCAAGACTGTTCTCTGCGCATTGACGCATAGAAACATCGCGAATAATTGCTTTGTTGTGTCATCAACAGTGATGACGTCATTCAAATCATATCGTGACGTAAAGGTAGAATGATGTCACAACTGAGCAATGCCAGATGCTATCATGGGAACCAGCTAAACAGTAAATTCCTTTGCCTTGCTTTTTTTGTTTACAATGTCGATAAACATAGTTGGGTACTGAGACTTATTTTCCTCAAATTTGATATGAACGTGCTCAGCCCCACGTTACACGCCATTTTGTAGCAAGGCGTGGTATGTAATGTTCAGCCACTGGGCTGCTAGTCAGAACAGAAGCAGTTCTTGATGAGTGATGAAATTTATTTTGTTGGAAGTTTGGGAGGAAATCAGAATGAAATGGTGATAATAATGAGAATATGTGTGTGTGTGTGTGTGTGTGTGTGTGTGTGTGTGTATGTGTGTGTGTGTGTGTGTGTGTGTGTGTGTGTGTGTGTGTGTGTGTGTGTGTGTGTGTGTGTGTGTGTGTGTGTGTGTGAGGCTGTGGGGGATTATGAGAGGACTGGTTCTTGTATGGCTGTAACTCAATCAGAGGTATTTCCACCACCCTGCTACAAATGCAAAATGAACCTAGTATCTTGCTCTTTATTTTGTTTCAGTTTGTTTTTGACTCATTCATTAATGTTTTAATGTCTGCTCAATAGAATTTTGTCATGATGCAATATGTACTTTTTTTTCGGAGAATCATTAATATATGCCTTATAGCCTGTTTACTAATCCATTTTTCCATTCTGTCAAGTTGTGGTATATGGGAATAGAAATGTTAACATTAATGCTAATAGGATATTGTTTAAATCAAACTGCGTGTCTGGTTAACAAAACTGCGAACACGCAATCACAGATTACCGATTGAAACCGGCAGACGGTGTGTAATATAAACACAGAAAATAGACTATGTGCAATTTGTAACCACCATTCTATGTGACGAATTTCATATTATCTTATCATGCAGAACTCTATATTTTTGTAATAATCCCTATATTGATAAATGTATTTCCATTATCAAATCTGACTATTATCCTTTTGTACAAAAATTGTCATGTTTAACGAAAATTGTATTACCCGTTTTAGTAATACATGTATTTTATACTAGTATTCATTTACATATAAGCCGTAATGACACATTGTATTTATTAAAATATATGCATGTTCACTGTATTATTCTATATGACTTATAAGAATAAAAATCCCGATTCCTGATTCCGACAGAAGATTTCAAGGTTTCAAGTACAGACTGAAGAGCTAGGGGCACAAGCATACACCAACAAATCTGCTTAGCTACTTGTCCAGCCACTATCGACACTGTCGAAGACCTCATAACAACACTCAACAGCAGCAACAATCATGAATCTAGCTCCACCAAGATTGCTATCGTCAATTTTGTTTCTTCAGTGAAGTTCATGGTTAAAGTGGACAGCAAACCTATTCCATCTATGTACCTGGCAGAATTAAATGGTATGTATATGCAAAATTATAACGTAATGTATGTTACCCACATGCAGAAACTGCGCAATGTAACACCATTATCCCAGTTGTTCTGTTGCAAGGTCAAGGACGTTATCTGGCAGATGAGGAAGACGGCGTAGACGTTGATCCATCTCGTCCCAAACATGCTCTATCGGGGAGAGATACGGTGAATTTGCAGGCCAAAGTAGTAAGTCAGTATTGTGGTGTTGCAAGAAATCCACAGCAACCCTTGCCGTATGAGGGCGGGCATTGTCCTGTTGGAATGTTAACCCAGGATCATGACGTTGTAGAAAAGTAATTGCCACAGGTCGAAGACTCTGATCCTTGTAGCCCACACGGTTAAGCTGTCCTGAACAATCACAAGATGAGTTCTTTGGCGTGCTGTTATTCCACTCCAAATCATCACGGAATCACCACCACCAAAGCGATTCCTCTCCAAGACACTGGCCTGTATACCGATCTCCCACGCGTCTATAGGCAGGTTGACGTCCATCACCATGGGAAAGTTTGAACCTGTACACATCTGTGAAAACAACATTCCTCCACCAAAACAAGGGTATGTGGACATGATTTCGGCACCACATTCGACGAGCTTGTCGATGGCGTTGTGTCAGGATATGTCGTATGGCGGGACGTCGTGGTCTGATCCCGTGATGACGTAAACGTTGTCGAACTGTGGGGTGAATACGGCGAAGTCCCGTGATGCCCCGGGCTGTCATCACTACAGTCTGAAAGCTGTGGCGAAGATGGGTCACCATCTGTCTTGTCTTGGCGTTGTTACACGTGGGCGTCCAGAACGTGACTGACCGATGACGTCATCTATGTTCTGGTAGCGTTTCACCAGTGCCGAGATGGTATTCCGGTGGTAGTGGAAATGTGTAACAACTTGTCGTTGAGACATTCCCACGCGGACCATTCCAATGACGTCATGACGTTGCGCGGAAGTTAGCCTTGGCATGCTATGCGTTTCAATAGCAGATTAATTTTCTTGAACGATCGCAAGTCCAGGTTTTGAGATTTCCAAAGTGACAAGATTGTGCGGCATTAATTTGCTCTGTTTCTCTTTCCCGGAATGCACGTGCAACAACGTATTGCATGTCTCAAGGACGAAACCACTGACGTCGCGGAACGTCGCACGTGCATGCATATTGGATTAATGTCACTAATCTCTTAGTTTAAATTCTTATGTGTCAACACAGGTTTGATATATTTAGATTTTAAATTTTTGTATGCACAGTTTCTTTATGTGTCTATCTATCTATCTATCTATCTATCTATCTATCTCTCTCTCTCTCTCTCTCTCTATATATATATATATATATATATATGACAAATGTTCAGTCTCGATACTACGAGGACAAACCAATGAAATGCTATCAAATACAAAACGTTACAAACAAACAATTTTTCACACACCGTGTTTATTGATATGACATTTCAAGAAAAGGTAAAAATAAACTCTGCTCGATAACGACCGACAAGGGAGCACACATCAAAATTCACATTCCACATCAAAATTGACAAGTATTCTATGGCAGTGAGTGAGACCGAGCCGTTACATACCGTCGCCGTGTTGACGTGGATATACTTTTAAGGGGCGATGGGATTACCTTCTTACAAACCAAGAAATGTCAAGATGGGAGGATATTTTGTGGGGAATTGTCCTGATGGGGAAGTGTTTCGATTGCCACAATTTGAGAACAGAGGTCACCGTTTACGACCGAGATTGACAAGGTAAACAGTATGAAGGATGGTTTGACACAATCCGAATTCAAACGCATAAAATGTAGCTGAATATACGTCACTTTGAACGAGAAACCCAACCCATGACATATAAGACACAGGGTGTGTGTGTGTTTGGGGGGGGGGGGGGGGGTGTTAACATGTGTCCCATTGTACGACATTACTGCGCTGTTTTCCTTTATAATTAATACACATGGAAGGACGAGAAAAATAAAATTGATTACAATATTAAACGACTTTGTCAAACAAGCAGGGATATCAACACGTTGTCCATTGAGAGCCCAAACTGCCATCTAACCATATCTGAATGCATATATAAACAATAAGGTTATAGGGGCTTATAACATCAAATTATAAGGGTTTGGTACCTCAGGGAACGGGCTCAGGGTACATAAGCAAACATCGAGGGTACCTCAACCCATGGTCCGAACACCGCAAGGTTAATTCTGAACTGTTTGAAGCAGGGCTATCGGATCGCATACTTCAGCCAACCTGTGTGAATCGGATTCGAATCTTGCATCTTGCTGTTTTTTCCCGTAGGTATTGTCTTAGTAAAGTCATCGCGATGTAATTCCCCTTCTTAATATTCACAGAACTACATTTCAACGTTTTGTCGAAACTTATTTATTGGAAAGAGAGTGAAATGTTCTAGCCATCGCTTGATTTTGCGGACGACACAAGAAAAACAGGTTTAGAGTCATCTCCCTTCCACCGATTTCCATTCGCAAAACATCAGTAATTTCCGTGCATCACACGTGCTTTAATGAAATTCGAGATAAAAAAAGTAACTACGACGAAGTACCGAATGTGTTGCTGTTGGCAGCGGGGTGTATTGCAATACACCTCGCTTGTATATGAAGTACATCGAAAACAATAGAAGTGCTCTCAGCCAATCAGACAACGACAATGATATACTATCCGCAAAGAGATACGCATAGATACAATAGGTAATTAATGGATTTTTAAAAAGCAAATCGCCTATGCGTTTCTTTTTGGGGGATAATATACAAGCGACATCAAAACATACTCACTCCTCCTTTTAGGCTGCTGATCCGTTAAGGTAGCTGTGATCAGTGGACGGGGACAACTGAGGCCAGACAGTGGTCAAACAAATCCACCCACACAAGTCTGCAATGAAGAGATTTCCAGCATTCCATCTGTACGGAACTGATAAAACACCAGAGTTCTCCAGTGATCATTTCTAATTAATCTTGTCAACGTTGTATATTTTGTACCCATTACATAGAAATGGTTTCATCCACTTGTTCGTTACCAACATCGAGGCCTTTCCTCCTTTGCAGGCGTTGTGGGCTAGCCTAGTGGTTAAAGTGTTCGCTCATCATGCCGAAGACCAGGGTCCAATTCCCTACATATGTGCAATGTGTGAAGCCCATTTCTGGTGTCTCATGCCGTGATATCGCTAGAAGATTGCTAAAAGCGGTGTAAAACCCAACTGACTCACTCATTCCGCTCACGGTACAGCGATCTCTGCCGAAATGTCCTATATTAATTGAATTGTAATTAATTGTTATTGTAAAAGTATCCTACCTTTAATGTTAACTTCAGTGAAAGGTTGATCAACATGGACACAGTGAACGCAGACACTTAAGACAATTATCTGTGGTATTGACGCTTGTACTCCAACATGCTGCTCTAAACTGTTCATCAAAGTGCTGCAACCGCATATTTGCTGGTACGTTCTCGGTCTCCCATAGAATGATAAGTGAGGTTAGTTTTACGCCGCTTTTAGCAACAATCCAGCAATATTACGGTGGGGGACAGCAGGAATGAGTTTCACATCTTATATCCATGTGGGGAATCGAACCTGGGTCTTCGCCGTGACGAGCCACTAGGCTACCCCACGTGGCCACCATGTCAACTCCTCTTTCTGGGCATTGATGCATATTCATGGCACCTTGAGTCAACTGAGCACATTGTTTCACAAGTCTTCAAGAACGTACTTCGATCAGCTACTTGCAAAAATGGCTTAGCACCAAAGCCAATGCAACAAAATGGAAAGATGTTCCTTCTTTCGCTACTGTAATGGAGTTGGCGGTGGAGATTAAGTGTACCAGGGAGAAACTTGAGGAAGACATGCAGTCCTGATCTCGAGATTCTTGTCACCATAGCAACACTAGAAATGATGCCCATGATAAGGAGATGCCACTGACCTAGCGACATATTGGTATTCTCTATAGAGAAGGTACCAGCTCATAGTAATTCAGCTCTGTTTGAAGATGATACAGAACTGATTTCACTATGGTTAAAACCATGGTGCAACACCCCCAGTCTTAACAATCAAAACAGACAAACATCCAATCTGAATGTACACCTGCTGAATTGTCCTACAAAAAACAAAACAAAACGAAAACGGGTAAACTTAACCAGCATCCGGAAGAATGCGTTGAACTACGTGTGGTGCTTAAATATGGGGATTTAAATACTTTGATCCCATAGAAAAGGTACATGTATTTGCCTGCAAGAAATTTCTTGGGGTGAAGATGTGTACAGCAAATGTTACGGTATATAGGGAAATATGGTAGATGCCATATCTTCACAAATAAGGGCGAATAAATATTGCATGAGGTTCCTAAGTATGCCATGCTACCTTTCACCAAAAATACTATATTATGATGTTACTCTATGACAAATAAGGTAAGAAGCATTAGATAACAGATGTTAAACACCTACTATTTTCGGCTGGATTTATTTATGGTATCAACAAAAGGTTGAATGTTCGTCATTATTTTTAATACATTCACGCAAAGATTAAAAGATCTTTTCTATCAAAAATGGTTGGAAACAATTCCATTAGCTACACAATGTAATTATCATTTAAAAAATAATTATTATGATTATGATTATTATTATTATTAAAAACACACATTCATACCAAACGTTATTTATCATGTGTTAATGTAAAAAAAATATAGGACAACTTTAGCTCGTTTCCGTTGTTCATCTCATGATTTATTAATTGAAAGAGGTAACATTATGAATATCAAAAGAGAGGATAGAATCTGTAAATGTTGTTAAAAAATGTTATAAAACACGGATATCATTTTCTTCTAATATGTCCAGCATATATTACTATAAGTAAAAAATATATCAAAGAACTCTATTTTGTCCATCCACCAATAGATCTATTCTCGTCTCTACTGAATTCTTCAAATGGAAGTATCATTAAAAATGTTGCGGTTTTCATTTATCAAGTCATGTCGGTAAGAAAATTGTATATGAAATGTACTGTAGGCTTCCTTAGAACTGAAATAACGGGTGAATTCCGTACCGACTGGAGAAGGAACATTCCCGTGGTCTGGGATACAAAGGGTGTCTAAAAAGAAAAGAAAAATAATCACAGGATATATGATTCTTCCTTTGAGGCACTTATGAAACAGAAACAAAATAATTACGCACGAAGAAGTTATGACTACAATCCGCGAAATTTGGAATTATACTTTTCCATCAACCAACTCATTCTCAGTCACTGCCCCTGAGATTTCTGCCTGATCCTCAGAATTAGCACAGATTCAGTTGGAAGCCGACTCGTGAAGATCAGGGTTAGAAGTGTTCTTCAGTAACCAGTGCTTGCAGTGAAAGGCGGCTAATGGGATCGGGTGATCAGGCTCGCTGACCTGGTTGACACGTCATCGTATCCCAGTTACGTAGATCGATACTCATGCTGTTGGTCACTGGATTGTCTGGTCCATATTCGATTATCTACAGACGGCCGCTATATAGCTGGAATATTGCTGAGCGCGATGTGAAAGTAAACCCACTCACTCAGCCTTTCCTTACTTCACAGTATCTTTTCAGTATATTGAAAATTAAACTCTTTAAATGCCAGTAGGTCAAGAGGTGTGAACGCGTCTATCAACCACCAAAGATCAGATGTCCCTGTGAGCATTTCAGTAAAGAACAATCCAAGAAAATTCGGTCACGGCCTGTAAATGTAGATTGGCGCAAAGTCGATGACAAAAATTTACACATGCACGCGATGGCTTTAACTCACATTATCTGACATTCAGGTTCACAAACAAACAAGGATTACGGCCTTGACCTCGGTGTCTACCACGAAGTTGTTTTCGTTTCGTTGAAAATGAAACTGTCGTACAGATATTGTGGTTATTATGATGCTAGGACAACGTTTGCACTGTGTGTATGTACCTTGAATCTAAAACCTATGTCTCATGGACATAAAATGTTACATCGGACGAATATTTAATAATTATTTCACAAGGAACTGATCATGTAATCTACAAATCACAAACACAGAGGCACATACACCAGCATACACACAATGGAGCGCACGCACGCACCCACGCACCAACACAGACATACCAGCACAAGCAAATAGCTTAATTTCAACGGTGATACTATGGGGGTGGGATGGTGGGAACTTGGAGAACACCCCAAGCGTCTGCTTGGACAGTTGGTACATAGTGTGTCTGTGTGTCCTATTCCCGTGAAACATCGCATGTACCTCAATGTGCTTGAATTTGAACACACACACGCGCACTCACGCACGCACACACGCATGCAGACACACGCGAACGCACAGACACACACACTATCTATCTCTCTCTCTCTCTCTCTCTTTCGTTCGCTCTCTCTTGGAACAACGTAGTTTATGCGGCAAACAATTTCAGTTTCTCACAAGCCATTCGTGATATTTTTTCCACAAAGCCCCAGTTTTTTAAGTAACATTTACCATCAAAATAATGCTTTCTGTTACAGATTTTTGCAATTGAATGGAATGATCTAGATTTTCACTTATTGTACACTTTGCCTCTGTTCTATATTTTATACCTGTCCTATCACACTTTTATGAATTGAAAAGCATTGCTCTGTTTCCCGAACTTATCAGATGGTCCGCTGATGCAGTAGGTCGGGAATGGATTTATATTTTACTTAGATCATCAATGACTTATGACATCAGTGCAGTTATTGTATGACAGGAACTCTTTGATGTGCGAACTAACACTGGCTTCATCAGCAATATTCCAGCAATATGGTGGCAGTCTGTAAATAATCGAGTCTGAACCAGACAATCCGGTGATCAACGCTTTGAGCAAAGTTCTCGCAGTGAGATGCGATGACGTATGTCAACCAAATTAGCAGGCCTGACCACCTGATCCCGTTAATCGCCTGTTACGTCATTAATGGATTGCTGAAGACCAATTGCAACCAATGTTTGCAATACTTTAATTTAGGAGGCTGTAATTTACCTGGGCCTGCTGCTATCTGTGGTTAGACTGATGTTGACATTCCTACATCAAAGTGTAAGGTATCGTAACATTATGAATTGTGGATGATTCCCAAACATTAATGAAGTGAAAAAGGGGAAACCTTCCAGTTTGAAAAATAATTGATCGATGATTTACTGAAGGCCATAAGGGCCTGCGCAAATTTGAAACCACCGGCCTGATACAATAACAACAGTGTTGGGCTTCCGGGGCGACTGTTATTTCGTACGCTGATTGTAACTTGGATCAAATGTTTACGTTCTGTGATTGGGATATACATTTGATAGATGCAGTATGAGAACTACTATTTCTAGAACCGATTTTACAGACGACAGAACTAAACGTAAACTTCACTTGACTTCATAAGACGCAAACTTTCAGAAAATACTCGATGGCAAGTTCTTGACTTGCATGATGCAGGGATGTCGTGTAGCAACACAATGATGACCGTGTCCTAATTCGCCAGGCGTCAATCACACATCGGTTTTTATACATCGTTTGATAACCAGCTCTAGGCAGGAGGACTACAAGTGCCATTCTTAAGAGGAGCGGTGCCAAACACAGTTCTATTCTTACAAATCTGACGTTATAAATGTAAATTTTATTTAGAGACTGTGCTACTATTTTAGCGCGAAAGTCCAATACTTACGACCCTCTTGCAACTAATATCGCTTTGGCAATGGGACACAGTCCCGAAATAATTATCAAAAGTGATCCTATTTAAAGCCATCCTCGATATTTCCAAGGTACACTTTCCGATAAGTCTCCCCTATACCCTGGACGCATCTATGGCCCAAAAACTTTATTACTTCCCTTTGCTGGCTGCGCATTCTGACAGTAGTCAATCAGCTAAGCCGCCGTTACAGCTGAGTTTGCCAGTATCAACAACGGTAGCGGTCGCAGCTGCGAAGATTTGCTCGCAGTGCGACTCAGACCTGGGGGAACTCATACAAACACATTGATAGGTCCGAAAAAATTATAAAATACATGCAAGAACTCCTTCTGTGTCTTTCAGACAACATGTGCACAGTTTTTATCGGTTAGGCAATTTAAAAAGCGAAAGTGAGTTATGATTGGTTCGCTCAACTTCCCAGCGTATACACTTGATTGGATTGAAAGCCAGCGAGGGGAGGTAACAAATTTATCGGGCTTAGCCGTAGATGCGTCCAGGGTATAGTGGAGATTCATCGGAACGAATACCCTGGAGATGTCGAGGATGATTTAAAGCTTCACTTTCGACGAATGCTAAAACTAGTGTTAGCTAATGTCGCTTTATGCAGAGGAACCTGGTCAACTATCAAGCTTTTTTTCACCTTCTCTTTGTGAAGCCTGTTTAACTTACGTCTAAGCTAGCGTTAATTCTAACGTTAGTGGTTGATGTAACCCTTAGCTAACGTGGCTTTGTACAGCGGTGATCTAGTTGGTGATGTATTGATTTAAACACATTTATTTCATGAAAAAGCAAAGACAGAATTTTCATGAACTGGACTGGTCAACAAGCTCAAGAGAACTTACATGAAGACCGCGCGAATATAAATAGATATATGAAACAGTCTCATGACAACATAAGATGATATCTAATGAAAATTGATGTTATGACATGCCGTCAGAAAATTAAAATCATGATGGTTTCATACATTTATGTCGTTTGCGGTCGGGATTCATAGTACTAAAGTTGTTGGTGTTTGTGTGTGTTTTTTTGTTGTTGTTGTTTTCTTTTTATAATTATAGGTTGCAGTGTACGCTTTGCTCAATAAAAGTGCCAAGTTTCAGCCATAAATAGATCGACTGATTTTAAGATATTTGATTGAGTTTGGTTATTCATGGGGGACGTTCCCTTATAAGATTGTTTCTAATGAAGAGCCACTGATATAATAAAATTTATTTACTCTTATAGCATCAACTCTGGGACATACAAAGAAATAATGACGTGCATCTTCGGTAAGATGGCCACACAGACAATCTGCTGTCTCTGATATATGTCTGTTGTATTTGTCAGCATTGAGAACGCTACTTATTCTTCTGTCGCAGAGATCATTATTTCGTTGATCATTATTTCCTTGAACCTTATTTCGTAGATCCTTATTTCGTCGATGAGAACGCTACGTATTCTTCTGTCGCAGAGATCGTTGTTTCCTTGAACCTTATTTCGTGGATCATTATTTCCTTGAACCTTGTTTCGTAGATCCGTATTTCATAGATCCTTATTTCGTCGATGAGAACGCAACTTATTCTTCTGTCGCAGAGATCATCATTTCGTAGATCATTATTTCGTTGATTAAGCACTGCTATGTAATGGTCATCAAATATTACATGAATGGAAGTATCATCGGCAAATAATCGTACATTACTGTCAATGTCTTCAACAATGTCATTTATGTAGACCAAAAACAGAAGCAGTCCTAGAGCAGAGCCTTGCAGGACGCCAGTTTTTACCGGTTTAATATTTGAAGTATAACCATTTATGACCACACGCTGGCATCGATATTCTAAATATCATATGTATTTCAACCATTGTAATAGTGAACCATCAATTCACAACATTTTAGCTAATGTACGAGACCTCTGTGCCACACTCTGTCAAAAGCATATCGTCCATTGCCTTGGCGATGAAATTATAGAAATATGTCAACTGATTCACGCAACCTGGATAAGGTTTTATTGTCTCCAAAATAACTGATAACATGTTTGAATATACATTGCCCAAATATTTTAGACACACAGCTAGTTAGAGCTACTGGTCTGTAATTTATACAATCATTTACTCTTCCCTTTTTTGAATCGGTGATGTATTTGTCCGTACGACATCGTATCCTGCGAGCGTGGGACGCTGCTTAATATGAATGTTTATTGGAAGCAAACAGAGCATCACAAATTAAATGAATAGGTCTTTTGTTATGGAAATATGATTTAGTGAATTTGAAAATTGTGAATGTAACATCTGTTCTCAAATAACAATCTGTTTAGAAACGCATCGTTACTGATTCTCGCCAATGGAAGGCATGATGTTGTTCACACTGGATTGTCTGATCCAGACTCGATTATTTTACAGCCATAACGTGTACATCTTAATGAATGTAGGTCGGTTGTTTGTCTGTGATGCATTTAGTTACCAGCAGGCAGCCAAAGGTACTAGTCGGAACACTGAATCTGCCTAATTCTCCAATTTCCCGTTAAGACTGGCCATGCTTGGGATTCTTCATCACTTTAAGTCCATAAAAAGCGCTTTCAGACGGAAATATGTGTACATACCTGCAATTTTATATACATAGACTACATTAGCTGGCTAACATACATATTTGTAGCCCATAAAGGACAAGGGGCGTGTTTAGTCATACTTGTCAATTGTTTAATCCTTTAAGGCGACCTTGCCCTTGCCCTTGCCCGTGCCTCAAGGCCAAACCAAACAGACAGGGAGAGACGTGCGTCAGGTATACTTGACGGTGATCTTTGAAGTATTGCTGTGACAGTATTGGTTGTCTCACCATTCCAGTGAATTTCGCTCATGACGAGTTCAGCACTTACTGAATATATTGTGTTCCAGTTCACCACTTACTAAACTAAGAACTAGTCTCTGAAATGAACATATTTTACTCAAACATTGTTCATAGTAAAAATAAACAATATATTGAAATGGAGCCCTTAGACTTTCTTCTGAAGCTAAGTGTTAAGGTAATCTAGACTTGCCACGTTTTCTAGACTTGCGTGGTCTTTCTTGGATATATATACTTCAGAGTCTGTACGACAGACTAACCACTTACTGAATATATTGTGTTCGAGTTCACCGCTTGCTGGGTATATTGAGTTCGAGTTCGCCACTTGCGGAACATATTAACTGTGTTCGAGTTCACCGCTTGCTGGGTATATTGAGTTCGAGTTCGTCACTTGCTGAACATATTAACTGTGTTCGAGTTCGCCGCGTGCTGGATTTACTTTGCTTATTATTGAACATTAGAACGCGATCGTACCATGCGTATCTGAACACTGAATTACGACAGTCGTCGTGTTTAGACAACAAGGACTGGTCGATACAGACTCAGCAGAATGTATCTGAGTGGGGCATTCATGCTTAACTGCGGCATGGTATCTCAGTGACCTAGCACTATAAAACCAGCTCAGCAGCCACTCATACACAGGCATGCAACTCAGGCATGCTCGTCTCATTGCGAGGATCAAAGGATTTTTTTTAAAAATATGAAAATTTTGAGATGGCCCTCAGAAACCCATGCTTGCCATAAAAGGCGACTGTGCTTGTCGTAAGAGGCAACTAACGGGATCGGGTGGTCAGGCTTGCTGACTGGGTTGACACATGTCATCGGTTCCCGATTGCACAGATCGATGCTCATGTTGTCGATCACTGGATTGTCTAGTCCAGACTCGATTATTAACAGACCGCCGCCATATAGTTGGAATATTGCTGAGTGTGGCATAAAATTAAACTCACTCAGTCTTTATTGTTATTTCTGCAAGTCGATTGAAAACCGATTTGACCCTCAACTAAACGATCTTGACACAAATGGCGGGCGATAGCAAGCGTCGACCAATGCGATCGTCCGTACTTTCACAGACTTTCGACCATAACAGCGATAAGACACCGTTCTGAAACGCGACCAAATATGATGCATTCGCGGAAATTTATATACTACTAGTCTTTAAGAAATCTTTAAGTTGTCTTTTAAGTATTTAAAAATGCCAAAAGTTACTCTAAAACCAGAAGTTTCATGGCACGATTGGTCCACTGGTGTATTTTAATTATTTAACACTTGTCATCATAGTCTTTCACAAAAGCCGCCATTGACAGGTTGGACATGACAGACAGTGACATTCAGGAAGCACAGGACGGTGTTTGGCATTAATAAAAGGACCTAAAATAGTTATTGTTCATACAATCTTACATTCATAATTAACCATGGTTTCACAAAAAAGTATTCAGCATCGTTTCATTAAGTACACTTCATTACTCACGCACACAAAATGCAGATGGCAACATTACTTAGTGACTCACTAAACACTCATCTAAAGAATGGCTTCATTAAAACTCAGGCATGCACAACACCCTAACACTGGATAGAGTATTACCGATAAAAAATAGGGGAACTGATGAACTGACAGCGAATGTGAAATTGCTCTGAATGTCCACTAAATCAAATCTAGGGGTGAAGTTGAATATCTGGTGTGTCTACCATGTTGGGCAACACATTCACGACACCTCGTTGGCATGCTGTTAATGAATTTCCGGATGGTTGTCCGTGTTATTGCCCGCCATTCGTCCTGAAGAACTGCACCAAGTTGGGTCAGGTTGACGGGTGCGTGGTCCCTGGGTCCCCTGAGAATGTCATCTACATATTCAGTTGAGATCAGTCCAGTGTCTGTATACCCTCTCATCGGAGATAAGCTGTGGCAATTTAGGCCCGATCCTGTCGTGGTGTCGTTGATTTCGGTCTACCACGCCCACGTGTCATTGCAACCCCACCTGTTTGACGGTACATCTCCAACAGGCGTGAAATTACACTTTCTGATTTACCCAACATTCGGGCAACGTGACACAATGATGGGAACACTAAACACTAAATTTAAGGAAGAATAAGGATAGAAATAACAACAGACGTCTGGTTTGAAATACCTACCTAATCACACACGCGCGCTCACGCACGCACGCACGCACGCACGCACGCTCACACACCGATCAAGGTTATTAAGGTCGTTATAAACTGTATGAAACTGGCCCCCGCTGTACTCCAGTTTGATTCCAAGCATGTCGTAACTGGCGCACATGACGCGTATATCGAGTTGTATGTACGTTAAACAATGTAACCCAGTCGCACCATACGACATCATGATGTTTATAAGCTTACATCACGTGTTTCATGCATGCTAGACAAACACACTGAATGAGTCACTTCGTGTCCCTGCGATTCTGCTCAACAGAGACCTAGGTGACTAGAGTATTATAGTAGAGGTGTCAGTGAAGAGAGGACAATGTCGTGACACTCTTGTATAAATAGAGAAGAAAATAATGTAACACCGCTGTATTAGTAGAGAGGGCAATAGTGTGACACAGCTGTATAAGTAGAGGGCAATAGTGTGACACTGTTGTATATGTAGAGAGGACAATAACTTGATACTGCTGTATATGTAGAGAGGGCAATGGTGTGACACTGTTGTATAAGTAGAGAGGACAATAGCTTGATACTGATGTATATGTAGAGCGGGCAATAGTATGACACTGTTGTATATGTAGAGAGGGCAATAGCATGACACTGTTGTATATGTAGAGAGGGCAATAGTGTGACACTGTTGTATATGTAGAGAGGGCAATGGTGTGACACTGTTGTATATGTAGAGAGGACAATAACTTGATACTGCTGTATATGTAGAGAGGGCAATGGTGTGACACTGTTGTATATGTAGAGAGGGCAATAGTGTGACACTGTTGTATATGTAGAGAGGGCAATGGTGTGACACTGTTGTATATGTAGAGAGGACAATAACTTGATACTGCTGTATATGTAGAGAGGGCAATGGTGTGACACTGTTGTATATGTAGAGAGGGCAATAGTGTGACACTGTTGTATAAATAGGGAGGACAATAGTGTGACACTGTTGTATATGTAGAGAGGACAATAACTTGATACTGCTGTATATGTAGAGAGGGCAATGGTGTGACACTGTTGTATATGTAGAGAGGGCAATAGTGTGACACTGTTGTATATGTAGAGAGGGCAATGGTGTGACACTGTTGTATATGTAGAGAGGACAATAACTTGATACTGCTGTATATGTAGAGAGGGCAATGGTGTGACACTGTTGTATATGTAGAGAGGGCAATAGTGTGACACTGTTGTATATGTAGAGAGGGCAATGGTGTGACACTGTTGTATATGTAGAGAGGGCAATAGTGTGACACTGCTGTATATGTAGAGAGGGCAATGGTGTGACACTGTTGTATATGTAGAGAGGGCAATAGTGTGACACTGTTGTATATGTAGAGAGGACAATAACTTGATACTGCTGTATATGTAGAGCGGGCAATAGTATGACACTGTTGTATATGTAGAGAGGGCAATAGTGTGACACTGTTGTATATGTAGAGAGGGCAATAGTATGACACTGTTGTATATGTAGAGAGGGCAATGGTGTGACACTGTTGTATATGTAGAGAGGGCAATAGTGTGACACTGTTGTATATGTAGAGAGGGCAATGGTGTGACACTGTTGTATATGTAGAGAGGACAATAACTTGATACTTCTGTATATGTAGAGCGGGCAATAGTATGACACTGTTGTATATGTAGAGAGGACAATAGCTTGATACTGCTGTATATGTAGAGAGGGCAATAGTGTGACACTGTTGTATATGTAGAGAGGGCAATGGTGTGACACTGTTGTATATGTAGAGAGGACAATAACTTGATACTTCTGTATATGTAGAGCGGGCAATAGTATGACACTGTTGTATATGTAGAGAGGGCAATAGCATGACACTGTTGTATATGTAGAGAGGGCAATGGTGTGACACTGTTGTATATGTAGAGAGGGCAATGGTGTGACACTGTTGTATATGTAGAGAGGACAATAACTTGATACTGCTGTATATGTAGAGAGGACAGTAGTGTCACACTGTTGTATAAGTAGAGAGGACAATAGCTTGATACTGCTGTATATGTAGAGAGGGCAATAGTGTGACACTGTTGTATATGTAGAGAGGGCAATGGTGTGACACTGTTGTATATGTAGAGAGGACAATAACTTGATACTTCTGTATATGTAGAGCGGGCAATAGTATGACACTGTTGTATATGTAGAGAGGGCAATAGCATGACACTGTTGTATATGTAGAGAGGGCAATAGCATGACACTGTTGTATATGTAGAGAGGGCAATGGTGTGACACTGTTGTATATGTAGAGAGGACAATAACTTGATACTGATGTATATGTAGAGAGGGCAATGGTGTGACACTGTTGTATAAGTAGAGAGGACAATAGCTTGATACTGATGTATATGTAGAGAGGGCAGTAGTGTCACACTGTTGTATAAGTAGAGAGGACAATAGCTTGATACTGCTGTATATGTAGAGCAGGCAATAGTGTGACACTGTTGTATAAGTAGAGAGGACAATAGCTTGATACTGCTGTATATGTAGAGAGGACAATAGCTTGATACTTCTGTATATGTAGAGAGGGCAATAGTGTGACATTGTTGTATAAATAGGGAGGACAATAGCTTGATACTGCTGTATATGTAGAGAGGGCAATAGCATGACACTGTTGTATATGTAGAGAGGACAGTAGCGTGACACTGTTGTATATGTAGAGAGGGCAGTAGTGTGACACTGTTGTATATGTAGAGAGGACAATAGCTTGATACTTCTGTATATGTAGAGAGGGCAATAGTGTGACATTGTTGTATAAATAGGGAGGACAATAGCTTGATACTGCTGTATATGTAGAGAGGGCAATAGTGTGACACTGTTGTATATGTAGAGAGGACAATAGCTTGATACTGCTGTATATGTAGAGAGGGCAGTAGTGTCACACTGTTGTATAAGTAGAGAGGACAATAGCTTGATACTGCTGTATATGTAGAGCAGGCAATAGTGTGACACTGTTGTATAAGTAGAGAGGACACTAGCTTGATACTTCTGTATATGTAGAGAGGGCAATAGTGTGACATTGTTGTATAAATAGGGAGGACAATAGCTTGATACTGCTGTATATGTAGAGAGGGCAATAGCATGACACTGTTGTATATGTAGAGAGGACAGTAGCGTGACACTGTTGTATATGTAGAGAGGGCAGCAGTGTGACACTGTTGTATATGTAGAGAGGACAATAGCTTGATACTTCTGTATATGTAGAGAGGGCAATAGTGTGACACTGTTGTATAGATAGGGAGGACAATAGCTTGATACTGCTGTATATGTAGAGAGGGCAATAGTGTGACACTGTTGTATATGTAGAGAGGACAATAGCTTGATACTGCTGTATATGTAGAGAGGGCAGTAGTGTCACACTGTTGTATACATAGGGAGGACAATAGCTTGATACTGCTGTATATGTAGAGAGGGCAATAGTGTGACACCGTTGTATAAGTAGAGAGGACAATAGCTTGATACTACTGTATATGTAGAGCGGGCAATAGGATGACACTGTTGTATATGTAGAGAGGGCAACAGTGTGACACTGTTGTATAAGTAGAGAGGACAATAGCTTGATACTGCTGTATATGTAGAGCGGGTAATAGTGTGACACTGTTGTATAAATAGGGAGGACAATAGTGTGACAGTGTTGTATATGTAGAGAGGACAATAGCTTGATACTGCTGTATATGTAGAGATGGCAGTAGTGTGACACTGTTGTATAAGTAGAGAGAACAATAGTTTGATACTGCTGTATATGTAGAGAGGGCAATAGTGTGACACTGTTGTATATGTAGAGAGGGCAACAGTGTGACACTGTTGTATAAGTAGAGATGACAATAGCTTGATACTGCTGTATATGTAGAGCGGGTAATAGTGTGACACTGTTGTATAAATAGGGAGGACAATAGTGTGACACTGTTGTATATGTAGAGAGGACAATAGCTTGATACTGCTGTATATGTAGAGAGGGCAATAGTGTGACACTGTTGTATATGTAGAGAGGGCAATAGTGTGACACTGTTGTATAAGTAGAGAGGACAATAGCTTGATACTGCTGTATATGTAGAGAGGGCAGCAGTGTGACACTGTTGTATATGTAGAGAGGGCAACAGTGTGACACTGTTGTATAGGTAGAGAGAACAATAGCTTGATACTGCTGTACATGTAGAGCGGGCAATAGTGTGACACTGTTGTATATGTAGAGAGGGCAACAGTGTGACACTGTTGTATAAGTAGGGAGGACAGTAGCTTGATACTGCTGTATATGTAGAGCGGGCAATAGTGTGACACTGTTGTATATGTAGAGAGGGCAACAGTGTGACACTGTTGCATAAGTAGAGAGGGCAACAGTGTGACACTGTTGTATAAGTAGAGAGGACAATAGCTTGATACTGTTGTATATGTAGAGCGGGCAATAGTGTGACACTGTCGAATATGTAGAGCGGGCAATAGTGTGACACTGTTGTATATGTAGAGCGGGCAATAGTGTGACACAGTTGTATATGTAGAGCGGGCAATAGTGTGACACAGTTGTATATGTAGAGCGGGCATTAATGTGACACTGTTGTATAAGTAGAGAGGACAATAGCTTGATACTGATGTATATGTAGAGCGGGCAATAGTATGACACTGTCGTATATGTAGAGAGGGAAGTAGTGTGACACTGTTGTACAAGTAGAGAGGACAATAGCCTGATACTGCTGTATATGTAGAGCGGGCAATAGTATGACACTGTTGTATATGTAGAGAGGGCAGTAGTGTGACACTGTTGTATAAGTAGAGAGGACAATAGCTTGATACTGCTGTATATGTAGAGAGGGCAATAGTGTGACACTGTTGTATATGTAGAGAGGGCAACAGTGTGACACTGTTGTATAGGTAGAGAGGACAATAGCTTGATACTGCTGTATGTGTAGAGCGGGTAATAGTGTGACACTGTTGTATAAACAGGGAGGACAATAGTGTGACAGTGTTGCATATGTAGAGAGGACAATAGCTTGATACTGCTGTATATGTAGAGAGGGCAATAGTGTGACACTGTTGTATATGTAGAGAGGGCAATAGCTTGATACTGCTGTATATGTAGAGCAACCAATAGTGTGACACTGTCGTATAAGTAGAGAGGACAATAGCTTGTTACTGCTGTATATGTAGAGCGGGCAATAGCATGACACTGTTGTATATGTAGAGAGGGCAACAGTGTGACACTTGTATAAGTAGAGAGGACAATAGTGTGACACTGCTGTATATGTAGAGAGGGCAACAGTGTGACACTGTTGTATATGTAGAGAGGGCAACAGTGTGACACTGCTGTGTATGTAGAGAGGGCAACAGTGTGACACTGCTGTATATGTAGAGAGGGCAGTAGTGTGACACTGCTGTATAAGTAGAGAGGACAATAGCTTGATACTGCTGTATATGTAGAGAGGGCAGTAGTGTGACACTGTTGTATATGTAGAGAGGACAATAGCTTGATACTGCTGTATATGTAGAGCAGCCAATAGTGTGACACTGCTGTATATGTAGAGAGGGCCATAGTGTGACACTGTCGTATAAGTAGAGAGGACAATAGCTTGATACTGCTGTATATGTAGAGCGGGCAATAGTATGACACTGTTGTATATGTAGAGAGGGCAACAGTGTGACACTTGTATAAGTAGAGAGGACAATAGTGTGACACTGCTGTATATGTAGAGAGGGCAACAGTGTGACACTGTTGTATAAGTGGAGAGGACAATAGCTTGATACTTCTGTATATGTAGAGAGGGCAATAGTGTGACACTGCTGTATAAGTAGAGAGGGCAACAGTGTGACACTGCTGTATATGTAGAGAGGGCAACAGTGTGACACTGTTGTATATGTAGAGAGGGCAACAGTGTGACACTGTTGTATATGTAGAGAGGGCAACAGTGTGACACTGCTGTATATGTAGAGAGGGCAGTAGTGTGACACTGCTGTATAAGTAGAGAGGACAATAGCTTGATACTTCTGTATATGTAGAGAGGGCAATAGTGTGACACTGTTGTATGTGTAGAGCGGGCAAGAGTGTGACACTGTTGTATATGTAGAGAGGGCAATAGTGTGACACTGTTGTATATGGAGATCGGGCAACAGTGTGACACTCTTGTATATGTAGAGCGGGCAATAGTGTGAAACTGTTGTATATGTAGAGAGGGCAATAGTGTGACACAGTTGTATATGTAGAGAGGGCAATAGTGTGACACTGTTGTATAAGTAGGGAGGACAATAGCTTGATGCTGCTGTATATGTAGAGCGGGCAATAGTGTGACACCGTTGTATATGTAGAGAGGGCAGTAGTATGACACTGGTGTATATGTAGAGAGGGCAGTAGTGTGACACTGTTGTGTAAGTAGAGAGGTCAATAGCTTGATACTTCTGTATATGTAGAGAGGGCAGTAGTGTGACACTGCTGTATAAGTAGAGAGGGCAACAGTGTGACACTGCTGTATATGTAGAGAGGGCAACAGTGTGACACTGTTGTGTATGTAGAGAGGGCAATAGTGTGACACTGCTGTATATGTAGAGAGGGCAGTAGTGTGACACTGCTGTATATGTAGAGAGGGCAAGAGTGCGACACTGCTGTATAAGTAGAGAGGGCATTAGCTGGACACTGTTGTATATGTAGAGCGGGCAACAGTGTGACACTGTTGTATAAGTAGAGAGGACAATAGCTTGATACTGTTGTATATGTAGAGGGGGCAACAGTGTGACACCGCTGTATATGTAGAGAGGGCAACAGTGTGACACTGTTGTATACGTAGAGAAGGCAATAGTATGACAATGTCGGTAAGTAGAGAGGGCAATAGTGTAGCGGTGTAAACGTGAGATGGACACTATTCAGAAAGTGTTTGTCATCGTCTTAAATTAGTTCAGAAGACACCTCGCGGAATGTTTTGTGAAACATGAAGGAGACCGACCTTGATAATCTTGCCACTCGTTAACTCTCGTTACAGTACTGAGTCAACATCATGACATATCTCTCTTCTCGAATTTAAAGCAATTCATTCACAAAGGTCAAGTATCAGGCCCCACAAGTGGGAGCTGAAACACAAACACGTCAATATATCAGCTGTATGGGTATTTTACTGTTAAACAAAGAGGTGTTGAGAAGCGCTCCAGGTCCGAGTATATGTATTTAGACACG
Organism: Haliotis asinina; assembly: GCF_037392515.1. Classification (NCBI taxonomy): domain Eukaryota; kingdom Metazoa; phylum Mollusca; class Gastropoda; order Lepetellida; family Haliotidae; genus Haliotis; species Haliotis asinina. The sequence continues at coordinate 73,728,246 of NC_090283.1, read as the reverse complement.
GTCAAAATGTTTAGAATCTAAACACATTCAAAACGCGGTGGGCGAGCGGGGGCGCAGTGGGCGAGCTGGCTGAAGCGCCAGTGATCCAGAGAGGTTGAGGTGTCGGGATCGAGCCTACCTGTGACCGGGATGGGGGGTGGAGAATGGAACCCGAACTCAAACCAACCCCATAAAAATAACATAAGTACATAAAGTTATTCCAGTTCCTGTCGTTTTAGGAGTTTCATACACTGTCAACGCGATGTAAAAAAAAAGACGATTGGCATACACCACCTTGTGTTGCGTGACCCCATTCAGAAGTGACCGGATCATGTGATCTGAGGTCATGCATACGAATCGCTCGCTCACGTGATCTCTAAGACACCCCATCGGTCTTCCCAACACCCTGAATAAGAACGCATCGTTTATCTGACAGGTGTGAGGTAATTATAACACAGGGCTACCAGAATGTTTTCACATAGGTTTCTGTTAAAGCAACGTCACACATTTCAGAGCAATTTTTTTTCATGTGATTCGAAGTAATTTCAGAATGATTGAGAAACACGTGTCCCAAAGATTACATTGAGAGACTATAATTTTTTTCACGTTTCGTTCCTTTTTAACTGTAATTAGGGATGCGTGCATTAGGGAAGAAAGTTGATCTTTGATTGTTTGTTTGTTTGTTTGTTTGTTTGTTTGTTTGTTTGTTTGTTTGTTTGTTGGATGCCGGACTCATCAACATTGCAGGCACATATGAAGACGGTCTGTAAATCATCGAGAGTTGATCAGACAGCCGAGTGATCGACTTCATGAGCACCGATCTATGCAATTTTGATACGCTGACAATCAAGTCAGCGAGTCTGGCCACTTGACCCCGTTAGTCGCCTTTTGCGATAATCGTTGCATTATGCGGATATTCCAACGTATGCATGACGCTGAGCATCTGGTAATCATCCCACACAGATACTGTGGTTCTCTGTATCATTAACAGAGCTGGTCAGATTGTTCCAGTTTCATCTCTATAAATAATGATAACTGATGTTCAGTAATCCACAGTCAGGAATTATCACCATTACGTGATCTTTTACATCATATGGAGACAGTTTAGTCATTTATTCGAAATTATACTGTGTCATGGACTTTTGACACCCTAGAAATTTACACCCATTGGTGAAACAATATGCCATCATCAGTGATAATGTATAGTTTTAAATGACACGGTTAGCAATGTTGATAGAAACAGACACAGGCAGGCAAATGTACGGTGGCCCATAAGGACCAGTCGTCTGTTTTAGTCATGCCGATTTATCACCGCTGAATTCTACACGTTGTTTTTCAGATTTTTAAATAGTGCATTTTAAATATATTATATGAATACTGAAACATCGACATCAACAAAGAGTAAAATAATAGCAACATTTTGACGACAACAATGAACATTGTTAATATATCTTATAAACAAAGTATAAAAACAGCCATGTTTGTTATTATATTTTCTCTGTAAAAGACATATTCTAGTAATTTTATTATGTTCGGTTTCATCTGGGATTCGAACCCACACTCTTAGAGTCAGGAACGCCAGCACGCAAATGCAGCCATCTAACCCACTCATCCACCGCGTTTCCGGTCAAAATGGATGTCGGTAGTCTTGATCATGAATTTTGTGTACCCTTCTGACAAGTTGCTTTATTTGCGGACGGAAACGGTTGGGAAAATAGATGTTTCGTGTATACATGAGGGGAATGACGGTTTGGAGTCTACCAATGGTGACCTGCTTTGATACAGTTTTTTTGTTTTAGAATAATCCCCTCACAGTTCCATGCATCTGTACTGGCTATGTTTGAGAGCTTGTACACTCTACTATTAAAAGGCGTCCTCGGGATGGTGTGAACAGTCCTCCACAATAGAAATGACGTCACCATTTGCCAAGTGCTTGCTCGACTTACCATTATTCCCAGAAATAAGGTTCTAATTTGTGATATATATGTCTACAAAATAGCATACGGGATCGTGAAGGAGCCCAGAACAATTCTTAATTTGTTCTTTCTTCAAGATGATCACTGTTCATGACAGTGCTGGACTTATCCAACTGCAGCATTAAACAACAATCCATACCTCAGGAAAATCTAGACTTTTTCATATAAGGTAGACTAACGTTTAGTCTCTAAATATATGTAATTTTGACACAAACAAATAATTCCTTTTAAATTATAAAAGGGGCAAGTGAACTGTAAGAGATCTAAATTTGCTTCATTTATGGCTTTAGCATTGTTAAAAGGGCAAGGCAGAAGGGAAGATAATATTCCAGTACAGTGAGAAAGGCTACATTCACGGCCTTAGCACTACAGATAGGGATGGGCGAGAAGGAGCCACTTTAGTTCAGAGACAGTGAGACAGTCTAATCCAGACAGTTCACCAAACACAGTTCCCAAACCAGGATTAATGTGATCAATCAGAAATCGATCGCAAGAGATATCCAATTATTACCAACACCGAAGTGGCGGAGAAGCCTCACGTCCACAATAAGCTTCGTAATTCTGGACATTGTGGCTAATCAGTATCAACACTGATCTGTCCGAGAGTTCCGAAATAGCCTAGCTTCAAGTCTATTGAAGACAAGCCCATGTATGTTCAGGTATTCTGTACATATATAATCAGAAATTCTAGACCATGGTGGATGGTGGTCTTTTAATGGAAATCGTGTTCTCGGTATCTATATGGTCTGAAATTGTGATTTAAAGTAACACTCACCTCCTCTGAGAGAGTGAGTATGGTTTTACGCCGCTTTTATGTATTTTCCAGCATAATGAATCGGGGGGCACCAGAAATGGGCTTCACTCATTGTACCCATGTGGGAAATCGAACCCGGGTCTTCAGGGTGACGAACAAACGCTTTAACCACAAGGCTACCTCACCGCCTCTAATCTCGTTGGAGACTTGTGCAAGTCTTATTCCATAACCAAGACATGAGACGAGACGTTAAGGTGCTATTAATAGTTCATGGGTCAATGGTATCTGGCTGAAATGCTCTTCTGGAACTCCCACGTATAGATCTAGATGAACGAGTTGCCGTGGAATAGTGCTGTGTAATGGTGTATATGATAAGACCCAGAGTCCCTGAACTATAACAATTTCTCTTATATCCATCATATGTGTGTGCGGAGAGAGAGACAGAGAGAGAGAGAGACAGAGAGAGAGACACCGTATGTATGGTTTCGAGAATAAGGGTCCAGATTGTAAGTCGCATATCTGCCTTTAGAACCCGGCAGGAGATACAAGCAAAGGGGCCGGCAGCCAACGGGAAGAGCATGGACAGACCAGCAGAAGGCAAGTCAAGGAAAGACGAGCACTGGCTAGACAATCTAGCAACCTACTGTCCACGTGTCGGGCTGATTTCGTTGCCCTCACCTGATATTGTTTATCGGAGTCCGTGTAAACAGTTCGTCCGACGGACAACACGAACCTGTTAGGCAATGACTACTAATGGAGCTGACAAATTGGCATGATAATTAAGTGTGTCTAAATATCTTATTATTGCCACTGGCGTAATGATTACCAAACTGACATAGTACTATATCTATTTATGATGCATGTTGAACTCAACAAATATGCCTAATCAAGATAGTATTTCTTAGTGCTACACTGATCCATTCTAAGAAATAGTTATCTACTTGAGGATGAGCTGTTCTCTCAGCCAGCCAGCCAGCTCCCTCCCTCCCTTTTGGCAACATTAAATCGCTCGGTATTAATTAATCACGTGTTTATAAAGAATAACTTTGGTGTTCCGCTTAAGACTAACCACAAGTCTTTCATATGTAATAGTTAAAAGAGTACAAAAACTGTACGTTTAGTCGTTCTGTAAGCGTGGGCTAGTACAAGCAGCCACACATACACGCTGCACGCTGTCATTTGAGGGGAAATATTCTCAAGTACGATAGTAACACTTATTTCCCCTCACCTCGCCTATTTCACTAATACCTACCAGCGAATCACTACAACAAGCAATGTAAACAAACAATTGTCTCATTGTTAAGACGCAACCTTTTTTCACTCAGTCAATATTCCATTCATTTACTATTCTTTCGACATATTTTCTCATTCTTTCTAACCCTGAATGAATGAATTCACTTGAATTGGGCAGTTAATTCAATAAAGGTCTGGTCTTCTCTTACAAATGATGACCTACTCAAAGAACATAGTTTTTATCAACTGCTATATGAATTACACATGAAGAGTTTGCGTTGAAAGGTTTTTATGGATTAATTAATTCAAAAGTGGTGAAAAAAGTGGTGTCTTTTCCAAAGAATTGGTGTATGTGACACAATATGCATTCATTACTTGACAGATAATCACCTAAATTTACTTTAAGTCTCATGTCCAGATTTGGTGCACTTTTCAATACATCATTACGTTAAAGAGCCCGAATCACTTGAGTATGTTGATTCGATATTGTTTGATATCTTGATCATCTTGATCGTTATTGAAGTCATATTAAATGAATGAATGAATGAATGAAATGTGGTTGTGTTGCAGTTATTTACCTTTGAGTTAGTGACCAAATTATCAGTCTTAAATGAACTCAACTGACTGTACCTGTTATGGGATTATACTTCGATAAAAACTAAAAAAGCCATGCTGTGGTTGTTATGCCCGAAATAAAAATTAAGGTAAAATATACATTTAATACGTGTTTGGAGTGCTGAGTTGCAGACACTTCAAATGACCTTTAAAAATTATGTCTACATAACATTATGTGGCTGGTTATGATTCTCCATTTTTGATAAGATCAACGGAGTATTTATGGAAATGAAATTTTACTACACGTGACTGCAATCCAGATGCCATTACAGTTACGTGAACTGCACACATGACAAAGCCTATGCGTTGATGAAAGATGACGTCTACGGTTTTAAACTCAAATATAGAGAAAACTAAACTATGTCCCATGTAATACCATATTTATGAAAAGAGTGAATGGTTTGGTATTTAACGAGTGAAAGCGACTTAGATACCAAAAATACCATTCACGAGTTTCATAAATGTGGTGTTACATGGGACATAGTTTAGTATTTTAATTATTACTCGAGCAAAGTACTTCTTTCCTACAAGTGTGGTGACACTCAGCTTTCCGCGAGTCAAGTAAGGTCTAATACTACTGTGACAGAGTATTAGCACTGTGACGTCATAACTTTGACGTCATTCATAAGGCATCACGCGATGTTAGTATACTATGTGTAATAACTTTATAAAATTATTAAACAGTGATATCTTCAACGGGCGAGTAATAAAATGATTTATCATACAACGGACAGGTGGTCTTGAGTTCGAATTACTGAATAAACATATCCATTGATCCATCTACCTGTTGGTCTATCCAAGACACAAATATGATAGGTAGGTACTATTTTCCCAACATGGCGTCTCCCTTATCAGTTAAACACCGGCAACGAGGAAAAACTTACCTGGATAATTGTCATAATACTAAAAATCTGCTTCTTTCTTGGCTGAAGCTAAGGCATATTATGAGTTTGAGCAGCTTTAGAAATATAATAGCGGAAAATGCCCGTGCCGTACATTGGAAGGGCATTTCATCATTTTCATCTGTTGCGCATGACCAGGATATGTCCGAAATTTTACATTGTGTCATTCGTTGTCGATGTCCATTTTCGATTTTTCTGTTTTAAAATTGGTAATAACTTGTATTTCGGGTAACTGCAACAACTGATTCTGGTAATTACCACTTTTTTTGGTAAATACCACCTTTGAAATTGGCAATTACCTTTTATAAAACTGGTTATTGCCACTTTATTCTATTTACACCAACTGACACGCACTTTATAAGCTAGTGGACATGTACTCAATACGTCTGTGGAGATGTACTTCATACGTCAGTGGAGATTCTTACGTCAGTGGAGATGTACTTCATACGTCAGTGAAGATGTACTTTATACGTGAGTGGAGATGCATTTCATGCGTCAGTGGAGATGTATTTCATACGTCAGTAAAGTTGTACTTCATACGTCAGTGGAGATGCACTTCATGTGACAGCTGACATGTACTAGTACTTCATACGTCAGTGGAGATGTATTCATACGTCAGAGGAGATCTACTTCATACGTCAGTGGGCATGTATTTCGTACGTCAGTGGACACTCACTTCATAAATCAGAAGTGCTTGTCGGCCGGCATGCAGGGTAATAAAAACACTCTTAACGATGTTTGGTATGACGAACTGGAGTCGAACCAATGACGTTCCACACTCTGGGCAAACACTCCTTCCATTAAGCCACAGAGACTTATATCGGTTGAAATTCATTGTTCTGCAGCTGTGCTAATGCTTGCATGTCAGCTCATTTTCACATACTATTCGTCACAGACTGTGAAACATGACATGGGAACAGAAGCGATCTAGTTGAGAGATTGTTGCCTGGTTCTTGTTTTCTCAAGGGGTCGTGTGGTAGTCCAGTCGTTAAAGTGTTCGCTTACGACGCCGAAGACCCGGATTCGGTCCCCAAGATGGGTACAATGTGTGAAGCCCAGTCTGGTGTCCGCCACCGTGATATTGTTCGAATATTGCTATATGCGACATGAAGCTAATCTCACTCACATGTTATATAAAACAATAAATCCTTCCTCAGCTTCCTTATTGGCAATCTGTTACAACGGTAGGTGTCATGAGACAGGTGGTGTAAACCGCTTCATGCAGGCAACAGCCGGGTATATCAGCTGGCAAACTGGTATCACTAACTTCTTCTCACCTATCCTCCAAGCCCGGCACTTCACCAGATCATGTTACGAATGGAAATTGTGCAGTCGCCAAACACAGTTCCACGACTGTTTCAAGATATAGGGGTGAGCGATCTACGTGAAGATAATTTTTCTGATTGAGAGCTATCGGCTTTTTGGTTACAACCAGATGACTCTAGCTGCAAACGCCAGCACCCGCCCACGCTAGCTTGTGCCTTCACAAATCCTACAATTGATTTTGGCGATGAACACCGCCCAATTGCGTTTCATTATTGAATTGCATTCGTCCTTACTGATCGCGGAAACAGTAGCAAACAATTAGGTCAAGGAAGTAGATTCATGATCACGCAGTTACGTCTTAACCAGCAAGCTCAATTTGAGGCCCGGATTCTGTTTGTTGTCTGTTCGTCTTTCAAGGTCAGTGACGAGAGGTCATTTAAAGGAGCAGCTTACATTGAGGGCGTCCATGTGTGTGACTGGGTAAATGTTGCTTATGCAAAGTATGCAAATAGTCATGTCTGTGTAGGTTTGCAAACAGGGGTTGATAGCATGAACAACCACCAGCGCCGACGGTGGTGCACAGTGTTTTTTTATTTGTTATTTGACATCGCCCTCGTTATGTGGCGGCAGTCTATAAATATTCGAGTCTCAACCAGAAAAATCTGTGATCAACATCATGATCACCGATCTACGCATTTGAGAAAAAAATGACGTATGTCAACCAAGTCAGCGAGTCTGACCACCTGATCCCGTTAGTCGCCTCTTACGACAACCACGGGTTCTTATTCGGATCATAACGAATTTTAAATTAATCGATTGGACAATATGGGTTGAACGCTAAATTTAATAATGTTTGTTTTGAATAAATTCATTTTGGACGAATCTGAGTCACAAGGTGTATGAAAGTAAACTAAGCATTGGTGTTGAGGTGTGCGCATTAAAACAGTTTTACAAACTGCCAAATGGTAGCTGTGCTGAAAAATATCCCTGCAAACAAACGATAACAACATTACATGTATCTTCGTCGAATTACCATTTCGGTTTGTTTCATTTATGATCAGTTTCGGGACGGTGGGGCAGCCAAGTGGTTAAAGCGTTCCCTCGTCATACCGGGGTTCAAGGCCGGGGTTCGATTCCCTATCAGCACATTCTGCGAAGCCCATTTCTGGTGTCCCCCACCCTGATATTGCTGAATTATTGCTAAAAGCAGCTTAAAACCATACTCACTCTCTCAAAGGAGATGAGTGTTACTTTTAATCACAATTCCTAGATTGTAAGAATATCGAGACCACGTATTCTCATTAAAAGACCACCGTCTGCTGATCAAGAATAATATGTATGGTTACAATCTGGTTGTCAGTGAGAACTGTCATACCTGGTAGAAGTTGATTTCAGGGTTACTGACAAGATTTATCTTCTGTATATAAAAATGATTTACTCATTACAAGAACAATCCATGGCGTTTTTGCTCAGTAACCGAAAACATATATGAAGATCAGACTTGTTTGCATAGACTTGTCGTCAGGAGACTTGAAGCAAGGCGAATTCGGAGCCCTCGGGCTGATCACTTGTAATGCAGCTTGCAATATGTTTAACGAATGATGGCGGCGTTCGCTCGTCATGCCGTCATGGGTACAATGTATGGAGTCCATTGTTAAGTGTCCTATGCCTTCATATCGCTGGAATATTGTTAAATGCCGCGTCAGACTAAACTCACTCACTCACAATAGCCAGTTTCAGACTTGGGAAGGTTTTCCTTTGCCCGTCGTGGAATTCAATGAGTTTGACCGTTTAAAACAATGGCGTATACCAATTTTGTCTATTCTTCATCGAATTATCTCAAGGTAATTTGTCATACATGGATAACCTCTTTATGTCTTGTTCATTCAAACAAATGATGATGGTGGGGTAGCCGAATGGTTAAAGCTTATGTTTGTCACACCAAAGACTGGGTTCGATTCCTGACATGAGTACCGTTTGTGAATATTATTTGAGGTGTTTCCCGCGGTGAGTATTGCCGTACTCACTCATTCTTATGTCTTGTTCATTTAAATGGATGAAGGCGGTGGGGTAGCTTCGTAGATTAAGAGTTCGCTCGTCACGCCGAAGTCCTGAGTACGATTCCTCACATGGGTACGATGTGTGAAGCCCGTTTTAGTTTGAGAATGGGTTTTTAAAGGTCAATTCCCACATCTTATCAAGGATTAAAACATTTTTATTTTAGAATTTTACTTAAATTATTGTTTTCATAGGCCTCTACATTGGTATTTTACGAACGCTTTAAATTTTAATTTGTGATTGTTTCGGTATAGAGTTATGTATTGTAAACAGGTCCTCTGTCTTTACGTTACTAAAAAACTTCGGGCTTCTGCAAATGAAAGTGCCCTGTAAAATTGCGTTCGACTTAAAACATGTGTCGACAAGCCACTCGGGATCGAAAAAATGTATTTCTTGCGTGATTAAACACACTATAGAAAAGAACCCGAAGGTATATGAAATGGAGCATTTGTCTTCATGCATAGCGTTACGTTAAGTAGGGAATACGGTTACTAAAACCGATGATATAATGAGTGAAAAGGTTTAGTTTTAAGTCGCACTATTAAGCACACCTTGGTAATGTTAGGACATCGCGAAAGAAGCGACCCCGCTAGTTGTGAGTCCGAAACTGGCGGACCCCTATGGCGAGACAGGAACACTGTCAACACTGCTACTATGCCCAGACGTTGAAGCAGGTGATTCACAGTCAGTTCGAGAACTACATGAAGATGCCTTTGTAACTCTTGGGGAGGGTGGGGGGTGGAAATAGCCAGATATTTCCAACTCATCAAGTGCCTCATCCCATTGGGACTCTGGATGGAGTACATATCAAAATCCGTGGACACCAATCAGACGATCAATTTCGTATGGCATCACATCAGAGTTACCGGTTGGAGACTTGTACAGTAAGTCCTGGTTTACCATTACCGTGAACTAACAGGCTTACGGATGTTCCATCGAGGAACCCACCTTACTTCATACTGGCCGATGGTTGCCGTCAGAACACTTACGATGAAGCCATGGTCAAAGAGGAACCAAGCAGGAATTCGACCTATAATTACTGTATATCAAAGAAGACGTGTGGTATTAGGTTCACAGGTTGGGGAGTATGATCATTATATATATATGCTGTATCAAGCCCCTGAAAATGTCCAGACCATAACCGAGTGATGAATAGCAACTAGACATCCAGAATGCCGTGAAGATGACAATCACGTCAGTTTAGGTAGATAGAGACAAGGGATAGAACTATATAAACAACGCTGGTCTGGGGCCTCCAAAACTGGTCGCGATCAAGGGAATAGCTCGGGGAACGCATGTTAAGATTGTGCGACTGGCCTACGAGTTTATTGAGACAATACTGCTGGCAATTTCGGTACCTCACTGCGATTGACACCAGTCTCACAACTTCTGCGAGAGTGAAGAACCATTCTCTTAACTCACCAAACCTAAGGCGGGGAGTGATGGCGATCACAGAACTTTCGGTGAGACCAGTCACCGCTACCCAGTGTATGAAATAATTTTCAGAATCACTAGCAAACCAGGCTAGGAAGTTTTAAAAGTTACCAGTCCGAATGAAAGTTTACTAGTCAAAGTAAATAAAGATACAAAACTCTCAAAAGTAGTTACTTATTATTTTTTTCATAAAATTTAAAGTGAAACATTATACAGATTCTTTCTTTCATAAACTTCATAGTGAAACATCAACGTTACAAATTGTCAGGACCAGATGATTCAGCACAAATTTCAGATTTATATCTATTCGAACAGAGTCCAGTTAAACATTCTTGTCAGTCACTCATAATGGAAACGAGACCATGGCACCATCTGCAAATGATGAAGGATGCGCCGACAATTTTGACTGGTGTTTATATCTTAACAAATCTTATGACGTGCGTAGTTTCAGTAAGCTCAGAAATGTCGGTTTCAAAACAAAACAAAAAATGTTAAAAGAATTAGGAATTTTTTAATGAAAAAAAAGGCCACGAACAGAATTGTTCATAGACTAATTCACACCAGCAAAACAGGACCTAGATTTTCGCAGTTCTCTTATAGTCGTAAGTTAATGTTAATGTATGGCACTTACGACAGTCTTAGCGATAAGAGAGCTTCGAAAATCTAGGCCCAGGCTACACTGATTATATTTTTACTAGCCCGGGAAAGTTTTAGCTAGCATCGGGCTACCGGTCTAGTGGTTATTTCGAACGCTGTTGCTACCCCACCACGACATTATGCGAGGGAGTGCGACCGAGGTCTACTTTTCGGTCATATATCGCTCTCACACCCGTTATAAATACTGTATGAACAAGAAACCAACCTTGGTGGTGGACGTGACTCTCCTACCCATATCAACTTGACTCACCAACATGCAACACCAAGTACAGGTGTGCCATAAATGGTATCAACATCACATCTGGACCAGACGATCCAGTGATCCACGCTATGAGCATCGATCTACTTTACTGGGATATGAGGACAACTGTCAACCAAGTCAGCAAACCTAAACACCCGATCCCCTTAGTCGACTTCCACAACAAGCGTGGGTTGCCGAGACCAATTCTAACCTGGATCTTCACAGACTCAGCTTCAAAAGACCCAGATTTTTTATACATGAATTTTTAATTATACATTTTGTGTATGTGACAAGGTCATGACACTGCTTTTTAGAAAAAGACCATGCACAAAAGACAATGTTTATAAAAATCCTGCCTAGTGATTCTTAAGTGATAAGAAAACATATTTTTGGTTACCTTTCAGCATGTAGAAACTGGCTTACAGTTTGGTTGTCTGTGAGAACTGCTACACCTGGTAGGAGCTGATTTCAGGGATACTGTTAAGTTTTGTGTTTTGTATATGGAAATGATTTACTCATTACAAGAATAATCCAAGATGTTTTGCAAAGTAAGTAAAAACCTGAAGATCAGCCTTATGGGGAAACGTGAAAATCTTCAAAGATGTTCATACATGGTGATGTATATTCAGTCATGCTAATGGGTAGAAAAGTGAGCTAGTCAGTTAGGTTTCAAGTTTAGCAATATTCCAGCAATACTACAGTGAGGGACACCAGAAACAGGCTTTGTTCCCATCCACGTAGAGAATCGATTCGGTCTTCTGTGTTACGAGTGAGAGCTTTAACCAACAGGCTACTGCACAACCAGACACATTCAAAGACACATACAGACAAGCAGAAATATGCCAGATCCAGAATTATAGGCTTCTGTTATAAATAAGAAACATGTTCATGATTTCAACAAGTTCTTTAATGCTTCTGACAAAAAATGCCAACATTTTCACAGACTTCAATGCACATTTGTAACTTGACTCATTTCGGCATAGGCAATTAGACACATTCTCTAATGCGTTTGTAAACAGCACCTTAGTTGAAAGAATGTAGTATCTGTGGTGATATCACTTGATCTACCCAAAATGATATTTCCTCTGGAGCCAGTCGTGGCTGATAAATTCAAATCAATAACCCCATTTGTAGAATCATCCATGACCCATCTCCACTATCACCCTTATGTACAATCCTTCTAAACGTTACTAATAACAGTAATATCCCTCTTGTTCCACCTGATAATTCTTAAAAATTGCCTCACTAAATAAAATAAAATAATCTTTCAACTTGTACCAAAACCACATTTAAGATTCCAAGTTGATACCTACAGGTTCTTCTTCCATCAACTTATGGTGGTCAGGCTTCAGCAGTTGGTTGACACATTTCATTGCATCCCATCTGAGTAGATTGATGCTCATGTTGTTGATCACTGGACTGTCTGGTTTTGACTCCATTATTTACAGACTGCTGTCATATAGCTGGAATATTGCTGACATTCAGAAAAGGTGTGAATATTCAGATTCCACTTTTCAAATTGGTGTCATGCCCTTCGTGAACATCTTTATTACTCATCCCAGTCTGACACTTCTCTGGCATGATCTGTCTAACCTTCATTGAATGTCACCTCAAGTAAAAGCCACCTACACTGACGAAGGAGTGAAGGAGGTGTGTGCTTTCTTGTCAAAGAGACTGAAGCCACAATGGATACATCTAACTGACAGCACTCTCCAGTGTCAGTCTCCTAGACATGTAATCAAAGAGCAAAAAAGTTCCTACACCACTGACTGTGTCAACATTGCATGTTTCAATATCACTGTACTATCTCTATCCAGAAATGCTTGTTATTTTTTTATTTTTAGGTACAAATGCTGCCAAAATGTCTTATACTCTCTAGAAGACACCATTGCCTGATCATAACTGGTCAGCAGACCTATGGTAGAATGTATCAGATCTTGATGCAGAGAGCTATCAATTATAAGTGGCAGGTATGGTTTTAAGATTAACAACTTGCACTTTTCTGTATGTTATGCATGTAAGGGAAAATTTACTTTCTTCAAATAGGAGTCAGCCATGTGACTCTTTTGATATTCTATGGAAACTGGAAAATTCCTAATTATGTTGTAGTCAAATTGGAATATTGCGATGATTGGAACAATCTGTAAACTTGGGAGAAGATTCATATCTGAAGTCAGCTGTTGGTATTAATTGATTGTCAGTAGCACTAAGGACATTCAACATGAGCACTAGGAAGACAGCTGTACCTTGAAAACTCCCAAGGTTTGTCACAAACCATGCTTGATGGATGGAATGATACACCAAAACAGATACTCCACAGTATGTGGCCTCAAAATACTACAAACATTAACTCTATTTCAAAATGAGAAACATACTGACCTGGGGCTTCTTGTACAAAGCACAAAAGTGACTATAAGTCACTGAGGTAACCTTAGAGCAATGTTAAAGAATGTGAGTTAAGGTTAACCTTACTAACAGAAGCCCTAGTATTGCAAAACATGACACAAACTTGCTTTTTACAAACTTCCTTAACAGAAAAACCCTTCCAAACCCTCTACTGCTTCCATGTACAGTTTTCACAGCCTGGCTTGTTACCCAAAAGTTAAGCATAGCTGAAGGAAGGGAAAACTGAACATATAGATTCCCCACGTACATTTGACATGAAAAGAAAACAGGGAAGATAGTTTGTTGCCATTGTTCTGGTAGCCTGTGACACCTATCATATCACTGCCACTCTGTTTTCATAAGTATCATATCACTGCCATAAGTATCATATCACTGCCACTCTGTTTTCATAAGTATCATATCACTGCCACTCTGTTTTCATAACTATCATATCCACCTCTACATCATATCCAAAAATGTCATTGACAGATTGAAGGTCAAGGTCAGGTTTTGACCTTTGGTGAGAAGAAGCTTGAGATGCTCTTCATTCCTGTCTTGTCGACTTTGCTGAGCTTCTTCTGAGCCACGGTCAGCTTAGTCTCCTGAAACAAACCACAATGCTGGTTTTACTTTCAATCGGCAATTTGGATCGGAACACATAAACACCAAGATCACCATCAATAAACCAGCTCAAATTAATGTAAACTGGAATTGCCATATTTGCAGGGGAAGTGAATTTCTTGACAATGGACGTAATGAAATTGACAAGTGCAGAAGTGAGCACAGTTTACACACTCCCGCCTTCCACTTAGGGACATGGAAATGACTGATATTGATATATAATGTGACAAGGATCAGCAACTTACAAGTTGTTAGATGACAACATGTTAGATAATAGTGTTGATTACAGTAATAATTTATGGAAACATTTTTCAGAAAAACTTTTAAAATCGCATAAGGCACAACAATGGGTAATGATTAACACGTGTGTGAAGTTTGATGAACCTAGCATGTAAACTTTAAGAGATATGCTCCACAAAAAAACATCAAACACATTTGGCATTAAGTCGTGTTTCCATGGAAACAGCACAAAACAAAATTCTGAAAAACAGCAAAAGGCACATCAATGCGTAATGATTAACGTGTGAGAAATTTGGATGGAAGGACAGATGCAAGAACAGAGTGAATGCTATATATACACGTTACCTCGTAGCAGGGGTATAATTATTACAGGGATTCAGAAGAATATTCAAAATACTTTTTGTAAGGATTTCAATCAAATTACCATAAGTTACTAGTGTCTATTACAAGGTATCTTTATCTATACACAGTAAATGAATCGCTTCAATATTACAGCATGGATAATAATGGGAGTCCCATTTCAAAACTCCAGGACACCTGCAAATTGAGCATATGAGTTCCAGGAACCCTCAAATAAAGGACCTGAGGTGAATCCCTGCACATTTGACATGTAGACATCCTAACGCCTTAGAATTTACATGAG
Source organism: Haliotis asinina (assembly GCF_037392515.1). NCBI lineage: Eukaryota > Metazoa > Mollusca > Gastropoda > Lepetellida > Haliotidae > Haliotis > Haliotis asinina. Next base: position 73,713,242 of record NC_090283.1, on the reverse strand, counting down.
ATGCAGGTCTATGTTTGAATGTAAGGAATTGCATTTAGGCTGCATGCTACACACTTTGGAGTTTTGCTTTTGGGGGCCATTGGATTTGCTGTAGTCTTCACTTGGGGTGATGTCTTCCAACTTAACTCTCTGAAACAAAGAAATGAGTGTGAGAGTGAGTTGTGTTTTACGTCGCATTCAGCATTATTCCATCAGTATCACAAGGAAACCAGAAATGGGCTTGATACAGGTGGGGAATCAAACTCAGGTCTTAAGGTGAACGCTTTCAGCCCAATATACCACCCTCCTACTTCAGATATTATTATTATTGTTTATTCTACCATGACTTCAATAAATACTGGATTGTGACTGGTTAATCAAAGTCATTCAGAGGTTACAATCACAAAATATACCTCTGACTTTCCAACACATTATGTATTTGTTTAAAATCTGAATAAAGCTGTTATGGTAGAATGGTGATAAACTTATTGTGTTGGAAAATCAAACGTATATAACCAAATTAAAATAGCTCTAAATTTTGTAGTTAAAACGTCATGTTACGCGTTTGGTGTCAAATCAGATTTAGAGCTATTATAATTTTGTTATATACCTCTGATTTTCCAAAACAGTATCTTTATCTCCTAATTATTATAGGATATCTATATAGCATGCAACTAGTGCTTGCTCAAGTTGCTGATATTTGTTTCTCTCGATCATTGGATGTCAATCTCAGCATCACCATATTATTAATCTCAACTTCCTGGGGAGTATACAACTCTTTCTACCACTAGGTGAATCGAGTTTATTGAGGTATTCAGTTCACAGCTGGGTGGACTGGTACATAGTCACAATACTTTGTCCAAATTTACAGCACGTTGATGTACCTGCAACTAGGTGTCCGCATGTATTCATGTGGTCACCATCTAGTCATATACCAACAAATCTGTGGGTTCTTTTAAGTGCACACTAGGGTACTGTACACTAGGGGTTGTGACAACACGGAAAAGTGTCTGCACACAAACTTGACTCAAAGGTTGTTACACCCGGTCACAGGTGGGCTAAATCCCGACACCTCAAGCTCACTGGGTCACTAGTCTGGCATGTTAGCCAGCTTGCGTACAGCGTACTGTGCCCCAGGACTCATTCAGTAAAGTACAACTGGAGCTATGATGTGATTCATACCACAGATGAAGAAACACGGAAAAAGTTATACATACATACTACATTTCTTTATGAATACAACCTGTGCAGATAAAGAGTTTGGATTTTTTTTATCAGAATATATCTTGTATCAATGGAAAGATGACACCCCACTGACATAACTGACACAGGACAAGGACCCCAACGTACTTATCGCAGGCATCATACATAAAATGTCAAGAAGACCATCCGTACCTTGGCTGGCGGTTCCTCTGATGGACTCTTGACTGGCTCAGGAATGTCTGCAACACTGCAATTAAGGGGATTTTTCATTATGAGACTCTCCTGTAACCAATGTAACCTAAAAAAAATCAATACTAATAGTTTCATCATGGTTCAAGGCTTAATATTTTGGCGTCTAAAACAACTTTTTCAGGTTGTTTCAATATGTTCATTGCAATCACATAGTAAGCAAATGTTTAATAAGGATTGGTAAGAAACACTAAAAATACCCAATAAAATGAGGACACATCCCAAATGTAATTTCAGAAAGCTCATATTTGTTAAATTAAAAACTTCAGTGACTATTGTTTTGAAATGACTGAATTCCAGACTATGCTGGTACTTTTTGTATATATTAAAATACAACTTTAGTTTACACAATTAAATGGTCTGCTGTAAATTTTTTTATGGAGGGTTATGATTATTTGCAGACTGGCAGGACACTTTAAGTAATGCTTACCCCAGGTAGTCTCTCAGATCATCTGCTATCTGCGGTGGTAGGTAGTCAGACACCATACCACATGCATACTTGATGTACTGCTCTGAAACACGTTGCCAGAACACATACCGGAGTTGACATAAAACCAATTGTCCACAAACACAGCAAACACTTGCAAGCATGGGTATACAGATCAGGTTCATGCACCTGTCGTACTTGGTTTCATACTTGCATACTTGGCTTTCTAATGTAATCCACGCATGGTTTTTGTAACAAGGCTTTCCGATATTGCTTACTCAAGATTTTCACACTTGCTACGTACATGGTTTCTCACATTTTGATAATAAATGCAATTCATCGGTGGTATTCACACATGGTCTTCATATGCTGTGTTAAAAGTCTAGCATGGGTTTCATACAGGACTGAAACATGGCTTTCATACATGAATCACACATGGCTTTCATACAAGACTCAAATATGGGTTTCATACATGAATCACACATGGCTTTCATACAAGACTCAAATATGGGTTTCATACATGAATCACACATGGATTTCATACATGAATCACACATGGCTTTTATACAAGACTCAAACATGGGTTTCAGACATGAATCACACATGGTTTTTATACATGAATCACACATGGGTTTCATACATGAATCACACATGGTTTTTATACATGAATCACACATGGCTTTCATACATGAATCACACATGCCTTTTATACAAGACTCAAATATGGGTTTCATACATGAATCACACATGGTTTTTATACATGAATCACACATGGCTTTCATATATGAATCACACATGACTTTAACGATCACATATACTCTTTGGGGTGCAAATGCATAAATCACTCATCGACATCGTTACAAATTAAACCCTGACATTAAAACTGCTCATTTTGATCTTTAATTACCTTAAATCAAACTTTTTCACAACAGTGCACAATTCTCAACTGCAAACGAAAGAGCAACCAATCAGAGCGGCACGTCTCCATTACGTAATAGTAGGTATAGAATTCATCTACATTTCAGGGGGTAAACTATTTCATTTACAGGTTAGTACATACCTGAAATCGCGACAGCTGTTGTAAAAAAATGAAAGCTATATGTTCTCACAATCTACTAACTTTCAGGTTTGTCTCCTGCTTTGCCTAGTTTCTGAGTTACAACCCTTGTATCCACAGACGATTCTGTCAAAATCACTTGGTGTCGCTAGGTTGTAATCCGTTTTAGGTGGTAAAAACCTACACGTTATTTGTCATCATTCACTTGATGATCAGTTAATGAATTTACAACAGGTATAATTAGTGGTAACACCACTTTGATTAACCGACAAAGGTCCCCATTTAGCATTTCTTGTGTCTGGACCAATCAAAGGATTAACCGATAACACTCTGATTGACTAACTACTTTCATGCGGATTTAAATGGGCATTTTTCAAAAGGTAGTGCTTATGTATGTACATTTATTTATCTTTACTGAATACAACACCCTTCTTTCAAAGGACTAACTGCCAATACATTGATTGATTGCTCATTATTGGCTTACGAAATTACTTTTTCACATATTCGTATACTAGACTGTTAAAAGACACATCACTTGGGAAATCTGCAGATAAATTATATATCACTCGTTTTTGTGGACATTGATGGATACATTCCTTGAACAAGGTAGTGGCCTGACATTGCTCCTATAACTTTAATGTGTTTTAATTTTAATATTGGCATTTTGTTTTTATTAAGTGTCATAGCTTTCAACAGAATCATTGTTTTCATTGTGCAGTGTAATGATACAGAAGACATACACTAGGGCGTGCGTATGAATTATGATTCATATAGGCAACCTATAAAATGTCTAGATATTACATTCCTGTTATACATTCGCAGATCGCTTCTAACTAAGTTTCAAAATGCATACAAGTATGATTATAAAGTAATTAGGATTATGAGACCAAATATAAAGACGTATATTGACAAATGTCTACATACTGGTCAGTGAACATTTACAAACCAAGTAAATTTAGCAAGTGAAGAAATTTATCGCGCAGTATTTTCACTTCGACCCTGATCTCGTTTATGTTATGTTACAGGTTGTGTCATGCAAACTTCTTTTGCTCATGATTCAAATACATGTTTAACTACTAGTAGAAAGTAGTTTTGATGTTCTAACTTGATGAAAACAAACCATAATTCAAATGGACTTTAGTCTGTGACTTCACGATTTTCAAAAATGGCGGCGCCCTGTCTGAGGATGAATGCTATTTAAGTTTGTTTTCACTAACTTACAAAATCAAAATTACTTTCTACTGGTAGTAAAATATGTATGTTATTGATGGACAAAAGGATTTTACATGACACTGCTTATAACAAAACAATTTCAGTCTTGGAAGCGAGGCAGGGGTCGATATAATATTACGATAATATTGTCACTTGGGCTATGACCTCGCTTACGAGGAAGAAAGAGTTATATTCATGCAAAATCCTTTTGGTCAGCAATGTTTAGTAGGTAGTCTTGATTTCATAAACTTTATGAAACTTGAACTCCATTTTCTATCCTGGAAGCGTGGTAGGGGGCGAACCATTTGATTTAGTATATACCACAGGTCTCCACAACTCTCGCTTCGCACACTCATACAAACAATTTAAGCACAAACTACAGGGTCCAGTGGAAATCTGTGCATAGTGACACCATCACCCGACGCCAAGGAGCAAATGATGAGCTTCCTACACATTTTCTACACAACTAAGTGAAAAATGTTCCTTCTATGACGTCACTGCACAGCTCTGGCAACAGAGTTACATAACCTGTCTTTGGTTTCGTTTGCGGGTGACAGAGAAGCAGACGGCTTCTTAGCATCTTTTAAGTGCTTGGTATTAATTAACCACAAGTTTATAAAAAAATGGTATTTCGTTAATGACTAACCATAAGTCTTTCATATGCAGTGGTAAAAAGAGTACCAAAAACTTGAGTTTCTCTAATACATTATCACACATGGCTTTCATAGATGAATCGTACATGGCTTTCACACATGACTCACACATGGCTTTCATACAAGACTCAAACATGGTTTTCAAACATGAATCAGAAATGGCTTTCACACGTGAATCACAGTTTACAACTTGGTTCACATAAGGCTTTCACATAAAGTTTTATCCCTTGATTCAAAGTCAATGATCAGACTTTTCTGGACTAAACTGCTAAATAAATGTTTCAAACACCTTTTTCTAATTAAAAAATCTCAGGCTGAACAAATATCATATATAACAAACTTCGACAATGCACATTTTAGAATACAGATGCTCAGGATGAGTTTTGACCAAAAAGTATCAATAGACAGTGATGCTGAATTGAAGATATGGAGGATGGAACATACATGTGGGATGGGACATACGTGTGATTACTGATTTTCCTCTTTCTACACCTGATTGTATCATGGATAAAGTTTCATGAATGGACAAACAAACCAACCAACAAACTAATGAATGCTCCATGAATGAACGAGTTTTTAGCAATATTCCTGCAATATCAGAGCGGGGACACCACATTGTATTCATGTGAGGAGTCGAACCCGGGTCTTTGGCGTGACAAGTGAATGCTTTAACCACTAGGATCCCCACCATTCCCCACGAATAAAAGATTGATGGATGGATAAAGAAGGGGATCTGCTCTCTCCTACCTCTATCAACAGCTTCCTCCTTCTTGCTGCGGATGAATATAGAGCTGTGGGCACCTGAGGAGCTGACACTTACATCTTTCTGCTGGAGAACATCAGCCACAATCTCCGTCTGTAACCATGGTAACAGTAAGTAGAATATTTATCTATGTCTACAGGTCTACATGACAAAGTCATTCTACAACAAAAATCTGAAGATCTGGGTCAGAAATGTTCTTTACTGACCCATGCTTGTCATAAGAGACGATTGACAGGATCGGGTGGTCAGGATCGTGGACTTGTGTAAATCAATGCTCATGCTGTTGATCACTGGACTGTCTGGACCAGACTCAATCGTTTACAGACTATCACCATAAATCAGTAAACTCAATCAGTCTTGTATAGTCGCCTATCTTCATAAGAATTACAAGGCCTAGCTTAATCAGTGGCTATTCTGCAGACACACCAGTAAGGCCTAGGTTTTGGTATGGCTGATCTCCAAATGGCTGCTTATAATGTTCATGCCACCTGGCATTTTTCTAATAGATGTCTACCCACGAAGGTCTGGGGTAGAATAGGCAAATGTTTGCCATAAAAGGCAACTATGCTTGTCGTAAGAGGCAACCAACAGGATCGGGTGGTCAGACTCACTGACTTGATGCTCATGCTGTTGATCACTGGATTGTCTGGTCCAGACTCAATCATTTACAGACAGCCACCATATTGCTGGAATATTGCTCAGTGCAGCATAAAAGTCAACTCACTCGCTAAAAGATGTCAGTTTCAGGTTAGGTGCTGGGCAGCTGCTCTGATTAAACCATGAGAGGCATGCAAAATGAGTAAGCAAAACAAAATCTAACCTTAAGCTTCAACCATGATAATGTTTTGTCCTTGTCAAACCTGTAGGCTTTAAAGTCATCATCACCTGAAAAATACATGCGATACAAATTTCACATGGTTAAAAAAAGGGTATATCGTCATGGTGATTTATCATGGACCTGACAAAGTAGTATTACCATGGCTACAAAAGAAGACATGTGACTCTTCTGGTCATCTATATATTCATGAACTTAACCATGATGACAAGTCTATCTCAGTGACTCATACTTTCACTTTTACATTATAAAGTAGGGGTTCAAAATGTTTTTTAAAAGCAACTTGCCATAGGGCAAGTGACGTCAAGAATATTCCACTTGCCCTGAGTTTATGACACAATGTTTGATGTTAATGTTTACTGGACTATTTATTGAAGAGTGATAACTTTCAAAGAACAACAGCTCTAAATTAATATTGCAAAATGTAATAGCTACACTATGAGCAGATATGAAATGAAATCCAAATTTATTTGCAGTTTGAAACCATAAGTGGAAATTATCTAGTAGTCCAAAGAAAAGTAAGATACCATTATTTGATTGCCCGAAATGAGAACTGACTCTGTCACTGGTATTATTGTTTCAGACGTGGCATTACAACTCTGTCACTGGTATGTTTGTTTCAGAGGTGGCATTACAACTCTCTCACTGGTATGTTTGTTTCAGATGTGGCATTACAACACTCACTGGTATTACTAATAAAACTAAGGGCAAGAGTTACCTCCCTTAGGGATGCAAAACATCTGGCTAATAAAAGCATGTGAATTCCAATCCAAGACTTGATCAATTAAAATCAAGAGCCCTGATAGCCCATCGGTTATCTAAACAGTATAGAAATAAACAAACATGGAATCACCTTTGTCTGCAGACTAGACTAAAACACAGGACCATTGGGGACACTGACAATATACTGGACCAAGTTGTTCTTGTGGTTGAATTAGTAAATTCAAGTTACAAGGGGCAACATGTAAATAATCGTGTCTGAACTTAACAATGCAGGTGGTGTATATTGTGAGTTACACCATCAAGCAAGCCACCAAGCCAGTCTGTCAGTTAAATTGTCATTTTGTTGTTTAGTATATTTCTCCTGTTTATGCAAAAACGCAGGAGGATGATGGCATGCACAAAGTATAAAATAAAAACGAGACCATGATCTAAAAAGACAAAAGTTATGAGAAAAAATACCTTTGACCTCTGTGATCTGATACAGTTCACTTAATCCTGAGCATTCATGCAGTCTGTTGCATTCTGGGTAATCCTCATCAATCACAATCTGATCTAATGTCATGAACTTCCCAGACTGAAACAAAGAAAATCAGGTCAACTTGCTGACACTTGACTTACCAAAGTTTAGCTGGTTAATCTCGAATTTGAGAGACATTTATTTCCATTATCAAAAAAAATAAGAAATAAGAAAATAAGTAATCACATTTTCACTTCTCAGATGTGGCAGCCTACGTGCATCTGAACCTGACGATGTGCCACCTACCTGTCCCTCCTTCATTAGATATGGCATCACCAAGAACAGTGGATCCACCGTTGTCAACATCAGCATTCCTCCATCTGAAACACCAACATCTCTTCAGGGGTCTACACAACACACGAAACTTTAAAACGGACATAATAAACCCAAACCCTGAATACTATGTCCGGAACAACTAACAAAAATATCTACAGCACATCAAGAGTAGCTAGCTACCTGCTCTGAAGTAATTAGCTACTTTAACTTGGTGTACCTAAATGGCTGCAAGAATTGTATAGTCCCCATGGAGTTGAGATTGAAAAATATGATGTGCAGTTGAAATTGACATTCCAGTCTCTTAATAACCTGAACATGTGATACACAACTCCATTTCAGTACTTTACAGGATCCAAATATTCACTGACAAGAACCCTTAAAATGTATTGATGGGGGTCCCCAGCACCCCCACTCTTGTAAGTACAGATAAAACCCAGCATCTTGTCTTCTTGCAATATGTGTCACCAATATTTCAAATTCCATGTAGCTATTACATTTGATGCTTAATGCCACTCTCAGCAATATTCTAGCCAAACCCCTGGTCTTTAAATAATCTTTTAGACCACACAATCAAGTAAGTACTACTGAGGGCAACTGTATGAAAAATACTTAAGTTTTATCACCAACCAACAGCTTGAGGCGACACCTGTGAGCATGACAAACTTAAGATTTCGCAAATCTTCGATGTGTACCAAACATCACAGGGTTCTGGCACATGTAAGGGAGGCAACTATGCATGACCAGGAGCAGTGCTATGAGAATATTCATTGCATTTATCTCAGTCTTAATGTCTCACCATGCTGGACTGTATCTCCAATAAACCAAGATCTGAATTCCTCTTTATATTGTATGGCTTCATATACGTCTCGACCTCCATTGGCAAACAGGAAAAGGCAGCCAGAATCTGTTATTAAATGGACATAAAAAGATAAATACATCCATGACAAAGAGAAGAAGAAAACAAGAGAGAGAGAGAGAGACGAGTGAGTGAGTGAGTTTAGTTTTACGCCGCTCTCAGCAACATTCCAGCTATATGGCAGTGGTCTGTCAATAATCGAGTCTGGACCAGAAAATACAGTGATCAACAACTTCAGCATCGATCTGCACAATTGGGAACCAATGAAATGTGTGTCAACCAAGTCAGAGAGCCTGACCACCTGATCCTGTTAGTCACCTCTTTCGATAAGCAGTCGCCTTTTATGGCAAGCTTGGGTTGCTGAAGGCCTATTCTACCCTGGGACCTTCACGGGTCAAGAGAGAGAGATTGAGAGTGAGAGGGAAGGGCAGGTAACAAGTCGGAGATAGTAGGTCAGTCACAAGTAGCAGCAACAAGTAGCTTTCTTTCCTACCACTCGAACAGATGTCATATCTGAAGTATGTCTCATCAAGGAAATAAATATTTCCCAATTCATGTTTGAATACTTTTCATCACAAATGTGATCAGCTTGCCTCAGGACCAATAGGAAGACAAGTCTTGAATATTTCAATACAAATGAAATATTGCAAAAATACCTTTTCAACAATCCAAATTTGAAACAAGATTACAATGTATTTAGTTCAATCTGTGAATGTAAGGAAGTGCTTGTTGGAGAAACTCTTACCAGATTTGGGATGTCTCAGTTTGCACATAAATGGCCTGCTTTCTTCACTGTCTTCATCATCCTCCAACACACAATCTGCAAGCAGAACAATTAATATATTATATACACTCAAGTCTCGTTAATCTAACACTGTCCATTGCACAGTAAATTGTGGGATTAACGTGGATGTCGGACTAAATTACATTCATTTAATTTGTTACCAACAAAAGCATCACATAAAGTACAAAGTCAATTGTCAGATAAACGAAGGTCACTCTAACGAGACTTGACAGTAGTTCTCATGCTGAGTGCAATGCAGGGTAGCAACTAATACCATCTTTTCACCCACTGGGTCAATGTATGGATAGTTGCATGCTAATCTTGTCGCACAAGTGTCATATCGCGTTGACCTAGGTCGTAACTACTTGATCTGAGATTCTAACAATTTGATTTGATTGGAAAATGAAACACATGAATTCATTATTGAATGTAAACTTTGGGAACGTTGCCGAGTCGCTAATTAATTGTGGGTGGAACTGTGACATTATATCCTTTGAAAAAGATAGACACAATGTTTCCACTAGTAATGTTAGCTGAGTGAAGAAACTGCAAAGCAAGAAACAGGGTGCTACAGAGTAGTTTACTGTGGGAGGCTGTTCGAGGCGATGACAACTGACATGCATTGTGACATCGGTTATCAAGAAGACAGACATAGTGATGTCATTACAGTAAACGTCAGGCAAAAAGTGTACAACGATAGAACATTCTTCCTCAAAAGTCTTTCTGGAACCAGTTTTGGTTTAAAACTATGAAAATAACAAACATTTTGTCAGTTTAATGCATGTACAACATGGGTAATAAAAACAATACCACACTCGATCTCATTACTTACAAAATTATACAAAACTTGTGGCCTTTCTATGGTATCTGACCGAGTGACACCATAGGAGGGGCACTCCTTTTGTACAATTCATATGTAATGAGACCTTGAGTAGTATACTCTATTTAAGCATTATGACACACTGAACCAACTGCCTTACATTCTTTTGGAAGGCACTCTATTCACAATGGAGGTACTGCACCTTTCTGGTTTCAGCAAAACGTTCAGATATGCTGTTCAAGAAAGTGGCTGTTTTCTTGTCTTCAGTTTTGATCAGTGTGTTCATCCTGGAGTTGGGGGCTCCATGTATACCCTACATTTCACTTTCTGGTAAACACACCTTCATAAATTGGTAAGAATTCCGCCTGTTTTCCCAACCCCCATCAAACACCAAAATTACAAGCTGAGGTATCACTAAATACAGAGACTATAAACAAACAGTGTTTCAGTGTTGGAATATTACACCGTGGAAGGACTGCCCTGGGGCAAATTTACTACTTAAAATTGGGGGATACGTGTGGAACTCTTTCCAATAAATTACATGGGGCAACAGTTTCATTTTCGCTTACAGTGTGTACAAATCAGTGACGGAGCACTGTGCACAAAATTGGAACAGTGACGATAAGTGACTAATTCTGAAAGTAAATCAGCACACCAATATCATACTGATGCGCTGACAATTCCAATCCATGAAATATAGGAGAGGCCACGGTGACGTCAGTGTTTTGATCACGTGACGCGCCCGAGTACTTCCGGTAGGCAGAAGTTAAACATAAACACGAGAGAACCACACAAGCTGCATACATTTGATCGTTGACTTGTCATGCGTAACAACTCCTCCCGATCTGGTTTTCTTTTTTCTTTTGGTGTTGTATAATGAGACAGGTACACAACCTTTATTTTTCTAAAACATTTGTGGAAAGTATCTAATTGACAATATCCAGATTTCATACTTCAATGAAAGCAAGAATGTAATGCAAAAACTCCCAAGTGTTTGTCTCGCATTTCTTTCAAACAATACAAATTTTAAACAAATAATCCCTCACATACTGTTTCTTTGCTTACATATTGTCAGTGACATAATCAGGAAAGGTGAGTAATCTGCCTCACCTGCCAGTCATACATGTTACATAAACACCACCCCAAACCTTCCTTGTCAACTATAACAACACATGCATCTAAATGGCATTGAGTTACCATTTTATCACAGCTTTTCCTTCTTATGAAAACAGATAAAGAAGTAGCATTGATCTAAGCTAAATCTTTAAATGGCATTGAGTTACCATGTCATCACATTAATTCCTACTTATAAAAAACACATACAAAAGCAGCCTTGATCTAGGCTAATCTCACCAACAGGGTGGTTTCAAAACTTTCCAGACACACTTGTAGTAGGCATCAGCAATATATTCTTTATTCCTAACAATTCAATATGTAAGTTAAACAGTCATCTCACAAACATAATTTTCTCGTAGCAGATATCCAGCAAGCACAGAGGTATTTTGTCATCGACATTGTGGTACTGTGTCGGAAAAACGTGTCCACTTTCCACATATTCATATGCTTTCAGTTACTTGAGGGTCTCACAGATTCGAGGGTGAACTGACCTGGGGTGTCTATCAGATAGAAATAAAATGTTAAGTACATAATCCGACCATTGTTTGCCTTTCATGCTACACCGGTTCCCATCGTTATCATCAACCATTGTGGCTTTCTGCCTACCCATGTCTGAGTGAGCGTGGTTTGTGACGTCACTTCCGTAAACATATGGACACCGCTATATTTATGTCGTGATATCTTCATAAGTAACTAACATATTGTGTCATACGTCATTCGGACTCCGCCTATTGCTGCACATCTGTTGCATACGCACCTTCAACCATCATAACCCATTGTGATTGTGCATCGTGAAGCTTCTTCGATTCAGTTGATGATGATTTGTCTAGGCTTGGCTGTTTCGAAGATCGTCTGCTTGGCGGCATGTTTATGTTGTTTCAACCACTACAATCTTCTTCCCAAGGTGGCGGGAAAACTCACGCCTTGAATCGGAATCAATTTAAAAACATTAGAGTGACCTCCCCTTAAAAATGGCCGCGCCCGTGCTTTCCAAGGGTGAAGCAAAGTCGACTTTAGGAGAGACGGTGAAACAGAAACAAAAGAAAGAAATAAAGAAGCAGAAGAATGTCTTGTTTAACCCCCTTACATATAAATGGCATGTCATATTTATGTGTTTATTCTTTATTATTGAAAGTGAGCTTGCAAAAAGCGAAAATACATCATCATCGCCAAGTCTTCAAATAGCTCACTACAACACGTTTCTCCGTAATATTAAGTTTTTTAATGAAAGAGTGAAACAATTCAGCAAAGTTTTGATGTGATACTTATCACCATCTGCATATTATATGATATTGTTTTATTTTTCAGGCCAGTGATAGATAAATATTTTGAAGGGAGAATTCTGGATGAGCTGCAGAGGTAAAAAACGGCAACAACTGAGTCAATCAGGGACATTTGATACACTATTACTGAACATGGAGTCCATAGTATTCAAGTTAAGTCATGGCCTTTGCAATAAGTGATGTTATTCAAGTGTTATGTCATGGTAACTGATAATGCCTCATGGCCTATGAAGCATTGTGATGTACTTCCTATGCAATATCTGTTTCACAGAAAACACGTGCTAACGTGACATAGATGAAACAGTGTTCATCAATACTGAGTTCTAAAAGTCTCTTCTAATGATAAACATTAGTTTTAGAGCACCTGGGCTTGTCTTCATGAGAAGGTTTTGTTTCGTAGCACACAAAATGTTAGATGAAAGATACTGAAGGTTTCAACCCATGAAGATTTTGGAACCCATGCTTGTTGTAAGAGGCAACTAACAAGATCAGGTGGCCACACCAGGTCGACACTTTTCTTTATATCCCAATTGCATAGCTAAATTAACTTCTTTAAGTGGCATGGATAGATATTCGTAGTGGTGACCAGTGGATTGTCTGGTCCAGACTTGAATACATACAGAAAACAGACATATGGCTGGAATATTGCTGAGTATGTCATTAAACAAGGTTCAAACAACACAATCTGAAGGATTTGATCATCCAGTGCACTGAAGGACTGCATATAAGTTTGCCAGATGTTTGAAGATTAAGTAATTCCTGTTTTGGAGTTCACTAAGCAGTTTTATGACTTTATCACTGTTTCAGCGTGCTGAAGTCAATCCCAATCAAAGTTCCCAGGAGACCTGCATCATACTTCAAAGGAAAAAAGCAAACAGACAATGAACAGCAGCTGTCAGAGGAAAAGAAGAATGCTGAAAACGAAAGACGGAAACTCAGGTACAGATCTACATGTATTTATTCATCCACTCATGAGGATACTGTTTAGAACTGGTCCCCAACAAGGTCAAACCTACTGACCTAGTTGTTTACACAGGGCTCTACATTGCAAGTGAAACAGTTGCATATGCGAGTGAATTTTTGAAGTGGCGACTTAAAATAATAAAACACTTATAAAATGAAAAAATGAAACATACAGCTTTATGGATTACAACTTCTTGTTTATTACGTTGAGTGATGTTTCGATGTAGATTCTTACATCATTTTCAAGCTAAATGTGAATACAACCAAATAGTGAGAAGCGTATATGCATGGTATGTTGTGACAAACAGTGGATTAACATTAACAACAGCATGTGATAGAGTGAACAAGTGGTACATGATTGGAGGAGGCCAGTAGGGAACTAAAACAACAATGAGCACTACTGATGAAGCCAACGAGTGGGATGAGTAGTAACAACAAACAGACACAATGCTTAGATAGTCTATGGTTTGATTAGTTCTTCATAGGCCGATGATATGTAGTATCCTTGGTCTCTATTGATCAAAGGTTTGTAGCGGTGGATTTCGATGGCTTCCAACAGTTTCCTATTTGTGAAGTCCTGGTTTTGGGTTTTTTAAAAATTTGGATAACACAAAGAAATGGAAGTTTGTCAGATACTTTCATGGGTGTAAAAACAATTTGGGGTTTATTTATGTGTCTAGATTGGTATTCTTCATGCTTACTTATTATTAATATTGTCTATTTCTACTGTGATATTTCCATTCACAGTAAATGTTTAAAGCACACATAGAATTAAAATCATAGTCACTTGTTATGAAACTAGTCATCAGGGAATGACAGTCTATAAAGATGAGTTTTGAGACTTTATTTGAAGTCATGCAGATCTGAACAGTTTTGCAAATATTCAGGGAGTTTATTCCATGTCTTTCCATACATGTAATTTGTCAGTGTGTCATCAGTTACGCCTGTATCTTGTGCTCAGCCTTGTTGACTCTTAACAATAAGGGGTGGTGGGGTAGCCTAGTGGTTAAAGTGTTCGCTTGCCACATCAGCATTCTCCTCACGGATACAATGAGTGAAGCCTGTTTCTGGTGTCCCCAGCCGTGATATTGCTGGTGTATTGCTAAATGCAGAGTAAAATCCAACTGACTCACTCAATAAGGGGCATGTGGGTAGTCTAGTGATTTAAGCATTTGTTTCTCGTGTCAATCACCCAGATCTGATTCTCCGCATGGACACAATATGAGAAACCCATTTCTGGTGTCCGCTGTGATATTGCTTTAATATTGCTATTTGGCTCTTAACAATAGATGACCCCTGTAATTTTGATCTAATGATTTCAGCAAGTTTATTTCAGTAATACTGTTGGAGTCAGTCCACAATAACATTAACCATCCTGTCTGTGCAGATCTCAGATTGTGTGTGGTGTCAGGGAAGTTACACGAGGGTTGGAGAAGGATGACCTTGACCTTGTTATAGTTTGCCGATCTACGCAACCATCAGTCATCACGAAACACCTGATTCCATTGGCTGCCAGCCGAGGATGTTCAGCCCTCTGTATCCCAGAATTCAATCCCAAGATTTCCCCGCTGCTTGGGATGACCAGTTTAGTTGCTATGGGGTTTAAGGTAAGGCTGTAACTGTCAGGCTCAATGACAGAGGACTGCTTTAATTGTTTCAGGAATATTTCAGGAAATGATGAATGACAAAAGGATACACTGGCCATCAGGAAGAAATAAAGGAATAAACCTCACACTAATTCACTAGCAGAAGAAAATATCCAAGCCATTCAGACTCACATTTTTCACTCCAAAATATATTATATTGATTAGTTTTTCTCTGAGTGGTATTTGGAATGGTGGCTAGGATGGAGTGAGCTCCCTTTGGTTTTGTGTCCAGACACAGCAACGTCATGAGCTCATGGAACGATGACATGTTGGGACACAGAGACATGAAGCTCAGTCTCCATTCAAGTAAACAACACAACATGATATTGTGAGAGCTTTTGATTTGATTTTATGAATATTAAATTTAAATTTTGACAAGGGACTAAAGGTTTTAAGAAAATAGTATCTGTAAACAACCTAGAAATAGAGGAATATAAGCAGTCAACATTAGCACTGATATGGGGAGGGGAGGTGGGGTCCATTGAATCACCTACACCTCTATCTCATCTTTATAGCTTGTTTATAAACACATTCACTCATGAACCGTGAAGGTGCAGGGTAGAATAGACCTTCAGCAACCCATACTTGCCATAAAAGGCGACTATGATTGTCGTAAGAGGCGACTAACAGGATTTGATGGTCAGACTTGCTGACTTTCTTGACACGTCATCGGTTCCCAATTGCGCAGATCAATGCTCATGTTGTTGATCACTGGATCGTCTGGTCCAGACACGATTATTAACAGACATATTGCTGAAATATTGCTGAGTGCAGCGTAAAACTAAACACACACACACACACTCAAATTCACTCACCCTGTTTTTCATCACTGTTTTGCAGAAGGTTACAGCTGGCAGCAAATCTGACTTCACTGAGTTCGTCGCATACAGCAAGAGTCAAGCTCCACCCCTCAATACACCCTGGTTAAACAAATCCCAGGAAGTGAGCTCAAGTGATGATCCCATTCTGTTGCTAGAGTCTTCTACAGATTGTGGAGCTGGTGATGCCTCTGCCATCACAGATGATGCAACTCCAGAGGGAAACAGTGGAGAAAGTCCACAGCACAAAACGGGCCTTGGATCCCTTCCTAAAGACAGATGTTTCTCTACTCCTGGGACGTCCAGTGGGTTTATTTCGCATGAGATGGATTCTGGCAGAAAGCTGTTGGATGATTCCAAGAAAGAGGCTCAAACTAAACACTCTGCTGATAATAAAACTGGTTTCTTATCTTTGACATTAGAGTCCAGCAATAAGCAACTTGCTCCCCAAACTAAAAACACTGCAGAAAATGTCCAGGCTGTATTTTTGTCTTTGACGCCAGACTCAGAAAAAGATCTAGATAAAGATGGAGGCCCATCACAGTCTCAGCTTTCAACCTCATTCGAAAAGGATGGAAAATCCACAACTGTACACACTGCTGATGAAAAGGCAGGGAAAGGTGCATGTCTTGTCTTTCCCGTCGATGGACCTCCACCATTTGTTCCAAAGAAGGACTACTCACATCTGTATGTGTATAAGGGTGGCAAATCATTTGGTGATAGCTTCATACCACTGTCTGGCTCTAAGGGCCATAAACGTGTCCTCTCACCACAGCGATCAACATCCGAGTCAGAATCTGCTGAAGAGGATGTGGTTGGTATTCTGGGACTGGAACAGCCAGTTGCTAAGAAACCAAAACATTCCTCAAATATCCACCAGTCCTATCGACCTGCAGAAGTTCGGACAATGATTCCAAATTTGAAGAAGAAAATTAAAAGGAAGAAATAGTTCATGGATTTTGTTCAAAGAATAAAGCTTAACAAGCTGTTGCTGCTGTTTGCTATTTATGCAATGATTTATTTATCAATGAATAAAATCAAATATGAGAATGAATGTGGTTATGTGTAACTGACCACATTACATACTGTTTCGTATCCAGATGCCATGTCACAACACTGACTTTATGTGCTGGTGATTACGTGCCCGACAGAGAGTGTGTGGCTTGAGTCTCAGATGAGACTACACTAAAAATGAAGTACAAATTATTGTACTTTACAAAGAAAGTAATGCCAAATAGGTGGCACTGGTATAAACGTATTTGGCCACATAGTTTCTTGATTGGGAAACATAATGGACAGGCAAACTGTTGTGCAAATGGGGGTGCGCGGCATAGAATATGACAAGTCTTCTTATAACGCCATTTTGACAATGTCGTGTGTTTGTACAGAACCCCACTTTGCTCGCATGTAAGAAGACTGGCCATATTCTCTATGCTGTGCCAGGCCATTTGCGCTTTAGTTTGCTTGTGCATAAAGGAAAAGTGCAAGCTTGATGAACAGCATCAGTCAAATCAATACCCTGAATATGGTGCATGTGTTGGTCTTGTAATGTACAGGATAATGAGGATGAATTATGGTAAATGTGATGAGTGAACGCTTTAACCACTTGACTGCCACCAACCCTGAGAATTATGATGAATGTTGTGTTTTTGATGTGGAAAGATAGGATGGTAGTCCCTATGGTGGACAAGGTGAGTTGCATTCCACATGTTTAACTTTGCACTCGAGACATTCATGCATGTGGTTTGTTTAATCTCCTGATATGTGCCAGGCCAGATGTTCCTGGTTTGCACCACTTCTATCTGGCTTTCGTGAGTTAGAGCTCCCCAGAGGTCAATCATTTTGAAAAGAAAACAAAAGCATATTTTACTTTTAGATTTATTCACTTGTAAAACTGACAATTTCATTGTCAACATGTTTTAATTCAACACAGCTCTTGATCAAAATGGACACTGTGAGTCAACACAAACATTCACTTGGGATCATCAAAGCATATGCCCAAACTTTAACTCCTGTGAAATAACCAACTTGTTCCAATGACATTATGGCTGCTTAGCTGCCAACATACACTCACAAAGCTCCAGACTTTAACAATTACGATGGGTTCTGCAGTGATGACATTCACATAAAACAGAGGAACAGCTGCCATCATACCCGACATGATATTTCGTTATGTGAAAGATGCGTAAACACTTCAATTCTCAAAAGGTATCAACAGTCAAGATTTGATTCTTATGACTTCAAACAACCTCTGTTATCCAGAGCCTCCTTTCAGAAAACACAAAGGTGATGTAAGTCACTAAGGTAACCTTAGTTCAGTGTTAAAGAATGGGAGTTAAGATTAATCTAAGTAAAGGTTGCCTTGTGAATTGAGCCCTAGAATATATTCTCAGCTAAACCCAAAATGTTAAGACAAGGAACAGTTTGGGAGAGACGCTAAAGACTGCAATACTTGATCACATCCTTTCATCTTCGTGCCCCAGTTTCTTGTAAAACAAAGCCCAGTAAACATAGCATGTTTACTTATTTGTCACTTTTAGCAATATTCCAGCAACATCATTGCTAGTTTTGTCAATCTTTACATTTTGTCTGTTTATGGCATATGAGCCTTGAACTATGTCCTACATTAATCTACACTTGACCCGTCAGTTTTGTGTGTCTTGGAGAGATAACATCCCAATGGAGAGTATATATATCGTAAACATATGCTGCTCAATTTTAAGAAGTGAATGAATCCTCACATAATGAATATGTTTCTACAAAACCATATTTTCTTGAACTTTGACATCATTTAGAAGTATATCAAATACACTGAGCTCATTCAGGTAACATGTATGTCTAATGTGAGACTGATACCCATTAGCAAACTGCGGAACACATGGAAAACTCTACCTCTAGTGGGTTGTGCTCAATAACAGCATATTAGCAGAGCGATTCAATAATTACTGCTATGAGGCCACAGTTGCTGGTTTCTTTAGTTTGACATGAACCTGTTACATAAAAACACTTGATTTTAACGGAAATAAATATCACTTAATGTGATAAAGCATTGATAAGCAGAGAGACTAAATCACTATTGTCAGAACTGTAACAAAATATTAAGGCAGTTTCCTTATGAATGTGTGTAGGTAGAGTTTTAAGCTGGTATAAGCAATATCGCGGTTGGAGACACCTGTAATAGGCTTCACATACTGTATCAACTTGGGTTATCAAACATGGACTATACAAGCACATGATGGGATATATAAATATATGTAGTCCTATTTTTCATTCATTAGTAATAAAAAGGACAGGTTCAGGATTATGAATTTGGGGATAAATTAATGAAATTGTGAAAGGCTTCGCTCATTTATAACCATCCCCATAAATAACTATGTTCCTTTAACATCCTTAGTATAGTAAGAAGGGCATTAATGTTCTGTAGATGTATATTTGTCTTATGATATCTGTCTTCATGTCAACGTTGAATGCATCTATTGGAGCAATAAGCTCAGTTGCCAGGGAAACCCATCACAAAAATGACTGTTATCAAGGTACTAAACAATTCTTAACCCAGCATATCAGATCATCATCAGTGCCTGAATTTTATGTTTTTCCAGCTAATTGTCCAAATGTTGGCAACGAACACAACCACAACAGAAAATGGTTAGCACTATTGATGCAGAAACATTAACAAACAGGCACAGTCACAAAACCCCAACTACAAACGTGATTGTAAATTTGAAAATGAGACTGGGAAGACTTGTTCCCTTTGAGTGAGTGAGTTGGGTGTAATGCCACCGAGAACAGTATTTCTGTAATGAGTGAGTGAGTTTAGTTTTACGCCGCACTCAGCAATATTCCAGCTATATGGCAGTGGTCTGTAATAATCTGTACCAGACAATCCAGTGATCAACAAAATGAGCATCAATGTGTGCAACTGGGAACTGATGACGTGCTGACTAAGTCATCCAATCCCGTTATTGGCCTCTTACGACAAATTTCTGTAATGCATACTATTGCAACAACACAGTATAGCCCAGGGTTACAACTCTTGTTAGTTCAGATTACGGCGAGTGAGTGAGTGAGTGAGTGAGTGAGTGAGTGAGGTTTACAACCACATGTATTCAGTATGCATGCAAGTGAAAGTTCAAACAGTTGACAGATGTACAACTGGGCCTCAATGGTGAATTTCACAAGTTGGGGATGATGCAGACAAACCATACAATAAAATATGGGACTTAAACACATGACCAAAGAAAACTGACAGAAAATGTCATTGTGACTTTAACAAAAATCACTGATCTTATGTTAATGCCCCCTCAAAATCAATTCCCCAGCTTTATCACATTGACCTGTAACTTCACAGGTGGTTGAAAGTTGACTGGCCCTAACAGAAACCTACTGACCACTGGACAATAGGCCGGCAGTTTTTTTTAACGCTGTATGACACCACATAAAAGGAATGTCATGAGACTTGCCGTCAAGTCATCCACTCTCTTCTTGAAGCACCTCTTTCAGTTTAACACACCTTTCAAAGCACCTCTTTTTTTCATATAGCTCTTTAAGCACCTTCAGTCTTTCTATCTCACACACCTCTTGAAGCATTACAAAAACCTCAAAGCACCCGCTAATTCACATACAGCTCATTCACAACGTCTTCAGTCTTTCTACTTCATGCCACTTTCAGTTTCACACACCTCTAAGCACCTTCTTCAGTCTTTGTTTCATACACCTCTTGAAACGGCACAGCTCTCAAACATTTCCTATATTCACATACAGCTCTTTAAGCACCTCCTTCAGTCTTACTATGTCATATCCCTCTTGAAGCACAGCCTCAAAACACCCTTTCATTCAGCTCTTTAAGCACCTACAGTCATACAGTTACTGCAGAACATCTTCTATCTCATACACCTCCTAATGTACCTCTGACTCACTCCGCATAGCACAGCACTTGAAGCACACAGTGATACTGAAAAACCTCTTTCAGTCACACGTCACACAGAGATTTTGAAGCACATCTTTCAGTCACATACCTCTTAAGCACCTCACACGAGCCTATCACACTAAAGGTGGGAGGGGTTGGTACATTCTAGGAAAAACCTCATGTGAGGCAATACACAATTTTCAGACACATCACAGTGCTCATGAATAGTGTTTCAGAGCAACAAGACATTGGGTCCTGTAAGTTACATGTCAGACTTTACATTTCTTTTGATTGGCATTGCAATGAGGAGTCACATGCACAAGTACCAACTTCAGACAAAGTCATTGTGAAATATTCTGGGGCAGGTTGGTGATTTCTATCTGACCATAGGCAAATGTGCGAATTTGTCAGAGGGTCAGACGCTATTCATGAACACTGACATCACATTGAAGAATTATAATTCAAGCCAAATCCTCATTAGAAATAAAACTGTATGCTCTGGGTGAATGAATCATCTGTTTGTTTTGCTGGGATTTGAACCAGGAATTTTGATCTGAACTTGTCACCTTGTCCATATGACCAATATCAACAAATTTTAATTTCAATAAACAGTCGCCCACTCTCATCACCTCGTTACAGACAACACTAATTGCTGTCAACAAGTTTCAAACACTTTAGCATCCAATATACTATCAGACAATTTTTCAGTTGATACACAGTTCGAACTGAAATGACATTACACAAACCCTAGTTTCTACATGAGCTGTAAAATATTTCAAATAGGAGCACTTGTTGAGAATACTGGATATACATGCAAGATCAAGTGATCACAAGATACTTCCTTGTTGGATCGATCATCATATCCTATCTGAAAATACAACCTCTGAACTGGGTCTAGAATTATTTTATTTCTGTACGATTACATTCATTTCACAATAATTACTCAGGAATTTTATGGCATAATTAATTAGCAATGAGCACTAGTTTGGGAGTCCAAGAAGCGACAATATCGGGACAAGTCAATTTTTGTAAAATTTGTCGGTGTTGCTGAGCCACTAGTAGAAAAGAACAGTTTTACAAATCATATGTCTACCTGTCAATATAATCCTTAGCTGTATATTTCATAGGGATAAACTTGGGCAACATAGATAGTATGACATAAATGGCAGTGCAAATGGATTGTCCTGATAAACGACACACTGACCACAGTGATGGGATTCAACTATCTTCAGTGTGACATGGGAGAACGAGTT
This sequence comes from Haliotis asinina, assembly GCF_037392515.1. Taxonomy (NCBI): domain Eukaryota; kingdom Metazoa; phylum Mollusca; class Gastropoda; order Lepetellida; family Haliotidae; genus Haliotis; species Haliotis asinina. The sequence goes on along the minus strand of NC_090283.1, from coordinate 73,690,903 downwards.
CCCTCACATCAGTCAAATTTGATTTGATCAGAATTTGATAGTCCTCGATTGGGTTTTATACCCTCTTCATTAGGATTTATTACTCCCTGTCATCGGGATTTGATATCCCTATTCATCAGGATTTGTTATCCATATAGAAAGATATATTATTCAAAAAGCTTATTAATTGAGATAAATGATCATACGTATGATTCGTACTACACCTGACAATGAAACTGACAATTGTAAACTTAATGACGAAGCCCCTTTGCTGTGTGGACATCTGGGACACAGAACTATTTGAATGTCAGGAATGAACCAGTGGTGACAAGTGAACAGCCTACCAACTGAAAGCACTTGGCTTTTTATCTGACTGTCTAGATCTGTATGTTTAAGAAGGGCAAGCTATCTCAAATGGAAAAACATTCTGAAGAAATCAACGTATTTCACATTAACGGTGAGAGGTGATATATTTGGGCATGAATGACTTACAAAAGAGCCTCACATAATTTAGAGACAGCCCATGTATCAAGGGCAAACAATGTAATAATTTATAATTTTTATGTATCATGAGAGTAAATTCAAACTTTCTTCTGTTCAATATTATCAATGTCACAACTTACAAATCAATAATCATTTACCAAAATTTTCATTGATGATATTTATAATCAATCTTTTAAGCAACCCTATGGTTCAGTTTAGATGTTATCATCGATATTCAATCTTTTTAGCTAACCCTATGGTTCAGTTAGGAGTGCTAAATACTTAATATTTCCCTGGTTGCTGATCTGGTAACAAAGCAAATAATTCCTTCTTTCTGGCTCATCAAATCAGACATGCATATGTAGTTCTGTGATGACGGTCTGTATTGCTTTGTTATATTTCTCTATCCTTATTGTGATAGGATTCTAGTCATATCATGGCATGTAAGTATGCTGTGAAGTGATGCACGTCAAAAGTGATTAACCAGGGCGCTGTATTCTCGAAACGTGTGTAGCCCTAAGAATTCATAAGAAACAGCAAGATTGGTTAAATCTTGAAGCAAGGTTATGGTGCCTAAAAACCATGAATTATGACCAAACACATTGGGACTCAAACCCTGATCAAAGGATTAACCTAAAACATTTGTGTCATCAACGTCCCCTTAATTCATGTAGGAGCATGTAATTGAAACACTATGTGTTGAACAAAAGCATCTCCAAAATAGAAATTGTTGGTGAACCATGATTCAAACACATTTCAGATATTGGCTATGTTTGATTGTTTTGGATAGTGAAGATTGGGTTTTCATAGTTTGGGTTTAAATGAAGCTAACATCCTCTGCAATAAATGTCATTAATTAATCTGTTTACAAGTTTTGAGACTGATAAAATTTCATTCTTGTTTCTAAAGGTATGACTGGACATGTAATGTGTTTGTTTTGTCTTACATCACACAGGAAGTGCAGGGTTTGAGAACTAAAGTAGGTACCAACAGGAATCACAGACACTTTGCAAGACAATTGCAAACCAGAAAACATTTGCAAGAAAACTGCAAATGAGAAAAATTTGCAAAATATCTGCAAATCACAGAAAATTTATGAAAATCAAAATTAGGAGCATGATATTTCAAAAGTTCTCCTCACTGGTTGAAAACAAATCCACTATTTTACTAGCTGTTGTCTTGGAAACCAGTATATTTATCCGATCCCAGGCATCCCTGAATCTAGCAATGTGTCCTCTTGTGAAGTGTTTAGTCTTCTTGCAAAGCATTCAGTTTTCTTGTGATGCATTCAGTCCACTTGTGAAGCATTCAGTCCTCTAACAATGCATTCAGTCATCCTTGTGAACAGACAGTTTTCTTGCGTAGCATTCAGCACTGATTATGATGAAAATGGCAAACAACACAAATAACATTCGATCACAAAAATCACATGAGATCCATCCATGAAAGTAAAGAATTCCTAGAATTGCATGTCTTTGCTAAAATATCACAGGTAAATGTTGCTATAGCAACCACAGAATCTGTCACCTTGCATGAGGTACAGTCAAAGAATTTGATCTGTCTCTCCGTGGTTCCCCTTGCACCATTGAGTCCACAAACTGTTCTAGCAACTTGATTAGCACTTTCTTCTTAAATCTTGCAGCTTCATGAATTATGTCCCTGACTAGCGAGCACCGAGTATCCAAACCTCCCTGCACTGTGTTCAGTAGAGAAAAAATACCATCGTAATCTGAAACAATACAAAACTCCTCATGAATACTAAGATCAACATCAACTCACGTGTTGTGTACACGGTGAGTGTAGTTTTAAGCCACACTCAGCAATATTCCAGGTATATGGTGCCAGTCACTAAATAATCGAGTCTGGACTGATCAATCCAGTGATCAACAGCATGAGCATCGATCTGCACAACTGGGAAGTGATGACATGTGTCAAACAAGTCAGCGAGTCTAACCACTCGCCTCTTACAAGCAGTCGCCTTCTGTGGCAAGCATGGGTTGCAGAGTGACTATTCTACCCCGGACATTTACGTCAAACCAAATTCTAGCACCATCGCCATGACATTGATGGAACATTGCTAGGGGTGGTGTAAAAACTTGTTCAAAAAAGAAAGACATGAACAATTTTGGAAACATGCTCTGAACAACCAGTTTCTATACTGTCTACCAAGCACCAGATCTTTTCATAAAAACCAAAAAGTTGATATTGGTGGGATGAGGGATTATGATGTGAAAGTTGTGTTCTGTTTTTAATGCTTCATTTAGCAACATGACAGCAGCCAGGAAAATGGATTGGGTTTGGACCATATGATCCAGTGACCACTGTGAGTAACCACCCATACTGTTGGGGTTCAATGATATGCAATCAAATAATTCAAAATTATAGGATCCTGCAACACCCAAACTCTGCACCGCCAATTCTAGGACCATGAAGGTCATATGTGCCCAATCACAGATACTGTTTCAAAATATATAGAGGATATTACACGAGTACCCAGGTCATACTATGGTTATGACATGAGTGCCTAAATGTTCGTATTTCTGGAGTGAGAGCAAGTGATATACAATATTTATGCACAAGCATCATTAACATTGTATGATATAGGCACAAATATAATGTTGCATCAAATGGAGAAAAATAAATCAAAATCTACTTTCAAACATATATGGCTACTCGCCATTATGGTATGTAGAACACAACATCATAGAAGTGTGACGTCATGACATTGTCCCTTACAAATTGATATTTACCCTGGGCATCGTATGATAAATGCTTACTCCAACATTTTCGCCCTACTATGTAATAAAACCTCTGTACTTGAATCTCCTATCTATATGTAATCAGACAGCAGTAAGGACATTAAAGGATGCATTAATGTCAAATACAACTAATGATGTCATGAACAATAAATGCCATCAGAGACAGTGGATGACCTCACACACAGTGCACAATACAATGAAAGTTAACTGTTTTGCAGAATAGTTACAAAACAGCAGCACATTTATAAAACCTCCAACAGCAAAGAAAGAAACATCATTTCCCTGTGAGACTGGACAAAGATTCTAATATATGTACATATCATAAACAAAATCTGCAAAACTTACTTTTCCCTGGTCGTTTGACCTCCTTCACCAAGGACATTCGTAGCTTGGAATTATGGCTGCACACAGCGGCAGCGGCGTCTCGCCGAGAATTCCCAATCTTGTTTCCATGGTCAATATTGTTCGTCAGTCTAGCGTCCACATTATTTGAATGATTGTGGTTCTCGTTTACATGATTGTTCGTTTTTTCAGGAATTGTGACTTTTTCTGGAGAACTGTCATCACTTCCAAGCACTATCTGTAGTGGCCGGTCTTCTGCACATAAAATAACAACATCAGTATTCAAACCAACAAAGCTGTTTAAACACCCACTCCAGTTGGGGTGCTATTTATGCACTGTACTCTTCAAAGCCCAGTATTCACAACAGAAACCCTGATGTGTGCTTCCTAACTATATATTAGGTCATCTCTTGTTTTCCAAGAATAACCGCATTTGCAGTTTTTGTTTTGTAAGCGAGACCTCTTCCCAGGTTTTACTTTTCGTTAGTTTACACTTTTTGTAATTTTCTTTTCCCAACTCTATATGAACATCAACATTCAAATGGTATATGAGTGTTTGAAATCATCTGGAAAATATTGTTCAAGATTAAGTTCAAAACGCAAATGTTTTCCCTGACAACTCTCAGATTTGTAGGAAGATACATGGCCACCGGGCCGATGAAGGAAGTGGGGTTGAATGACCTATTTATAGTTACTGTCATTAAACTGATTTTACTCGCGCTTCACTTATTGTTATGTAGCTTAATTAAACGAGGGAAATCCTTCCCCTCTGGTTACACACTGTCTACCAAAATCTCAGAGGCGTGTTTTCTCTTATACATCTAAAATACTAGTATATTTTTGAAAATGTTTTGTTTTTTTCTGTTGGCAACACACTCAATACTGCAACTTTATTCCATGCATTGATGTGTATTAAGTTCAGCATCATGGTTTCAATCACAAGAAAATGACATCTAGAGTTATGTCCCTTGAATGTGTGTGTTTAAAACCCATTATGAATGGAAATTGGAAACTGTTTCATCAATCACAACACACTCAAAGGTTTTTAACCCATTAATTACTACTAAATCCTCATAATACATGTGTAAAAAGGTGCAAACCATGACAGATTTCAAATATACTGAAAAAATCATAATCAGATTTGTGCCAATGATTACAATGTTGATGAAGAACTTCAGGCAATGATGCTAGCACTGTACTTGTACTTAGAGACCACTAAATTTTGATTGCTAACAGAGACACACAAATACTCAAATAGATTCCCAACCGCAAGTCATCACAGTCTAAACTAAACACAGCACGCAACAGAACAGTGCATTTGGTTTCACACCACTTCTAGCAATGTTCCATCACAGCAGGGATACCACAAAGGGCCTTCACACATTGTGCCTATGTGGGGAACTGAACCTGGGTTTTCTACATGAGCAACCACTTTAAACACTAGGATACCCCCACCACCCTACCTATGCAAGAAGTGCATACATATACTTAACATATTGCTATGTTTAATTTTAAACAAGATTCTATGATATGATATTCTTAACCAACAGGCACATTTTGTAATGACATTTGACAAGTTTAATAACATTCCACTGTGTTATCTTAACCTTCTCCATACTATGAGGCCAACATGTCTGGGCCGCTGCTTTCAGTCTCTCTGAAATCATTCATCGTGTATAATGTGTTATGTCCGCAATAGTCTTAAGTGATAGGACATAACAGTATCCATGGCAACGCTTATGGGAAACATAAACAACGTGCAGATTTACGAAAAACATGTCCAGAAACATTCCAAAAGTTCAACATTATTTCATCAGTTGACTGATCAGAGTTCTATCGATTTTTATTCTCATCTCCCTGGGAAGTATGCCATCCACACTGCTTATGAGGCAGTAGGATGTTAACTACATCTTTCTGCTTGGAACCCCTTCACTACTGGACCAATACTAGCATGTTTCAAACAAAATCTTTTCCCTGTGGAGACTCACCATGCACAATGTGGGGCAGGACTGAAGCTGAAGAGATTCTCAGTAGTCAAGCTGCTAGCCATCCATCAAACTTCTCTCAGTAACAAATATTGCTTTGCTACACGTTATTTGTGACTTTATTTCAGCATAAAAAGTGAAACATTGATAATATGCTCCATAATTACTCCAACACTTACCCAGCACATGTTCCGATGTATCCTCGGAGTCCATCTCCTCATCTTTCGGACTCTCTGGGACTGGTGATGGGGGTGGTGTAATGAGTTGCCGAACTGAGAGTTCCCGTGGCAATGGGCCTGCTTTTCTCTTCTTGGGCCCAGGTGATGGCGGTGGACTCTCGGATGACCGCTTGTTTCGTGTCTGTGTTCCAAACATGGCTTCTTCTGCTTCATCCACCATGAAAGTGTTCTGGTTCTGAAAGAACAAATGGAAAGGTTTTGTTGGCTGTGTTGTCAACACTGCATAACGCCAGTCACTGACGATCCATTCACTGACATCATTAGCTTTGGTCTACATAATAACCGCAGTCAAAAACAAACACAGAGATTTAACTAACTGATTTGTCTTGTCCCTACCACTTGCTGTATATTCTGAGTAAGCCACAACCATAGTTAACAATTTTGGAATATGATGCCATGCATCAACAATGATTTTATTTCCAGCAGTTGAAACTTACTGATTTATTGACTTTGAATGGATTTCCAAACATGTGTAATCTGACAGGCGAACTCTCCAACTCGCGAAGGGCAGGAGGTTGTTTCTTGAGATATTCCTGATAGTTTCCCATCTGGCCTACCGGCACACTGTGCAGATTGTCTGAAGAAAGGAGAACAGGCAGTTGGCAATTGCAATCATCATCATCATCATCATCATCATCATCATCATCATCACGTTTAATGATAAATCACAGGTCATCAGATCAGTGAATTTTCATTGCACTCTCAAGAAAAGAAAATCATATTCCCAAACCATCCCTCCTGGTACCCATTTACAAAGAAAGAGGAAAAGAGATGACTGAGTGACTGAAGTGAAGATGAGTGAGTGAGTTTAGTTTTATGCCACACTCAGCAATATTCCAGCTATATGGTTGCAGTCTGTAAATAATCGAGTCTGGAACAGACAATCCACTGGTCAACAACATGAGCATCGATCTGTGCAGTTGGGAACCAATGATGTAAGTCAAACAAGTCAGCGAACCTGACCAAATCCTGTTTGATGTCTCTTACGACGTGCATGAGTTAAGGAAGGCCAATATTTTAATCCAGATCTACACAGGTCTGCAAAAGTGAAGATAAAAGGAAAGCACTGTATTTAACAACATAAATGATGTGTGTTGGTGTGTGACAACTCACCTTCATCACAGAGTTTTGTGTTGGTGTAGGAAGACTGAAGAAAGTTTGTTCTCATCCGTGTCACCTGGTCAAGCAGACTTTTCCTCGGAATATCATATGGGTTCCTGAAACAAAACCTTTTTACAATCTGGAGGGCAAGGCACTCAATGGCAAATTGATGCGAGTGAGGTATTGAGTAAGGTGAGGTTTACAAAAAATGAAGTGATGTGAGCGAGGTGTGAGTTGAGTTGAGTTGAGGTGAGGTGAGGTGAGGTGAGGTGAGGTGAGGTGAGGTTTGATGTGACAAAGATGTGACATCTCTCAGGAATATTCCATGCATATCATGATGGGAGGGCACGAACAATGTCGTTCCAACATTGTACTTATTGTGAACAAATCTACCTGAAGACATCAACGACCATGCCACCCCTAGCCTTCACATACATGATAATCCAGACTGTCCACTCTCACCTATAGTACTGAGGTTTGATGCCCCGGTCGGGCACGGCGATGCTGAATGTGGTGTATTCCTGCAGGTCCTGCTTCAGCCAGGCCATGTTGCCGCCCAAGTTCTGCATCAACTGGTTGAAGTCTTTCCTTTGTAGCACTGATGTCTGACTCCTGAAACAGTAGCAGCAACATGACCCAACGTCATCTCAATGTCAGCAGTCACACTTCCCCTGGCCTTTGTTTCTGGGAAAGCTTTCCCAGCTCTCAATGTCCAAAAGCTATGTTTTACAACTCCACCCAGGAGAAAGTTTGTTTGTTCGGCTTAATGTTGCTTTCAACAATAGTTCAGTTATAATTTGTCACATCAGCTTAATTTTGGAGGCTATCTCAAAATCTATATCAAGCTGACAACCAAGGGTCATGCAAAAACACAACTGGTGGATCCTCTTAACATTAAGGGGACAAGTCAAAGATAAAGAAAATATGATCTGTTTTAATATTCAAATTGTGAGCAAAATATTTTTTTCCAAGCTATTTGTCACGAAAAAGTTTGTAATCCTACATATAATCATTTGCGCTTGACAAAATATTCAGTTTCCTTTCTTACTTCAATACAATTAATAACAATAATGAGTGCTTTTGTACTGGGCTCAACTCCAGAGGGCATGCTCATAGTGAACAGGTGAAAGTGATTTCAGCTGAAAATCAGCTAGGGCTATGAGGGCCAGGATCTACTGATTTGCATTTAAATCGAATTCGCAGATTCGCAGAAAATTGTCATCCCTGGTTAATATGGTTTGGATATTTGTTTTGTGAACATTTTCTGTGGTAAGCACATCACCTGGAGCTGACTTTGATTCCATCATTGTGCTGTGGCTTCTGCCCCACTGACGCAATCAGTCTGTCCATTTCTATCTTGGCCTGTTTGTAGATGAGACATCACACATTAACAACACTGTGCATGTTCATATAATCAGCCAAAACTGAAACCAGTCAATGGATTCGGGTCAATCTGACATTCATTCTCAGCTCCCCCCCTAGGATGTATACAACCCAATGCTTGGTTTCAGGACTCGGCAATATTCCAGTTAAATGGTAGTGGTCTATAAATATTGTAGTCTGGACAAGACAATCACGTGATCAACAGCATGAACATCAATCTACACAACTGAGATACGATGACATGTGTCAACTATGTCTGCAAGTCTGACAACCTGATTATGTTAGTCGCCTCTGATGACAATCATGGGTTGCTGAAGACAAATTCTAACTCTGATCTTCACAGGTCAGAGCAGGTGAAGTTTTTTCCAAAAATTCTGTTGAGTATTTCTAGCTTTTAGGCTGTTTACAAGGTCTCTGTGTGACAATGTAATTGCAAAGTTTTACTTGTCAGAAAGTTACAAGTTGTGTGAGATGTACCTGGTTTTTAAGTTTCTTGAGGTAGGTGATGACACTGTAGCTGAGGCAGTTGTCCATGTTGTCAGGGACGAGGTTCGCTGCACCCATCCTGGCCATAGCCCGACGCAATGGCTACAGAGGAGAACACAAATCATTAAACTCTAGGACAGTTACACTATCATTGAGCCAGGACAGACTTGAAACAAGACAGACAGTAAAACAAACACATAACTAACACAGTAAAACAACCAGACAGTCAAACACTTGCTTAACTTAAATAAAGTAAAACAAAAATAAACTAACCATGATACAGTTCAATGAAAAGCGACAGTTAAGCATGAGTGAATAAACCACACTCAGCCGTGACAGGGTAAAACAGAAATAGTCATGACAAAGGTAAAAAAACACACAGCCATGTTAAAGCTAAACAGAAATAGTCATGACAAAGCTAAACAGACACGAACCCATGATAAAGTTTAACAGAAATAGCCATAACAAAGTTAGAACAATACAGAGCAATGACACTCACCCCTGCATAGTAACCAGGCATTGTCTTGAGGTAGTTCTCAAACTGTTGCCTCCATTTGGGTGTTGGTTTTAATTTGTGGACTTTGAACAGCTCCTCTGGTGACAAAAACACATACACAACTACAGAGGCATGAAACAGACTGATTTATCAAACATTAAGAGCATAGGCGCAGAACAAATATCTGAAATAATAAAGTGTAAACATATCTGGAAAGAACAATTTTGTAAATGTTCAGAATACAAACACAAAATGTTTACCACTAAAACACTGATTCAACAGCAATGGTGAGGGAGTTAAGTTTTATGCCTCACTCAGCAATTTTCCAGCTGTGTAAATAATCAAGTCTGGACAAACCAGTGATCTACAATGACTTGTCAATCAAGTCAGCAAGCCTGACCACCCAATACCATTAGTCACTGCATTTGACAATTTGACAAGCATGGGTTACTAAGGATCCATTCTAACCTGGTGCTGCATTTCCTGAACACCATCAAAAGTGCAAGAATAGTTCAGATTCATTTGTCATGGACCCATGATTCAAACCCACAAACTATGTTATCACTGAAAACAGGATATCCTGTTCTGTGCACTAGGATCTAAAATGACCATGCCCATGTCAAGCCGTGAGATTGAGAATGCCAACAATAAACAGTCTGATGGAGCACAAAATTAGGTTTTGAATCAATTCAGTTGGTAAAATTTATCACATTTTTTGTTAAATGTTGTGCATTATGTTATAATTCTAGTCAACTCACTGAAAATATTGCCATTTGAAAATTTACCGCACCATGGCAGGCAAATGAAAAGCTATTTCAATCAGGGCATAAGAATTAAGAGATATATAGAAACAAGTCTCCTGCAAAATAATGTCAAGATAAACTGCCACCAAGCAGCTGTAGTTGAGAACTGACCCAGTAGAGGCAGCAAGATGGGGTAGTTGTATGGCATTACGAACAGGTTGACACAGCTCAGGACACTACTGGCCTTCAGGTAGCCGAACGGATGACAGATATCGCTGTACTTAGCACTGTTAGCGATAAACACCTGCAACAAACAATAAACAATTAACTGATATTATTTCCAAGTAATTCATAAATACTCGTTTAGGACTTGGCCCAATTGAATATGAGCTACTTTAGCAGAGATTTCTAGTAAGAAAGTCTCATAAGCTGATGGAGTTCGGTTTTATATCGCTTGTAGCAATATTCCAGCAATGTTCCATCAATAGTATATCAATATCAGACAGGGGATCCAAGCAATGGTCTTCACACATTGTACTCGTTTGGGGAAATGAACCTAGGTCTTTGGCGCGAAGAGAGAACGCTTCAGCCATAAGGCTATTCGGAGAGAACGATCAGGTTGACTAACTGGGGAGAATGATTGAGTTGACTGACCTGCCAGCAGGAGTTTGGCTGCCGTCTCTCCAGGATGTACTGAGTGAGTGGTGATGGTTCTAGCTCATACTTATCAAAGGGGAGGTTCTCAATCACCATGGGGTCACATGGCGAACAGGAGAAGCGCAACACGGGATGGGCTGAACGGGGAGGCTGTGGAAACAAAACATACACAATCATACATAGTGACAAATACAACTGACCTGAATATATATGTGTTACGGACAGTAGCAAAATATGTTTATTTGCATGAAACAGATTCACCTTACATGTGCATTGAAGAGTCAGATAAGAATTTTATTCAGGTGATGCAATATTTTGTTACACAATCTTGTATTGTAGCCAAGTAGGTCCTAAGAAATTGTTCATCCAGAAAGTTTGTCTTTATCTTCAATATTTCCATATAACTTTTAACTAACTAGTGTTCCCCCTAGGGTTCAGGAAGGGCAGGGTAAATTCATGGAAAAGGGCACTTCATGATCTAAAAGGGCATGTTGGTGAGAATTATTGAAAAAATAACAGAATGTATATGAGTTCCAATAGTCTTATAATTCCAATTCTAAAGTTCATTTTTACTCTCCTCTCAGTTTGTATTTTTAGATTAGAATTTGAAGAAAAAACACATTTCAAGACATTAATCTGTTATCACATTTGTTTACAATCTTACAAAACACACAAAAAACAATTTTCTTTTCTTCCTTGCCAAATGAACGACTGCAATTGAGGCGAAAAGGGCAGGGCGCATAATAAAAAGGGTAGGGCGCAAAAATCAAAGAGCAGGGCGCTGCGCCCTCCTTAATGTGCCTTGGGAGAACACTAATTAACTTTTTTACATACTTGTTACCAGATCGTGTATTTAATCATTAACACGCTAAGTTCAACATGTATGACAGCTGCAGTGAGAATGCTAAGCTGTTGAGGAATCGTAGTCCTCAGAGCTACCAGTCATCCATAACAACCATCATTGGATTTTTAACTGTCTTCAGCACAAATTCGTAACCTTGGATTCAGTGTTTGCAATACTTTAGTTTACCAGCTGGCCATGAGGGCCTGCTGCTACCTTCAGGCTATAAAAATCTACAGGTCCTAAATGAAATCTACAGGCCTAAAAGCAAAATAGACTGTGTACACAGTTTCACACTGTTCAAGATCAAGCGAAGCCTATGGCACACAGATGAGTTGTATTTGTTAGACTAGTTGATGACAATCCTACGCCAAAGTGTTGAAATACCAGGGAGTGAAACTGTTATCGTAACATGATGGATCGAGGTTGTTTCCCGAAGGTAATAAAGAAAAAAAGGAACACATTCCAGCTGAAAAATAATAGACAGATAGTTTACTGAAGGCCATGACGGTCTGCACATATCTGAAACTGTCAGCCCGACACAATAATCACCGATGCTGGGCCTCCAGGTTGGCGGTTATTTCAAACACTGCTTGAGTTAGTAGACACACAAGAACTTAAAAACTGGTCTTATCTATAATCAAGGATCATAGAGATTATCAATCATCATATTTACGGCTCTTCTAGGGGCTTCTCAAAGTCCAATCAATATAAGTAGTTGTTTAGACAAATGTTGGACCAACCATCAGAGGTAAATAACTCTGCTACATCACTGACCTGGGGATAAGTTGCTTTATGATGGAGATTGACTAACACCCACTATTATTGCAAGGAACTTTCATTATGTATCAGTTTCCTGCAAAATCATACCTTTTAGAGCAATTACTTCCTGTTTAGGTCAAACCATAAATGAATTTGGGCATTTTTAGAGTAAAATGTCCAAGTTTCTAGACTTTTCAAGCCAGTGTGAACCCTGATAAATAAAAACAAGCTGCCAACTCACCAACTGTGGACTACTGACATCTGGCCAGTATGCCTCAGGAATCGGCCAGTGACCAACAGAGTATCCCTTCTGTGCTGATCGTGGGACATAGATGAGTTTGCGGCAATTGTGCCATGCGGCATTCATCTGAGACTGCTGCAAGTTCACCTGTTTCTTATCTTCATTTCCATTCTCACGGTCAGAGATAATCTTGTTAGCATCCTGGTTCTCAGTCAGTGCAGGACCTGGAAGACAATCACATGGTTCTGGTACCAAAGACAATCAAACTGACCATCAATACTCTCTGGTTTTATTGGTTGAAGGAAGTCATATCCTTTGTTTGAGAGAACAGTCCATTTTAAGCAATGTTTAACACGTCGGACTGTTGATACCTGTAATTTGTGGTGTTCCAAGGATCAAAACTAATCGAAATTAGATCAAAAGGACATATTTTTTTTATTAATCATTGTTTTAGTATAAGACACCTGAATGAAGTAAACTAACCATTAAATTTGATGAATATTCACATAAATACAGCGTAAAGCTATGCACATTGTATTCATAGTTTCATATTCGTTATAATCAACAAATGTTCAACACCAGTCTTCCGGTAATAGTGGGTTTGGTTTCCGAATCCCAACACTACCCATAATCGCCATGGAGAAAATTGGACTTGTGTCTTCCAGGTTTGGGAAGTCTACTATCATAGAGCAAACTGTCACAGATCACGTCATAATGGCACAGATAACACTGTACTAAGAATGAGTCACATACAGCAAGCATAACAAGCTAAAAGTCTAAAACAAGCTAAAACAGAAGCAATGCTTGAGCAAAAAAGTTAAAATTCACTGTAGATCCATAATTCTGTAAGTTTGTTTACCAATCATGGAAGAACAAATTCACTGAGCAATTATGGACTGCAGTTTGAAAATCCGAGATCCCATAACAGAAAAGACACCCTACTATAGTGAAAGTAAGGCCATGGACAATAACTACATTGAATTGACATTTGTCTGCTTTATTACACAGAAGAACAATTTATTTGAACACGATACCTTTTAGAGTTCCATTTAGCTCTGAGGTGCCGTCTGCTTTAACACCTGAAATGAATTTACATTTCAATGAGATGTACATGCTGTATCTGAGGAAAGGGGGCCTCAAGCTTATCTGTTGAATTGAAGAGACACTAAAACTAGCAACACAACAACTTGAACAAGACCTAATTGTCTTCCATGCTGATTTAAACACTGTCCAACTCTCGCTTACTAATCCTTTCTTCATTACCTATACTGCCATCATCAATCCTGACCTGAAATCCCCATGAAAGCAGATATTTTTAATGTAAAGATTCTGAAGTCTTTGAAAGTCATTTAGGAGTGACACACATAACGCAGTGTCGGAAAGCTTGCCTGTCTCAACGTCAAAGACAGGTGAATTTTGTGAAGGACAGGTTAAAAAGAATCTAGTCCATTATGTCGGGTCAGTTTTAGCAAACCAATGACACAACTGGCAAGGATGCAGATTCAGACTATGACTTTGATGACTTGTGTAAAGACTAGTCCGTAATGTTGTAACCAGATGATTTCACTAGCAGAGATTTAACAGTCCAAACTGTGTGTGTGCATATTAAATGATAGCTTAATATAAAACAAACCAGTTTTAAGTCTTGAAATGGTGTTTTATTTCTATTTGGAGGACAGGCAAGATTTTGGAAGGATTGGTAAAAATTCTGACCAGCCAGTCCTGTGGACACGCTTGAGTTTCTACATATTTCACAGTTTCATCGAAAAAAAGTAGTTGAATAGACTGGTTCAAATGAACAGCTCATGGCAACTAGACCAATGTCATACATCAATAAACAAAGTTTCTTCGAAAAGAGTGCTGAATTTGATCTCTCAAAGCACAGGACATTGCAACAGTATTTATATGCTGCAGGTGTGAAGGTGTGACCTACCTTCATTGATTAAAGGTGGAGGATCATTTCCAATTTTTTCGAAGTTTATCACCACTCCGCTTTGAACTTTCTGCACCAGAGATTCTAAAGCTCCATTCAGCATCTTTTGAGTGAAGACAGCATACGACCGGCCTAAAACATGTCAACACAGACATATTGACAGCCTCTTGTTAAATAGCACACCAGTGGAACATGATCAAGTCTGAACCTTTCAGCCATATTGTGGTGAGAACATATTTAACACTGACATAGAATATATGGATATAATATGGACCTGTCGTCATGGGACAGTGAAAAAACTACAATATCACAATTAAAATTAAAACTAGAGTGGAAATTTAAAAGTAAAAGTACTATTTGGATAATGCAATATAAAAACAAGTTACATATTGCCAGCAACTGAAGGTAGATCACCATAGGGACTTGCAGTACCTTTGTTTCCTGCATGGACCCTTGTTGGATTTACACCATCCCCTTTTGCTGCTGGCTATTGGAAGAAATGTCAATAACAAGAATACTCCGTTTAAAAATTCTGGAAAGTTTAAACTGACTTTGATAGTTTTAGGACTTGGGCAACAATTGAGCGAGGTAAGTTTTGAATAACACAATAAAACCAGAACTGGGCTTCACACTTAGTACCCATGTAGGGAATTCAAACCCAGGTCTCTGGCATGAGACAATGGTTTAACCACTGGGCTACCTCACCGTGCCAACTTCCCAAAAGTGAAGTGATTAATACTACAGCTCACCTCCGGTTACATCACACATGGCATCTATTGGGTGGGATTCAGCAGGCAGGATAAACGGGAATGCATTCTCTGGTGGCACACTACCAGGCATTCTCAGAACAATGCTGAATATTCTTTGGTCCCACCGAAATGGTTCCTTTGTCAACTCTGTGCCAGGGACATTGTTATTCATAGGTAGATTCAACTGGAACACAAAACACAATCTTGTCTTAGAACTGAAGCATCACTTTATCACAAAGATAGTTCTGTTCTTATCTAAAGCATTATTGAATGACAATATAGTCAAGTCCTAAAAAGACACATTCTCTTCCCACAGTGGTTACTTGTCATATCTTCCTATGTAACCTCTGTTCTAATACGACCCTTTCATGGTGTGAGTGTTCAAGACTCGTGATTGGGGGCAAACAGATTTAGTAGTGCAATCAGCGACCTTGTTTCAAAAGTGATCGTTCGCAAGATCTCAGTAATATCTGGATGCATCGTGAAAACTAGAACCTCTTCCCGAGCGAGATACTTAAATGTTTCTTCTAGACAGAACTCAGTCATGTCATATTTGTTTCTCCACATTGCTTGCATTTGTCAAGTTAAATCTAGGTCGATGTAACACGTGTTTTGATTGGACTGAAAAAAAGGGAGATAAATCTGCTGCCATTTTTTGCTGCTAGGGGATTTTATGAGAACCGCGAAATATGGACGTATTAGAACAGAGGTTCATAGGAAGATATGACAAGTAACTTCTGTGGGAAGAGAATGAAAAGGACACTGCTCTGGTATGCTAACACACAACCAATAAGACATTGAGTCACATGATCCTGTTGGTTGTCTCTCAAACCCAGCAAAGGTTGCTGGGGGCCTGGGCCCTGTCCCTCAAAGCGATCATAGCATTAAGATGATAGTAACTCTGATGCTTTAACATAGACATATGTCTGTTGTAGTACTACAACCTCTTCGAGGTCCTGCACTTTGATTTTTGAAACTCCCTAAGCACTAACATATCCCTAAGTTAATGTTAATGCATGGCACTTACGACTATCTTAGCACTAGAGTTTCGGAAATCTAAGCCCGCGGCCAGCTTGCACAGAACAATCTTAGTTACAATCAATTTTAGGCCCCTACACTCAACTTTACAATCACCATAGAATTGCCCTAATCCACTTGCACAAAGATGATCTTAAGACAGCACGGATTTAAGATCACGATCTTAACTGAGCAAGTGAGTGGGTGAGAGTTGAGTTTTATGCTGCACTCAGCAATATTCCAGCTATATGTCGGCAGTCTGTAAATAGCGAGTCTGGACAAGACAATCCAGTGATCGACAACATGAGCATCGATGTGCGCAATTGGGAACCAATGACATGTGTCAACCAAGTCAGCAAACCTGACCAACTGATCCCGTTAGTCGCTTCTTATGACAAGCATATTCTATCCCAGGACCTTCATGGGTCTCGTGATCTTAACTAAGACTACCTTTGCAGAATTTTCATGAAATCAAAACAAAAAAAACCTCCAAAACAAAACAAAACAAAACAAAAAAACAAAAAACAAAACAATACCCCCAAACCCACAAATCTCTGAAGGAAATAATATCATATATAATCAGTCGTACCTCGTGGGATATTCTCCAATTTTTCTACATTCTAGTTTGATTTATGAAATAAGAATTTGATTTTGCAACCACAGCAATATCAGTTTTTTTAAAAATACTGAAATACAAACAAATACATTAACAAACTTGGGTCTGAGTTAATGACCTAATAATCATGTAAATTAAAAGATAACATGGAAATCAAATTTCCTTATGATATAACACCTAAACGTTCCATGATTTATCAATAGCTGTCAATGAAACATAGTTTGGCATCTGGTCGGTGTTATTTGGAGTAAAATCCCAAATATATCCAACAAGCATTAAATTTGTAAAGATATGAAAGGGTGACATGACTGTGGGAGTGCTGAGGAAAAAGTATGACAGGGAAATATGAAAACGATATTATTCTGTGTCTGTTGTATGTGTTGTTAAATACTTATCAACAGTATGTTAATTACTTTACTCTAGTTTGTTGATAATTATTTCATCTTCTTCTTGAAAAAACTTTTTACACAAATTTCACATACCTCAGCAGTGTATTTTTCCTGTTTGAAGAATACTTGTATAATATTAAAATGCATATATTAAAACTCTTGTCTCAGATTTAATTTTAGATTTTAGAATTAGAAAAAAAACCAACATATTTGTACGTTATCCAACTGTAGACTATTTCAATAATACACTAAGACAAAATCATTGACTGAAAAGAAATATATGTGGAGATCTGCGACGTCACAATAGAACATGCATTGTATTTGGGCATGGCAAATACCACTCCCATCTTGCGTAAAAAGTAAGATTAGCTGCCCTTGAGTTATTGAAAAGGTCATGGCCACTACTAATCACATACAGAAACCTTTCGTTACTATCCTTTCCTTAAGTATCACAAAGGTTTGGTGTTAATACTTTTTCCAACACTGAAACGGGTGAGAATTGTACCTTATGATATTGACTGCATAATGATTTTGTTCACTACCACAAATAACGATATTTCTGACGTTAAATCGATGCTGCATTCTCCGTGTTGTTGAAGTGTCGAGGCGAATCATACAGTTGTATGCAATACAAAAGCAATCCCCAAACATAAAGCTAATTACTTGTGAGAAACTGACACCAACTTGAATCCCATTTTGCTACTGACTACTATGATCTTAGCTCCTTACAACAGATTCTGACCAACTGTAAGTTTTGATTGTAACTTACAATGATCTTAGCCTACAATCGCTTTGTGCAAGTGGATGGTGATTGTAGCTGAAGCCTAAGATCGTGATCTTAAGGATTTACATTAATTGTAGCGGTAAGATCGTCTTGTGCAAGTGGGCCCAGATCTATACTTGTGTCACAACATACCAAATTATCTCCCCTGTGACTGAGAATTAATGTTACTCTCAAATATTTATGACCCAGTAGAACATGTTCACGGACATAACAGAAACGTTGAGCCACTAAAGGACTTTACCTCAGCTTGCACGCCATTCATGGTTGTGAGGTAGCCACCATCAGTAATCACGATTATCACAGCTGGCTCCAGGAAGAATGGACTCCGCCCCTACAACACAAAATGTTCTCCATCACACACTTGTACCATTCACATAACAAATTAAAATATAACAAGATGAAAGATTGAAGTGAAAGTGGGCAGGGATTTCTTTAAAGACTTAATGCACTGCATAAAATCTAGCTGTGTAGTCAGTGTAATATGTCAACCAGTTAAAAGAACTGTCTAAAAACTACCCTAAAGAGCTTCAGCAAGTTTCTGCTCTGATGAAAGACAGTATCTTAGGGGTTGAAAATTATTTTGAAAAGCTACTTGCCATAGGGCAAGTGACTTTAAGAAAGTAACTTGTCCTGACTAATTTTTCACTTGCTCTTATTTATGACACAATGAGTAATGTTAATGTTTAATGGATTATTTATCGAAATAGCAATGTCTTGATGCCAGAGCTGTTCAAAGTTAAGAAGATAAATCAGCTGACATATTCATGCTGACTTTAGATTTTGTGTTGATTTATTTCGCACAATTTGACTTGCACCTTGTGCAAGTTACACTCTTAACAAGAATGCACTTTGTAATATTGTGTTGCACCAGTGCAAGTAATAAATCACTAAATCAAACCTTGATTCAACATAAGATTTGCCACAATCAACATGCAATTGGGTGACCTTTGTGCATCTACCCTTCAGGAAGGGTGCATCTACCCTGTGACATGAAGTAGGTTACATACCTGTCCATATGTATCAATCCCTGACTGCATTCGGTTGATGTTGAGCAAGTCAAAAGCATTCTTCAGGGCTGGACCAAGAGTGGACAAGTCTCCAGCCTTCAGATTCTTCAACTCTGATATGAAAGTAGCATGGCTCTCCTTCCACCCTGCCTGCAAAACAGTAAGCCAAACTCACTTCAGACAGAGTGTACCACATATCATAAACAATGAATGCCAGAGTTTGTTTGTTTGTTTGCTTGCTTGTTTGCAGTATTCCAGCTATATGGTGGCGATCTGGGCCAGAAATCCATGTCAACCAAGTCAGCAAGCCTGACCACCTAATTCTGGTAGCCACAACTTACGATAAATATCGGTTGCTGAAGACAAATTCTGCATGACATTCTTCAGATATATGTTTGGGTTTTACAAAATGTTTGCTTTTTGATTAACGCTGAACTGATGAATCTGGACCACGTAATCCAGTGACTCACATCATATGTGCAACTGGAATGTGATAACACGTGTCAACCTTGTCATCTGAACTTGTTAGTCATTTCATATGATAGTATGAGTCT
The DNA here is from genome assembly GCF_037392515.1 of Haliotis asinina. Classification (NCBI taxonomy): domain Eukaryota; kingdom Metazoa; phylum Mollusca; class Gastropoda; order Lepetellida; family Haliotidae; genus Haliotis; species Haliotis asinina. The sequence goes on along the minus strand of NC_090283.1, from coordinate 73,671,357 downwards.
GCTGAAGACCAATCCTAACCTAGGATCTTCACAGGATGATTCACAAACAGAAAAGTCTCAGTAAACTTAATCCCAGTATTATTCATTACACTGGCATACTGTCTAACAAAGGCATCAGGTAATCTTTGAGTGATCTATGGCTGTCCAATTAAATGCTCGACGGCCAAACAGATTTAATCAATCAGAAAATGGTTACACTTCAGGGTACGGCAGGACTTACAAAATTCATCTCTTCATCAGTCACTGACACTACTCTCTCTCAACAAATGATAATATGCATTAAACACTGATATTTGGCCTGGAGTATTTTATAGCTGGCCCTATGCACCAATACATTTCCCACGGGTATATACTTGGCCATGTCATTGACTACGCGATATATTTCGAATATAGTGGTAGCTAGATGTCTGCATAGTTCATGATCAGTCAAACCATAACTTCCACAGATCAGACTACCCATTTATCTAACACTAAATGTGACTGGTCTAGAAGATGCTTTCAGCCAATGAATAATGTTGTTCTTTTCTGCTTTTCTGATTCAGATGGCAGTGACACTTAGCAAATGAGTGAGTGAGTTTAGTTTTACGCCTCACTCAGCAATATTCCAGCGGTCTGTAAATAATCGAGTCTGGACCAGACAATCCAGTGACCTACAACATGAGCATTGATCGGCGCAATTGGGAACCAATGATATGTGTCAACCAAGTCAGTGAGTCTGACCACCTGATCCCATTAGTCGCCTCTTACGACAAGCATAGTCGCCTTTTACCGCAAGCAAGGGTTGCTGAAGGCTTATTCTACCCCGGGACCTTCACGGGTCGACACTTAATGAATCAACAGTGACCAATAAGTTATGATTTTAATAAATTTGCTTTTGCACATGTTTAAGTTTACCTCACTAAAAGAAATTCATTAATTACCATAGTTTAACACAACAATTTCTTATTTTAAATACAAGGCTAGTTACATGTTAACAGGGTTGGCAACATTTTTAGTTATCAGTCCCGTGGGCTTCCTGGCTTTCTTTAGGAGCTTCATGCACTGCTATCAGCCGATATTTCCTCAAGATGACATCCTGGAATACTGATGTAAAAAAAATCCTATTTTCAGCGATTGTATGCACGCTTTCGCGAATAATGGCATCCTGCATGTGTATCACATAGAGAATCGTAAGGAAAATAGCATTCGAAATCACACAATTTTTCAAGGTAAACATTCAAAAGGTATGTACGAATGCTCATTTGCACAATTTGCTAAGCTTTCTGATCGGTCAAATTCAAAATATTATCTGACGCAACCTTGTACTGGGGTTTGTCAGACTCAGATTTTGAATAATACTGAGCCCTAGTTTACTTAGCCTGCAAAGAGAGGCACTTATTTCAGTATCATTATCTGAAGGTATGTTTGCAAATATTAGTTAACGGCTGTGTATTGTATTGCTGTTTTAGATTAAGATACCTGTATCAAAATACAAACTATGACATACTGGATACTAAAGAATTTCAAAAATATTTTTAATAACATTCACTTTCTTACGATTAGTCAGGAAATCCTTTGAAACTTCCTGTTAAAAAGACCTTAAGGGACACATGCAACCAAAGGTCAAACATAATTAAAATACAATTATCACTTATTCATGACATATAATATACACTGCTGCTTGTAAAAAAAACCAAATAAACAAAATTATAAGCGTACAATCGCGATTCAAAAGTGCAATATTTTGTATTTGGGCTTGCTTCCCTCGAAACGAAACCCTCAGGAGACTGAACCCAGTCATAGCGGGTGGGGGTGCAGTCAAGTGTAATGATGGCTTCCGATTGGCTGGTTCATTTGCTGATACGCTGAGGGCTCATTGTGTGTACAGAAAGATGATCTGTTTGGTGGGCTTTTTAGAAATACGGCGAGACACAAGAAAGTAAGATTCTTTGTGGATAACAACTTCTTTTATTGTACTTCTTTTATTCATATACCGTTGTCAAACAAAATCATATACACTAGAAGAAGTTGTTATCCTTAAACAATGTATATAGAGACATTGGGTTTTATAAATACATGTTCTATGAATTTGTGTATGATCCAGACAAAAATCATCCCTGTAGAGATGGTGAACCACTGTGTGGCTGGAATCTGTCATTCGTCCAAGTACAAAGCAGTACTTGAAAGTGACAAGTGTTTGCTCCAGTTTCCGTCAGATCCAGTCATCGGAGAAAAATGAATGTAGTTTGTTTGCAACCCACAGACATAAAAATTTGTCATTTGTACCAGTATCACACCTGCCTAATTACATAATGTGGCAGGGACGGGACTGGTGCACATGTCATAAATCAATTTATTTTGTTTATGTTGTACAGCCTGATAGGTGTTAAGTTCAAATTGCATGTGGTCAATGATTGAAGCTGTGTATTGCTTATTGCCTTTAGCAGACAAGCAGGCAGACATATAGGTGTCCATAAATCAGACACTGAGCTTTGTCTGTGACAACGACAATCAACAAGTTTTTCTTATGTAATGAGTAAATTATTTACTTGTTTGTGTACACAACCAAGATTAGACTACTGCTCACAACCTCTTACTCATGCATACTGTTTGAAACTCTGCGAACCTGTTCACTGCACATGCATCATGACCGCATTGCAGCACAACTGTTGAAACCACTTTTCATCACATTTTTTTAAACTTTAAAGGTTGAATTGGCATTTTTGATGATTTGTTTCGGTAAGTGCATAGTGAAACGTAACAGAATCTGCAAAGATGTGTTTTACGTTGCATGTGACCTTTAACTGTGATACCTATGAACAGAAGGAGTGGTGTACCATGCAGAGAATATGCTGTATGTCATATACAGACTTCATACACTGTTAAAATGCATTATCTGTAATCTGTACATACAGCTATATAGTACTCTGAATGTTGTGATACAGTCATACTACAACTGCAAGAAAAACGTAAGACAGAGAATCTTTCAGCGATCAATTTCCTCAAAGAATTATTCATTATATTGACAATGCTAAATCCATGGATGTTTAATCAAAGACACCTTGACTAATAACAAGGACACCATTAATGACAAAAAAGACATCTTGCCTGATAACATGGGCAAAACAAAAACAACCATGACTGATAGCTAAGATGTCTTGACCACTCACAACACCATACCACCTAACAAAGATACCATGATCAATAACAAAGACACCATAACCAATAACAGACACCAAGACTTCTAGCAAGGACACCATGACCAATAACACGGAAATGATAACCACATACAAAGGACACGATGACCTCTAAAAAGGACACCATAACAACTAACAACAGACACCATAACCGCTAACAAGGACATCATAACCGCTAACAATGATGCCATGACACCAAGACCACTAACATGGATGCCATGACACCAAGACCACTAACATGGATGCCATGACACCAAAACCACTCACAGGGATGCCATGACACCAAAACCACTAACAGGGATGCCATGACACCAGGACCACTTACAAGGATGCCATGACACGAGGACCACTAACAAGGATGAAATGATGCCAAGACCACTAACAAGGTTGCCATGACACCAAGACCACTACCAAGGTTGTCATGACACAGGACCACTAACAAGGACAAAATGACACCAGGACCACTAACAAGGGTGTCATGACACCAGGACAACTAACACGGATGCCATGACACCAGGACCAATAACAATGGTGCCATGACACCATCACAACTTACAAGGATGCCATGACACCAGGACCAATAACAATGGTGCCATGACACCATCACAACTTACAAGGATGCCATGACACCAGGACCAATAACAATGGTGCCATGACACCATCACAACTTACAAGGATGCCATGACCACTGATGTGATGAATCATCAGGTAAATGTATAAAATGTTGTTTATCATGATTTTTCACAAAAATAATATTTTGATTACTCTCAGTTATAAAGGAAAGGATGATATTATTGTTTCTTCCTTTGCTCTACTTACAACCTAGAAGCCATTATCCCTACACAGAAATCTAAAATGAATGCATGATGTTAAAACTTGCATTCATGTCAACATGAACTGCTATTTCAAATTCTAGTGCCACTTAGAACTATTTTCCAGTAGCGTTTTGTGGCACATTGTCAAATGCTTCCTGTCTTTCATGCACCTTGATGATTTCCACATCTGCTTTGAACAAACAGGTGTAATCTTACATCACTGGATTAATGGTTGACGTCTCTCTGATTGCCCTTTTGACAACTTGGGACCATTGTAATTAACATCCCCTGGGAGTCACAATATAGATAACACAGGACAATTTGTGAATCTGAATGTAAGAATGGTGGGAAACTGGCGTGATATTTTCTTAATCTCTGTATAACCACTCACATAGGGAATTTGTTGGATGAACCCCAATTTGTTCAGACACATGTGCATAACATGGTTATTTACTATATCCTTAGTTTGAGCTGCATTCTTCATTTTGACAAATTCTAATCTTTGAACAGATTTTGTGCTACAAAATTTGTTATTTCTTAAATATAACTTTTCTTTATAATTGAACATCTTGACACAAAATAAGAATGATTACATGATGCCATTTAGAAAGTGGTCAAATGCAACATAAGTCATATCTGGAATTTCACTTTCTCAGTAAAGTACAAATTCTAGTACTTTTTTTGGGTCCCATCCCAGATTTGAACCCCACAAAATAAGCACATTGTTTATTGTGTATATACCATTAATTTACTTTTGAAATTGGTACAGTGTGATATGTCTGTGATATAACTACAGCAGAAATGTTGATGCAATTTTTTAATTCATTCCTTAATATCATTCCGTCATTTTCACACTATTGCCTTCATGGTGACACGGATGATTTGAATATGCTAATTAGACCTTGTTGCTTAGCATACCCACAATGCATCGCGTCAGAGGAGCAGGAAAATGGCGGGTGTACAGCTGGAGAATTTACCTCTGCAGTTTGTGCCTGCATTTAGCTTCTAATGGGGAATGGGGTAAAAGAGACGTGGCTTTGACCACTGGCCCAATACAGATGTAATCGACCATAACAATTTCAAGGGGAATGTACGGCCTGACACTTGGATTTTACCTTAACATTAGCAGGAGGATCTTCAAATGTCAGTAGCATGTATCGGTCCCATCGGCTATTCGGATCGCGGGATCTTATCTGAATAAAGAGAAAGAAAACATTGATTTAGCGAGGATGTCACCACATAAGGTCACTCCTTGAAACATCCGATTACCGCGATTTAAGCTGATTTAGTCAGCTTTACCTTCATAAATGTCTCAACTGCTGCTTTAGCGACATCGATAAGGGCTGTTCCCATGTACGTGCGTTGATTCATCGACGCACTAGTGTCAAGTAGAAATAATATGATCGTCATATTTGTTTGATATCGGGGAATGAGGCCTATATCTTCACCAGCCGCATGAAACGGCGGATTTTGTCGGAACCCCCAACAATCCCCCTTCCCTCGAACAATGGCGCACCTCGACTAGCTGCTTTCGACAGCTCGAGCACGCCACGAACACTAACCACGTGACTTGAACGCCATTATATTTTGATTGGTTGATTATTTTGTATATCGGGGTCAATTCGTAAGACTAAAATTTGCCGGTAGAAGAAGCTGCTCTTGTACGTTCAGTTATCACGTATGTAACAGTTTTGTTCTTTAGTATCAGTTTCTTACATTTATTTATGAATGCATGGTATGTCTTGGATGCTGTTAATCTGCCTGTCCTGCATAATTTCGCGTAAAACCACTGCTATAGAAAACGGGTCAAAGAAGCCTCCCTCGCGTCGGTAACCCCGCGTTTAGTGAGATTGTTGCATGTGAGATGTGATTCGGGAGCATTTCAGGGTTGATTCGTATGATCATATCCACAAAGGTACAAACAACAGAATTTATATGTCTTACAAAAGACTTCTGCACATATTTTAGGTGGCTATTTACTATTAAGGCCCGGATGTCCTCGTATTAAGGTCAATGGTAGCTATTTATAGCGACAGGTGCTCCCTTGTGTTGACAAAACAAGGCGATTACATTTTCGGACAATTTTTCATTAATATATATTTTTAATAGTCGAATCAAGCAATGTCATTTCTGTTTAGGGCCATTTGTTTATGTGATATGATTTAGCAATTGGACCTCAGCCGTCAATCCATTTTCCTTCAAAAGAGTTGAGTTTGCAATCACGGGTATATTTTGTAGATAAACCATATGGGCTTGTGTATTCTGTTCGTAAGGATGACGTTCAGTGATACGGAAACCTGTTTGAAATTTAAGAAATACTCTGTTTGAAATTCGATAGGTAAAACACCAGTCACATGTTTCATAAGTTTAATTCTTGTTTCAACTGAGAAATACACCAAATCTACATCATGCAGTTAATACAGAGTTTTATTATTTATTTCAACCCAGGAATACACCAAACCTTCAAATGTTACAAATATTACAGTCACAGATAGTTCCAATGAACTGATTATTAAACATTAGAGTATAATTCTGTCAGCAGATGCTTGGATATGTTTATGTTAAAATATCATGAACATATTTGAACTCTGAGACTATACTAGAAAGAAAATGCAACTATCTTTCAGAATGAAATAACAACACAGATGATAAGGCATAAGGATGGTGTTCTGACGATAAACTAATACTTGACCTTGTGATACCTACACCCGTGTCCAACATTGTAGGTCAGAATGGAAATATCAGGCTTGCACCACATTGTAATACTGGCTGTGATAACATCGTGTGACATGTCTGCTACATGTCCTAGTGGATGCTTCTGTGACGAGGGACAAGAGGACCATCTGATGCGTGTTACCTGTGAAGGTAAAGACAGTATTCCTCAGATGAAGAATGTTCAGTCCATCAACATGAGTGCTAACAGCTTGTCAGTGATACATGGAAAATCGGTGGAAAAAACATCAACTCTAAAATTGCTTGACTTGAGTTTCAACAACATAAATATGATTGAAATTGATGCATTAGGGTCTGATGTTGTTCCAAACCTTCTGATGCTAAATCTGTCTCATAATCATTTGACTTCAGTACCCAAAAACATGACATCAAGCCTACAGTATGTCAGACTGAGTTCAAATGACATTGAAATTGTTCATTTGAGTGACTTGAGTCATTTGATAAATGTCATTCATGTTTATCTGGAGCATAATAAACTAAGGGAGATAATCCCGGTTGGGCAAGAGGATGAAAACAGTGGTGATTGCTTGGAGAAACTTGAAATCCTGTCATTTCGTAATAATTTTATTGAAAAAATTGACAAGACAATATGGAAATGTGTAAATGGTGTGACATATTTGTCTTTCGCTAACAACAGAATACAAACACTTAAACAAGATGCATTCAAAGGATTAAGAGGCCTGAGGTATCTTGACTTGACTGGCAATAGAATAAAAACTATTCACCCTAAGACTTTCAAACATTTGTGGGATTTGAAATTTTTGTCACTATCAGGGAATTACATTGAAGATATTCCTGATGAACTCCCTATGACAGAATGGTTTGATATCTCCTACAATAGAATCACTGAGGTGCCTGAAAAAAAGAAAGCATCACTTTATCCGCAAGAAGTATTCCTGTTTGGGCAAAATCCTTTGAATTGTGGATGTGAAATGCTTTGGTTAAAGGAATTGTTCGACACAAGAGAATACCAATTGAAATTTCTTGATGTAGAAGCTGACAAATTTATCCCAACTTGCTCAACTCCCAATCATCTCCATGGAGACACTTGGGATGTGCTGGCCAATGAAGCTTTCGGTTGTAATGAGCCTCTTTCTGGAGCAGCCAATGAAGATGAAGATGACAACTTGCTGTGGCGACTGAAAGATATTTCAGTCAGAGTTACAGAGATAGGGGACACTTACCTTAAGGTTGAGTGGGATTCAGTAAATATTGGAGTGCCGACAAAGGAGAAACATGTCATTGTGTTTAATATTCATAAATTTGGCAGAAAGAAACATCGTACCTCGGTTTCGGTACATCCCCAAGTGGGGAGGTATGTTTTGAAAGCTTTAAGTCCTGCCACTGGGTATATAATATGTGTGACAGTTGTGTCTGAGAAACTGCATGAACCAAGGATTGCGTACAGTTCTGATAACTGCTTGGAAATTGTCACAAGGGAGACAACTGTGACCGAAGTGTTTTGGATGTGGGAGATGTTATTAAATCCAACATTTTATCTTTCTGTCATAACATTGTCAGTGTTGGTCTTGTATTTTAATGTCTGGTGAGATGAAAGGCAAAATAAAGTTTCATGTTACATGACGGGATGAAGAGTCGGTGGTTTTAGAATTATGCCCAACTTTATGAAGTATGGTGTACAAAGTGCAGGTGTTATATATTCAACGTGGTGCAAGTAAAGGCATGGTGAAAGTAAAGTCAATATAAAGTTTCTTGGAGGGCAAAAGAGTCTATGGTTTTCAATTTAACTCCAAACTTTGTCATGTATATGTTCAAGATGTTGGGTACACATTTTCACATTTACGTGTATAGAGAGGTGATATGTCTTTCTTTACATTATAAATTGATCATATATGAAATTACACTTTATTGCCCTACAAATGACCATGAATTCAAATGTATTTGATAAAGAAATCAGTTTGTCAAGCTGCCAACATATCAGATACATAATATCTGGCATGTGATGTAATATGGATGGCTTGGTTTGGCAACAAGGATCTATACAGAGAGTCTGTGAGTTTGATCTCTCTGTCACTGTAAGCATGAAGCACACCATAGAAAGGTACAACAGAACTAACAGTGTCTTTGGTACAAAGTTAGAATGTCTGATACTTTCAAAGGCTTTTGAACATCATGTTTGACAAATCTGAAAGTCAATTTTCTAATTACCTCTGTCAGTTTTATTTCTCCTCGAAGAAGATTATATTTTTACAATGACCTTGAGGTGTTGTCAATGAAAAGAATGGGGTTAAAGATAGTGGCATTGTGATACCCTCCACATTTCTGATGGGTTGTTATGTTGCAAGGTCTTGTGCACAATGAAGAGAGTGATCGCTTGTCCAGTAAAATTTACAAATGACCGGTATTTGAAATGTGAGCCGGTCACAGTGTTCAGTTCCGAAAAAAGCCAGCAGAAACACTGCCGAGCATTGTTTTCATTGAGACCGATGGCTACACAACAGCATCCTGGTTGTTGGAGAGTGGCCTGTACATATTGAGCCTTGATCAGACAGTCCAGTGATTGATATTGTTACTAAGCAACTGTGAAAGCACAATTGAATCACTGAATCAGAGCCACTTGATCCATTTGACAACCTTGGACTTTAGTTTTTTCTCAACCATAAAGACCCAGGATAGAATAGGTCTAACGTAATTGGGTGGTCTGACTGGCTGACTTTGATGACATGTCATTGGTTCCAGATTCCACACATTGATGCTCATGCTGTTAACCACTGGATTGTCTGGTCAAGGGTTAATTATTTACAGACTGTTACCTTATAGCTGGAACATTGCTGAGTGTGGCGTAAAACTAAACTTACTCACTCATGTAGTTTTTTCATATCTACTGCAGCAAAGTGGGCATAGCCATTGACTTTGAAAACTGTTTATTTTTGGAGCACAGGCTGTGGCCTACTCAGTAAAGCTTTGCGAAAACTTTGTGCATGGTGGGTTATCCTAGTGGTTTAAGCATCTGCTCATCATGCTGAAGACCCACATGGGTACAATGTGTGAAACCCATTTCTAGTGTCCCTAGTGTATTGTTGGAATATTGCTACAAGCAATGTAAAACCTTACATGCCCTTGTAAAACAGCTCAAGCAGGTACTAGACTTGTTCCTGTGGCTGTTATTTTTATGTTATTTTTATCATTACTCCTGAATTTCTGCACATTTATTAGCCCGGTTAGGTTTGGTGCTTATTGTTTTTACAAAAATTGTTCATGAACTTTTGCAATTTGTATAACTGGGTGTGAATGATCGTGTTATAATTTTATGAACTTTCATTATGCACAACACTGCTATTGTCATTTTTATGGAATGCTTGTTGAGGAAAATCTGAAGAAATATTAAAATTATTTTTGCTGTTATGAATTTTTTGTTGTCATTTTTTTTCTGTACTTTTCTACATTGCAGAATGTGGCACTAAACAAGAACCAAACTAAACTAAAAAATTCACTTTTAGTATGTGTCTGCATGAAGGCAGATGTACATTTTGAAACTTGTGTGTTACTTTCTTTTTTTGAACCAGGGACCTTCCAAATCTTGCATTTTTTGGAGTGTCATTGATTGGAAAGATTTCTGTCAATATACTGACAAAATTATGTATTGATATATTGATGCAGATAATGACTATGAACTATGTTAGTTATTCTGTATGTCATGTTTTTCTAAATATCAAGATTTGCAATTAGTCAAGTTAATGCTAATTATCAGTATGATGAACTAGGCTAATCCAATATATTTTTTAAATTGAATTTTGAATACCTTTCCTGGGTCCTTATCCATGGTTGTCATGGCAACAAATTTTAAGTATCTCTATCAAAAGTTCATCAAAACTATGAGATATGGTGACATACATCTGTTAACGCAAGACCTATGATATTTACTTAGAATCCCATAATATTCAGTGTATCCTGAAACTCTATAATCTTTGCATCAGTATACCATAGGGATATGCAGTGTTGGCTCAAGAGAGAGTTTTGGAGTGTTTTGACTCCTCAAATTCAGTGAGGACCCCCTCTATTTTACATCTGCCCATCTATTTAACATTGGAGGGGGTCCAGAAACATTATTTTCATCAATTTGGACCCACTCAAAAATTTCACCCAAATCTAACACTGGATATGCAGAGATGCCAACCGTTGCAAAAAAATTGTATTTGTTACAAATTCTGGGGGGAAAATACGATATTACGACCATGTAGTAAATATATATGATTTTTAATTATGTGTCTACACAGTTTTTTTGCCTTGTAAATAAAGACAAAAATACAGCGTCGTTTATCGGCTGATTGACTTGTGTATATAACTTTTGCAACCAGTTTGTCAAAACCATATGGAATACATCGTAAAACATCGTTAACATTGCAGACAACAGTAGATGAAGGTATGTTAAGGCCTGTTTAAGTTACAATAACATTATAATTTGTTTCAGGTTAGTCAAACAGTTGGACACGTAAAAGTAATTGTGATGAGTGTGTTACTATTTTTTTCTCCGAAATATTTTTATTTGTGATGAATACTATTTGAAGCAGATGGGGTTGGCATCTCTTGATCTGCATTGCAAACATTCTTATTGTATGAGGTCACGCCCTTTTTTGAAACCACATTACTGATCTGCTGTCTTCCAAAAAAACACTTTTGAAAACATCCCTACTATGATATTGCTAAAAGCAATGTAAAACCATAGTCACTCATGAAGGAACGAACGATTTAGCCAGTCTACAATTGCTTTAGCTGCCACAATTGTTAATTTGAATTTATTGTCACATTCTTTTCAAAATATACTAATATTATATCCACAGGGCAAGTGACCTCAAGAAGGTAAACTTGTCCTGACTAATTTTCCACTTGCCCTGATTTTATGACACATTGCGTGATGTTAATGTTTACTGGACTATTTATTGAAAAGTGATAATTCCACTCTCTACTTTATTATTGTTGAAAACTTTAATAGCTTCATTTAGAGAAGATATGAAATGAAATCCGAGATTATTTGTAGTTTAAAACCGTAAGTGGAAATTATCTAGTAGTCCAAGGACAAGTAAGATGCCATTATTTAATTGCCAGAAATGAAAACTGACTTGTCACGGGTGTCAGGCAATGGGATTTTTGAACCCCTGTATATCTAAGACTAAATGTCAATTCTACATTATGGGTTTTCAAAACAATATTTAGTGCATTGCAATTATTTGGGAGACGGTAAGATCCCTTAGATACATTCATTTCAAATCCAACCATGTTTGAAAGGCTCACATACTAATTGTACCTGCAATACATACACTCAGTGTACAAGTTTGAAAATGAGATTTTCCATTACAGCTTGCTTGTTCATGAGATTTGCATTCAAAGGAATGTGACATACATTTTTGCTTTGTTGCTCAATTGTATGCATTGAGGGGTTGTCATCAGAGATGGCGTCTACAGAGGTAGCACAGTTGACTCAAGGTGTAACAAGTGGTTGTGTCGACTGAAATCACTAAGACATGCTAAAGGAGTCCTAGTTCCACAGAATGCTAGAAATTCTAGCAGACCTCTACACTATATCAATGTCATTTAATGACCTATTGCCACTATTAATGCTGTGGAAAGGATCCCTGGTTTGTCCAAGCTATTGTTATGAGTTCTATTAAGATTGTTGCTGAATTCATGAATTCGATACAAGTATAATATCTGCATGACATTATTTCCATCACTACGGTGCTTTAACATGAGAACTGATGTGCCATGATAAAACTATAATGCTGTACAAAGCTGTTGAAACAACACTTACGTTCCATTCCACTTGCCCAGGGGTGGTGGCGTAGTCTAGTAGTAAAAGCATTACCTCGTCATGCCAAACCTGTGAAGATCCAGATTACTGATCTTCATTAACCCATATGACAGCTGGAATATTGCTGGGTGTGGGTAAAACTAAACTCACTCACTACACTCAGGATGCAAATGACTCAAATTTGATTCCCCTCATTTGTACAATGTAGAAGCTCATTACTGGTGTCCTCTGCCATGATATTGCTGAAACATTGCTGAAACATTGCTAAAATCAGCGTAAAACCAGCATGCTTGCTCATTCAGTTTTACATACTGACCTGGATCAGAATCCACTAAAATGGAGGTTTATTGATCTCATCTTCATGAAATCACACCATGTGCAGTATTGTGCAACAGAAATATTCTTCAGTAGCCTTTTGTATAGCATGACCCAACTCCCAGTATGATATTACAGTTTTGTGTTAATAATAGGAAGGTGAGTTGGTGTTTGGTTGATGTGTCTCAATCCCTGAACCACATCAATTCCCCAACAGGAAGTTTTCTCTGCAAATGAAGCAAGTCTAAGTTCCTTCAGGTTACGTGGGTTCATTTGTTACTATCAACATTATAAATATTCAGAAACTAGACATTAGTCTAGTGTTTGGGGATGGGGGTTTCATATTTTGCTCGCCCATGGGTGACCTTCACTTTCTTTTATAAATAAAGCTTTTGTAAAATGATGAATTATGAGTTGTGACATCACCCCCTTTACCCCAATACCTTGGAAACCATTTGTTCCTTGTCACATTTACTTGACGTCCACACATGTTAGCACCCCTACACACCTACATGTTTCAGTGACTAGTGTCTATATTTACAAAACACTGTGTTTAACCTCCGCGTTTGTCCTCATCTTGATCCAACTTCATACTTGATGTACAGTGAGTATTTCCTGGTGTCACGTATCTGTGTGCTGATAACAGTAACGCCTTGTTCTGTGTGTCAGGAGTGTTGTGAACCGCCTGTCATTAACAGATGTGGTGCTGAGCAATTTACATTTTGCTTCTTGAAGTATGATATTTTTTGAATTGTTTGATTCATGTTTGTTGTCTAATGCCGCACTCAGCAATATTCCAGCTTTATACCAGCAGTCTGTAAATAATGGAGTCTGGACTAAATAATCCAGTGATCAACAACATGAGCATCCATCTAGACAAGGCAATGAGATGTTGTATTAACAGTCATCAAGTCTGACCATCTAATCCAAGTGGCTGCTTTTAATGCCAAGCATGAATGTTTTGCACATGTGATGGGCTGGTCAACTGTGGGAAAAACTCAACAGTGCACAGCCCGAGTCCCAGATACGTTTTACTAAATTATAAAAAATATAGTTAAGAGGCACAGGCTTAGATACTGATTCTTGGTCTCTCTGTCTCTACATTTTGCCTCCCTGCACCTCACTTCCTGTTAAGTTTCATAAATAGATATCTGACAGAAATCTCAGAATTGTCCACAGGTAATGACATTGTATTTGGGAAAAGCAGTCAGCTCCTTATATTCAAAAGTTTACAAGAATAACACTTGTCACCCACAAAAGTGAGAACACTCCAAAACAGTTGTACTAATTATATACAAGTTGAAGAGCAAACATTTTGTATGGCTGTACTTAATCTGTCACGGCTGCAAGCTTCCTTTGAATATTACATCGATGCCAGATGTTTCCATGCACCAGGGGGATAACATTACGATGGATATGACGAGTAAAACTCTTGTAATGTCTGCCTAGCCTATACTTGCCAGCTTATCACTGCATTCAGCTCCATTGCTTTGCATGTCAAGCTGAAAGAACACCAGCTGGCTTTAATTACTGGAAACATTTAACAATCTTAATATCTTCACATTACGTTTCATTTGTGGAAATATGGTGGACTAATTATTTAGTAATGAACTGGGTTGATTTAGCACTTCTTGTTTGGTCTGAATTAACGACCAGTCGTCACGGTCAACATTATCATTAATGCTGTCATCCATTGGTTCTGTACTTCATTATCTGGTAAAGAATTTACATGTACGTTTGTCTGATAGTTCATGGGTAACAAATATTGGATGCAAGCTGTGGTAGCTTTGGACAAAAAAAGGGTCAACTGATTGGCCAGTCATAGAACTGAGTTGCACACAGTGTTCAAGGTATTATCTGTGGGAACTGGATAGGAATATAAATTCACAATGCCATTTGGTAGGAATAGATTCCTAGTAGCCTCCTTCTTGGTTTGTCTAGGGTGTTTATTTGTAGTGAGCTCTGTTCCCAATACCCATTCCCCACCATGGCTTCTTTCCTACCCCCATTCTGGGGTGGTGAGGTAGCCTAGTGGTTAAACTGCATCCTCATCACATGGGCGCAATGTGTGAAGCCCATTTCTGGTGTCCCTGATGTGGTATTGCTGGAATATTACTAAGTGCAGTGCAAAACTATTAACTTATTCTTTTCCAGCCTCTTTCTAGGGTGGTGGTGTAGCCTAGTGGTTAAAGCATTTACTCATCATGCCGAAGACCCGGGTTCGATTCCCAACATGGGCACTCTGTGTGAAGCCCATGTCTGGTGTCACACTGCCTTGACATTGCTAGAACATTGCTAAAAGAGGCATAAAACTATACTCGCTCTTTTCCAGACTCATTCTAGATCGGTGTGGTAGCCTGGTGGTTAAAGCATCCTCTTGTCATACATCCAGGCTCAATTCCCCACCTAGATACAATGTGTGGAGCCCATTTCTGGTGTCCCCCTGCTGTGACATTGCTGGAATATTGCTAAAAGCAGCATAAAATTCATTCATTCTAGCCACATTCTGATGGCATAATGCTGCAGAAGCAGACCAGACATGTTGCAAGGGAAGTAAAGCTGTAGCAGTCATTCACTGTTTGTTTAGTCTTGATAGAATGGAACCATTATACACTGGAAACTCAAGGATGCAGTGAGGTATTTCATGCTCTTAGAGGAGATTAGGAACTGTAGGAATAGGACTGATTATGTCATGATGTGAGCTACTTGTATATCAGGCCTAATGGTAACAACCGCTGGTATGTTAATGTCAAATTTCAGCGTTAAAGTTAATCTGAATTTTGGACAGCATGAGCTTGAGCGAACCTAATCAGTCTATCAAGGGCACCAAGTGCTAAAAATGTGTGAAAATTTGCTGTCTAATGCAGTCACTTTCCATACACTGGAATCAACAGATCATAGAAAAGGTCACCTCTTAGAACAAGAACTCATTGCTGTTCCAGCGATAAATCAGTTAAATAGTGATAATAACTCTTGTGCAAATGGCTATAGAAGCAGCCAGAAATACACAGTTAGCTAGGATTATTACAGTTCAAAGAAACCACTAATTTTGGTTTGTTACAATCTAAGTTCATCATAAGCATCTCAACTAAAATACATAGCATGTCGTTTGTGCCACACAAACTTTGTTGTATCCATTAATTAATTAAAAGCAAGTTTGTTATGAGCCTCATTTGTCAAGATTCAAAATTCACTGTTTTTCAAAAGACACTCAGATCCAAAAGATACAAATAAAATATTATTCTGTAGCATGGAGATTGCACAAATTTTATGACAGCAAACAACAAAAGAGGTAATAACAGACAAGTAAAATTGAACGTCCACGTCTGTGGCATGGTGATGCTGAAACTTGCAGTCTCAATGACGGGAAGAAAGACAACTTTCCAAACAGCAACTGCTTGCAGTCTTATCTCCAGGTGAAATGGCCACTGAAAGATGAAGCTGAAACGTTTGCTTGTTCTTTGCATACCTAAACGTCTTTCAGAATGAGAATGGAATGCTTGAATAAAACTGCAGATCATCACTGGAAGTGATATTATATGAGAGGAATATACAAAAGATAGCATGGACCATTATTAATTTTGGTCACAGTGAAGGATGGGTAAATGTACACTATTGCGCTAAACTCCATTCACAAGGTGAATGCTCATAGTGCTAATGATCACAGCACAGCACAGCTCATTACCCCAGATAACCCAAGCTGTGAGGTGCTGGAAGGTTAATAGTCATATGACTTACCCCACTGGGCACCTATTTTCTGCTTGATGAACAGGGGTAATTTTGAACGAACTCACTTGCCTAAGCAAAATAAACTAATGCCTAGTCTCTGAATATATATACTTTTGATAGTCACAAATTAACCCATATGAATTGAGGAGCACAAGGGAGACCAAAACCTGGGGAAATCCAGACTTGGTTCACTGACTGTGAGACAGATTAAAGGTGAAACCACATATATCACATGTGTTTCATTGTAGGGCAGGACTGAAGTCATAGAAACTCTGAGGAGTCAAGCTTTCACACATGGCCACCCATCTGAGGACTCGCCATGCCCAACATTGCTTATCGTGCACTAATTGTAACCTGAGCTCGATGCACAGGATCACACACCATCACATTACTTTCAGATAGATCCAAAAGTTGGTTTGACTATGACTCTTGGGGTAGGGGACTGATACAGGGAGTATGCAGTTCTTCATTTGGACATATTCTTATGCATTTCTGTAATATATCATTTCTATGAGTTAGTTGTATATCCTAAATCCGACAAATACATCTTTGACTGTTTGCCTCCTTTGTGACCAAATTGTACTGATGTTGATTAAGGACCTATGGTTTAACTGAATTGAAATTTTGTTTTAGACTGATGATCTCACTGGACAAGATGGATGCTACAAAAGTGTGGCGGATCCTGGTAGTTGTGCGTCTGCTCAGTGTCTTAGTGCCGCAGTCTGGGTATCTCCATCCGGATGAGTTCTTCCAGACCACAGAAGTTGTTGCTGGTACGTACTGAATTAAAGTGTTCGGAGCAATTGTTACAAACCTCTAGACAGATGAATTACTTATTCTAGACTGGTAACACATGTTATATTTGAAATTACACATTCTCAGTAATGTGCAATCCCAAATTGTTGCGTTGAGAACTGTTTGCTATTTGAACCCACACTGCTGGTGATAAGCTGACTCTGAGAGTGTGGGTTCAAATCTCGGATGAGACACGACCCAGTAATTGATTGCAAGAACATGTTAGATGATGTCCTTGAAGTCCAACTGTCACTCACTATAATGCTATGTCTCTCCATTACAGAAGATGTCCTTGAAGTCCAACTGTCACTCACTATAATGCTATGTCTCTCCATTACAGAAGATGTCCTTGATGTCAAACTGTTAGTCACTATAATGCCATGTCTGTCTGTTACAGGTGATATCCTTGATGTCCAGCATCAGAGAACATGGGAGTTCACATGGGAAAACCCAATCCGCACTATCCTGCTCCCCTATGCTGCTTATGGACCGGTCCTGTTCTTGTTGCGTGTGCTGAATCTTGCCACACCCTGTCTGGTATTGGTGCTGCCAAGGCTTGTCATCTCAGTCGCTGGCATCATTGTCGACAGCTGCACCTTTGACTTGTGCCGCAAGTACAATAACAGAGGCTACACCAGCATGTTGCTCTATGCAACATCCTACGTAGCATGGACATACATGACCCACACCTTCTCAAACTCCATTGAAACCATTCTGTTTTCAGTCTTATTGGCTATGACAAGTGGAGCTTGTTCTACAATGTCGAAACAGAGAAGGGGAAACCAGTGTTCATCTTGTGAAACTGCTCTCATTGCTGCCATCTTGACTGCTGGGATGTTCAACAGACCAACATTCCTCGTATTTGCATTTGTGCCTGTTACTCTTTGGTTGTGGAATACTGTTGCTTCTGAAAGGTTGTTTTCTGATAGGATCAATCGTTTTGTGAGTCAAGTATCAATCATGTCCTTCGTTTGTGCCATGATTTCAGTTGTTTTTGTAGTTGCTGATACATTGTATTTCAGGTACGAATCTGTCCGGCATATCCCAAAAGATCTCGAGAATTGTGTGTTCAGTGACGAGAAGATTGAGTGTCTCAGGAATATGTACACTTCGTACAAGCGATCAATAGTTATCTCCCCTTACAACTTTTTAGTGTACAATTCTGATTCAAGCAACTTGAATCGCCATGGCAACCATCCTTTCTACTTTCACACACTGGTCAGTCTTCCATTGTTGTTTGGGCCGATGGTGGTCTTTGTGTTGTGGCGACTTCTCAAGAACATCTTAAATGTAATGCTCGGTGGATCTCTCAAAGTCAACAGCGACTTTCATCTTGATGATATTTACCTTGTGTCCTGTTTCGCTTTCCCACTTGTCGTGTTTTCGTGCATATCTCATCAAGAACCCAGATTTCTGCTACCACTGTTTCCATTAGGGGTTGTCATAGCAACGAAAACAATGACATCATTTAAGATGAAGAAGTTGATTTTTACAAAGTTCTGTGTGGTCAACTTGCTGGGTCTACTAGTATTTGGGTTTCTGCATCAAGGGGGGATTGTGCCCGGGATCTCAAACCTCCAGAAGAAGATTGCCACTAACAAAGGCGATAGTCACGTGGTTTTTTATCACACCTACATGCCACCACAACATCTGTTTCTCCGCCCAGAAGAGTCAGAATCAAAATTGTACATCTATGATCTTGGAGGAGCATCTTTTGAGAAGCTTGAGAAGAAGATGGAGAACATCAGAACTATTGCTGCTGACAAAGGTGAAAGGAGTGGAATTTGGATCGTGGCACCCAAAACAGTTGTAGCAGACGTGAAAAAGCTGAGCATCAAATATGGTACTGTTGACAAATATTGGCATCTAAGTATGGAGGATCCACCCAGGATGGTAGAATGGTTCAAACGTGAGCTGTCGTTTTCTGAGATTGTAGGTGACTTTAGTCTCGTTGTGGCAGAAGTAAAGTCATGGAAGCTATTCAAAGATGGTGACCAAACTAAGAAAAAGAGTTCCCGTTGATCATATCTGTACTTAATTACCATCAGTACTTCATCCCTTCCATTGAAAGAACTTACTGTTTGTTTACAGCCTCTGATTGTCATTAATAGGAAGATTATTTGGGTATTACACAGTCTTTTTGTGAAACTGACTAAAAAAGAGAATTTAAATGTATGATTTGAAATCTGGTTAGAAATCTGTTTTATAATTATATGAAGTGAAAGAAACTTAGAAGATTTTCTTACAGCTGTTTTAGTAAAATTGATATTAACAGTACATATCAAAGTATTGATTTTGTAGAATTATAAAAAGGTAGTTTTATTTTACAATTATCTTTAAGTATAACGTGTGAGATTGTTTGGGGTTTCTTTTTTATTAGACCAATATTTGTCAACAGGTTATTCTCTGTAGGTTTTCATTCATATTGAAATTAAGGTTAAATTTTGCATTAATCAAATACTAAAAAATGAATGGTGTTATTTTGTATTAGACTTGTTGTCTCATTTGGCACTGAAATGACATGTGTCCATTTACTGAACAATTATTTAATTACCTTGGCAGATAAATGAACATTTAAACAGATATAACTTTAGATATGAGACTTTTTTTGTCAAAACATGGTTACAGATTGGAGTTTGTGTCATTTCCATGTATTTTTCATCCATTAAGTGAATAATTTATTAAGGTCATCCACAGTCATCTCACATACTGTCTGATGCTTTATCAGACAAGTCAGGCCAGTTCTTCATGCGTGAAGTCTCTCAGTGATTTCATTTTCATCAGTAGCCATTTCCTCAGGTTTGGTATGATATAGAAAAATTACTGACACCTATCAATGGACTCTATATAAACGTATAGAAGGTCACACTAGTGCGTTTGGATGTTTTGTATTAAACAAGAAAATGTCATTTGAAAAGAGAAATGACAAGTTCGAAGAATGAGCTCTTTGTCCACTCCCATGACATCTCCAGGTTCAATACAAAACATCTAAATGCACTAGTATGATGTTCTATATATATTATATGCTCAAATCTTGCATTAATCTGTGACTTGATAAAACAAATCGTATTGTAGCAGCAGGGGTTTAGCATGGAATCTGGGATGCAATACGGAATTTGACATCATCCTCATTGCACCACTGTCTTACTAATCTAAGTTTACATGGGTGTATAATAAGAAGTATTACAGGTTTAGTGGAAGTGTGGTCAGAAAGCTGACAGGATGCCATGCCTGCTGATGAATATAGCATGAATATATTGATATGATGTATGACATTTGATGACCATGACACGCTGGCAGCTGTTAGAGAAGAGTTGTGTATTTTAGAGGTGGGAGTGTCCTCAACACATATCACAATCTCCAATGGATCGTTATTGAATATAATAAAGTGAACATTCTTCTGCATTTTGTCTTTTAAGGGAAGTTTGAGAAAAAACGTTTATAAGGACGAAAACATGACAAGTACTTAAGGAGGGAGTTTTTTTTCAGTATCATATAGTACAATATAGTTAAAAATAAGTATGGACATCCCCAACCCCCACCCCTTATCATCCAAATGAACTTCTTCCTGGTAGTGTGTAGATGGAACGGATGTCCTGTCAGAAGTCTGCCACCCGTGAGACATTACTTGCTGTTAGGGAGACGGTATCCAACAAACCAGGTCAAGTACTGCTGACATCATAGCTCTGTTTACATAATAAGGGATCAGGGTGGCTATATTTAGCATCCTGTCATTCAGACTCCTGCACAGTCTATGGTAATGAGTGGGCTCAGGTCATTTACCATATTATCTAACACTGAAAATCAGGGACAGAGGCAGGGAGATACCAAATCTTTTGTTTAGCAGCAAAATTTGAATATATAACTAAAATGTCACAACCAACTGTTGACAGTGGTTAAACATATGCATTTTAACCTGTTTGTGAAAGGTTTTGTGTAGGAGTATTTTTTAAGCATCTACCCAACATCAACAATGACATTTTATTTATCTTTATTTTTTTGCATTGTCTGAGCCTCATTTACAATAGTGTTAGTTGAAAGTATTCTAAATACACCATCCTTCAGTCATAAGAGTGAAGTTTACTATCCATCAGACAAACATTATTATGTAGTTTGTTGAGGAGCATTGTTTAAGATTACCAAATTAGAGATAATTGTCCAGTCAGTGGGGAAGTAGATTGTGTTAAGTAGTTGATACGGATCGTACTGCCCCCAAAGGATATGACTGTTTCACCCACCTCAAAGTATTCATAAATTATGCCAATACACTACCACAGCTATATATGAGCGTAGCAAACCGCATAACTTGTCCCAAGTGATTCACATTGGTATTATAACAAATACCGGCGACGGTGTTATGGTGATTCTTGAGACACAGACCAGGATAGATAATATTTAGGCCAAACTAATGATATTTGTGTTTTGGCAAAGGATCCTCATACAGATCAATTTGTCTTTTCATAAAAATACATAAATTGTTTTCTATTTTTGTAAAAAAAAAAAGAAAAGATTAATGAAAGCTTATATAAACTTTACAGGGCACTCTTGGATTTGTTGCATAAGGCAGTATAATTTGTTGTGGAGTGTTTGCCTTAGACTTTGATGGGAGTTAGGCTCTTTAGGCAGCATGATCAAACTGGTTGTAGGGTTTGAATCCCAAATACCCCTGATGTTGTTTCTAGATGTGCATCGGGATACTCATGCATCTGGTTTATTTTCCAAAGTGGTATTTTGTTTTCTTCACATGTCGACCGTTGTGCATGTACATAAACTGATATTTTGTTCCAGGTAAACTACACTCACGATCACTTATAACTTCATATAGTTATTCAAAGAACATGACTATACAATCAAATCTGTTCTCAACTTCCTGGGCAGTATACGCAATGAGTGGTACACAGTAACTAGTAATGGTTATAGGGTTGTTTAGAGATATGCTGAAGTCAGTAGTTTAGGCAGATTGAAAGCAATATTAACGATAATGCACTGTAGACAGTGATGGTATTCATGGAACTGGTGCTATTTTGAACACAGTTTTACCATAATCGTAATAATCAGAATTGTGTGCTTTTCATGTTATTTATTGCATTTAACATTTACTCGTAGAATAATTCTCTTACTAGTTTGTCTATTTGATGTTGCTGTGAATATATGTCGGAGTAATTCTTTTGGTTTAGAAAAGTTGATGGAAAAAGAATTTCCATAAGATAAAAGTTTCTTATCTCCACTTTCCGGTAGAACAAACGCTTTGTGGCAAGAGACGTTGGTTGTCACAGATCTTTGATAGCTGTGGGACTGAGGTCTTTTGGAAGATATGGAAAATGTTATGATCTACAACAATGAATCAAATCATATTTTCACCTTCTTGGTGGCCATGTGGGAAGGCATTGTCTTATGATGTTAAAAACATGGGTTTGACTCCAAGCATGGTATGTGTGCCATCCATTCTTGGAGTGTCCCACTGTGGATACTAAAATCAAGTCTGTTTCACTGACCACAGTGGTCTCACGTTTTGAAAGTCTCTTTGCGGAGTTGTGATCCTCTCTGGGCTAGAAATCTGGGCCTATATTTTCAAAGCTCTCTTAGCGCTAAGATAGTCGTATGTTAATGTTAATGTATGGCACTTACAACTGTCTTAGCGCCAAGAGAGCCTTGAAAATATAGGCCTTGGGCCTAGATTTTTTAAACTCTATTAGCGCCAAGATTGCAGATCATGTGAATTAATTTTCTTTGTACGTTTCTCCTATATCAAGCTGTCCATGTTGGTATTAAGCAACAGTCACTGACACACTCATCACTCTTAAGAGTGGAGTGTACAGACAAAGTTCATACACAGTTCTCTCCCTTGCTTCTGATGTGCCAGTTGGACTAAATATGAGAGCCTTTAACATTTTATCCCCCGCAACTTGTTCCGTCCATCTGTGCACATTTATCATTTCTGGAGCAGAACTTTAAAACCATTTAATATTTCTTCACCAAACTTGCACATAGATAGCTCTGGTGGTCCTTTTGGTAGTTTTTTAATTTTGATTAAAATAGTTTGGCATTGCCATGGCAACAAGTTTGCCTTTCAGGAGCAGATCTGCTTGAAACCTTTCAGTGCTCTCCTTCCACTTTTCTATATACACACCAAAACATTTGACATAATCATACCTTGTGGACATATTCATGAAGGTTATTTTGCTGTTGTGGGGGATATTTATGACTTTGTCTTCTTGCTGTTTCTTGTATTGTATCAGATGAATAAGAAAGTGTTGGATTAAATTTGTTTTAGTAAATATTTTATATTTCTTTGAAACAATATCAAATTAATTTGTTTTATTTTCCCTGTGTGTGGAAATATAGATTGAGTAATTAATGTGTTGTGGCTTTGGTGAAACAAACACATAAACATTGTAACATATATCTTTTATTTCTTTACAAAATAACATACAATGTTACATAAATACATGTTTTGATTACAGCAATGAACACGAAGACTGTGGCGTGTTGATCCATTACGTGTGTAAAATACAACTGAGAAAGGCATATAGGAAAATAACTTTGTATGCATTATATTTTTATATTTTATGTTTTAATTACTGCCAAGATAAGTAGATATATATTTGCAAATAAGTGACCACATGAGACAATTTCTTTTGGACATATTTTGACACAAAACCTCAATCTGCAAAATGTTGTTCCTGAACTTTTTGTCATGAGTATAGTTCATGTGTTGTGATGTAGTGCAATGTCGGTTGTGACAAACAATAAATATAGATGAATCAGGACTAGTAATTTATTACCTTGGGTTGAGGGAAAGGAATTAAACTAAGAATGGAAAAGAATGGAAAATGTTACACAGGGTGAAGATTTCAGCAAAATGGGACACAGTCCTGAGACAAATACCTCGTGCCCGTTAACATCTATAATTTCTGTAATAAATTACTACCTGTAGTTTCTATAGTACTGATCATGTGCACCAAGTTGGTTTGCATTGACACTTTAAGTTTGAGTTTTTGTGCATGTTTGATGTATCATGAAGCTATTTTTGTATCAGTACACCCATCACTGTCAGATGTGAAGCTGCTTATAATTAATGTACTGCTTACGCTAGTGCTAAGTATGTATATCATGTTTTATTAAAGAACAATCCAAAATAAATGTATACAATTAATTTAACATTGTTTATTCTATATTGTCTGACAACAAATATCTAATCAGGCTGTACTGTTTTCTATTTAGCCAAGTGGGTAAGGTGTTACACATCAATCCCAAACCCTGGTTTAATCCATACAATGGATACAGTGTGTGAAGAACCTTTCTGCAGGTGCCTGCAGTGTTATTGCTGAAATATTCCTGAAATTAGCTAAAATGTCAGCTCACTCACTCTGAAAACCAACCAACATGTACAATTCATTTCCTAGCTGTTTTATTTTTACCCAAATAGTTGTGTTGAAAGTGTCGAGAAATACAATAGAAATGCTTTAAATAAGCAAATAAGGCACTATAGAAATCGTAGAAATGTTTAGTGGTATGGACAAGCCAGAGAGTTACAGGGAATGCAAGATTACCTCTTCTGAATGATTTGCTGGAAAAAGTAATATATATCCATACAAATGAAACAATTCCAAAATATTGGAATAAATTGTCACATTTTCCCTCATATTTCTCTTCATCATCTGTTTATTCCATGGCTTCATCATTTGCATTTTATCAATCTTGTAAATCCACTATCCCCTACTTTTTTTTAATAGTATAGGTATTCACCACTGCACGTACAGTCAAACACTTTTCAGCTGAACCTACAGCATAAGCCAGGCCCCTGTGTATACCTTACATAAGGCTCACTATGTAGTTGTGTTGAACCTCAGACTGATTAAGCTAGAGCTGATGTCAGTCAAATTATGCTTGTCGT
The DNA here is from genome assembly GCF_037392515.1 of Haliotis asinina. Classification (NCBI taxonomy): domain Eukaryota; kingdom Metazoa; phylum Mollusca; class Gastropoda; order Lepetellida; family Haliotidae; genus Haliotis; species Haliotis asinina. The sequence continues at coordinate 73,646,127 of NC_090283.1, read as the reverse complement.
AAGAGGTAACAGCAACAATGAGGACTTAGGTGACTATGTCTTCATATACTGAACAGCAAAGAAATGCAAGTTTTTAAGTAGAAGATATAATAATGAACATTCATTTATATGAAATTTCATATTTCATCGTTTAATGCTGCACTCAGCAATATTCCAGCTATGTGGTGGCAGTAAATAAATGAGTCTAGACCAAACAATCCAGTGAACAACAGTATAAGCATCAATCTACTTAGCTGCGATACAATAACCAGTGTCAACCATAGCCTTCAAGTCAGCAAGCCTGACCATCTTATCATGTAAAATGCTTCTTACCAAAAAAACAAACTGTGAATACAGTACACTGCGGCAACAGTCTGTAAGTAATCAAGTCTGAACCGAACACACAGCTGTTTATATCTGGCCCAGGCAGGCTCTTTAGTCTGATGGCTTGCGCATGCGTGTACTAACTGTTGCTATGGCTGGCATCATCATTTACAGATGGCGGCCATGTTAGCAACCCTTTCCATCTGAAGCTTAACTCACACTATTTCTCCACTCTAACATTGTTTGTATTAACATAATTGGTGTTATCTTAACACTTTACTTTGTGGCAAACCATAAATGAAGATTAATGACTGTCTGTAGAAATCTTGACAAGGGAGGTCACAGTAAACAAACCCAGTCTGGAATCCTGTAAAACTGAAAAGTATGTTTAGTTGAAGTGTCACAATTATCTTATCTGGGTTTTCTACAGGAAACTGTTTACGCTGTCGTAAAGCCTCAAATACCATCTTTCAGATGAAATTAACACAGTTTATTCAAGCAGGGTTTGTTTTCACATGAATCTATCACAAACATAGGTTTCATTCAAACAGTGTGGCAGACAGAGTACGCTGGTTGTTGAACATTCTAGTAGCACTTAGAGAAGGTTTGAAGCTGCATTTTGTGTATTCTATATGGAGCAAGTTTAAGTGTTATTTTCGTTGGCATTTGTACTCAAAATGGAAAGAATATGTGAAAATCACTTTAAAAAACTGGAATTACTGTGCCGAAAATGTGCTATTAACTGCAGTGGATGGATTTATCAGTTTCAAAACAGTGAGTCCAAATTCCTTATAATTTTGAGGCCAAATACCCTGCTTGAACATGACTGCATGACTGTATTGGTAGAATTAGATAACACACTCAATGTGCATAAATACTGAATTGCAGGAAAATCTCTAGAAAGACCTCTTAAAGCGATTTGAAAATGAACAGATTCTTCTTATTATAATGTTTTGAAAATGTACGGAATGTCAGCTTTCTGCCTGAATAAATCCAATACATACATACATTTTTTAAACAATAGTAGATAGCAGTGATGTATGTGACAACCTTGACCAAATTCCATTGTATATTAGTGCCTAAAGGGAATACCCGCAACACAAGTGCAGGTTTTATATAGCATGTGCGGTCTAGATCAGGGCTCAGGAATGTACAGTCCAACCGCACTGCCTTGTCTCTCTCTGCCTTCCTGACTCAGCCAGCCACGCGGTGTGTATCAACTAAGATGCCTGGTCCTAAACAGCTGTGAACAATCCAGTGATCAACATCATGAACATAGATTAACGCAATTGCGGTGAAGTGTCAGCCATGTCAGCTAGCATTATCACTCCGATCCTGTTCGTCACCTCTTACGACAAGCAGAGGTTGCTGATGACCATTTCTAACTGGATCTTTATGGGTTCTGCTGTATACAATGATGTGCGAGTTGATTGTTTACATGCTGCAGTCCCATATCTAAATCAACAAACAAACATTTAATATTAAAAAAAAAGAACGGAATCTAATCCAGACTATAATTTGGTTCTACAGTTTAGACAGCTCAGATGAAAAAGAAATCTGATTGAAACAAGGAGGGACATCACCTTATGCCTCAAACAAACAGTCATGTTTCGTTTGTCAATTGTACCTCAAGAATGAGCCTAGTGGGTAAAGCATTCACTTGTCATGTCTAAGGCCCGGGTTCTATTCCACACATGGGTACTATGCATGAAGTCCATTCCTGGTGTCAGCGTAAAATTAGACTCACTCTCAGACTTACTGAACATAACAAGTCCTCCATGTGTGTAGTTCATCACCACTGACGTCAAAGTGTGTCCGTCACCAATGAATGTCTATGTTATTCGACTGTGAGACAATAAAAGGCAGATCAGGTATTTGTAGATAAAGATATAAAATGTTTGATAGGTAAAAACTCAGTAAATATGAGATCACACTATCTTTGTCAATACAATTAATTATTCATGATATTAGATATATGGTAGTGATATGGTGTTTCATATAACACTTTCTTCATCAGGGTAGGGGGGAAGTGGCATAAAATACAAATTTTAACGGAGTCACATTGTTGATAACTGATACGGCTGATTCAAATTTCAATATAAGCAAACTTCGTGATGAGGACAGGAGTAACCCTGTTAGCATCCAAATATGTTCTCACAAATATGTTACCTTATTTACCTTGAACTTTTGAACTTTCCAGATCTCACTTTGAAAATAGAATGTTTCTAAAATTTTATGTATATTTGTCTTCAGTTCTATTTTGGAAGAAGAAGTGTAAACCAAAGAAGTGATTGTGAGGCGTAATATTTAACCACCATATGTAGTGAGGAGGATAGTATTTGCAGCATGGCATGTGCTGTGAAAACTATATACTTGATAACTGTTGATATTGCCACCCATATTCTGAAACCTACATGAGACATATATTTTCTTAAAATATTAACCAACAGTTAAAAAATAAAATCATTTTGGATTTATATATTGCCATATTTGTAACTGTAAAGTGATAGCTAAAGTTCAGTGTATTAAGTTAATAAAGAAATAATACCAAGTCACCTACACCCAGCTACACTACAAGTGACCAAAAAGTTTAAAAGTTTGTAAGTACAAGCAACAATCCAATAAGGCTTTTGTCACATTTGTCTAACTGCACTGTCAGTTTGCGTCAAAGCAATATTTGTATAAATGCAATATTCAGATGAATTCTGAAGGAGAAACTGATACATACAAACCTAAATTCAAGCTTGACCACATTTCAAACAGCATGTTTGTAGATGTAAAGAGTATCGATGTCTTCACTGCCTGTGGATACACTACTGCATCACGTACAGAAGCAATTACCTCCCTTGACCAGTGGAATGGACAATTAAAACACTTCACCTGCCTTTACACATGTGTTCTCTTTTGACATGGATACACAAACCTAATCCTCATAATGTCAAAGGTATATTTAAACAGAATGACATGTGATTGCAGCTGTACATTCAGGGCCATTATTGAAGGGTCCCCAGGATATGTATGGCTGGGACATGACATAGACAAGCTAGTTCACCTGAGACTGCTAGCAATGTGCCTTGGTTGAAGAACACGTTTATTCACATCACACTTTTGGATGCTTTATACACTTGATTGGTTGGCTGTTTAACGCGCCACTCAGCAATATTCCAGCTGTATGGCCCCAGTCTGTAAATAATAGTCTGGACCAGACAATACAGTGATCAGAAGCATGAGCATCAATCCTCGCAAATGGGATATGATGACATGTGTCAATCAAGTCAGTGAGTCTGACCACCTGATCCCATTAGTCGCCTCTAACAACAAGCATTTATAGAACATTTAAAGTGGAAGAAGACAATGAAACAAGGTGAAGGTGATCAACAAAGAGACTCAAAGTCTGCAGACAAAGATACATAAAAATTTACAAAGTGGATACAAAACAGTTCATTCATGATCTGCACTCTTGTCAGTTGATAATGTAAGATTATTTAATGCTTTTACCTCGCATTATCTCCTTGACTCCCTCCACAATGATGCTGAATTCAGGTTTCCTTTATATGATATGAATGTCAGGGGCTCGTTTCACGAATTAAATAATTATGCATAAAAAATATAGGAAGGGGAGAGGGGTTACTGACATAAATTTTAGGGGCATCACTCACACTGTGCATGTTTCTCCATAAAAAACATCATCACCGCCTGGTCATAGATTATGAACGGTCCCCTATCACCACACATCGGCAGGATCAGTCGGTGTCTACATCATCATCTTCGAAGCTGTCACTGTCTTCATCGTAGTTGAACTCTTGCTCGTCTAGTCTCCCGTATTTCATATCTTGGCTTGCTAGAGGTGACAGACGAGCATCGCCAGCACTAGCAACAGGACTGCTTCCGCTTCCGTTCCGTCGCACAGGAAGTCCAGACACACGCGGAATCCCAGTCCGGCGCGAAGGAATCGGCTGACTCTTCTGGAACGTCAAGATGCAGTGGAGGTTCCTACCAACCTTCTTTGTCTTCTTCTTCTGCATCCCACGGTACAGACGGCGGATATCCAGGAAATCAGGTGATTGGTTGTTCAGATCTGTGGAAATGTCCGACCATCTGGAAACAAAAACAATGAAAATATTGAAACCGTTAGACAGTGCTGTTATCGCACACAACATGCAGATCCATAGTTGGAGGTCAGTAAACAATCAATAATCGACATTGTAATTGTAAAGAGACTCAGGCAGGCACCAAAAGGACACAAACTGGACGTTACACAAATGTTTGATACACCGACCGAGTGGACTGAGATACACACATTAGTATGCTGTTATCGTCAAGAAACTGCATCAGTTGTTCATGTCTTCATTTAACAAGCATAACATTAAGAACTATACTTTCTAAAGTTTAACTTTACGTATAATTTTTCATGCAATATCGATTGATCTCCGAGGCATATCAATAACGCTGACACAAGTGAAATCAATCAAATAACAGCATATGCTATAACCACTCCAGCACTACCATCAGACCAATCTAATTACTTGTTATGGCCAGATGGAATATTTGGTTTGAACCTCTTGAAGAAATTGTTTCTCATCATTGATGGGAACAAGGACATAAAATACTAGTTTCTAGATCTGGGTGGTTTCTGAGAAGATGACAAACTACAGTTGGAGTACAAACTTGACATGATGTAAACTCACTTGACCTTCAGTCAGGTAACATAGCAGAAAATTCCTATTTTAGAAGATAATCTGTCTAGTCATGTTTTATCTCAGATTCTAAATATTGTCTATTCTTGTACAACCATGCTGATGACTTTATAGGAAGTGAAAGATTGCCCTTTACTCAAAACATACACCACAAACACACTACAAGTGTAGTGTTTGTTTGTCTTTTGGTTAACGCTGCACTCAGCAATATTCCATTGTTTAATGCTGCGCTCTGCAGTATTCCATTGTTCGATGCTGCGCTCTGCAGTATTCCATTGTTCAATGCTGCGCTCTGCAGTATTCCATTGTTTAACGCTGCACATAGCAATATTCCAGCCATATGGCAGCAGTCTATAAATAATCAAGTATGGACCAGATAATCCAGTGATTAACAGCATGAGCATCAATCCACACAACTGGGATGACATGCATCAACCAAGTCAACAAGCCTGACCACCCCATTCCCATTAGTTGCCTCTTACAAGCATAGGCTGCTGAAGACTAATTCTGACCCGGATCTTCATGGGTAGCATAGATTTTTATAAATGCATATGACCAACAGCTGAAAATGTCATCCCTTTCTGTCTATTATGAACATAGCTTTCCGTACTCAATTCTCCACAATTCTAAGACCTGTTCTCAGTAAAACTGATATATCTGCAAAATTTAATTATCAGTAATTTATAATTTGGAACTCTCCAATTATATTTCTGTTTGAGTTAATAAATCAAATGAGCTTTTCTGAATACTTAGCTTGCTTGTATGAATAATTTTAGAAGTTTTATCACTGATTATCTGATTTGAAGTTAATCTGAGGTATCACCCTGAAGAGGTGTCTTCAGTCTGCATACAGTCAGGTATTCTGAAAGACTTCTGTTTGTTGAAGAGAACCTACCTTTTGCAATGTATGCTGGGATGGCTTGCGCTGGGGTCACCAATCAGTATCCATGTGTTGACCTCCTCCTGGGGCAAGGGTCCACTGACATGGCAAAAATCAACAGCATCATCAATGAAAATATCCAGTAATACATAATCGAAATATTCCTTTAGACACACTTTTTATTTCCTGGTCATGTGAAACAATGATCCTTATCTCCAACGTAACATTCCCTATCTAGTTGTGATTCAACTTTCACTCCCTTTTAAAAACATGTAAGTTTCTACTTTTGCAGATTCGCAATTGGCTTATGTAAATCATGTAAAAAAATAATCTAGTAACATTGGTCTCATACTGAAGTTTATTTATATACTATTATAAGGGTAACGCTATTTTTCAGGGCATTATCATTTGCAGAAGCTGGAGGTCTTTCATTAACAGCCCGACGAAGGAGGGCAGTTGAAAAGACCGAGGGCTTCTCCAAATGATAATGCCCTGAAAAAATAGCGTTACCGTTATTATAGCTAAAATGAATAGAATTTTTAATAAAATAAGAATAAAAAGACCAGGCTACTGACATCATTTGTATATTTGTAGGTTTATGATATGAGATTTGTTATTACTACATGGCTAACACTGGCTGCTGTATGATAAACCGAGTTACCTGTAGGCGGCGTCTGCTCGCAGCGGTGTGTCATCGTAGCCTATAGGACAGAAGTAGTGGTTCTGACAATGGTAGATATAGGCTGTGTTGGGGTCCTTCAGTCCAGTCTTCAGGGTCTGGAGAGCATCTTCTGACGTGACCCCAGATGTCCGGTTCTTTCCGTTGGGTTTATACATGTAATAACAGCGCCCTTTGACCTTGAAATGGTCATTTAACTGACGAAACCATCTGTGAAAATTAAACTAAGTTCTGTTAACATCACGTTATGACTGTCCTAAAATGAAAAAAAATAACTTACATTTTGCATATTCATATTTTGTCTGCATCTGTTATATTGCTCAACATGCTGTTGTCTCTCCAAGGAATTCCAAAACAAAATGGGTCATCATACTTCTCTCAAATGAATTCAAGGACAGAATAGGCACCCAATATACAGTACACCACCTCAAAGGATACATGTACTTGATTTCAAGGGTCCAAGTCAGTCCTGAACTCCCCATAAACCTAGAGACAGTCATCACTCACCTCAAAAGTGTTATATTCCCTGTAAAGGGGCCAAACCCGATCTCACTGAAGGGAGGCTGGAATCCCAGGATGACAAGAGCTTCTTCCTGTGTGATGGGGCTGAGGCTGTGTAAAGATGAAATAGTATAGGGTCTCGTTGGACTAATTGACCTATTTCGTAAGCCTTCAGAGAGTTACAGTCAGTTTAGTCCTGCAGTTACTATCAAGAACAGGCACCTTAAAGACCTCTTGTTACAGGGTGTAAATCTACGAAACAATGTTAATGTTACATTTACTTGACATCTAACTACAGGAGCAGGCACCTTGAAGACCTCTTGTTACAGGGTGTAAATCTATGAAACAATGTTAATGTTACATCTACTTGACATCTAACTACAGGAGCAGGCACCTTGAAGACCTCTTGTTACAGGGTGTAAATCTACGAAACAATGTTAATGTTACATCCACTTGACATCTAACTACAGGAGCAGCAACGTGCAGTAAATTTGGTACTGTGACTATGTGACCCAGTCCACCCAGCAGTGAATAGGTTCCATGAAACCACGCTAAAGCCACAATAAATTCAGTGTGCTTTGTGGTAGTGCCAAGTGTTGTATATTCCCCAGGGAGTTGAGATAGACAATAAGATGTGCCACTGAGACTGACATCCAACGATTGAGGGAAAAAATACCAGTGCCTTGACCATGCACTAGCTGCATGGATATGTGCCCGATATAAATATCCTATAATAAATAATAACATATGTCTGTGACAGTCACAGCACTCTGAAGCTTAAAAGTCATAAAGGACCAACATACTTCACTCTTGTAATCTTGATTGCAGTCATGTAATATTGTGCTGGCAACTGGCAACTAGATCAACTTCAAAATTACAAGTCACCTGCCTTGTCCCACGGTACTGAACAGGTCGATACAACTCGTCTGCCTTGTCCCAAGGTACTGAACAGGTAGATAAAACTCACCTGCCCTGTAACAAGGTAGTGTACAGGTAGATCCAACTCACGTGCCTTGTCCCAAGATACTGTACAGGTAGTTACAACTCACTTGCCTTGTCCCAAGGTACTGAACAGGTAGATACAACTCACTTGCCTTGTAGCAAGGTACTGAACAGGTCGATACAACTCACCTGCCTTGTCCCAAGGTACTGAACAGGTAATTCCAGCAGGAGACGAGGGATGAGGCCCCGCAGGATGTCTTGTACTGGGGACGACTGATGCAGCACCTGTACATCAACATTTACATGAGTAAGTGAATGTTGTTGCATGCAGCACTGAACAATATTCTAGCAACCTGAAAATGCACACATCTGGGCCAGACAAACCTGTGATTGCTAGCATTAAAACAATACACCTTTGAACGTAGCTTTTCGAAGCTCTCTTAGTGCTAAGATGGTCGTAAGTGACTCATGAGTAGTATCTTAGCTCTAAGAGAGCTTTGAAACAGATTAGCTTAGCATGGATTATTGAAGTTATTTTTTAGTATGTTAAGCACTTAGATTTGATTTCATGCCTCAACCTATAGAGGCCATGACTGACACAGTTCACATGGATTATCAGAAGATTGATTTGCATCCTATTATGGAAATCAATCAAAACATATAATGCACCTTCATAGTTTTCACAGAAAAGACGGGTAGGTCAAGTCTTACCATCGCTTCATATCAAGGACCTTCCTCTGGGCAATGTCCTCATATGTGGCCATGACCTTTGAGGGCGTGTAAGTTTCGGTAACATCCTCCTTCCCCTGCCTGACGCCTGGTGTCCTTAGACTTGGGATACCTGGAAGGAGTTATCTCCCTTATACTTGAAAAATCTGAGCCTAGATTTTCGAAGCTCTCTAAAAGCTAAGACAGTCATAAGTAGTGTTAATGTATGGCACTTACGACTATCGTAACTCTAAGACAGCACTGAAAATCTCTAAGTTGCAGTAGCTGAGCGGGCTAGGTGATTAACTTTGTGTGTTGGCGACTAAATGCCTGACTCAGAGGGTGCAAGTTTGAATCCTGAAGGGGACTCAACCAAACAAGTACTCTGATAAGAAAGTGTAATCCCAAATATGATATATGTTGCATCTGACCACTTCCTGAATGGCACTGTGTAATCATAATCATTGCTACGTCGCTATGACAACATTATTGCTTCAAATACTCTTTTAACTTATTCACAACATTGTCTGAAAATTCAACAATTGTCCGACAGTCAGGTTGTACATATAAAAGACCAAACAGTGACTGGCACTGCATTATTTTGACCATACTTCGTAAAATAACCTAAAACATACTTTAAGTCAGTCAATGAATTAAGATTTCTTGTCACATTGGCAATATTTCAGCCACATTGTGACTAGAGTTGTACATTTATGACAAAAAAAAAGCACAGGGATGTAAAAACAACTTGAATGTAACAGATACAAAACTAGCAATGTAAATCTACAACTAATAATTAGTAAAGGTAGATCACCATAAAGGTAATGTTGGTATTAATACATGAAAACAAGGTCTCAAGGATGTAGAACAAAAGCTGACATAGATATTCTGGGAACTTAATGGCATACATACACACGTACATAGTTTCAAGATACCTACATTGTCTTCTGTAAACTGTTAGCATACACATATCAGAAAGTTTGCTATCTCAATTCCTCGATCTTGGACTTCCTTAAAGCATATCACACCTAAAGGTGTTTCCAGTGTCTGTGTGAAACAAGTCCAGTGTAGGGCATTCACTGATGTTAATAATATTTGAGCCATATTCAAGAGAGATTATGATAAAACGACAATGCACAATTATGTCACCTTAACATTCTATCTTGATTAGTTGAATTTTGGTTTCGAACTAGCCATACTAAACCCTTTTATGGTTTTGTGCAGAAAGCAGTAAGAACTTTACAAGTCTGCTACTCGTATGTTCATCACTAACACTTCCCCAGGAACATAGATAGATCAGGTCAATCCCCATGTGAATGTCTGCACAAACGTCCAGAAGAGATTAACTATGTTCTCTTTGGGTTCAATGAGAATGATGAATGATTAAGTAACTCAAAATACGGACAAATGCAGAAAACATAAATTTGACACATGGTCCTGAAACCTCTGTACTCAACAAAATCTGAAATATGACGTTTTATGATCAATCATGGAAAAAGTTGCCGAAGAAACCATAATGCAATGTTGTTCTGCTTTCACACTTCACACCGAGGGGTGGCAAACGGCTGGTGGAACACCTGAATATCACATAATGGCAGTCACACACTCTGCCTTCGCTGTTCCACCAGCCATTTGTCACCCCTAGTTTGAAGTGTGAAAATAGCTCAATGATGATTTCTTAGACAATTTTTTCTATGATCGATTATGAAATGTCAGATTTCAGATCCTGGTGGGTAGTGAGGTTTCAGGACCATGTGTCATCTTTATGTTTTGTGCACTTATCCCTATTTACATTTTTTTATCATTTATTGTTCTCTTTTGAGCTCAAACGGACTGTAGTGTCAACCAACCAACCTGACTGTTTCTTGCTGGACTTTTTCTTCCCTGAGATATCAGCCACATCAATCTCCCACACCAAGTCCTTCACACTGTCTGGCATCCTGGCACCATTCTCCAAGACATACCTGCTGTCCCCATTCATTGTGTCAGAGTTATCTCCCTTGTCTTGAGAACCTGTTGAATCACTACGGCAACTTGAAGTAGATTTTGATAAACTTTGTCGTTTGAGTTCCGTCACAGTTTGAGCATGTATTTCTTCTTTGCTCATCAGATCTCCAGAATATTGCAATGATGGCGGTAAATTCCCTGCTAAATTATTTTCATCAAATACTAAGTCATCATTGGGTATATAATCAATTTCTGGTTTAGTGTTCGTCAGTGCTTTGTTTTTCTCATTCTTCAATTCAACCTGTGCATCATGTTCGGCAGAATCATCAGAGTTATTTCCCTTAGCTGAAGGTGATTCCACCTCACTTTTGTTAAGTGAACTAGTGGATATAGCCTTTGGCTTTTTCAGTCTGCTTTTGCCAGCTCTTGGTATACCACTTTTAGGAGTAACCGGCGCACCTTCTTCTGCTTTGTGAGAGAAATCCCCATTGGTTGTTGTCACGGCTTCTGATGAACCTTAGAGAAAGAACACTGAACTCAACATTAGGTTAAAAAACCATACATTAAGGAATGGTTGCGACTTGTGATGGTTAAAACTGAAAAACAACCTGTTTTTTCTTTTGACAGTCCCACTTCAGAAAAAGTAAACAAGCTGAAGCCATTAATATTACATTGCTAGAAAACATGGTAATCCTAAATGCAAATAGACCTATTTTAACTGAGGAATAATGCCACCTAAAATCAAGGTAACTGTTCAAGACGGTTCTTAATTTCTTAATGAATGATGAATTAATGAATCATGTGTTTAAATGCTAAGTAAGGATTTCATTGCCTGAATTGGATCCACACTACAAATATCAATATCCAAGTAAAAAGCAGCAAATGGTTTTTCATGTTTAAGGATCTTTTTTAACAATGAATAATGAATTCATGATGTATTTGTAAATGTGAATTCTTTAGAAAAATGAAAAAAAAGAAAGAGCAACACATGTTACTAGTTGAATGGACTGTGTGATGTGTGACAAATTATCACGGTTGTATAGTTACAGGTTGACCATGAGGAGAAATGTATAAGGCTGTCGATGCCTCACCTGTTTTGAGACCTTGTAACAAGATGGCCGCCTCGTGGGCTGCCTGGTAGTCCTGGTTGGCAAGGTGACCAAGCAGCTCTTCCACTTCCTTCACCAGACTGCTGACCACGTCCACACTGGCTGGAGCACTCTGGCCATTTGTGTCTGTTACCCGTTCATCAGCCTTTCCTTCTTTCTGATTGGCTACTGGATCATCTTCCTCAAAGTCATCTGAGTCATACTCATCAATGATGTATGGTTTAGACTTCCAGTTCCCCATGATGTCATAACTGAGAATAAAGGAAATAAAAAAAGTCATGGTTTGTGAGTGGGTAGATTGAGTGAGTGGTTGGGTGTTTCAGTGAGTGAATATTAGTGAATGAGTGTGTGGGTGTTCGTTTTTTCTTGCAAGATGTTTTTAGATTCAGAAATATGATCTGAAACTAATGAATGTGATCAGGAATGACATTACAAACTTTACTAGGCACATAAAGAAACTGCACATACAAACATTTAAATACTAAATTTATCAAACCTGTGTAGACATATAAGGATTTAAACTCAGAGATAAGTGACATGAATCCAACATGCATGCACGTGCCACGTTCCATGACGTCAGTGGTTTCGTCCTTGAGACATGTAATGCGTTGTTGCACATGCATTCTGGGTCAGAGAAACAGAGCAAGTGAATGCCACACAATACTGTCACTTTCGAAAGTTCAACCCCTGCCCTTTCGATCATTCAAAACATTAAATGGCTACTGACATGCATAGTATGCCAAAGCTAACAGCTGCACAACATCATGAGGCCACTGGGATGGTCAGTGGGGGAATGTGTCAAGGACAAGTGCCTGCACATTTCCACTGCCACTGGAACACCATTTCTGCACTGGTGAGAAACACAAATGACGTCATCGACTGGCCACGTTCTGGACATCCACATGTAACAACGCCAGAATAGGACAGATGGATAAGGGTGACCCATCTTCGCCACCAGTTTCAGACTGCAGTGATGACTGCCCGTACAACCCCATTACTTCACCGTATTCACCTCAAGACAGTTGACCAACATTTACATCATTACAGAATCAGATCAGACCACAACATCCTGCTATACAACCTATCCTGACACAACGTCATCGACAAACTTGCCGAATGTGGTGCAATGGATGGAAGCACAGAATGAAAGCTATATCCCACGTTACTACGTAGGTGGGGTATAATGAGTAGCTAAACAGGTGACTGAGTGAGAGGTGGCTGAAGGGTTGAGAGGCTGGGTGCTTGAGTGATTGAGTGAGAGGTGGTTGAAGGGTTGAGAGACTGGGTGTTTGAATGGTTGAGTGAGAGGTGGTTGAAGGGTTGAGAGGCTTGGTGTTTGATTGGCTGAGTGAGAGGTGGTTGGAGGGTTGAGAGGCTGGATGTTTGAGTGAGAGGTGGTTGAAGGGTTGAGAGGCTGGGTGTTTGAGTGGTTGAGTGAGAGGTGGTTGCAGGGTTGAGAGGCTGGGTGTTTAAGGGGTCGAGTGAGAGGTGGTTGAAGGGTTGAGAGGCTTAGTGTGTTTGAGTGGTTGAGTGAGAGGTGGTTGAAGGGTTGAGAGGCTGGGTGTTGGAGTGGTTGAGTGAGAGGTGGTTGACGGGTTGAGAGGCTGGGTGTTTGATTGGTTGAGTGAGAGGTGGTTGAAGGGTTGAGAGGCTGGATGTTTGAGTGGTTGAGTGAGAGGTGGTTGAAGGGTTGAGAGGCTGGGTGTTTGATTGGTTGAGTGAGAGGTGGTTGCAGGGTTGAAAGGCTGGGTGTTTAAGGGGTTGAGTGAGAGGTGGTTCAAGGGTTGAGAGGCTTGGTGTTGGAGTGGTTGAGTGAGAGGTGGTTGCAGGGTTGAGAAGCTGGGTGTTTGATTGGTTGAGTGAGAGGTGGTTGCAGGGTTGAGAGGCTTGGTGTTTAAGGGGTTGAGTGAGAGGTGGTTGAAGGGTTGAGAGTCTGGGTGTTTGAGTGGTTGAGTGAGAGGTGGTTGAAGGGTTGAGAGGCTGGGTGTTGGAGTGGTTGAGTGAGAGGTGGTTGAAGGGTTGAGAGGCTGGGTGTTTGATTGGTTGAGTGAGAGGTGGTTGCAGGGTTGAGAGTCTGGGTGTTTGAGTGGTTGAGTGAGAGGTGGTTGACGGGTTGAGAGGCTGGGTGTTTGAGGGGTTGAGTGAGAGGTGGTTGAAGGGTTGAGAGGCTGGATGTTTGAGTGGTCAAGTGAGAGGTGGTTGAAGGGTTGAGAGGCTGGGTGTTGGATTGGTTGAGTGTGAGGTGGTTGCAGGGTTGAGAGGCTGGGTGTTTGAGTTTGTTAGTTTTTCATTCACCTGATGAAGGAGTAAGTAAAAGTACTGGTCTCAGAATTTAACCGGGTTTACTGTATTGGACTAAGATTTAGACATGGCTTACTGTACTGGATTTAGAGAAGGTTTACAGTAGTAGACTAAGATTTATACAAGGTTTACTGTTGTCAGTTAAGATACAGACAGTGGATTTGCACATGATTTACTGTAGTGGATATAAACAAGGTTTACTGTATTGGACTAAGATTCAGACAATGTTTACTGTGTTTGATTTAGATTTAGACAATGTTTACTGCGGTGAACTAAGATTCAGACAATATTTACTGTCGTATTTAGACAAGGTTTCCTGTAGTGTATTTAGACAAGGTTTACTGTATTGGACTAAGATTTAGATAAGATTTACTGTAGTGGACTAAGATTTAGACATGGTATACTGTAGTAGATTTAGACACGGAATACTGTAGTGGATTTAGACAAGGTTTACTGTATTGGACTAAGATTTAGATAAGATTTACTGTAGTGGACTAAGATTTAGACATGGTATACTGTAGTAGATTTAGACACGGAATACTGTAGTGGATTTAGACAAGGTTTACTACGCATTCACCTGACGAAGGGGCAAGGAATAGCCCAGAAACGTTGTGAAAACAATAAAGAAGAAGTTGACATCCATAACATTTTGACGTATAAAGGTTTACTATTGTGGACAAAGATAAAGACAAGGTATATTGTAGTGAACTAAGATTTAGACAAGGTTTACTGCAGTGGACAAAGATAAAGACAAGGTATATTGTAGTGAACTAAGATTTAGACAAGGTTTACTGCAGTGGACAAAGATAAAGACAAGGTATATTGTAGTGAACTAAGATTTAGACAAGGTTTACAACAGTGGTATATGAATTAGACAAAGACTGCAGTAGTCTTAGAATTAGTGGAGGACTAAAGTAGTCCCCGAGGCCAGTTGAGATCTGAGGGTCACACAAGTACTTTCTATAACAAATCAGTTACGAAGTACAATATTTAAAATACTCAGCACTCCATAAATGCGGCTACAAAGCACTAACATTCCATGAAGGTTGTTACAGAGATTTACAGCTGTGCGTGTGTATTATACACACTAAGTCAGCTCAGTGATCACATACCTGTGACAGCTACCCCAATGACATGACCCACTTGTTGTTGAAAAGATCAACATTTAATGGACACCCAACATTATAAGTAGATGAAAGACACAAGGAAACAGTGTCACATATCCATATACAGGGTTCTCAATACAATAACTAACATCCACAGAAAATGTGACATACAGACATTTTTGCTTAATCTTCTTTCACTAAAGATACTATACAGAAACCTGATGAATCTGATCCTTAGGGGATTACTGTTTCTGGGTCTGAAGAACAGAATAAAACTGCCGCAGCCTGCGGACATCTTTTCAAGTGCAATATTGAATGACTAAAGTTTAAGAATTAAACAGGTTTCATAAAAACCAAACTGAGTTTAAAATACATTTGCCTGGATTAAGAGGCAAATTATTACTTTTCATGAGTTTTTTTTTTTTTGTTTTGGTTCAACATGAATGCAGCTGTATTCACCTACAAAGCAGCAGTCTGTGTACAACAAAGTTATTACATGCCCCAGTGGTAGATATCATGAGCATCGACCAACACATCTGGGACATGATGACAAGGTGGGTAAACAGCGTTCTGTTTATTGCAGTGACAAGATTTAATGCCTTGTTGTTTGTTTCTTTGTTTTTGTTTAATGCTGCACTCAGCAATTTTCCAGCTACGTATGTTACATTTCATATTACAGTAGTTATTAGTAATTGAGTTTGGACCAGAAAATCTACTGATCAACAGCATGAGCATCAATCTTCACAACTGGGTCATAACGACGTGTCAAACAAGTCAGCGAGTCTGACCATCTGATCCCGTTGGGTTGCTGAAGACAAATTCTAACCCAGATCTTTACAGGTGTAATTTCTTGTAAGATCTGTAAACTGGAACGATTGTATTTCATTAACATACTATGCACACAATTTTCCTGGATTCTAGCTTTTGGATTTAATCTGTAAATCGAGATAATAAATGATATGTACATAATATGATACTCCTAACCTACAATCCTGATATCATATAAAGGAAATAGCCATATGATTCCATGACTCGCAATGTAAATAACCTTGTGTTCATTTTCTGTTTAGACCACACCTATTTATTTCTTGTTTAACAGATGCACCAGTCACATAGTTTTACTAGTAAGAAAAAAAATGAATTTTTTCCCCCATATACACTTCATACAATGGCCAAAAGTAATATATTTTTAGCATTTAGAAGGACTGGTTTGTATTTTCACTTTTTTCCCCTCCTGCCTTAGGGTTTTCTAAAGACATAAATATGCAAAAGTAGGAATATAATTAGTCTTGCCTTATATTCATTAAATAAACATCTGGAAAAAACATTGTTGATTTTTCTTATTACAAACAACCTTCCAAGACAATTTGCCCAGAAGAAGACAGATGAAGATTTCAACAATAAATATTTAAATGAATTTTTCAATGATCGGGTTCCCGATCCACAAAGCATATCTCATGGTAACTCTACTGTTTACCATTGGCTTACAAATGTTGTAGTGCGATGAACACTTGTGGATCAAGACCCTGCTCTTAATAAGTTCAAATGATTCTTGTGAATTTTTCATTAATATATAAAGAATCAAAACTCAAAATACTAGAGCCTTGTGACCATGAAAGCTAGCCAGCCAGCTATCAATAAACCTGCCATGTAATCAGACAGACACGTTTCAGTGAGCAGCCTGGTGTGTCGACACGAAGCATTAACATGGTCCTCATATGACAAGTACCTGTATTGTATAGGTAGGTGTAGCCCCTCAATCACCTACAGTGGTTACAGAATACATGCCAGCGACGCTCAATCACACATCTTACACGGTAATGGATAGTGACTAGACATCAATAGATCCACTTCTAGGTGGACCATCTGTAAATTCCTTTCAACTAGAAGATATCTATAAGAGATCTTGTCCCCTCCAAGTTTGACCATAAGGATGGTGAAAAGTAAAATATGTGAGCATTAATTTAAATTAATTGTGGACAGTCAAAGATATGATCAATTCATAATTGTGAGATAAAAGTACGGTGTTTGAAAATTAGAGATATATAATGAAATTATAATAGCTCTACATTTGAGTTAAGACTGAAGCGTAGGGTTTTAAATAAACCATTTAGAGCTGACATAATTTCATTATACACCTCTGATATTCAGACAGTATGTTTACCTCCATTCTTCCATAAGGACATTATCAAGAATTATAAAAATACATACTGTTTTGGAAAGTCAGAGGTATATCATGTGACTTTAATAAACAATCACAATCCAGGATTTACTTGAGTCATGGTGGAATTGTCCCCATGCAGTTCACATTCTTCTCAATCAATGTGGTGCATAGTAAATCACATCAAAATGCTACTGGCGTACATTTATCATACTGACATCGGGAAAAAACAGTTGCCATACAACTTAAAATGTCACTGAGTACATTATCACTATATTAAATATAAAAAGGCAAAAATGTGAAAGTAAACATCAACATCTTCTCAAGATCTAAAAAAATGCTACAGTTATACATTCTTCATCCAGGTACACATTCTTCATACAGGTACACATTCATCATACAGGTACACATTCATCATACAGGTACACATTCCTCATACAGGTACACATTCCTCATACAGGTACACATTCATCATACAGGTACACATTCATCATACAGGTACACATTCCTCATACAGGTACACATTCATCATACTGGTATACATTCATCATACAGGTACATATTCATCATACAGGTACACATTCATCATACAGGTACACATTCCTAATACAGGTACACATTCATCATACAGGTACACATTCATCATACTGGTATACATTCATCATACAGGTACATATTCATCATACAGGTATATATTCATCATACAGGTATATATTCATCATACAGGTACACATTCATCATACAGGTACTCATTCATCATACAGGTACACATTCATCATACAGGTACACATTCATCATACAGGTATATATTCATCATACAGGTACACATTCATCATACAGGTATATATTCATCATACAGGTATATATTCATCATACAGGTACACATTCATCATACAGGTATATATTCATCATACAGGTATATATTCCTCATACAGGTACACATTCATCATACAGGTATATATTCATCATACAGGTATATATTCATCATACAAGTACACATACAGGTATATATTCATCATACAGGTATATATTCATCATACAGGTACACATTCCTCATACAGGTACACATTCATCATACTGGCCGGCAGTTGAGAAGAGCTAGTTGACATACAAAGCTTTTATCAAATGTTATTGACTACAGCCACAATATCAACAAAGACGAAAAAATGAGAAAGCAGAGACCATATGATAGAATATAATCTACTATATGGTCTCTGGAGAAAGTGAATACTAAAACTTAACAGACCTTAAATATCAAAGCAAAGATGTAAATAAACCTTTGTAGCTTTCTGGTCCAAAGAAATAGACTGCAAACCAGATGAAAATAAATTACCATAATTTTAGATATTTTGACAAGATGAGACATGACTTGAAGTGACTAATTAGTTAATTGTTTAGAGTTCAGACATTTATAGAGAAGGCAACTTGTCATGCATATGTCAACCCAAGTTATTCCACTGACAAGAGGCCAATCTGACAGCTATAGGCCTGTAGTACATATTCCCAGACACACCCTTTGTGATAAAAACAAACTGTGTCACTGGTCTACACAGTCAACAAACCTTCAGACATCAACAACAGTCCTGGTTTTATCCAAATGCTGAATGTTCCTCTTGAGAGGAATGAGTGTACTTCATGCCACTGTGGTGGTTCCTGAAGGTCTGGCCAGCGCCAACAAAGACAAACCAGATGTTAAACCAGATGTGTGGGGGGACATGTGTCAGACCAATCCCCTGTCAAGCAACAGTACAGACCAGCAACACTGTAACACGATACCCTGGGGCTTCTGTTGATACGCTCCCGCTCTGTGGGCCCAACTAACTCTGTCGCCCTCACACTGGGGGAGCTTCTGAGCTTTCTCAGTGTACTCAGTCTATAGGAGCATCTATGCATTGATTAACTCTCATTAAACCTGCTTCTCTGTATTAGACACTCTCTAAACTAGCTCCTCTGCATTGGATGACACTCTATAAACTGGCACCTCTGTATTGAAAGACACTCTATAAACTAGGAACTCTGTAGTGACAGAACTCTGTAAAGCAGCATCATAGCACTGGCCCTGTATATTGACCAACACTCTCTACACCAGCACCTCTGTATTGATAAACACTCTCCAAACCAGCACCTCTGTATTGAGTGACTCTCTATAAACCATATTCTCTGTATTGATAAACACTATATAAAACAAAATCTCTGTATTGAGTGAATCTCTATAAACCATTGTCTCTGTATTGACAAATACTCTATAAACTAAACTCACTGTATTGAGTGACTCTTTATAAACCAGAACCTCAGTATTGAGTGATTCTCCTTTACAAATCAGCATCTCTACATTGAGTGACCCTCCATAAACTGGCATCTCTGTATTGAGTGCATTTTTATAAACCAGCATTTCCATGTTGAGTGATTCTCTATAAATGGGCATCTCTGTATTGAGTGACTCTCTACAAACTGGTATTTCTGTATTGAGTAATTCTCTTTAAACCAGCATCTTTGTATTGATAAACACTCTATAAACAAGCATCTCTGTACTGAGTGACTATAAACCAGACTTATAAACAAGCATCTCTGTACTGAGTGACTATAAACCAGACTTATAAACAAGCATCTCTGTACTGAGTGACTATAAACCAGTATTGAGTCACTTTCCATACACCTGAATCTCTGCATTGCCTAACTCTGTATGGAATACCATTTATGTACTCAGAAACCCTCTAAAAACTGGTATATCTGTATCGGATAATTCTCCATAAACCAGAATCTCTGTATTGAGAAACCATCTATAGTATCTCTGTATTGAGTGACTCTCAATAAACCAACATTTCTGGATTGAGAAACTCTATGTGGGCCATCATCTCCGTACTGAGCAAGTATCTATGTACTATGTGACTCTCCATCAGCACTAGCTGAGTACCAGCTGACTTACCATGAACCACTACCTCAGTATAAACTCTATAAACCATCAACTCCCTATACAGCAGGATGCACTATGAGCATCTGCACTTTCTTTCGACCTCTCTCAGCAAATTAAGATAATGAACATACATTTGCCTAGATATTTAAATGATATTAGCATACGGAGGAGGCTTCTTGAAGACAGGTGGAGTGATTTAATTTTGAGTTAATTATTACTCCATTTACACTACAAGCAGCATGCACAGGTGGTGTGTGTGTGTGTGTGTGTGTGTGTGTGTGTGTGTGTGTGTGTGTACGTACGTGTGTGTGTGTACGTGTGTGTGTACGTGTGTGTTTACATATGTGCATGCATGCATGGATGTCTGCGTCTGTTGGTCTATGTCTGTCTCCATGTCTGTGTCTGTGTATGTCTGCCTGTCTCTCTCTGTGTGTGTACGTGTGTGTGTGTACATGGGTACGCGTGTGTACATATGTGTGTGCGTGTACATGTGAGTATGTGTGTGTGTGCCTGTGTGTGCTGTTTGTACTAACTATGACTAATGGTGGGTTAATAGAGCTAGCCCACTGAATTGCCATCACAGAGTGTAACACAGACTGCAACCGAAACAGAGTTTACCTGCTATTACATACACTGTGCAGACCTGCTATTACATACACTGTGCATACCTGCTATTACATGCACTGTGCACACCTGCTATTACATGCACTGTGCATACCTGCTATTACATACACTGTGCATACCTGCTATTACATGCACTGTGCATACCTGCTATTACATGCACTGTGCACACCTGCTATTACATGCACTGTGCATACCTGCTATTACATGCACTGTGCATACCTGCTATTACATGCACTGTGCATACCTGCTATTACATACTCTGTGCACACCTATTACATACACTGTGCACACCTGCTATTACATACACTGTGCATACCTGCTCTAACATACACTCACCGACATATGCATGCACACAAACATGCATTCATTTTTTCACACATTCTTAAACAAACAAACAAACAAACAAACAAACAAACAAACAAACAAACCCTTGATCATAGATGCCAGCAGCTTGATACCATTGTCACCACTGTTTCTGCAGGCACTTGGGGATCTTTGTTTACAGTATCAATTACTGGATTGTCTGGTACAGATTTTTTATTATTTATAGACATTATTTACAACAGACATTATCTACAGTCGGCCGACACAGAACCACTAAGTACAGCATTTAAATAGAAACCTAAATCAATTCAAGGAACGCATTTTACTAATCTGTTAACAATATCACAGAAAACATATTTTCCAGCTGTAAAATGACTTTTACAAAACAAGATAAAAATTTCACCTGCTAAAGATCAGATTCTTAGATTAATGTTCCTGTGTTTGTTTCCGGTCTCTCACTGACCTTTAGAAACAAGGAAACCAAGACTAACAACTGCTGCCACCTGTTACATATGGTTCACATGTACACACAAACATACAAAAACACTGCACTCAGTTATATATGGTCACAATACTTTAGTTTCTTCAGGTGCTTAGTTTGTGACATATGAAATCAAGCTGCGATGTGACAGGCTGTTTGACAAGTCCCCAAACCCTGACACCTACCATGTGGAAAGTGAGTGTCCAGTACAATCCTGGTCAGTTCCACTGTGGACTGACCAAGGTCAGGAGAGTATTGAAGAGAGTTCACTAGCTGTCCATGAGCCTCACCCCTCTGGGTCAAAGCTTACCCTCTGAGATTTACAGAGCTTCACAGAGGCATTCTGAATGAAAATGAGCTGGGCTGGCTGGGAGAGATGGGTGTTATCTTCTGTTCAAATGGGTGATACGCTTCACCGACAGTTGGCAATCTGCATTTCTCTGGGGAGTTGGATACAGAGTTATGGGGATGAGTTAGTTGTACACAAGGTGCTGTGCAGATGATGTGATATAAGGGGCGATGGGGTAGCCCAGTGGTTAAAGTGTCCACTCGTCATGCCAAAGGCCCTATTTTGATTCCAAACATGGGTACAATGTGTGAAGCCCATTTCTGGTGTCCCCTGTTGTGATATAGCTAAAATATTGCTAAAAGTGGTGAGGAACCATTCTCACTCAATCCAATCATACAAAACCTACGGAACATTTAAATTAACAACAAAGATGTGTTATAAAGAGGCATGTTATGCTCCAGAGAATATGGTATAAAGAGGTACTTGTGTATCCAAGCGAAGTGAATTGTTTACATAATTTCTGCTTTTAGACCAAATGTGACCTGTGTGTCCCAACATCTGCAAACTGTGTCCAGTTATTAACAGCAAGTCATCAAGGACTGCTGTCAAATTGGTTCATTCATTTTAAGACATTCAAAGTCATGACTAAAGACATACTGTGCAAACAAACTTTGTTCACATTCAAAGGGAATCAGTTTGAAATATTGTTTTCTTCTGGCAGTTATTAAGTTTTTTATTTAAACTTTCATGACAACAATTTCAACATTTTCAGCTTCATATTTAATTTTGAAAAAGTCCAATGCATCAACACTTCCCCCAAAACAAGCAGACTAAACAATCAAATTGCTATACAGAAAGTATACAGAAACTATGAGTCTTTTTAACTGATATTTTCAGCTACTTTTACATAAGGTTTGGAATAATGACAAAGCTAATATTTATTTCCCAAGAATTTTTGAGCAACCACATTTTCACTAACCTAAACCGTAAATATATTTACAAGTACGCCTCTGTGGAAGAATTACTGTAGGCTAAATTTACTATCACCTCTACTTATTATTCCAACAAACCAGACAAGCAAGTCTCCCGTCAGTTGTTTATGTTCTACAAGCCATGTATGACCTGCTTGAAAACAGTATTACCAACACAGAACAAACAATCTGTTCCGCTTGAGTGATACATGGGCATATCACATGGTACAGAGAGGTGTTATTCTACAAAACAGTGCACATGAATCTATGAAATAACGCCAATAATTTAATTCCAGTTTCTCAACTTTTTTGTCCATATGTCTACTCACAGACACCTCCAAGCATGACAAGAATTTAGTAATTGTATGATACAAACAGGTACAGGTGATTACACAAAATATTATTATGAGTTTGATGAATACTTAAATTCCAAACTTTAATTGTTTAACTAGTTTTTGAGGCACTAAGGAAGATTTAAAAAAGTTCTGAATCTATACGGGAATGTAGAGGGACAGTGTGTCAATCAGGTATATGTAGTAAATTCATTCAAGTCACAAATGCTTTGATCAATAAATCAAAAGTATGTAACAATAACTAAATTGCAGAATCTAAGATGCTTCATTAAGAGATCAAAGGAGCAGACAGACAGTACCTTTTTGCATCGTCACATTGTACTGACATCACTGTGCCATTCTAGTCTCACCCACACCACCCCCAGTAATCAAAAGCAGGGATTAAAACTGACTTGACAGACACTGTCATGATAATTTTAGTGTGTCATTTCATTTTAGGTGTGCCATAAATTCATGATCTGTTAAAATGAACTTCAAAACATTACATGACTTGAAGTGAATGTAAACGTTGTAACCATGGTAACATTCTCTAATAAATCATGAGAAATTAAACAATGCTAGGTATGTAGTTTTGTTTATTGACTGACCTCAAACTTTGAAAAGACATTGATGACTTGTTTGGCTGTCTGACCTGTGTACTTTATCATTAACAGTTGTTCAGAATGTCTCGTTAAATCATGAAAGATACTAATGGTGAAAACATTCTTTAATGCATTTTCGCAAACAAATCAAGTCTGGCATAAGGCAGAGATGCCAACCCCAAAGAGTTGCAAATAGTAGTTTCAATGTTCAAAATTAGTAGTTTGACCATACAATTTGTAGTCAACTAACTAAACAAAATCATGATAGATTGTGAGAAAAAAATGAACGATATTAAGGTCACATGGTTAAATTATTTCCGCAGGAACTAAAAGTGTCAAATCGCAAAGGTATTGAAATCAGCTTTGCTAAAATTACGTTTGTTACTTGCAATCATTCCAGTTCAAATATGTCATTAAATATGATGAATGGAAGGTACACAAAGTCCGAAAATGTATTTCATCCTTAAAAATATATGTTTTTGTCTATATATTGGAATTTTAATGCAATTTATTCAGTGTTTGTAGGATTTCTAGTGGAATCGTATTGATGTAGTTTGAAGTTAAAATTTGTAGCGACTACAATAAAATCGTAGAGGTTGGCATCTCTGCATAAGGGCATGCTCTTAAGAATTTAACCGTGCCATTTCAGTCTTTGCCATTTGTATGATGGCACTAATAATTTTGATTCCTGAAGTGTAACCTTGGTAACCAACAGTTCACATCAGTTGTCATTGCCCAGTACAGTCTCCTACCATGAAGCTAATTCTTCAGCAACACACTTCAGATACCTACAGGCAAATGTCATATAGTTAGGCAGAAACCAGTGAAGGGGCCGTTGTCGGCACAGGAACTACAGATATATACCCCAAGTATGTATCTGTATCCAGTAATGTACCCTAAACAAGGTCAAAATACAGAAACAAATCCAGCACCTTCAACGGACACCGAACCCAAATTTTGCAACCAAAAACTGAAACAGTATGTATAGTTGTTTCTTTTTAACAAATGGAATTGTGCTCCGAAGCATATGTTATACAACTGTATGACAGTTCAAATAAAAAAAGCAATACACTGCGGAATGGAGTCGTCCATGGGTATGTTTCTGTATTCCGATTTTGGCTAGGGTACTTTTCTGTATAAAGAAATGTACCTGGGGTACATATCTGTAGTGCCCATGCTGACAACCCCTTCAGCTATATTTAGCACAATGCTGAATGCAGAATTAGACATTAATCCTCACAATCCTCATTATTTAAGTTATGTTTGGGATTCTAGTACTATTTTGCATTTGAGATTCTAGTACTATTTTGGGTTTAGTCCCCCAGGATTTGAACCCACATCCTCAGGGTGAGGCACCTAATCCACACAACCCTTTGCCAGCATATAGAACAGTAACACATACCTTCACTGTCAGGCACCTTCTGTTTACACACGTCTCCAGTCAAGTGGTCACACTTCTCACCCTCAGCTGACCCTAGTGACCCATCGCTGTAGACACTGCTTGTTCTACATACACGCCAAGCCCCTCTATCCTACAGGCTACATTACATTTTCAATTACCACATTTTTGAGGCTTGGCAGTGTTTGTGTAAAGCGTACTAGATCAGGTTGGTCCCATTTGACATGTACAGTTATTCACTAGATATACATTGATATATATACACGATTGATTTAAGGAAAGAAAATGCACTTGCACCAACTGGAACATTATACAATAACTTTGTTGCACCAGAGAGAAACAGGTTG
This sequence comes from Haliotis asinina, assembly GCF_037392515.1. Classification (NCBI taxonomy): domain Eukaryota; kingdom Metazoa; phylum Mollusca; class Gastropoda; order Lepetellida; family Haliotidae; genus Haliotis; species Haliotis asinina. The sequence continues at coordinate 73,620,510 of NC_090283.1, read as the reverse complement.
CATCTGCTGCCACGTGTAATAAAGTCAACTGTCTGATTACACAATGCCATTTAGAAAGTGGTCAAATGTAACATGTCATATTTGGGATTACACCTTCTTAGTATAGAAACAAAGTCTAGTACATCTTTGGTTGAGTCCCATACGGGACTCAAACCCGCACCTTCGGGCACCGAATTTACACTTATCAGAGGGGTACACAAAGTATGCAGTCTAGACTACCAGTTGTCCGACTTCCATTTTTGTGGAAGTCGTGGTGGCTGAGCGAACTAGGCAGCTGACTTTGTATGCTGGCGATTAGTTGCCTGACTCTGAGGGTGTGGGTTTGAATCCTGTATGGGACCCAACCAAAGAAGTACTAGAATGTGTACTTTATTGTGAATGTGTAATCTCAAATGTGATATATGTTACACACAGTCAACTCTCATTCATCCGACACTTGTGGTTGTAGAGAAATGTTGGATGCAGGGTTGGATTAATGTATTTGTGTGAAAATGTCACTGTCTGCTAAATGTCATGATTGCCATACTGTTCTATGCATGTCATAAATGACAGACCTAGTTATGTTTATTGTATGTGAAAATATTCACAGGAACAAAAAATACTTAATGAGAATAACTATCAAGAGCTGAATGTAGATCTACAGGGATTGGGAAAGGCAGGAGCCATGGGCCATTTTGTGTATTAGAATAAAGAATGGCCCATTAAAATTTTTAAGTTTACTATGGATACAAGAGTCGTGAGTGGCCCATTCTAAATTCAGAAAAAGATTAATAATCTTGAAAATGGTCCATTGTCAAAGATGTCTATCCCAATACCTGCATGGATTTATAATGCTTCAGTTTTTGCATTGATGGCATAGTACATTATTATAACAAAAGTAAAATATTTCATCTTTCTTCACGTAATTTCATGACATGAACAAATAACAGTCACTGTCCGTGTAGTGATCAGAGCCACTCCACAAAACCAGTTTTTCATCATTTGGTTCTCTAGCGCTAAAGTCTTTTTTGAATATCAAAATATCAACATGTACTGCTTGCAAGCTAACAGAAATCTGAGATTGTATTTTGCAGTTTCAAGCTGCACTAGCGCGATGTCTAATGCTTACATTGAGCCCTGCATAATGACAATGTTATATCACTTAACACAAATCATAGAGTACAGGGAATGCCAAGATAAAAATCATTGTTAATACTCATTTTTGACATACTATCTGCTACGTGTGATTAATGATTCTGTTTCAATTTTTTGCTTTTGGCCAGACTTATTACATTTCATGTTCTATGGATCCACCAGCCATATTTTTTAAAGGATAGGGAACAAAATAAATAAATAAATTTTCCCTACTCAAAAAATAAAATCGTAATGTTTGTGTTTGATTGGCTATAAATGTGTAAATGTAAACTTACAACAAATTATTTTTGAGATTTTTTGCCCCATACGTATTTTTGGATCCATTATAAAAATCATATGAATACTTCGATGTAACTGATTTATGGGTGCACAAATGTTCACACTAGTAACATGTCCTGCGGAGAGAATCATATTGCTTAGTCACTTACTGCCCAATTAAAACACATGACAAAAGCTACAAGATACTAGAAGATTTACTGCAACCTGTCACTAAAGGCAACCTGCATCAGCCATTTTTGACATGTACCAGTGCAGGATGCAAACATGACTTCTTCACAAAGTCATCAATATCCCCTGCATCTGCAAATTATTCTTCAAGAATATGTCTGCTAATTATGATTACAGCATGTCAATGTTTTCGTGTGTATATGGCAGAGTGGAATGAGAGTATTGTAAGGTTTCACTGTTCTGCTCCTGAAAAGAGCACTAGCACCAAATTCAGGCGAGTTCAAACTTGTTGCCATGGAAACGCAAAAAATATTTTATTAAAAAATCCAACACTACCAAAAGGCTCCATTATACCACCAGATCTAGCTATATGCCAATTTTGGTGAAGAAATCATGAACAGTTTTTAAGTTCTGCTCCTGAAAAGAACACAGTCTAACTAAACCTTATATGAGGTCACATCAGGTAACCTTTAAGATTGACCAGTCAGTACACAGCTTACCAAATTGTGAAAGTGCACATTCACACATATATTTTGAACTTTTTATCTCGAAAACGTTCGTACCCGAACGATTCCAAATGCTATTATCGTTTCCAGGGGATGCACACGGCGTACGTACAGCCATGACAATGGTGAATAAACACTCGCTGAAAATAGTGTTTTGGCAATATTCAAGGATGTTATCTTGCAAAAATATTAGCTCATGGTAACCATGTCAACAGAAACCCCAAAGCGTATACACTGCAGGTCAATTAACTGTGCTATATGTGGATTTTTGTTGGTGGAGAAACCTGTGTCAGTGACCTGAATATTTTGAAAGTCCCCCTTGATCCCTAATTAGCAGCTGTTGTCTGATTGGTTAATTCTTTTTAACTGTCTCACGTTTGACTGGACAGTCATTGGCCGCTCAAAGGTTATCTGACGCAACCTTCTACTAGGTTTTGTTAGACTCAGGAGTGGAGTGTAACGAAAGACACTGAGACTAAATTTACTTAGACTGAGTAACCTTCATTCATAATGAACACACTCATAACAAAGTGCTTCTTTTTGGTACTCGCCATTTGCTGCAGAAAAAAGATACAAGACATTTATTGTGTAACATTCCATAAGAAAACAGTTACAATATTCTATAAGCTACATAAATCAGATACATAAAAAGTCAGAGTAACAATCCATACACTAACAGAAATACATGCACGTTTAATGACCTATGATTACGTAGTAATCTTCTAGGTTTGATTGAAGTTATATATATGATTGCTGATTATAATTGAAAGAAATACAGTTCGTTCTACCACCATGTATAGTGTAATAAAGCACACTTTTACCCTGAACTATTATATTGTTAAAGCACTCGGACGCTAAGAAATACAGTTTGTTCTACCACCATGTATAGTGTAATAAAGCACACCACCATGTATAGTGTAATAAAGTACACTTTCGCCCTGAACTATTATAGTTAAAGCACGAGGACGCTGGCGTTGGCGTCCTCGTGCTTTAACTATAATAGTTCAGGGCGAAAGTGTACTTTATTACAGTATACATGGTGGTAGAACGAACTGTATTTCTTTTCTAAGTATTTAACAATTTCTAAGCCTAATTTCGACTAATCTATGGCAGAAAACAAACGACAGTGTCTGTGACCTAACTTAAAAATCCTCGCACAGGGCTTACTGACGCGCTGTTCTTTTAACGTGTCAGCCCCCTACATTAAGATGAAGGTTACTAGAAAAACAAATGATGAACAGTTTGGTGATGGTTTATGTGCAGGTTAAATATCTTCCCTAGATCATTCTAATTACATCCGTGATTCTCTTAAACCATACAAGGCAATATGACCGTCTCATTTCTACTACCAACGGAAGTTTAGATCAGTACATTCAGCTGAAGCTGACTAGTCATGCAACATTCCACGATTGTATTGTGGAAATGTAAAGATTGCAAACATTACTGTGTCTCTGTAAAGGTTTGAGTCGAACTAGTAGTCGAGGCATTTTATCCTTCGATAAACACAAACATAATGTTTCCACCGATGATGTTAGCTGTTTGACGCAACTACAAACCAAGAAACGGGATGCAAAGAAACAGTTTACTGCGGGAGGCTGTACGAGGTGATGGCAACTACAAACCAAGAAACGGGATGCGAAAAAACAGTTTACTGCGGGAGGCTGTACGAGGTGATGGCATCGTGACGTCGGTTACATTGTGACGTAATACAAAAAAGTTCGATTACGAGAGGGCAGACTGGAATGGCGCAGTGACGTCAACACATTATGACATAATGCAAAAAGTGCATATTATCGTCTGATAAAGTATTGTCGGCGCCTTTGATCTTTCACAGAAGCATCTTAGAATTTCTGTTAGTGTATGTTGTTAATAACAAAATCACACCCTGATAAACCATGGTCATAATGAACTCAAAGGGACCACTAAGTTTAGTTTGTTCTAACCATATTTTGTTATTCATATTTTCACTAAAACATGCAAAATCTTTACAAAAGTTGAACCAGATAGCTATCATAGATAAACCTGACATCATTAAAAAGACACTTCCCAAACTTTGTAAACTGAATTTCCTTCATTATTTAACCCATGATTAATTTCTTGTGAAAGTTATGTGTTTGGTTTTATTTATATCAAATTTAGAACTATTATAATTTTGGTATATACCTCTGATTTCCTTACACAGTACGTTTATCTTCATTCTACCATAACCACGTCATTAAGATTGTAAGAAAAACACACTGTGTTGAAAAAACAGAGGAATATAACGTGATTATATATCTCTGAATGACTTTGATTGATAAATCACAATCCAGTATTTACTGTAGAGTTGTTTTAAATTATTGCTACTTGACCTGTGTGTCCCTTTAGTTTCAGATAAGTGGGTTCCACTGGATTTTTATTGTCCATAACAGGTTGTCAGATTTTACAGTTCCATGCTAGTTTGAATTCTCTTTCTGTGATAATCTAGTTATTTTACTGCTTTGTTGGCAGTGTTTTACACTCTAATTTTGTCTATTATGAATTTATAACTTTCAAGTCACAATATGGTTTAAATATTGCCAAAGTGACTATATATTCACTCACTCAACTGGATTTCCTTTTGGGTCCATCATTTATTATTGCTTTTCATTTTATTCTGTGAGTAAAACCTAATTTACTACTTTAACAAATGGATAATATTTTAATTTTCTACTACTTCAAAATGGATAATATGTTCTCAAATATGCATTTGTATAAGGTGTAGAGTTTTCCTTTGAACTGATTTTGGTTAACTGATTAACAGAATATTGATATCTCAGGATAATAATTGTGAATTTATAAAGCACTTTTTCAGTTGAATGAAGAAGGAGCAAGAATAAGCTTTGAAACGTTGTGTAGAAAACAAAAAGAAGTTGTTATCCATAAAACATGTCATGTATTGAGGCATGTGTACACGGAAAACACAATCGCTGTCTTTCTTTGATGCAGACAATACACATAAAACAAACAAACAGGTGTTAAGTTTTCGTTGGCAATGTATGTTTACTAGAGATTTTTGTATGCAGGCTATTGACATATGTATGTTTAAACAGGAATGGCATTCAACTATTAATAAAAGTTCTAGATACGATTCATATCGTCATTTTAAATCGTTGCTTGAGCCAGTGTTATCTTGCTCACCTTCACTACAGACATGTTTGCAATACTTTCATACATCTTTGTATAGGCCTTAATGATTTATTAATCAACCACAGAAGTTATGTTTTTATCGTAAAAAACAAAGAATATGTCCATTCTGTTACACCATTGAAGAGGATTTCCATTTTATGTTTATTTGTCCTGTATATGAAAATCTAAGTAATAAGTATCTACCACACTTTTCTCTATTTCAAGTCAGTATTAAACTATTGTTTTGATTATTTACTGCAAAGAACCTTCTAAACAACACAAAGTAGCCCTATTTATTTACAATGCATTTTTTTAAAGAAAATATTTGACTAGTTAGAATTAAGGTTGATTATATACGCCAGTGTTAAGATGTATCTCTGTTGTATATGGGCCTATGGCCTTTCACACAATAAAGAACTGAACTGAACTGAATTGAATTAGCAATTAATTGCTCTTCATGGTAAGTACTCCAACAATAAACTAGATTTCGGGTCCACACTTGCACAAAAGTTCTCACGAAGTGGAGACCCACACATTGCAATATGCAGGTGACCCAATTCTCTATTAATTCCTTTCCTGTGAGACACTGAAGGATGTTATGATAAAAGTAGTCAAATCTGAATGTACACGGTTTTCATGTTGCCATTTGTGTTTCTTAAGTTTTGTTTCTTTTTGCAAGGTTAAATTTAGATAATGACATGTCCTTATGAAATCAAGATGGGTTTCTCCAAACTGGAGTCCAATGACAACAGGCAATCATGTCTGCATTTTCAGCTACCAGCCGTTATTATCCACAACATCTTGATTTCTCAGGTCACCTGGATTTAAAGCCAAAATAAATATTTTGTTTCTTAATGTGAAACAAATGTACTTACTTGGAGTTATGGATGAAATGTAGTGTCAACTCGTTGTAAACTCGTTGCAAGTGTCGCCGGCAACTTCGTTGGTCCGTTGCTATTTGTAAACAAATTCCACATGTAATATTCCGGAAGTACTAAAGGGAGGTAATCATGTCAGACATGTCTTCCAGAAATGTCTAGGACAATGAACGTGAGTTCAAATCCCTTAAATCAGTCGTGTTGCGTAAAATACCTTTCTTGACGTTTAAAAATCATATCTAATGGCTGCGGGGAAAACCATTCCATCATCGACTGCCCAGTGTATGTACTATACATTCCATTATGATTTGAAAACCTTGCACCTATGTGCACAAAAGTTACTTAACTGAGATAACTGGTACTTTAACATAGGCTTGAGTTGTGTTTATTGGGGGATTACTTGGGGATTACTTGGCTTTTGAACGGTTATTTAAAACACACAGCTAAGCTGTGATGAAGATGGGTTCAGGGGGTTTATGGTCCAGCCTCACATTTAAAAAAACAAATAAATGAAAAATGTGTATGAAAATGAATTATAGTCATAAATTGAAAAAGATATAGTATAAAACAGATGGGTTATCATAAGATCTGCAGTGAGGCAAGCTTTCAGGCAAAATGGGTTTTACTATTTCTTCACCTAACTAGTCCTGGAATTATTTTCCACATAGTGGAGCAGTGGTTGGCCTAGTCTGTCTCACAGTCCCTGAACCACATTATTTTCTGTACAGCCAAACCCTCCCTGCAATGCTAAAGCCCTAAATGAAGCAACTCTAGATTTTCCCCGGTTCAGGATATCCAAGCTCCCTGCTGATCTCTTTCAGTTTAAATGGGTTTATTTGTCACAAACAAAATTATAAAGAGAGAAAGTGTTAGTCTATGGCTAGCCAAAAGGTTGTTGTTCCTCCTGATTTACAGCAACACCTCAGTTCACCTAATCTTATACAGTTAATCTAGGATATGGCAGAAGGATATGTGGTTGCTTACAACTCAGGAAACTGCTTCCCTCTTCACAATGGATTAGTCCAGCATTCAGGTGATAGTAAGTGTGAAAGATTAATGTTTATGTGCAGGACTTAAGCCTGCTTATCAAAACAATGATGTGTTCTATTACTGTTCTGTTTTACAACTGTGAGGTCACTTGGAGCATGGTACAACTAGAATCACTTTTGCATACATGACTACAAAATAAATATATTATGATGTATTAAAACTACTATGTGGGTTATAAGCCTTTAAGAGCATTTTGCAATCATATGACACCATGACTCCTGAAATTGCAGCTCATGCTAAACTGTGTTCCACTGTCCCCCAAGTTTGCTCCATTGTCTCTGAACTTTGTTCCATTGTCTATGGACTTTATTCCATTGTCTGTGGACTTTGTTTCACTGATTCCACACTTTTTCCACTGTTCATACTGCTTTGACCTTCGAAGCTACATCCTCATACAACGACTTCCATATTTTCATGTGTATCATGTTAATGATAAACAGAATTAGAAAGAAATTAGAAGAGACCAAGTTTGAGTCTGATCCTTGTATTATTTACAAGTTTGAGAACAAAGCAAACAGTGAACTCTACACCTGGGGACACTGCACCTCTTTCAAATTCACCGGCAGTGAATCGGTACCTGGTTCGGTTGAGATGAAAATGTGAATGTTGACCTTCAAGCACCTGGATCACTGTTACATTTACTCCTGGGTGATGATGATTGTAAATGAAATGCCCTATGATCCCCTGATTGGAGCCTGGACCAGAAAAACATGTGATCACCAGCATGAGCATCCATCTACTACCTGACACGTATCAGATGAGTCAGCACAGTGAATTCATTCGTTTGTGACAAGCAGGCGGGGCAAGTAATCTGGACGAATACACTTGGTTGCTACTCGTAGATTGGCGATTACACACGTGCAATACATGCTGACCGTGGCGTGAAATGATTACCACTACTGTTTAACATGTGACTCACAGAGCAATTTAGTTCAGCAATACATCATCACGACACAATTTGCACAAGGAAATTGAACTTTTTAACATTTAGACAACAACCTGTTTCCCTTTTGTTTCAAAAGGAATGTTCTGGAAGGTGTTTCCATAAATGCAAACTGGGGGTCATTTGTCAAGTTGTGGCTCATCTAATACTTGTCAAGCAGTATATGAAGCCATGTAACCCAGTCAGCAAACCTGATCTCCCAATGCCATTAGTCACCTCTTAAGAGCACGGGATGCTGAAGACCAGTTCTAGCCTGGATTTTCATGGATGCAATGTGAATGTAAAACCTCCTGTCAGTCAGCTGTCACTTGGTTCTGAACATCCCCAAGTGAAGCAGCATGCCCGAATGTTATGATTAAACCGGGAAATTATGCAACACAAATTCCTGCATCCTATACACATAAAACTGACAACAGACACAACCAAAATTTATTAGCTCATCAACAGGGAGGAAGTAAAATTCCAAACACTCTTAGTTTAAGTTTCCTGTCAAGTAACAATCAGTTGGCATGGAGTTTGCTACTAGGTTATGGTAATATTTTCAATATAATTATTGTAAATTTAATATGAAAATCATGATACACAATACAAGAACTATAAATAATAATAATTAAGCATCTGAAACCCCTATTTTGTTGTCCAGGACCCTTGGAAATAAAGAGTATGAGTCCCAGAAATCAGACAAATCCCTGGTGTAACACAACTTCCTACATTGGTCCATAACAAAGGTACCATTAAGTTGTCATGGTGTGATGTGTTAAACTGACAAAATCACAAAATACAATCAATAAATACTTCTATGACATGATAGAACTTTATTCCAGATATCAAATCAACTGATACACTAAACAAGTGTATAATAAATTAAAATAATTGTACACAGTCATAAATATTTAATTAAAAAAGGACAGGGAAGGCATTCTACATGATGATAAGCTAAGAATCAATAACTTCACAATGGAATGTAATAAACTTACATAAACACGTACAACAATACCAAACTTGCTCATGTATACTACTCAAAGGAAGTTTAGGATCCTTTCATACCTAACAGTTAACCTGTGATATGAATAGTCAACAATTAACTATAGCAACATGAAAGAATTAGGTGATCCTTAATTTCTTTTGAGTAGTACAGTAGTGTATAATGTACTGAATGACTAGAATTTTCTAAACCAGAAGAAATCATGATAGTGATTGTTTAGAGTCATCAACATTGTTGATAACAGCATGGCATTCTGTCACTGACAATCTCACCTATGATATCAGTCTTGATGAACAGTCAATGAATGAATTTCAACAAATGTGATTTTAATCTAAGATCTAATCTAAAATCAAGATGAAATGTGATGTTTTGATACAGGTTTATGAACAATGAAATAGAAAAAGTCCTAATTTACAACCTTTTAAATATATTTGGCAGATCGTTGATCAGTTTTCAAGCACATTAAACCCTGTTGTCTCTTCTGGGATGGGGGAAATTTTGAGAACCAGGAAAAGCATTCTGCAGAAAGGGTTCAGGGCTTGTGTAAAGGTTATACTTTCAACCAACATTTCTCTGTAAGTAAAACTACTGAAATCATATTGATTCAAGTGAATAAACAAGAGAAAATGACTTTGATAGTGAAAATATGAATTTTTAATTTAACATGTTCAGATACCATGATTTATCTTTAGAACTGCACTATTTTGGCATGTATGTATTCCATTGATATTAAAGGATGATTATGTGACCAAGGTGAAATGACATACTGTCAGAGTCTGACAGGTTTGAAGACATACATTGTTTGCTCAGCATTCAACAACCAGGTGAGTCACTCCTGAAGGAAAAGTTTTTATGGACATCACCTTCTTGTTTATTGCAAATAGGGATGTCTCAATGTGGATTCTTATACCATTATGAAACATTACTCTTTGCAACAAACAAGAAGTTGCTACCTATTGAGTCTTATGAATCATTGATGACTTTTCAGGGCAAGGTGTCTTGTAACATAGAAAGAGTCTGCCAGGACAGGACTACAACTTCAACACAAGTGTGGATTAAATATTTACTTGATTGAGACAAACAGGGTTTATCTTTACATCTATACATTTAATGATAAACTGCTTTTAACTTCATGATTTGTTTGTCCTCTTCTGGACACGACCAGATGAAACAGCATGATTTAGCAGCCAAAGATCCATTGTTATGGCCCTTCAGAGTCTCTCACAAGAAAAACATACTTCATGTATCACTGCTGAGATATTTATGTAAACAGAGATATATCTAGGCTCTGTGCAATTGTTAATATTCAGCCCCTGGTCTGCAGCAAATATTCCAAACTCAGAAGCAAACATTTTACAGTTCATTTAAATTATGACTACACCGTTTTGGCTGTGCAGACTTACCGTACACTTAACAGAAGACAGAACTCAGAGTGAGCTGGATTCATTATCACATTTAACCATATTTGTTTCCAGTATTACCTAGTCATGCACTTATTATGCCATGGAACGTAACTCTCTTTGCCATGACACAAGTCATCTTGTATGTTCATGCATGACCACAAAACGAAATAAAGTCTCAAATTTAGGTCTGAAGCCACAGCTAATTAAACTTTAGTTTCGTTACTTTTCTTACTTAATAATCTCATGAGCTAATGTGAGGGCTGAACACACAATGCAATATTATAATAACATCTGTTACTTTCATGAGATGAATGTCTGAAGGCAATCACATGTGAATGACCTTGTTGAGCAGCTGCTGAGTGTCAAGAGGGCAAAGATGGATGAATATGGCAACTGGACGATATGGATGCTGAAGTGTTCTGCCAGATCAACTGCTGAGTGTTGAGGAGCGTAGATGGATGATGTACGGCAACAGGATATTACGATCTGGATGCTGAGGTGTTCTACCAGATGACATGCTGTGTATCAAGGGGGTGTAGTTGTAATGTACGGCAACATGACATTACAATCTGGATGCTGAGGTGTTCTACCATTTCAGGTGCTAGGTGTTGAGGGGGCATAATTATTCAGTACCCCTGGTGACTGTTGACATCCGACTGAAACAAAACCCAAAACAAACACTAAATGCTAGATCATTTATACACTCTCTCAGTCTCTGATGTGTGAAAGATAAAGTGGACATATTTGTAGCATTTTCAATTAAAATACACACAAGTAGCAAACATCTATTAACCAAATTCACCCCAGATCTACTTACGAGTACCACTGAAAAAGCCACATGTTGCCATGCCAGTCAAGTTAGTTAGACTTACCTACTTATAGCTATAGTTGTCTGCCCTTGATGCATGTCTAGATTTACCAGCCCTTACAAGGAAAGTTGCAAGATCTGTACAGCAAAAGCCTGGTCATGGAGCTGTCTGTATAATCAGTGTCATCAGTCTATTGTCCATAATTCCTAACCAATAAGTACAGTGAGAAGGCAAGGAGAACATAAAGTTCTTAAATTCTCTCACAAAGTCATGATCTGACATAGAATTGTGTCAGATATCAATATCAGATGTGTCACCTAGCTTATGGTGAGAATTGGCATGAATGGTAGTCCACTTGAAAATGTCACTCTGTCTCTTATATTAATTTCAAAACCTTGCTACTGATAAAATTCACAAGCACCCAAATGTAACAGTGTTACTTGTAGATCACCATTTGATACGATTTAAATGAGTCAAATTTTAGCATGAACTAAAAAGTGGCCCATTCAGAATATTCTTTCAAATTTTCCAGTCTTGTAACAAATGCTGTACTAGCATATCCTAACTTGGTTGTTGTTTACCCAACAATATTCCAGCTATACGATGGCAGTCTGTAAATAATGGAGTCTGGACCAGACAATTCAGTGATCACTCGACTCAATTACAATACACTTATGACATGTGTCAACCATGTAAGGGATCCCGACCACTTGCTCCCGTTAGTCGCCTCTTATGACAAGCATGGGTTGCTGCAGACCAATTCTAACCTGGATCTTCAAATAATCCATAACAGCTCAATCATCGGATACGGAATAACTTGGAAGATTTTTGTTACTAAGAGAATATCATTTATAAAATCATATATACATTTCAAGTTATCTGACAGGTGCTGTTTTAGTGTGAACCTGGGAATATCCTGAGAACAGGGCTGACATCTTACAAATAGTGGACATCTGGGATTTGATCCAATGATTAAAAGATAATGACACAACTAGGGGACATAACTCTGGACAACAATATGCAACAAAAACCTGGTGGCTGAATTTGCAGCGCTAGGAACCACAGCTCTGATCCCAGCTTTCTTGTTTCTACATACACTGTTCAAAGCAGCATTAAAATCACAAATATAAAGACATGCTCTACAAAAACACAAACTGAAAATATTCTTTGTGACATTAAATCCTGACAGTTATGTCTGACTGCTACTGTGTAGTACAATACAGGTCTACCTATCCACCAAGAACAGATGACACAACACAGGATATAGTCAAATACAATGACATATCAATCTCATTTAAACCTGGTCTTAGTCCTTACTACTGGGAAACAAAATTGTGAAGACATCCCATAACTGATCACACCATATCAACCATGTGTAAACTTTGACAGATCAGTGGAGTGACAAACAAGAAGTGAACATTTGCCAGCCAGGAAGCATTTCATAAGAAAGGTATGTGCTTCATGAGAGAAGAGAGATGTGCATTAGAAAGAAAGCAAGATGTATTCTGAGAGAAGAGAAAGAGAGAGATATGTGTCGACAGAGAGAGTGATGTGTACAGGGGAAAAGAGAAATTTGTGTCAACAGAGAGAGAATGATGTGTATCAAGAGAAAAAAAAAGAGAGAGATGTGTCAACAGAGAGTGATATGTATCGAGGGAATAACAGAGATGTGTTTTTCGAGAGAAAAACAGAGAAACTGGAGATATCAATATCCTCTTCTTAACCTTTACTCGTGCATTAACAGAAAACACATTGATTTTCCCCCTTCCCTTTCTTGTAAGAGTTGCTTTGACTGGTCGGATGAAAGGTTGTAGACTAAGTGCTGTGACCTGTATGGAATAGAATCGGTCTTTGTTAAGGGGTAGTGAGAACTAAGATCTGGTTCTAATGAGCTTGAATGACATCTAGGACAATAGCTAGTTGTATTCGCTACTACAGTGCTAGCCAATGATTGGTTCACTTACTGACTGGGGGTGGACAATATGGTGTCTGGCCTGTAGGTGAAAATAAACACTTTAATTTCAGGATTTCACTTAATTAACATTACTTTAAATTATCTTTAATCATATCAAAATTTTATGCAGGAATATTTTCACAAAAAAAAAAAACGCTTTAAAAATTAAAGTTTCTTTCATTTATGGTATCATTGTTATTTAATATTATAAGACAAAGACTGACTTTTCAGTTGTAAAGATGTATTGACAGTTTACAAGCATATTGCTAAACATACCAGCTGGCCTTTTATCAAGTACAATGGGATTAAAAGATAAACACAATTTAACAATCTGTTACTGAAGTCAGAGAAAATACAAATCCTTGCAGATTGTCACAATAAGCAACAGTCATGCAAAATGTAAGAAGGTATGGTGTAAATATGTATAAATATCATGCAAGAAAAAATACTGTCTACTGGGTACACATCGCCCTAGAAATCTTCAGCTGTAGGGTCAGCAACAGGAACTTGTTTGTCAGCGATGTCAGGATATTATCTTAATGCAATGCATATCAAAACTGTCAGTTCATGCAAGATACTCATCTGCCTCCAGAAATGTATTTTGGTTCATCTCTGTGTGTGCATGTGCGTGTGCGTGTGTGTAGTGTTGCGCATATGCACATCCCCTTTTGCTGAGAGAGCTCATGAAACTCTCATGAAACTGGTGAAAATGAAATGTGCACATCCCCTTTTGCTGAGAGAGCTCATGAAACTCTCATGAAACTGGTGAAAATGAAATGTGCACATCCCCTTTTGCTGAGAGAGCTCATGAAACTCTCATGAAACTGGTGAAAATGAAATGTGCACATCCCTTTCCTCAAAAAGCAGTATGCACCTTATTACTGATATCAGTTAAGGATTTTGAATACTTTAGAAAGCGATCAATTTGACATCTGTTATCAAAGTGCAATCCCAAACATATCCAATGTTACACTACATATTTTTCTACTAACAATATAACAATCTGATCATATTTCTAATCATATTTTGGTCAATTTCCATGATGAGGGAAAGAAATCGCAAGCATATATGTCAGTTTCAAGAAAGTCTTAGCATTAAGACAAATAACACTGTACCTAGTGAAATATCATAATTGAAAGTTGAGCAGCACCACACTTCACTGATAAGAACAGGAGAAAACTTAAATGTAAGAGGATTTTGCATTCTCTGATGAACTACTCTGACATGATTGGTCACTCAGAGATGAAAACATTCACCAATACATCCAACACTAGCTACGAGACAGATTATGTCTCGAAATCTACATTAGTCTGCAAACATGAAATGACTAAAGTTTGTTGACAATAAAGTTAGACTTCACACCCAGTTATACTGACCAGATCATGTTTTAACTGCTTACTGCCAGGGAGTGTAACAAGTACCATGGGTTTGTTGTATGAACTAGGCCGAACAATACAGCATCAATCTTTTGATGATTCTGTATCTAAAGAGGACAGGACAGAAAGGGGATAGGAGAACAATGTCTGATAGATGTCTTCACGATCTGGGGCTTCTTTTATGAACACACCTTGCTCTAAGCTGGTTATCTTAGTGCCTTACGATCATTTCAGTGCTTTGCAAAAGGAGGCCCTGGCATTGTGGAAATCAATTTTTCTCTTCACAAAAGTTTCAAAACAACTTCTCCCTTATTTTGGAAAACTGATGTCATAATTGAAAAAGAAAAACACACTCAGGAATCCATTCAGATATTTAAATTTTCCTGTATCAAATCTAGCGGTGACCATCATGTCAGACTATCTAAGAAAACAGCATTGCCACGGTTACCACTCACTGAAGCATCATCAACATAATGGTTCTCGCCAAGCAGGCCCCCGCCATAAAATTGACCTTGTTGTGGGTGTTGCTGCTGCTGTTGTGGATGTTGCTGCTGCAGCTGCTGCTGGTGTTGTTGAGGATGGTGGTAGTATCCCTGTGGTGTCTGTGGAGTGGGCACAGGGCTGGAGAACTCCGAAATGTTGCTGGCTTGGTCACTCTCCGACGGAACAGAGTGTTGCGGGGGACTGCAAGAAACAAAGTAATTCGTCAAGTCACAATACACAAACTTACATACTGGGGAAGGCATCTTGTCTGTACCTTACTTATCCTTCAGGAAGCTTTTATTAACAAGAGTTTAAGTATATGGACTCTATGAGTATCATCACAGAAATCCATGATGGTGCAAGTGCATCCTTGTTTCAAGACACATGCAGAGAAATAGTTTCATATACCAGGGTATGTATTTTTTTTCAACACATTCCTGTGGATAAAAGTTTTTAGAAAAATGCCTGACCATCATCACCTGTTACGACTTCTCATTGACCTATATACTTATTCATGTATACGATGTGGAAAGCTGTGATATTGCTGTAATATTGCTATAAAACCATAAAACACAACTCCCTCACTCACTTATTTATGCACAACATGCATGTACAGGTAAAAATTTAGTTTTCCACAGCTTCCAGGATGAGAATGGGTATGAGTTAAAAAAGAGGAAAATGGGATGGAGTCATGTAATTGAAACAATATGGTGTATATCATGAATGACACCAGCACCATCAATTACACAGAATTCTGTTGATTTCGTGGAAAATTCTCATCCCTGATTATTCCAGTAATATCACAGCAGGGGACATCAGAAACTTGTTTCACAAAATGTGCTCATGTGGGAAATCAAACCAGAGTATTTGGCTAGCACACCACCCCTGCAAGAAGAGTGTAGTGAAAACCATGGTATGCCATATCTAATACCTCAAGTGTCATTGCAAGGTGTTTAAGGCTTTGTTATAAGAATGAGTGAAAGTGGAATATTCTAGCAATATTATTTCAAGGAACATGAGAAATGGGCTTCACACATTGTACCCAATGGGAGATGGAACCCTGATCTTCGATGTGATGAAAAGATGCTTTAACCATTAGACTAACCCACCTCCCCTTCCTTGGAAGGTGTTGAGATTGGTATCAGGTCTAAGGGAGGGTTACTTACTATCCAGAGACTTGCTGGTGTTGACCTCTGGCATACGTGACGTCTGCTGTTCTCTGCATCTCCTGCTGTTGTTTCTGGCTGTTGAGCCAGGATACTTGTGACTGTGTCATCCCCATAGCTGCTGCACTGGAACTGCAACCATCACAGAGATACAGTGAATGTGCTGACAGGGTTGCACATCAGTGCCTTTTGTATGATGCTGTTAGAGTTTATCCAAAATCTCCAGAAGACGTATTTTGGAAGTGATACAGAAGAATGTACCATAAATAGTTAATCAAATCCTGAAAATGTCTAATGACTAGCTATTGAAAAGTGGACGCCTTAACCAGGTATATGTACTTGTAGGTAGTGTAGTGCATCACTCAGTTGAGACTTCTTCTTCCTAAGATTGAGTTTCGAATATGAGGTGGTAAAGAAATTAAGCTTTCAGAGAACTAACATGAGACTATCTCAACCCAGGTGTAAGATTTAGACTGGATGGTAATGTTCTATCCTCTGCAGTAGTCCTCAGATGTTGAAGCTGAGGTACAGTATCAGAATAAAAATCTAAAGACAGCACTACAATAGACGTAAGTGCTAAGAGAGCTTCGAAAATTTAGGCTCTGATTTATTTGAGTGAATTAGTGATTTGCTTTTCTGTTGCTATGAACAGGAGTTCCATCACTGATCTCAACTTGATTTGTCTGAGTGTTATTTCAGAAGTTGACGGTATAGAGAAACTGTATGAGTGATCAACTTCTTTGTATTCACAATAGTGATGTTTCTGTATAGCCTCTTATATTGTTCTCATCTCATCACATCTCTTCATCTCAACTTGGTGAGAGGACAGTGATGCGGGTGTCAGATATTCACTCCTTTCTTAAGTACCGCAGCCCTGTGGAAATCCTGAGGAGAGATGCCTCAGGATGATGTCCCCTGTATAATATGTCCTATTCAAAATATCTGTGATGAGACTGCCCATGTGATATTCCCTAAATGAAACCCCATAGAAAGATTGCCCATCTGACATTGTCTACATGAAACTCTGTGGTGAGATTGCCAATGTAACATTCTCCACATAAAACCCTTTAGGGAGATTGCCAATGTAACATTCTCCACATAAAACCCTTTAGGGACATTGCCAATGTGGCATTCTCCACATAAAACCTTTTAGGGAGATTGCCAATGTGGCATTCTCCACATAAAACCCTTTAGGGACATTGCCAATGTAACATTCTCCACATAAAACCCTTTAGGGACATTGCCAATGTGGCATTCTCCACATAAAACCTTTTAGGGAGATTGCCAATGTGGCATTCTCCACATAAAACCCTTTAGGGAGATTGCCAATGTAACATTCTCCACATAAAACCCTTTAGGGAGATTGCCAATGTGGCATTCTCCACATAAAACCTTTTAGGGAGATTGCCAATGTAACATTCTCCACATAAAACCCTTTAGGGAGATTGCCAATGTAACATTCTCCACATAAAACCCTTTAGGGAGATTGCCAATGTAACATTCTCCACATAAAACCCTTTAGGGAGATTGCCAATGTGGCATTCTCCACATAAAACCTTTTAGGGAGATTGCCAATGTGGCATTCTCCACATAAAACCTTTTAGGGAGATTGCCAATGTGACATTCTCCACATCAAACTCCATAGTGAGATTGCCAATATGACATTCTCTACATCAAACTCTGTGGTGAGATTGCCCATGTAACATTCTCTAGATTAAAATCTATGGTGAGATTGCCAGTGTGACATTCTCTACATCAAACTCTGTGGTGAGATTGCCAATGTGACATTCTCCACATCAAACTTCATGGTGAGATTGCCCATGTGATATTTTCAACATAAACCATGTGGTGAGATTGCCTTCTGGCATCCTCTACATGAAATGCTGAGGTGAGATTGAGTGTGTGGCGTCCTCTACATGAAATGCTGTGGTGAGACTGCCTGTGTGGAATCCCCTACATGAAACCCTGTGGTGAGATTGCCTGTGTGGCGTCCTCTACATGAACCATGTAGTGAGACTGCCTGTATGGCAACCCCTACATGAAACCCTGTGGTGAGATTGAGTGTGTGGCATCCCCTACATGAAACCCTGTTGAGAGGTTGCCTTTGAAGAATCCCCTACATGAAACCCTGTGGTGAGACTGCCTGTGTGGAATCCCCTACATGAAACCCTGTGGTGAGATTGCCTGTGTGGAATCCCCTACATGAAACCCTTTTGAGAGATTGCCTGTGTGGAATCTCCGACATGAAACCCTGTGGTGAGACTGCCTGTGTGGAATCCCCTACATGAAACCCTGTGGTGAGATTGCCTGTGTGGAATCTCCGACATGAAACCCTTTTGAGAGATTGCCTGTGTGGAATCCCCTACATGAAACCCTGTGGTGAGATTGCCTGTGTGGAATCCCCTACATGAAACCCTTTTGAGAGATTGCCTGTGTGGAATCTCCGACATGAAACCCTGTGGTGAGACTGCCTGTGTGGAATCCCCTACATGAAACCCTGTGGTGAGATTGCCTGTGTGGAATCTCCGACATGAAACCCTTTTGAGAGATTGCCTGTGTGGAATCCCCTACATGAAACCCTGTGGTGAGACTGCCTGTGTGGAATCCCCTACATGAAACCCTGTGGTGAGACTGCCTGTGTGGAATCCCCTACATCAAACCCTGTGGTGAGATTGCCTGTGTGGAATCCCCTACATGAAACCCTGTGGTGAGATTGCCTGTGTGGCGTCCTCTACATGAACCATGTAGTGAGACTGCCTGTATGGCAACCCCTACATGAAACCCTGTGGTGAGATTGCCTGTGTGGAATCCCCTACATGAAACCCTGTGGTGAGATTGCCTGTGTGGAATCCCCTACATGAAACCCTGTGGTGAGACTGCCTGTGTGGAATCCCCTACATGAAACCCTGTGGTGAGATTGAGTGTGTGGCATCCCCTACATGAAACCCTGTTGAGAGGTTGCCTTTGAAGAATCCCCTACATGAAACCCTGTGGTGAGACTGCCTGTGTGGAATCCCCTACATGAAACCCTTTTGAGAGATTGCCTGTGTGGAATCCCCTACATGAAACCCTGTGGTGAGATTGCCTGTGTGGAATCCCCTACATGAAACCCTGTGGTGAGATTGCCTGTGTGGAATCTCCGACATGAAACCCTTTTGAGAGATTGCCTGTGTGGAATCCCCTACATGAAACCCTGTGGTGAGATTGCCTGTGTGGAATCCCCTACATGAAACCCTGTGGTGAGACTGCCTGTGTGGAATCCCCTACATGAAACCCTGTGGTGAGACTGCCTGTGTGGAATCCCCTACATCAAACCCTGTGGTGAGATTGCCTGTGTGGAATCCCCTACATGAAACCCTGTGGTGAGACTGCCTGTGTGGAATCCCCTACATGAAACCCTGTGGTGAGACTGCCTGTGTGGAATCCCCTACATCAAACCCTGTGGTGAGATTGCCTGTGTGGAATCTCCGACATGAAACCCTTTTGAGAGATTGCCTGTGTGGAATCCCCTACATGAAACCCTGTGGTGAGACTGCCTGTGTGGAATCCCCTACATGAAACCCTGTGGTGAGACTGCCTGTGTGGAATCCCCTACATCAAACCCTGTGGTGAGATTGCCTGTGTGGAATCCCCTACATGAAACCCTGTGGTGAGATTGCCTGTGTGGCGTCCTCTACATGAACCATGTAGTGAGACTGCCTGTATGGCAACCCCTACATGAAACCCTGTGGTGAGATTGCCTGTGTGGAATCCCCTACATGAAACCCTGTGGTGAGATTGCCTGTGTGGAATCCCCTACATGAAACCCTGTGGTGAGACTGCCTGTGTGGAATCCCCTACATGAAACCCTGTGGTGAGATTGAGTGTGTGGCATCCCCTACATGAAACCCTGTTGAGAGGTTGCCTTTGAAGAATCCCCTACATGAAACCCTGTGGTGAGACTGCCTGTGTGGAATCCCCTACATGAAACCCTTTTGAGAGATTGCCTGTGTGGAATCCCCTACATGAAACCCTGTGGTGAGATTGCCTGTGTGGAATCCCCTACATGAAACCCTGTGGTGAGATTGCCTGTGTGGAATCTCCGACATGAAACCCTTTTGAGAGATTGCCTGTGTGGAATCCCCTACATGAAACCCTGTGGTGAGATTGCCTGTGTGGAATCCCCTACATGAAACCCTGTGGTGAGATTGCCTGTGTGGAATCCCCTACATGAAACCCTTTTGAGAGATTGCCTGTGTGGAATCCCCTACATGAAACCCTGTGGTGAGACTGCCTGTGTGGCATCCCCTACATGAAACCCTTTTGAGAGATTGCCTGTGTGGCATCCCCTACTTGAAACCCTTTTGAGAGATTGCCTGTGTGGCATCCCCTACATGAAACCCTGTGGTGAGATTGCCTGTGTGGAATCCCCTACATGAAACCCTGTGGTGAGACTGCCTGTATGGAATCCCCTACATGAAACCCTTTTGAGAGATTGCCTGTGTGGAATCTCCGACATGAAACCCTGTGGTGAGATTGCCTGTGTGGAATCCCCTACATGAAACCCTGTGGTGAGACTGCCTGTGTGGCATCCCCTACATGAAACCCTGTGGTGAGATTGCCTGTGTGGAATCCCCTACATGAAACCCTGTGGTGAGATTGCCTGTGTGGAATCCCCTACATGAAACCCTGTGGTGAGATTGCCTGTGTGGAATCCCCTACATGAAACCCTGTGGTGAGATTGCCTGTGTGGAATCCCCTACATGAAACCCTGTGGTGAGATTGCCTGTGTGGAATCCCCTACATGAAACCCTGTGGTGAGACTGCCTGTGTGGAATCCCCTACATGAAACCCTTTTGAGAGATTGCCTGTGTGGAATCTCCGACATGAAACCCTGTGGTGAGATTGCCTGTGTGGAATCCCCTACATGAAACCCTGTGGTGAGACTGCCTGTGTGGAATCCCCTACATGAAACCCTGTGGTGAGACTGCCTGTGTGGAATCCCCTACATGAAACCCTTTTGAGAGATTGCCTGTGTGGCATCCCCTACATGAAACCCTGTGGTGAGACTGCCTGTGTGGAATCCCCTACATGAAACCCTGTGGTGAGACTGCCTGTGTGGAATCCCCTACATGAAACCCTTTTGAGAGATTGCCTGTGTGGAATCTCCGACATGAAACCCTGTGGTGAGATTGCCTGTGTGGAATCCCCTACATGAAACCCTGTGGTGAGACTGCCTGTGTGGAATCCCCTACATGAAACCCTTTTGAGAGATTGCCTGTGTGGAATCTCCGACATGAAACCCTGTGGTGAGACTGCCTGTGTGGAATCCCCTACATGAAACCCTTTTGAGAGATTGCCTGTGTGGCATCCCCTACATGAAACCCTTTTGAGAGATTGCCTGTGTGGCATCCCCTACATGAAACCCTGTGGTGAGACTGCCTGTGTGGAATCCCCTACATGAAACCCTTTTGAGAGATTGCCTGTGTGGCATCCCCTACATGAAACCCTTTTGAGAGATTGCCTGTGCGGAATCCCCTACATGAAACCCTTTTGAGAGATTGCCTGTGTGGCATCCCCTACATGAAACCCTTTTGAGAGATTGCCTGTGCGGAATCCCCTACATGAAACCCTTTTGAGAGATTGCCTGTGTGGCATCCCCTACATGAAACCCTGTGGTGAGACTGCCTGTGTGGAATCCCCTACATGAAACCCTTTTGAGAGATTGCCTGTGTGGCATCCCCTACATGAAACCCTTTTGAGAGATTGCCTGTGTGGCATCCCCTACATGAAACCCTGTGGTGAGACTGCCTGTGTGGAATCCCCTACATGAAACCCTTTTGAGAGATTGCCTGTGTGGAATGCCCTTCATGAAACCCTGTGGTGAAATTGCCTGTGTGGCAACCGCTATATGGAACCCTGTGGTGAGATTGAGTGTGTGGCATCGCCTACATGACACCCCGTTGAGGGATTGCCTGTTTGATATCCACTAAAGTCGTTTTTATTAGACAACTGGTCTGATATGTCTACTTCGCACGTACTGTTATGTGGCAATTTTAATGCTTGTACTAGTAATGAAATCAACCCTATTTAGGAAGACCGTGATGAATTTGGTAATGATGATGTCTATACAGATGTAGATAATGTTCCTATTGACCAGAGCGTGTCCATGACAGTGTGGTTAGCAAATTCGGGTGTGTGCTGCTGAATCTGTGTTATGTTTGGCGCTTATTCATAATTAACAGCAGAGTAGGAGACAGAGGTGGAGAGTTTACATTTGTTGGAGAAAATGGCTCAAGTGTCATTGATAATTTTCATGCATCTGATTTGTTTGAATTTGTAGAAAAATTAAATGTAGGTGATAGACCTGATTCTAACCATTTTCCTCTGGAGTTGTCGCTCATGTCCCCTTCTACTTACCGGTCTAACCAGATAGTGGATTGCGCTGAGAGTTTTAGGAAATTTGTATGTTATGCTTCCAAGCAGGATGATTATATAATGTTTCTCAAAGGAAGTCTGGATGCCAGTAAAGAGTTAATATTTAGTAAATTAGAGACTTCTCTTGAAGAGGGCATAGACAATTTTATAAAGTGTATTTTAGATTCGGCAGCTTGTATGAGGAGTTTGGAAAAGTTGAAATTCAACGAGGAGTGTATTATAGCTAGATCGGAATCTAGGAAGGCCCTTAGGCAGTTTAGACGTTATTGCTCTGTCTAAGAGTGCTTGTAGAGCTTTCAAGCATGAAGTGCAAAATACAAGGCTATCTCGACTGAATAGTACCCACCACAGTCCAAGGCTATTTTGGCAAAATATTTGTACCCTCCAAAGAGGCTCCATACCCTTATTGAGTATATCACACGCAGAATGGTTTTGCCACTTCAGGTACTTGTTTTCATTACCTATGATGCATATGATGATACAACAGATGATAGATAGTGATGTTGAGAAGTCTCTCCTTGAGTCTCCTATTACGGAATTAGAAATACTTAACGCTGTATCTCGTCTTGAAGCTGGGCAGATAGTGCTATTCCAGACATGATCAAAACTGCCTTGCCTGAGATAATGACGCTCCTTGTTAAAAGCTTTAACCTGGTATTTGACTCTTGATGTTTCCAGTCTTAATGGGCTAAATCAATAATTGTTCCAGTATTTAAAAATGGAAACACAAATAACCCTAACAATTATAGGGGCATCTCTCTGACAAGTGTCTTTGGTAAAATGTTTGTATCTATTATCAATAATAGGCTAACACAGTGGTCAAATATGAGACTTGATTCCAGATTCACTGGCTGGGTTTAGAAAAGAATACTCAACCTTTGATCATATTTTTACTCTATACTCAGTAATTGAGCGATGTTTAACTTTTAGTAAAAGAAAATTGTATGTAACTTTTGTTGATTTTAGAAAGGCTTTTGATTCTGTAGATAGAAATAAACAGTGGAAATGTCTTAGAAATAGGGGAGAAATGTTTGATATTATCAGATCAATGTATTCAAATGTAAAGTCTTGCGTTTGATGTGATAATGTTTTCAGTGACTATTTTGACTGCCATGTTGTTGTACGACAAGGCTGTGTTCTGAGTCCCATACTTTTTTCATTCTTTACTAACAAACTATACTTTGACATTATACACTGTGGCAGACATGGCATCCAATTATCTCTTGATCTTGTTGAACTCTTTATTTCACTTTTTGCCCACGATGTGATCCTAATGTCAAGCACTGTTATTGGCCTTCAGAGGCAAATTAATAGACTATCACATTCACCAGATAACTGGTGACTTGATGTTAATCTTGAAAAGACCAAAATTGTCATTTTTTTGTATGGGTGGCCCAACGGCAGCTATAGAGAAGTGGTACTTTAAAGGTGAACGTATGACCGTTGTCAACAAATATAAATATCTAGGGATATTATTTACACATACACTAAACCTGAATAAAACTATTATCAATCTGGCAAGTAGAGGGGAAAGGCTTTACTACAATTGCTCTCTGTTATACTGAAGTTGGGGGTTGTTGGTCCCAGTATATTTTTCAAGTTGTTTGATTCCCAAGTGCAGCCTATTCTCCTCTATAGATCTGAAATCTGGGGCTTCAAGAAATTTTATGTCATTGAAAAGGTTCACCTTCTTGCATGTAAATGGTTTTTAAATGTTGGTATGTCTACCCCTAATAGTATGGTGTATGGTGAATGTGGGAGATTCCCTCTGTACATAATTTCTTACTCTCGCTGTTTAAAGTACTGGTGTAAAATAATAAACATGCCAGAACAAACCTAAAAAATCTAAAAAACCTACAATATGATTGTTCATCTTAATAATATCTTAAAAAACCTACAATATGATTGTTCATCTTAATAATATTGGTAAAAACACTTGGGCAACCCATATTCGTAGTCTTTTGTTTAGATACAGCTTTGGATTTGTCTGGTTATCCCAAACCCTGGGCGATGTTAATGCATTTATCAAACATTTTTGTACCACGGCTATTGATATCTTTGAACAGGACTGGCATTCATCACTATATGAAAGTTCAAGATATGACTGTTATCATGAGTTTAAATCTCTTCTTGAACCTGAGTCATATCTATACAACCTGTGTAATACAAACCTTCTTAATGCTTTCATATGCCTGAGACTTGGTCTAAATGAGTTATGTATCAATCAAGGAAGATGTTCATCTATTATAAAATCACAAAGGCTCTGTCCATTATGTAACACTGTTGAGAATGAATTTCACTTTTTATTTGTTTGTCCCTTATATAATGATTTGAGGCAGATGTATTTCCCGCCATGGCTACGATCACACAAGAATGCTAGAGAACTTGCCTTCATGCAATAAGCTAATTGAATTGAATTGATATCCACTATGTAAAATCCTGTGGTGAGACTGCCCATGTGACATTCTCTACAGAATTCCTAGGGTGAGATTGTCCATGTGCCATCCACTACATAACATCCTGTGGTGAGATTGCCCATGTGCCATCCACTACATAACATCCTGTGGTGAGATTGCCCATGTGCCATCCACTACATAACATCCTGTGGTGAGATTGCCTGTGTGGCATCGCCTACATGAAACCCTTTATCGTGTGATAACCCAAGTAAGATCTCCAATGAGAAATACTCATCATATGATAACCCAAGTAAGATCTCCAATGAGAAATACTCATCATATGATAACCCAAGTAAGATATTCAGTGTGAAATCCTCATTGTATGATAACCCAAGTAAGATCTCCAATGAGAAATACTCATCATATGATAACCCAAGTAAGATCTCCAATGTGAAATCCTCATTGTGTGATAACCCAAGTAACATCTCCAATGTGAAATCCCTCATCATGTGATAACCCAAGTAAGATATTCAGTGTGAAATCCTCATTGTATGATAACCCAAGTAAGATCTCCAATGTGAAATACTCATCATATGATAACCCAGGCAAGATCTCCTATGTGAAACCTGCTGTGCAGAGATATTTACAGTGGCTGATCCCGAGTATGAAATCCCCTGAGACCCTTGTGCTGGATCTGGCTTGAAGTTTCCCACGTTAAAATCTATTCTGATTGGTTGGTTTATGGTTTATGGTTTAATGCCACATTCAACAATATTACAGTGATACGATGGTGTGAAATCTATTGTGGAGAACGCCCTGTTTGTGAAATCCGTTGTGTAAGTCTGTAAGAAACCCTCTGAGTGAGATCTGTCAAAAAACAATTTATTGATATCTTGTGTGGAAACTCTTGGTGTGAGAAACCCTTTGTAAGGTCTGTGAAAAAGACTTTGTGTGTGATAGCCTTTGTGAGATCAGTCAGAAAATGTATGTGTGAGATCTCCTGTGTGACCCCATGTGCATGACACTTGTGTACATCTCAGATCAAGAAATACATTTCAGAGGGAAAGTAAGCAATCCCTACCAATGCAAGAACAAAAATATTACTTGCCTATTTATGAGCAAATACAGCCAGTTTGAAAACTGTTTCTTGATCTGCTCTGATCATTTACCTTTCTTAATACTACAATTATCTGCCGTGCTTTAACATCGACTTACGACATCTGTGTTGCAAACTGGCCTTGGAATGTGTTCGAAACAGTGATCTTTGCTTAAAGGTCACATGCAATGAAAAACACAACTTAGCAGATTCTGATACCATTCGGTATGCACTTACTGAAACAAATCATCAAAAATGCCAGTTCAACTTGAAATAACATGCTCGCCCGGAGTATGAGATCGTGAGCAGTAGTCTAATCTTGGTTGTGTACAAAAGTAAATTATCTCCTCATTACATAAAAAAAACCCAAAACCATGTTGATTGTAACAAGGAGATAAGTCACAGCGAAACATCCATATCTGGTTCATTGACACTTATATGTCTGTCTGCCTGTCTGCTAATGACAATATGCAATGCACAACTTCAATCATTGACCACATCCAATTTGATTTTAACACCTATCGGCCTTATACGTCATGAACAAAGACCCGGCTAGACATATCGGCAAATGAATCAGTGGCCAATGAAACAGCTTTGTCACAACTGAGTGCGTTCCTAACAGCTCTGACTGGGTTCAGTATCGCATCTGCTTCGTTTCGAGGGAAGTAAACCGAAGTACAAAATACTGCACTTTTGATTGGCGATCATGCGCTTATAATTTTGTTTATTTGTATTTTCTTAATCAACAATGCATTTTACATATCATCAATAATATATAACTGTATTTTAATTATGTTTGATTTTTTTTATATTGCATGTGACCTTTAAGGACAATCATAGATACCATATTTTAACACTGACTTACAACATTCAAAGCGCTAATATTGCAGGGTAGACTAGGTCCGTCATCTCTGGCAGAATGAGGCCTATGTTTGACCACTCACTGTTTCATTCTTTTTTTATCCATGCACACGAAAGGGTTAAAATCACCATGGATGAAAAGTCAAAAACAAACATGGAAATAAGAACAAAAGAAAGAAATACAAAATGAGCATTTATTTACAAAATGCATCTTATGAAAATGAAGCCAAAATGAAAGGTACATCGGTGGGATTTACAAAGCAACAGAAGAGACAAATAATGAGAAACTGAAGTTCAAATAATGTGACAACAACCCACCACAGTGCTTCAGTATTTTCCATTCTTAACTACACATGAAGGACTAGCACCTTCATCAACTTTACAGATATTGGAAAGTTGGTTTATGAAAAGAAGCTCAGAGTCAATGAGTTATTTCACAAATATCTGATATACTGAGACTAAAAAGAAATCCAACTGTCATAAAAACTGGATACTTCTTACAAATTAACATGGGATAAGATAATATTCCCTTTTAAATTGCATGTGATATTCTCTATAATACAGGCAATATTTCCTTTTATCTGTGTAGGTATTACTGCACAAAATGAATCCCCTGTTCCCATGATGTTTCATAGAGACAGCCCAAACATACTGAAGCACTGTGTTCAGGAATGACTGGCAAGACAGAAAATCAGATGGACAAAATGTGATTAATATTCCTTGTTTGAAAATGTTTTCAACATGACATAAAGCTGTGACTTGACATCAGATGCAGAATTCATTGAATCACTGTGAGGATTAAGTCTCATACTGTGTAACTCGTGTACAGTCAAGTTTTATTGAACTTTCTAAATCATTACTCCAGTAACCCTTCAACAGCTAACTTACTAACAAAAAAAAGATTTTACCATACAAAACTAATCAATCAAAGATAAGAGACTAGATATCCTATTTGCATCAGCTTGAACAAATATCTCAATCTTAAGAGTTGATTTACCTATATAAATAAACTTTGATTTAACTTAATTTAGCTGAAGTTCTTCATGATCCCACATACATCAAAATGGTTACTATGATTGGCAGTGTCTGAATACTGGTGAATATGAACATTTATTCCATGTCTATTATTACATCTTTACATATGTACATTTATCTCACACTGTGAAAACTTGGGACACATTCTGGGATCTAAAAACTGAAAAACAAACATCACAGAAAATGAGAAAATAATAATATATGACAATATGAATTAACAAAACTTAAAAGTGAACAAAAGGTATACTAGAAAGTGGAAAGTATAATGTGCCCAATGTACAGTTAAGGAAAGAAGGGTAAATGGAAAAGACAATGTTTGGATTCATAAATACCTGCTGGTTCATGAATTTAATTTCAACTATGTTTTCAAAGAAGGAATAGCCTATTTCACTCTTTCATTGGGCCTGAAATAATGGCTCACTCTCAAACCCACCATTACTGTTTAAAACTGAGAAAATCCTCGGATTTAGGTGCACTCCCACAGCATTACAATAAGGATGTCAAGGTTTTCAAATGAAAGGAAATGAAAACCCTACCTACCTAAAACACAGCGAAACTGTATTACCACAAATCCCTCAAAACCACTAACAGTCCACCTACCTAAAACACAGCGAAACTGTATTACCACAAATCCCTCAAAACCACTAACAGTCCACCTACCTAAAACACAGCGAAACTGTATTACCACAAATCCCTCAAAACCACTAACAGTCCACCTACCTAAAACACAGCGAAACTGTATTACCACAAATCCCTCAAAACCACTAACAGTCCACCTACCTAAAACACAGCGAAACTGTATTACCACAAATCCCTCAAAACCACTAACAGTCCACCTACCTAAAACACAGCGAAACTGTATTACCACAAATCCCTCAAAACCACTAACAGTCCACCTACCTAAAACACAGCGAAACTGTATTACCACAAATCCCTCAAAACCACTAACAGTCCACCTACCTAAAACACAGCGAAACTGTATTACCACAAATCCCTCAAAACCACTAACAGTCCACCTACCTAAAATCCACCCACAACACCTACCTACAATCCACCCAAAACACCTACCTACAATCCACCCAAAACACCTACCTACAATCCACCCAAAACACCTACCTACAATCCACCCAAAACACCTACCTAAAATCCACCCACAACACCTACCTACAATCCACCCAAAACACTTACCTACAATCCACCCAAAACGCCTACCTACAATCCACCCAAAACACCAACCTGTAATCCACCAAAACTACACTTTACCTTAGAACTTAATAATCATAAAAGGTGTAACAATGACAGGTTTGTCGACTGTCACACATTGAATTATGGGAGTGTATTGACACTGTACAGTACAGACTGATAACATTAGGAAACAACTTATTATATTTTGACTCTTGTAATGTAGTATTTCAAGCATGTAGGTAATAAAACAAACAATCATGGACAATCCAAACAATGCTGCCTCCTCTACAAACTTACTCCACCTGAATCCAACATCCAACCCCACTGTCACCCAGATCATGCGGGTTGTGAAGGTTGGTGATGCAAGGTATTATTGCTTTGTGAAAAGAGAACAAGAAAGTACACCAAAACAAAAACACTCACGTATCCTCCACATAGTCTTGCTCAGAGCCTGGTTCTGAGATAGTCTCCTCTATTCTCCGTCGCTTCTGGACAGTAGATGTCAGGGGTGGGACTGTCATCGGTGCAGGGGTCTGGGGTTCAAATCCACTATCGTCAGCTGAAAGTTGGATACACAGTGATTATCATCAATGTGGAGCAATTTTCGTTTTGCAAACATTTTAATCATAACAATATACAATCACATACAAAAAAAAACTGTGAATAAGACTACCAACAGCAGTTTGTGAAAAACTGAAAGTGACCCCTAGCATTCTAGAAGCCTTCAATGTTAATATATGAAATATTATTTAAGTGAATGCAAACAGTTAGCTTTGTGCCACTTTTTGCAATATTTCAACAATACTACAGTCTGGGACCCCAGAAACAAGCTCCCTGCCAATAGCGTGAAGAGCTAACATTATAACCATGGGGCTACCCCAGTGTGTCCCAGCTAGTATCACTTCTGTGGGGAATCAAACCCAGCCTTCAGCATGACAAACAAATGCTTTAAACAGAAGACTACCACACTGCCCTACAAATGTCATCAGATGAGCTTCGAAGTCAAAACAGAATTATGCTACACTTGAGTTCTCAACTATAGGCTAACCTAAACCATATTTATCTAAAACTATGACATTAATGTCAAATATAACTTGTCACAACCATGCCCATCTAACTACAGACTTATCAAAAAAAATAAATCAGTGAGTGAGTGAGTATGTTTAGTTATACACTGCTCTCAGCAATATTCCAGCAACATCATGGTGGGGACTGGATGAAAACAAAAATAGAAATAATTCACAATTTGACATCACTGCTGCAAACTACATAGATACTGCAGTATCAAATCAAAATGCACTTTCAAAACATTCAGGAAAGAAGTCAAAATTCAACATTAATAGGTTATGATATGAAGAAAGTGCAATGGCACAAGAGCAACTTAGTTCATCAGAGATTTAGATCAGACACCTGGAAGAGGGCATTCTCAAGATGGATAACTTGTGCTTAATCCATTTCATTTTGAATAAAATATGTTTAAAGCAAGAGTTTTACTGTTTTACAGCACAATGATTATCCCTCACAACATAATAACCATATGTGCTATTTTAAATACTTTTCAGGTCAGGCAACATTTTTTCAACCTTCTTTGAGGCATCTGACTGCCCTAAAATCCTTATTATATGGACACAGCAAAAGAGATTTAAAACTTTATGAAAAGCGCTGCATCTGAAGGACAGCTGTTATACTAGACAGTGGCAGTCAACAAGATTGGTCTCAGAACTGTGTAACATTTTGAGAAAATTTCGTAAAATGCATAAATTAACAAATTACCAGATTGACAAGTTGTAAATTAATATCCAAAACATATAGGACAATAATTTAAACATATTAAATTGTTAAATGTTAGGATTACTTTACATTTTAACTTTGGAAGAACGTATTTGGAAAAATATAACTGTCATAGCTTTACCAACCCCAACTGTGTTTTGGCGACACCTCCCCTTACTACTTTTACTTTGTTATGGCTCCATCCATCTAAACAGTATCTCGCTGCTTCCAGAGGTGGAAAAGATACAAAAACAAATCCACCTTTAACTGTCTCCCTGCAGGTACCACAGCAACTAACACATGCTCACGAACCACCAAATGTTCTTTTAAAGCTCAGATGAATATTTTGCATAGCTTGACCACAAGCCCAAGCAGTGCATGGCTGTGCTGTAGTTTGAATACTCCTGTCATCTTCCAAAAAGAATTCCTTATGAAAAATGTAGAATTATAAAGATTCTGTTCAATTTTCCCCATACTGCTAACTTCACATTTTAGACAAATTTATTCAAAGAATTTTGATGTTATTTTGTGATTGGGAAAGTAATCAGTGCTCTCTTTAGTAAATGAGTGAGTGATTTAGCACCCATTTAAATAGTATTTCCCTCTTTATACAACTGGGCCCTTGGTGAGCCAACACCTATCTGTGAAAAAGAAGCCTCACCAAAAGAACAAAACTACACGAAGTGATGCAAGCTGATTTTTCCTCTCATGCTTTAAGTAAGTAGTTAGCAATTTTTATTACTGTTGCAATCACAAATCAACACTAACTCAACAAAACAAAGGAGACACACTCAAGTACGTATAACTGCCGGTGAAGTACACAGTCATAAGCTAGGTTGTTGCAAATATAACAGATTGTTCCTCTACATGAAATTGCTGATTCCATGAACTGACCTCAACAAAAATGGCAGATACTCTGAAACCAGCTCAAGGACATTTTCTTGACAACAAAAATACATTGCAAAACATGGTGCATGTTAACCCAGCTGAGCAGGCAACCTGGGACAACACAGGGTACAACAGCTTACAGCCACTGACATGCTACGACGATGACCTCAAGCGCGGCCAAAGCGGCATGCCAAGTACCACTAACTGGGATACCTTTTGGCTGGGACCCACCATCTTGTTTCCGCTTGCCGTAGCGGCGTTTCGTAGCTTCCTTCAGTGTGATGGGGTTAATCTCCCCCTCACCCTGCACCAAGCTGTTCCTGTAGGTCAGTAATGGCTGCCACTCCTCACTACCGCTTACTGGCATACCCTGTGGCAACTGCTTGTCTAGATACTGAACCCTGTGGAGGAACATAATACAAAGGTGAGCTACTGAAAACTGCCAGGAGCAAGAACCTGGGATGGCAACAGGCAAAAATGATTTAGGCGAATCTAAAGATCGATTGATTTGCACTTATGTCAACAGATTTCTGCGGATTTGCAGAAAATTGCCATCTCTGAAAAACAAAGAACTCTGATGTGAACAAGAATTAAATGGATGTACTACTAACCACACAAAAAATGGTAAGTGTAATGATACAAAGATATTAGCTAGTGTATTACTGTCTCTATAATGGAGTTGTCGTCCTTGGCAACTTGGTTTAGACAGTCAGTTTGAGCATGATGTAGCACATTGCCAGTATCAGTCATTAACGGACCAGTGAATAAGTGAACTACTGTACATAACAACAACATAACAGTGTGAACACTGCAGAATACAAATTAACAAGACTGATTGATGCTTGGAGCAAGTCACGATACATAAAAATTACCAATAATCAAGAGTTTTCTCCCCTGCTGTTTCACATGAACCTCAGTAATTAAGCAAAACTGGGTTCTACCCTCAAACTGACGTTTGTTGTGTAATCAAACATGACTTACACTGTCTTCTTGTCTTGTTTCATCAGCTTGTTTGTAAATTCACACAGGACTTCTAGGAAGGCAATGTTGTGAGGGGCGTCAGCAGGGTCACGCCCCTCTTGACTCAGTAGACTGAATATGATTCCCTCCCTTTACAGAAAGGAAAATGAATGAGTGAGTGGGATTTGAGTGAGTGGGTTTTGAGTGAGTGAGGGAATGAGTGAGTGAGTGAGTGGCTTCTGAGTGAGAGAGTTTGGGTTTTATACCATTTTAGCAATATTCCAGCAATATCACAGCTGGGGTACACCACAAATAGGCTTCACACAAAGTACTCATGTGGGGAATTGAATCTGGGTCTTCAGCATGACTAGCAAGTGCTTAAAAGGTCACATGCAACCCAAAAAAACCCCAAACATAATCAAAACATAATTATCACTTATTAATGACATATACCTAATATATATTGCTGACTGTGGAAAATTTTTTTTTACAAAATTATAAGCGTACAATTGCAAATCAAAACTGCAATATTTTGTACTTGGGCTTACTTCTCTCAAAACACAGCACCTGGGAGACTGAACCTGGTCATAGTGGGTGGGTGTGCACTTAAGTGTAACAAAGATTTTAAATTGGCTGGTTCATTTGCCTACATGCAGAAGGCTCATTGTGTGTATATAGAGATGATCTGTTTTATTAGCATTTCGGAATGGTTAGTAATAAGAATTTTCAATGGATAACAACTTCTTTTATTGTACACGATGTGACGTTTCGGTATGGATTCATATACCATTGTCAAGCAAGAGTGATAACAGTATAAGAATCCATACCGAAATGTCGCATCAGATACAAGAAGAAGTCATTATACATAAAAAAATGTATTTAGAGATGTTGGGTTTTGTAAATACATGCCCTTTATTTCCGTTTGGTCCAATCACCAAATACTCAGATGGTGAACTACCGCAAGGCGGGAAACTGTCATTTGTCCAAGTACAAAGCACACCTTGAAACTGACAATGTCAATTTACACCAGTTTCCGTACGTTCAAGTCATCCAGGGAAAATGCATACAGTTTGTTTGCAACCCACGGATCTAACAACATGGCATGTGTACAAGTATCACACCTGCCTGTCTATGTAATTGCATAACTGTGTCAGAGACTGAACCCAGGTGCACAAACCAAAAATCAATGTATTCTGTTTATGGCGCAAAGACTGACAGGTGTTATGTTCAAATTGCACATGGTCAGTGACTGAAGTTGTGTATAACATATTGTTATTAGCAGCCAGGCAGGCAGACACAAAGGTGTCAATAAAACAGACACAGAGTTTGTCACAGAGACAGCCTATCACAATCAACATACTTTTTTATGTTTCTATAGAAATGAATCATAACATTTAAGTTTTTAACCTAAGCAATTTTTAGCAATGAAACTGGTATTTCTAATGCTACTTTCTTGAAAACTGGGTTTGCAAATCTGCATCTATAGGGCCAGTATATATTTATTACTGCAGACCCAAGATGCTTGTAATCACTAAAAACATCTCTTGTTCTTAAACTTCGACCATTGCGACAATCCTTGCATGCATCACATGCTGTGTTTGTATGAGTTGCATTCATGGTGCAAGCCGCACGAGCCTGCGCATGTACAGCTAGTGAAACCACTGTTTCCCCCAGCGCTGAGGGAAAAATTAGTGAATCGTTTGAACTACAATTTCATGGACATTTCTTCACTGCATTATTTTTCAACTTTATAAGTTGAATTTGCATTTTTGATAATTTGTTTCTGTTAGTCCATACTGAAAGGTATCAGGATCTGCTATGATGTGTTTTGCTTTTCATGGGACCTTTAACCACCAGCCTACCACACAGCCCCCAATGGGTAGGTGAACGAGTTAGGGTCAGTGTGAGGGAATGTGCAAGTGTGGAGTGATGGTCTTTGTGACAATGAAAAAATCCCAATTTAGTAATCAGTGGAGGCATATTAATTAAGATGTAAACAGCATACCATTAAAAAAGTTGGGGATACTGCATTACAAGACTGACAAAATGCAAATGATGAAGCCAAGGAGAAAAAAGATGGTGAATAGAAATTAAAGGAAAATGTGACAATTTATTTCATTCCTTTGGAAATATTTTCTCTCTATGGATATATATTACTTTATATACATACCACCACTAGAGAACTGGAATATTGCTGAGTGTGGCGTAAAACTAAACTCACTCACTCACTCACTCACAGACACTGGCACTGGCTCGTGGTATGCTCTCAAAATGGAATATCCCCTACTTTTTTGAATGGCATATGTCACTCATAACAGGACCAATAGGCAGAGGTTTCCATACTACTGCTCTTAATACAATCTGATATCAGGTGAAAATACCTTGGAGTCTACGGAAACAGGGAGAGAGGGAGCAGCCAATAAAACTACATCTCCGAGGACACATCCTTCCTTACCTGTGCATGGCAGCAACAGCCTCTCGATTTTTCACTTGATCCAGACCAAAAGATAATGCAAATCGTCTGGCCAATTCCTGAGAAAAAAGAAGCATTTTCTACAGCTCTAACCATTTCATAATAAAGATAAATCCTAAAGATGAAATCCTCAAAATTCTGTCGAGGAAAGACTTCAATCTTAAAACAGATGGTGTATAAAATGCCATATTTCTGTCCTACAGAATATTGACAACAATTGGAGTTATGGCATTCACATTATGCATGTCCTTGTATATTCTATAGCAGTTCTTGAAAGCAGGAACTCTTTACATCTTAAAACACTTTAATTCTTCATTTTAAAGCAATGATATGAGCCTGTGACTTTCATGTTACGACCAAGTATAACGCTGCTTTTAGCAATATTCCTGCAATATGACGACAGGGGACACCAGAAATGGGCTTCACATATTGTATGCATGTGGGGAATCAGACCGAAGTGCTCGGTGTGACGAGCCAACACTTTCACAATTAGACAACCCCAACACCCCTGACAATGCTGAGAACTAGAGGTCTCCCCAAGAACATCAAGGAAGTCTCACCTTTATGGACTGGAATGCATCAGACGATCTCTCAATCTGACCCTGCTCCACTTGTAACTCTTTGAAAAGCTAGAAACAAGGCACCAGACTTCAGTAATTGTTTTGTTCATTTTAAGCAGCAATCATCAATACTCAAGACAAATCAAGGTATTTCTCCTAGAATATTCTGACAATATTCTAGATACATCTCTTGGTTATCTCTATACATCCTCTACAAAGACTGAAACAGTTCACTGTTTGGGTTTTAAGTATAAGTGATATCACATTATACCAACTAAATGTGGGTAGAATATCAAAGAGATAAACGGCATAGACCATCTTGCTGAATTAGACAAGCATGGGTACCATGCTAACAAAGTAAGAATCATATCTTGGGAGCACTCTCGTCAAAGGATTCTGTCACAGCTAAGGTACACAACTCTTGCATTACTTAAATGTTAGTTTTCCTCATTGTTTACCTGTGTTAGACTGAGGGCTAGTGTTTTGGCTGTTGTAATCTTGTTGATTTCTCTGGCTTTGCTTAATGTAGCCTTGATGATGTCTCCATAATCATTGTAGAACTGGAATGAAGAAAGCGTGTTTGCACAAATAGTAATATGCTTTGTTGCATTGTTGCACCTTAGACGTCAACTATGCTCCCTATTATGACATGAGACATCATCAGTACTGGTTAAACACAAAGTTTCTGTAGGGATCTTGAACTACATTTATTAGGGATCATTAATATTAATGTTGCTATAATGGCAGAGTATGTTCTCTCCAGAGCATTAACATCACTGACTTACACATTGTTTAAGGATATGGTAAGATAGTGGAGGTGACCTCGAAAGATACTATTCAATTTAATCATCTTCTTGTACATACCTTCATGTAATGTTTGAACATGTCAGCACCGACTTTGATAGAGACGATGTTGTAGACGATGAGCTTACAGAAACAGGCCAGGAAGTTTCTTCTCTTGTGGAGTTCCTCAATCTTCACATTCTCATCAACATCATCTGGAATAAGATACAAGAAGTAATCAACCAATTGTTTACAAATGCACAAATCTATGTGAAAGGAAAATCAGTTACACACATCAAAATAGAGCAAGAAGGTTTACATAGTGCCACTGACCATCATCATCTTCCACGAACACTTTCTCAGACAGGAAGTTGCTCAGGTGAAGATGCATGTTCTTGTCTGGTTCATACACGAGAGGCTTCATTACAGCATTTTCTCCCAGATGCTTGCTGAACACTACCAGAAGGTCACAGATAGTCACATATGCCTGGAATAACAAATCAAGAGACGAGAATACATCAGCCGTGTGACGTCTCACTGAATGAACAACACAAGTCACGAATACATCAGTCTGGCCATGCCTCACTGAATAAAAAAACACAAATCAAGTATAAACAAGCCAGGTGATGCCTAAATGAATTAAAAACACGAGAATACATCAGTCTGACCTCTCATTGAATAAAAAACACAAGTCAAAAATAAATCAGCCTGACAACACCTCACTGAATAAAAATCAAGTATACCTCAGCTTGGTGCCGCCTAAATGAATAAATGACACAAGTCAAGACTCACACCGATCTACCAAATTGGGATATGATGACATGAGTCAACCAAGTCAAGTCTGACTACATGACCTCATGATCATTTCAGCTGCCTCTCACAACAAGCATGGGTTGTTGAAGATCAGTTCTAACCTGGAACTTCACAGGTCTTGTAATAATGCAGAACCTATCAATGTCTCTTCCATGTTTTCAGTGTCCGTCATTCATCTAGTTCTAACTTATCTGACCAGCAGCAGGCTGACATACCTCCTCATTCACTCTGGACAGTTGATGAAACATCAGATCGTGACAGTTCTTCATCAGTTCATTTAAACGTCGTTT
Source organism: Haliotis asinina (assembly GCF_037392515.1). Lineage (NCBI taxonomy): Eukaryota > Metazoa > Mollusca > Gastropoda > Lepetellida > Haliotidae > Haliotis > Haliotis asinina. The sequence goes on along the minus strand of NC_090283.1, from coordinate 73,582,702 downwards.
AAGCAACTTCATTTGTTCCTACAGAGACAGAAAGTAAAGTAATTGAAAGATTACAATAAAATCTATCACAAGGTAAAATGACAGACTGCATCAGTTTGCATGGTCTTTGATGCTAAAATCATTACTTGTTCCTCTTTTAATGACAACACAGTATATTGCTGTAGTTTGTTTAAACTTTCAATAGCTGGAAAGGACATGTCTTGACTCGAGCTTCCCCTTTTTACAATAACATAAATGTAAGGGTGCTCTATAAACTCATACAATGATCTACAATGAAACTGTATCACAAAGTTTTTGAACCTATGTGATCTCACTGATTATGATGTCACAATGTTAACATGAAATGTCGGGGGTCATTTTCAGATGGAAAGTAATCTACAGAGATTTACACTGGAATCAACGCAGAAACAAAAAGTCTTACCTTGTCTGGATTGTGTTCATCCAGAGCTTGTTGTCCCCACAGTAGGTACATGGAACATGTCGACATAGCACTACAGATGATCTGAAAACATGGCAATGGGATAAACTGGTAAGTGAATGAGTGAGTGAGTGAGTGAGTGAGTGAGTGAGTGAGTGAGTTTAGTTTTAACTGCAATCAGCAATATACCAGCTGTATGGTGGTGCTCCGAAATAATTGAGTCTGGACCAGACAATCCAGTGATCAGTGACGTGTCAACCAAGTCAGCGGGCTTGACCACCGAAACCCGTTAGTCGCCTCTTATGACATGCAAAGTCACCTTTTGTGGCAAGCATGGGTTGCTGAAGGCCTATTCAACCCTGGACCTTCACGGGTCGGGATAACCAAGTACAGGTCTCATGTAATTGGGGGTAACCTGGATTCAAATTAAAGACCATCAGTTCAATTATATCACAACTCAAAAACAGCATACATTGCATTAGAAATAGTTCTATGCTAGGAACACATCCTTACTTCCTCTGGCATGCCACCGTGTTCGTTGGCTGTCTTGACGATGTGGAACACGTCCTCCCAAACATCCCAGCTACTAAGGTCATGACAACTGAAAACAATAGCTCAAACTGAATAGAATAGCTCATTTTATCTCTAGAAACTTAAAAATCAACAATCCACACAATAGCTCCTTGCACTGTTAACAATGTATTACACCGAGTGCAACAACCCTAACACATTTGCAAATGTCGATGATACAGGATGTTTTTGTTGATTCACTGCTGCCCTTTTACAACCAGTAAGTTGTGACATGTTCAGTATTATGATGTCACAAATTTTACACAAACAAGGACAAGTTATACCGCCACAGAGAACGCATTTATGAGAAGTAGGCAGTGCAAAGCAATGAGCAACCCAATTTACCTTGTGAAATTATATAGCAGATGGAGGCCAGTGTATACGTAGTACATGATGATGAATTGATTCCATGTATAGCTGCACACGCCTTGTTCATAAGATTCTCATGTGATCGTGAACACACTCGTTCATTCTGCATAAAATCAAAGTCCTTACACACTGAAAATGAGTTGGACACTTTACATTAATCTGTCTGTTCTTCAATTCCTCAATACTGCAGACTGCAAATCAAGACAGTTCTGTTTTGACTTCCAGACACCAGACCTTTTGTTGATTAAATGACATCATGCTACTAAAATGTAAGCACTAAAGACTGACCTGTTGAATGCATACATCCTCTTTAAGCTGGCTGCTAGAGCGAAGGTTTCATCATCATCTGGTTGCTCCCCCTTGAAATAATTAATGAGAGAAATCTAACATTGTCTTACATGTTTGCAGTGAGTTAGTAGAGGTTGCTGTTTATGTGACACACAGTGGCAGAAATAAATAAACGAGCTTGTGATGTTTAATACTTTATAACACAAATTACAGAAAGAAATTGTGTTTTAGGAACCATCTGTGACATTTTTAGATGACAGAATTTAAGAATGACATGACATATTCAATATATTTTGTTTGTTTATGGGTGGTAATATCCTGCATATAGGAGTAAACTGACCAAAAAATACTGTGCAGGGATAGCCTAAACTTAGCTTGAAGTCATAGTAAAATGTGTCAGTAAAGTCTGACTAGCATACATAATCCACATTATTTCCAAATGATGACAAAAATGCCTGTTGTGTGAAAGAAACCAAACTCATCCAGCTAAAGTTTAATTGCTCAGACTACCAGCCCCAAAGCATCATTTCAAGTAGAATTTAGTGTCATTAACCAGGCGTGGATGTAGAGCTCTCTTGAATGACTTTTCAGTACTAACCTCTGCGAAATAGTCTTGCAAAGCCTCTCTGAACTTAACAGTAAGACCGTCAATAACAGTCTTCCGAGACACATCACATTTGCCTGCAACGGCATACTCGTCACTGCAGAAAAACTCAAAGCACTTGGCACACGCCTCCAGCACCTTAAAAACATGGAATAGGAACCGATCTTCAACAATATCTACTGATTTATTTTGAACAGTTTCAGGACATGGCTTCTAACCTACATACCCACGCCAACCACTCTTCCATCCCTCTCTCCACCCATCCATCCCTTCCACCCACACCTTCCTACCACCTACCTACCCACGCCACCCCCACTTCCATCCCTCTCTCCATCCATCCATCCCTTCCAGCCACACCTCCCTACCACCTACCTACCCACGCCATCCGCTCTTCCATCCCTCTCTCCACCCATCCATCCCTTCCACCCACAAATCCCCACCACCAATCCACACACCCATCCATCCCTATCACCCATCCACACCTGTCGCCACCCGTCCATCCCTACCAACCACACCACCCTCCCAACACCTTCCTCCGCTCCTACCATCCATACCTCTCTCCACCAAACCATCAATCTCTACTACACCGCCATCTACCCTTCTACCCCATCACTCACACCTCCATCCATGCATACCTACCACCCACCCACACCTCCCCCCACCCATCAATCCCTACCACCCATCCACACCTCACCACCACCCATTCTCATTTCCTGCGAACACTTTCAAGTCTGTGCAAAACCCAAACATACAACACTCTGTTCAACACAGCAATACCATGCAGGAGTTGCCTCCTCTTACCTCTGTATCCGTGTGCTTGTCCACAGTTTCTTGCAGATAACGCAGCAACAATTCCAAATGCTGGAATGGAAGGAAACATTGTTAAACAAAACAGCACAAAGACCTGATCTTCACAAAAAGCAATTACTTTTTTTCCCCCAATAAGCATACAAGGAGGGCATTTATGTGTATTATGTACACATTGTTCAGGATGTGTTTGTTGAAGCATGGCACTCAATATGGTAAATACAGTATTTATCTCAATGTAAACCTCAAGTTATAAAAAGCTCTGGGAAAATATTCTCTTGATACGCAAAATTGGTATCACATACATATGATAACAAAGCAAAAGTGAATAATTGTCATATTGTTGAAAACAAATTACTTAATTTGTTTTCGTGTTCACAAACATTAGCTTTTGTATACATCAACAAGATTAGTATACTTCAGGAACAGGCGGAGTAACCCCTCTTGCTCCACTTATGAAAAACAGGAAGAGTTACCTTTTCCTGCCGACTTGATGTGTAGATGTCAAGGTCGAAGTACAGGGGGATGAGCAGGAGATTGGCTACTTTCTCAGGGTCCATCAGGTACTAGAATACAGGAGATGGGGTGAAACTGGGTTTGGTGCACAAACACATGGTGCAATTTAGGAAGCAGTCATTGCAAAATGTTATATCTGGGATTACACTTTCTCAGTAAAGTACAGACTATAGTATTTAGGGGGTCTGAGTCCCAGTTGGGACAAATCCAGCAGTTTTGACAACCGTAAGACAGAAGTCCCCAACCTGCTTTCCCAGTGTCTGACTGAATATATCACAATAACTTTGCCTGAAGTTGTTAATTGTGGCATGTGACACTTGTTCCCTGTTTATAAATTTATGTTTACAATGTCTGTCATTATATAATGTTAATAATTTCAATGCCAATCATGAGAAATGTTAAATCTGCAATCTGTGTTTACTTTTATTCTGTGGGTCCTGTGGGTCAGACAGACATCTGAAACTTACAGGACCCAGTGTTCTGTTACTTTGAAACACCATTCATGAACACTGAATAAGGCACCAATACATCGGCACACAAAAACAGATGTCTAACCCACTCAGCCACTGGGACTTCTGGAAGACGACTAGAAGCATAGACCATGGACTTTCACAGTGTTAATAAATAATGACAGACCCGTAACCATATAACTGTAAAATGAAATATCATTGACTTTTATCCTCCTTGGCTTGGACATATTCCATTTTGCATACATCGCTTTGATAAATAACACTAAAATTCAAGTAAAAACGTCTTTTTCAAAAATTCATGAATAGTGAACAAGAGCAAGTCATGAATGTTACAGTGTGATTCAGAAAATATGAGAGTGAATCATAACAGCAATAGTTAGAGTACAGAATGTGTTTTCTCTAATAACATCACAAGACTAAGGCCAATGAGCCATTTTCAACAATTAACTGAACTGATAAACAAAAAATCTTCTTCCAGAGAAACTGCAACAATTTTCACAGTTTGACAAAAAACACCAAATATCAAACACTGACAAGATGGAATCCCTTTCAGTGAAACCAGATGATTTTTTGAGAAGATGCTCCCTACCTTCAGCAACAACTGTGGTAGAGTAACGATGAAGTGCTCCGTCAGCCTCGTCTTGTCCTCAAGCACCTGCTTGGTTTCCTTAGCCGTCAGCTATCAAAACAAAAAAATGGCCAATCACATTTATTAGTTTTTATGCCATAAAGAGTTTTACTCTTGCTGTTGCACAGCAGTCATAAGAGTAGTCGTTGATTCATTTCAAGAATGTACAATGGCCCTAAATCTCGGACCTGAGTGCCTGACTACGGAGAACATCACAGAGCCTGTGTACATACCCCAATTTCAATGAGCTCATCCAGTCTTACATACCAAAATATGGAAATGAGCATCTCCTGACTGTGTAATGGGGAAATCATGAATATATCTCAGAATTATGAGGAACTGGCATAGAGATAGGGAATGTCATTTTTTGCCAGAATTGAGACATGTTAATAGTTCTAGTTCTAATTCACCATACTTCAGAGGATCAAGCACTATTTGATATGCCATATTCCACAGTCCGTGGCATAACAATAGTTATCACATACCTTCCTGTTGGGTCCTCTGCCAACAGGAGACTCCCCAGTTGCTGCCTGCTTCACACAACACACCATGATCTCAATGAGGCTTGTCTCCTGTCTGTCATCTAGGGCTGGAACCAGAATCAGTATTGGGAGGAATATGTTCCAGTATAAGGGCTTTACATGCATATTCCAAGACCGCACTATACAGAAATAATGCAAAAAAAATGACTGAAGGAACAAGCAAATGTAACGAATGAATAAGCAAAAAAAAAAAAAAAACGAAACGACCAAGAGGATGAACTGAAGGAACAAATAACTTACCTTCCTCTCCTCTGCCCGGTTCCTCCAGCAGCAGATCCGTCATACATTCCCAATCCTTCATCATCTCGTTGATCTCCCACAGGCTGTCCACCAGGTACGCTGCATGTTCGTGGAGCTAAAACAATCACCGTCAACAGATAATTGCCATCTTATCTGAGTGTCTGGAGATCATATCAATTATCAATGAGTGTTGAAATGCAGCTAAACACTAAACCGTGACAAATTAACTTTCACAACATGCATCAAATAGCCCATAAACTGCTTTAGGCAGTATATTCTCTTTAAGAGAGGGGTGATGGGGTAGCCAAGTTGTTGAAGCGTTTACTCGACATATTGAAGACCTTGCTTCTGTTCCCATATGGGTACAATGTGTGATGCTTATTTCAAGTATTCAACCCTTAACAATACCAGAACATTGCTACAACTGGCCCCAGCCTCATACCAAGAACATTAAATGGTGGATTCCAAAGGCGATGAGAAATTATTCTCACCTCACTCTCAATGAAGAAGAGCACCAAGTCTCTGATGAGTGGGGTGTTGGGACTCCGTTTCTTCCCCTTAGCTGACTTGAGATTCTTTGTCGCTTCATCGTCACGCTTGAAGAGTTTGGTGTTCAGGAAGTCTCCTGCCGCCTGCGCCACCTGGCGGTGGGATGAGTAAACCAATTCGTACACATTCTCACTGTCCTTGTCTGACAACACATTATCGCTGTACCTGAAAACACAATCAAAATACTGAAGAGAAGATATAATAGTTTATTACTCACCTGTTGAGGATACTGCAGTGTAATATTTTCACTTCAATATTACACTAGTGTAATACCGCTTGACGTATGACGTCAAAATGGTTCAAAGTTGTGACGTCTTAATGCTAATGTTGATGTCACGATTTTACTAGACCTTGCCTGACTTGAAAGCTGAGAGTCCTCACACGGTAGGCAATTTCGCCGCAGTTTCTGTGAATTTATGTTGGCGAGTAATAAACAGAATACTAAACTCGCTTCCGTAAAATACCATTTTCATTAAACTCGTTAAAATAATTTAGTATCAAACTCGCTTTCGCTCGTTTGATACCAAATCATTGACTCGTTTAATAAAAATTGTATTACATGGAAGGTCGTTCAGTATCCTCTATGAATCAAATAAAATACCCTTCATAGCTAACATAGTTATACTCGACAGGAAACATTGCCAACATTACACATGTAAATAATATTGACTATGCATTGGATGTAAAAGATTCTGGAATGATTGAAAACATTTAAGCATGTATGTATCATTTATCATGCATATATTATTGATAAAGAGTATAACCCATTCAAAGTCTGAACACCTAGAAGATCAAACCCATCCATCCATCCATACCTGAGAATGCTGACCACCAACTTGACAGCCTGCACAGCAACATCGTACTCCTTGTCCAAAGTCATCTCCACAATACGGTCCTGATGGAAAAGGGGAGAAAATTACCGTCAGAACCAGACATTCCTTAAATATTTGTGAAAAGGTCACTAAACCTGCATATGCTATATTCTTCCTGCATTTTAACAAAATTAACAAAGACACCAGAGCTAAGGAGCAACCTAAAACTTCACTTAACAAGACCTGCTACTCATTTGGTCAACTCTCATGACAAACCGATGTTGCCAAGGACCTATCCCTGGAACTTATGAGACGCAAATTCCTGTGTCCTATGTGCATAAAAATTTACAATGAACACAAAAATATTTATTAGCGCATCCACAAGGACGCAGAAAAAGTTTCAATACTTTTTGTAAAAATTTCAGTCATGTAAGAATAGGTTATCACTGAGTCTGCTGCTGGCCAGGTTATGTTATCTTTTGCAATTTTATTACTGTAGCAATGTGATGATCATGACACACAACAGAATAACAGTAACTGAATTGTAACAATATTAGAACACAGTATTAAGAATACTATTTATGTGTCAGTGACCCTAATTTTGTAACCAGGACCCCTGAAAAATAGGAGTATCCTCAAGCTAAACCTGTGTTATTCAAAATCAAATTGTTAAGCTATCAGACTGAAATACATGATGGGACATATAAGTCACTAACATGGTAGTGGAAAAAGAATGAAGGATTTATAACAGATTCACTACTTTTTACTCAAACACAAGATGCATGAAATGACTGGTGTCTGGATAATCACTCAGTATAGGCTGTTGACAAAACTGAGGACACTGGTTGCAATGTTTTATGGAATATTGAGTTAACAAATGTTCGAAAAGGGACAAAATGTTATGGTCATATTGAAAATAAGATCAATGTCACCCAAATTGACTGGTGTCTGCCTAATTCCCCAATGTAGGCTGTCACCAAATTTGAAGACATTGGAGAGACACATTGCAGCAGGGTACAACAAACACACAAACTTGTTGGACTAATGATTCAATATAAAGGTCAGTAATTCCTCGGCCTACCTTGAACCTGTTGGTGAAAAGTTCCAGTTTCCCTGACAAATCGTAGGAATCATAGAGTGGAGACAGGGTCTTCAAACACCACGATCTCACGTCACCAACCTGGAGTGTCAATAAAATATTCCCTGGTTTTGTCTGGCCACTTAAAATACAAAACATCTGCACAAAATTTGGGAAACAATTGGTGGTTGTCGCCCCAATACGACAAGAATAAGTGTAATTTTTTACATTTCAGGAAACTCTTGGGTTTGTACATGTTTGTCAGTGCATTTATAAACATGATGACATTGCATACAAAAGGGAGTGCCCAGTACTCCTGAAAAGTTTGTAGCCACAGGAATTCTGAACTTAACAAGTTCATTGGGCTACAAACATTTCAAGAATAGTTCGCCTGAACATCTGGAATGTCACAAAAGACTTAAGGAAATGTGCAGCATGGTGTACAGTTCAAAGGATAGACTTTGCAAACATTCTTCAGCTGACATTAGTGACAAACTGACCCAGAAGCTGCAGAGATGCTGACAAACTACCACGTTCCTGAATCATTACAGCTATGGCTAGAATGGCAACCAACCTTGTCATACAGCAGCCAGCCAACATATTTGAGATAGCTGTCGTCAAGGAACATGAAGGGGTATTTCTTCATCCACACGCCGATCTCCATCATACAGATAGATCTGATCTCTGGCTGAGTATCTCTGCAAAAGAGAGAGAGTGACTAAGATGCTTTGTACACTACTGAGTGAGATTAGTTTTATGCCACTTTCATCAATATTTAAGCTATATGACGTCTGTCAGTAAATATTTGAGTCTGGACCAAACAATTCAGAGATCAACAACATGAGAATTTATCTATGCAATTGTTATATGATGGCATGTGTAAACGAAGTCAGCAAATCTGCTTTGTAAGGTAACTAACAGGACTAAATAGTATTGCAAGTATAAAGCAATAGACTTTTCAAATGTAACATATTTCCTGCTATTCAGGTAAAAAAATATATATATATCAGGTAAAAAATTATATATACTCTTAACCCTAAAATAACAAAAAATCATACACTAATGTCACCCTCTGAAAGTAACAAAACTGGAAAAATGTGAAAGTGATTGTCCCCTCTATAGTTATCTCCCCTGAATCCATGGTAGCATCCGACCAGGGGTTCAATGCAGCTTTTGACAGTTTTCCATAAAATGGCAGGGTGTCAGCATAACATGGGAGGAAACATGCCATGCTGAGTAACATTTACTTGGCTACACAAAAATGGGATCTGCATGTACAATAAGTGTCAGTCTTTTCTAATGCATTCACTCAAAATATACTGAGGGAAAGAAATAAAGGGACACACTTCATGGCAGTAGTCCTTAATCTTAATGCTGGAGAAAAGTTGATAGCAAAACCTGAAATCGCAGACAGGTGTGAGATGAGGGACCAAGTATGAACTGGAATTCATCTGGGATTCAAACCAATGAACAGCAGATATTGGCACTGAGAACCCAGAAAAGCAAAAATTCAGAAAACAAAAGTATCATTGCAATACAATATCAGTATGTCCTCAAAGACACACCAGTCTTCTCTCCACATACCATGTCTAACAATTTTCGGTGATAGAGTATGACCAGAAATTATTGAGAATTTAAAGACTCTAACTTCATTTATTTCTTTTCACTCATTAATCCCGTATTAAATGTGACAATTAGCACAGGATTCAAAGACAGGTGAGCACTTAGTATTTTGTCAAGACACCATGGGCAGTAATGCAACCTTCAATGCGGCGGGACATACTACTGATTAAAGAAATAAGAAAGTCATGCTGTCCCAATATCGGACCATTTCTTTCATTTGAGCGATATTTGTCAGATTTTTCTTACTGACACTTTCCTGCATGAGTTCCAAAACAATTTCTGTTGGATTTAGGTCAGGGTCTACAGTTTGGACAATCTAATAATGTCATATTTTGGGTCCGAAACCAGGCCTGTGAATGCTTTGAACAATGTTTTGCCACGCTGTCCTGCTGGGAAATCAAAAAATTTCCATAGAACACGTGAGCAGATGGAAGTAAATGTGCCTCAAGAATATAAGTGTAGCGCTCACTGTTCATATTACCTTCAAATACACAGTAGGGTCTTGCAACTAACACAGATATGCCACCCCACACATTAAATTTCGGACTGTTCTTTTGCGCTGATACAAAGCTTTTTCAGTTTGTTTGGTCCAGAATTTCAGTGGATTAGGAAACAGCCACACAGAATTTTCATCTTAAAAAATCACAGCTAAATGTTCTATGCTGTAAGCACCAGTTCAACATTAGCTCTTTTTGTTGAGGTTTCATGCTCGGTGATGGAATTCCTGGACTTTTCTGCCAAACCAATACAGGCAGCACTATTCTAGTTGTCTCCTTACAGACAGCCACAGTTCGTCCATCAATCATATCCAGCCTTAACTTCTTGGTTTTGTTTTTAGTAACAAACACACCAAGCTCTCTCCTGTCACCGAAAGTCAAATCTCTGGGCCTACCTGCGCCTCGCTGGTGCTCAATGCCTTATCCATTTGCAATATTTTTCAAAACATGATAAACAGTGGACAAAGGAAGGCCTGTTCTACTTGAAATCACCTTAGCTGATCTGATGTCGTTGTTATAATGCTCTACAATCAACTTCCTCTTCTCTAATCATCCATACTGAGGATCACTAGGGGACAAGAGGGATAAATCTTCACAAACTAATGAAAAAGGATTAACAGAGTTGTCTCTCCTGAATGAAACCAAGCATCTGGTAGCTGGTCAAGGTAGTGTATGCTTGAAGTCCAATTAAAAATATTTCTAAGATTGTCAATAATTTCAGGTCATCCTATATCAAATACAGCAATATTGACACTTACCTGTATCTGTGAACAAACACGCCCTTGAAAATGTATGTCAACATGTTCCTGATTTCGGCCTGGTTTTCTTCCAACTGAAAAGTAAGAATGGCAAGTGTGATATAGTAAGAGTGGCTGAACAATATTTACATCAAGAAAAGGCCAAATGTGAGAGTACAATCTTGTAACTATTACTTCATAAACAATACAAAGATAATATCTTCATTTATCTCTACCAGTTCGAGAATAAACTGCCTGTATTACATCTGAAAACCACAGGAAAGTGTTAATGTACATTTTCTAAACTGTTATTTAACAAGGAGAAGGCAGATAACAGCTTATATCATACCTCTTGTCTTTTTGTCATGAGTAGATCCAACCTGTCAGTGGCTCTCTTGGACTGTTGCTTGGCACGCTCAGACTCATACTGTCTCTGAGTGTTGTCAAGGTTGATGCTGAGATTGAGGGCAACATCTACCAGTGCCGTCATAAGCTTCATAGCTGTAACCATGGTGATACAATTAGGAAAAAATATAGACAGAATCTTCATCCTTAATATGTTATCATGCTTATACTCGAATGGTACAATTTTGGAAAGTATTTTTAATATTTAATATTTTTCTCCTTCTGAAAAAAGGAGCTGTTTTGAAACATCAAGATAAATTTAAAATAGTTGTTACAACTCATTTCATGTGATCCCAGCATGCTTAAAGCAATATTAAATGAAATCTTACTTTGGTTGGAGTAATGAAATCTCACCAAGATGGTCATTAAACAAAAGTTTACTGACTTTCAAAGCAAACACTGGGGCAAAAATCTGCCTCTGAGTGAGTGAAGTTGTACGACATTTATCCAGCAATAATCCAGCAATATTACAGCAGGGGACACCAATGGGCTTCACACATTGTAGTTTGTACCCACGACAGGAATCGAAGCTAGGCCTTTGCTGTGATGAGCAACATCTTTAACAACTAGGCTACCCTCCCTATCCCAAAGTCTCTGAGCATGTGTAGATATCTTTGCCTGAGCAAAATGACAGATGGATTAATCAGTCACCAATACAGAACATTACCTGCAAGGGTGCTGGTATGTCGGAAGGCTCGAACCTGGGAGTCAGTGAGACCAGTGAGCAGTGATATGACATTGTCCATCATATACTGGTCATAGATGATGCTGTACTGACACTGACGAACCAACACCTGAACAAACTCATTGAAGTTCTGCTTAAACTTCTTCCACTGCGGCCCACTCATGATCAGAGGGTAGTCACCGCTGTCCTGAAAGTAAATGAGTTGGGTTTTAACGCCTGTATTTCTGTATCGTGCTATTAACTAATGGGAATCCTAGTGGCATATGACAAGTACTCTTGGCTTTCAAGCTCCAGGGATTGGGTAAGGCAGGGACCATAGGCCATTTTGCACAATAGAATAAAATATGGTCCATTAAAATTTTGAAGCTTACAATTGATACAAGGGCAGTGGTCTATTCTAAATTCAGAAAATGGCAAATAATCTTGAAAATGGCCCTTTATCAAAGTTCTTTAACCCAATCCCTGAAGCTCACTTGTGATAGCTGTTTTATGAAAGTGTATTTTGTTTGTGTATTTGCTCTACGTTGAACACAGTGATATTCCAGCTGTATGACAATAGTCTATAAGTAATCAAGTTTGCACCAGACAATCCAGTGATCAACATCATCAGCCTTGACAGCAAAACTGGGATTCCATGTTGTGCTAAACAAGTCAACAAGTCTGACACTTAATCCAGTTAGTTGCCTCTTTCACAAGTTCACAGCTATATCACACTATGTAAGCTTGATGTGGGAATGAAGTGCTGCAAGTTTAAGACTGGCGAAGAGCATGAGCATGGTGTGATGCTAACAAACCTGGAAACATAATCAGTGCTTTAACCCATGACCACAAGTTCCTGGCATGCCCAAGGGACACAACTCTGCACAGAAAACTGAAATCCCTCGAACCATATTAATCAGATAGATCTCAAGCTGCTTCTACCAGTAGTCCATCTGCTTCATCAAATTTATAATTTACAATGAAATTCAAGGGGTCACTCTCATACAGTCTCTCAACATAACACAGAACTTAATTCCTACTGACTTCCTGAACAAAATTGAGAGTAAACCCATATGCTAAATGGAAACAGTTCAAGCCCAACACATACTTCATCAAACTCTTCAGTCATTTTCCTGATGATCTCTGCATGTTCCATGTTGGCATACATATACGGAGTTATCTTCCCCTTACATCCAGAGCACTGGATGAAGAACTGGATGAGCTCAAGAAGAGCTGCATCCCTATCCGCCTTGTAGGACTCAATCCAGTCATCCACAACAGCCTAAAACAGAATGACAGAGATGAGAACTATTATTTAGAGGTGGTAAACAGACAAAGTAACCTGGAGTTTTTGGACCATCCATGATATCTCATTTAATTCCAATAACTTAAAAAGCTTCAATGGAAAAGTTCAGGTATACCATAAAAATGGATTATAAACAAGCCACTGTCCAACTATAAAGTGAAGATTTGCCACTGACCAATAGTTATCAAATGCACTAAATACCTGGAATTACCTACCTGTAATGATGCTTTCCCAGCTCGGACCACATCAAACAGACTGCCTTCTAGTAAATCATCATCCGATTTGCCGCGACGAGAACCTGTTCCATCTCCCTTCTTCTTTTTGCCAGACTGCGGATTTTAGAACAAACGAATTAAATCTATTAAAATGCATATGAGTTGAAGTAGTATCACATTCCAGCTATGCAAATAGGGATGGCAATCACTTTTCCGTATCCTGACTCATATTATATGTTTCTCTCCCCATTCTGCCTTTCATTTTTCATGCAACAGGGCACAAGTTTAGATGTGCCTATGCAATAACAGTGTGCCAAACAGGAATATCATCTCCAAACTCAGAGAATGTATTCACATCAAAGCTCCACAAATGTGGTTTAAACTTTTGAAAGCATAAATTCTCATCAAGACTGATAATCAGTCTGTAACCAACATTCTTATGGTTACAAGTCCAAAATTCAATCTTAGTATATTTTAGTTAAAAATTTCCATGGTGAAGATGAAAATGGTCCAAAAACATTTGAAATACTCAAAATGTATTTGGACTTTGCAGGTGTCAGAAGACATCTGCTTGAGCTCATGTGGAATAATCTTCATACAGAAATTTTCTGAATGCTTCTTTCACAACTGACATCACTCCCTCAGTGCTTCAAATGCTATCATATCATTTTGATGTGACTACTCCCTGGACGGTTTACCGGCCTATGGTGTCTGGTGGCATCTTTGTTGGAAAACTGGGCTACGGTGTTGAATGGGTACGCAGACACAATCTTCACTTCAAGGATTAACTTGAAATTCAAGGCTGTTTTGAGGCTTTTCAGTCTTTTTCCAGGCTCTTTAAAGCAAAAGTAGATTTTCCAGGCTTTCTAAGGCCAAGTGCCCAAAATTCCAGCCTTTTTCAAGATAGTATGAAGTTATGAACCTTGTGAATTATATGGAAGATAAGGTGTTTGGTTGATATGTCACTGTCAGACACTGTGTACCACAAAAATGAGTGTGCACCACTAAAATTTTCTTTGACTGAAATGTTCCCTTATACAATAACTTACCTCATCTTTCTTTTGATTTCGTTTTCTCTTGGGTGGTGGTTTTGCTGGAGGTTCTTCAAATGGATCTGTTGTCGTTGTTGTTTCAGGCTCAGGTGCGGTACTGAGAATTTATGAAGCAGATCAGTGAAACATTGCGGCTTTCAGAGTTCCAAAATATGCGAGAAAGTCAAATGTCCTTGCAACAATGAAGTCTTAACAAAGTAAGATTCTATATGATGCAATGTTTTGGTATGGATACTTATACCGCTGTCAAGCAAGAGTGAAGTACTACAACACAGAACCAACTCATATACACATCATATATATGAACATGGCCTCCTCTTACTGTCACATCACTACCACCATCCACTGTTGTTCTTGTTAATCCCTTTCATTCATAACTACATGTTGTTAATACTTTATCCCTGAGTCTGAGCTGTATTGTAGTGCTTCATTCTCGCTTAACAATGCTATTAACTTAGGAATCCATACAGAAATGTCACATCACATATAATAAGGAAGTTGTTATCCAAAAAGAATCTTACTTTCTTATTATTCCCCATGTTCTAAAATGCCAATCAAACAGAACATTGAAGTCTGAAACAGATTTGCACACATATTCTTATGATTGTGAGAGAGTGAATTAGATTTTATGCTGATTTTAGCAATATTCCAGGGATGTCACGGTAGGGACACCAGAAATGAGCTTCACATATTGTACCCATGTGGGGAATCAACCTCAGATCTTCAGTGTGACGAATGAGAGCCTCAACCACTATGATACCCCGCCCCCTTTTCTTATCACTCCCCAACCAGACTTAACTTACAAAGCAACCTCTGAAGGTGGTTCACTGATAATGTCACTCGGGACGTCTGGAACCTCAGATAAATCTGGTTCATCTGTCATTCGTATCTTCTTCCCTCCTCCCGCGCCTCCGACACGTTTACGCTGACGAGCTGCCGGCATTCTGGACAGCTTCTACGTCTCCTTTTATCTAAAATACCCTGTAACATTAGTGAGAGAAAAATACTTTCCAAGTGTGTCAAAAACATGTTAAGATACAGTGGAAGCTGTTTAATCCGGCACTCACAGGGACTGAAAATATAATCCATTTTAGACAATGTGCCAGATTGTAGAGCTGATGATAAATGTACAAGCCACAAAAGCGACTTAAATTTTATGCCAGCGTTGACAACTTGCAGGATTAGACAGGTGCCGGTTTTGACAGCTTCCCCTGCACTTCAGATGTGCCTTTTGAATATGTTTGCTTTTGGTTATTGGGAAAGAGGCAGCTCTCATTCCCCCATTTATAACAAGTCAAAAGAATTATGTCTGAACATTTAATACACCAAAACTGAAACAAAACAGTAAAACCAATAAAAAATCCCTACACTGTACATTCACAGATAAAGTGAATGCTAAGACTTTTCTATAAATGTTTTCCCAATAATGGAAGTTATTTCTGAATACTAACTTAACTTGGCTGGTACGCCGGGCGAACGTCTTTGTCCCTCAACAAACACCTAACCAACTGCTAGTGTTCAACTCATTAACACTGTCGCCAGGTATAGCCACGAAATGCACAGAATATTTCAACCCACATGCATGTAAATATAAGGACAGGTGCATTCAGGCACCATCACACGCTAAAAACGAAAACATCAGTCTCCTTCTGTTCAGTTATCACGGTCATATACCTGTATGTGAGCTTGAATATGGAGTGATGTTATCTTAACACCGACTAACATAGAAACATAATCAGGCTGAACAAAGATTTGAAACCAAGATAATAGGATTCTGGCTAGACCCAGGAGAGGGTAAGTGGGGGGACAATAGTTTCGTGAATTCACGTTATGAATGGATATCTGTGTCCCCTTAAAAGATAAAATGTGTGCTCTTGAGCATGTTGAATGCTATCAAAGTTGAGATGTGCCCTTGAGTGCCAGGATAGTGAAATGTGACCATGTGGAATGTAAGTATAGTTAAATGGACTCAATTTAATACACTGCTACATGGACTGATGCAACCCAATAATACCAAGTGCAACCTAGTTATTCGTCTACTTTGCATGCGGTGCAAGTCAATTTTTGAGTGAAAAACTTCTGAATAAAACATCTAAACAATTCAAAAGCATATTTCTGTCATTATCCATTGCAATAAAAGCAGTGCATCTGAATTTGTCTGGTGCAACCAAGGGTTAAAAAAACCCATCACCCAATGCCTGAGACAAGTCAGTTTTCGGTTCGGGCAATCACATAATGGTATCTTACTTGTCTTGTCTGATACTAGATAATTTTCACTTTTGATTTCAAACTGCAAATAAAAGAATGCCCTGTGGCAAGTGGTTTTTAAAAACAATTTGGAACCCATATGCAACTTGGGCTTAATCTTAGGTTGCACCTGGTGCAAGTAGAATAACATGTCTAAAATTGACATAGTTAAATAGTTGACATGTTCCCTTGTGTGCCGGCCAAGTTAAGACGTGCTCCTAAGCATGCTAAGAGTTCACACATCTCAGTCCATGAAAAACACATTCACACACAAACATACAAACATTACATAATTTATATTGCAGCTTATCTAAGATCCTCCTTGACACATTCCCAATTATCCTTTCTGAACTGTTATCTCATATGTAACATAAAATTACCAGTATTCCCATGCTATGGTTTTCTGTCACTTCAGAACATACCATTATCTCAATAATAGCATAACCAGTTGTATAACATGCCACTATCTTTATCTTAAACACATAATCTCAGTATTTACCATGTCTCCATGATGCAACCTGCAAGAGTAAACTGTTGTCTGAAGGAAATATTTACAAATACACCAAGGTTCGAACAGTGTACAAGAAACATCCCTTCCATTCCATTGGGGACAAATCTGTTTGGGGAAGAGCTAAATTCATTTTCATATGTACATTTTAGTACTGGCATGAGGACAACACCAAGTACAGTGAGTATCAAATCTTGTTTTTCTTCTGACTATGGTCTTAATGTGGGGTTTCCTCTAATTTTGGAATGGCATTCTGTAAGGGGTTACTCAAAACAAAAGCAAGTCACTATGTTACAAACTGTTCTGATTCACGATGTACAGTAATCGCCACAACCATGCCACCAAATAGGCTGTTAAAGTTCTACAAAAATATAACAAATGGCAGCTGGTCTGATGTGTTTTGCTTCAACAGAAATTCAGAATTTGCATTTACTGCCGCGATTAATGATATAAAGGGGAGATAATTTCGGATGCAAACGAGATTTTCCCTAAGCTAGCGATCTAAGAACTCTGGTTAGCCATACAATATATTCCTCTATACATTTGATACACATCCCTTTATCACGTGCATTCAATGCACTTGATCTACTCTGTACATTAAATATATCCGGGGGAAACAGGTAATTTGTCGAAGCCATATTTCCAAAGATGGCGACCATCATTGTTGATATTCCGGTAGTTGCAATTTTGAGGTGATCATATTTCACCTTGCACTGTGAATCGGCGCTTGTGTATTCAAAGAATTTTGTCTGATTGAATTCATTTAAGCCCATAATTCATTAAAAACTGAACAATCTATACAATAAACAGATACTTGTCTGAATAACCCACCTTGTCAAAAGTGGCGGGGAATGCCTCGCGTCTGCCCCGAACGTGGTCACGTGACTATGGGATTCCCCGACCCGCGTGACGTATTAGCTGCAAGGTCATACTCGTTCATCCAGTCGATTGGTTTTGCCTTGCCCCAAGGATGTACTAAGCGATAAGTCTGTGGATGCAAAGCAATTCTGTTCTTATAAAATAAGGCTAAATTTAAAAAGTGAAACGTTTATCGGGAATCTGCGCTTCACTTTTGTATGTGCGCGAAACAATTTTTTATTGCTATTAAAATAATTTTGAGAGGGCCGCGTTCCGATCATCCATTTGTCCACTAAAAGAATGAGTGTCTGAAAGGACGAGGGTGACTGAATCCACAACTCATTAACACATGCTAAAGTTTCCATGCTGTAATTCTGAGAAGAAAAAATAAATAAAAATATGTTCCTTCCGCGTCACCTTTTCTTCTATCAAACATTTTTAAAAATACTACCGCCCTCGTCACTTTTGAATAAAATGTGCCCGAGAAACATTTATTTACTTCTGCTGCCTAATCGCTGCGGGCAATCTATGAAATCCACTTCTTTCTTGAGGTAGAATGTTTATTTATACAGACGCACGGAGTGAAATAGTCAAAAGAATGAAATGAAAACTTTGAAAACGCCAAAACAAACCAAACTCGCGAACTCTTTCACCTGACTAAGGAGCAAGAACTAGCCCTAGAGAAATGAAATAACACAAGATTTTGTTATCCATAAGATTTGTCTTGTAAAACTGTACGTTACTCACTTGGGTAAATGAAGTATGAAAAAGAAAAATTAAGTTATATTAAGACTTCACATGTTTGAAAAGGTACAATATAGGGCCTATATATGAAAAGCATGTCACATCACTGTAACAACAGATTGATTCTACTGAAGATAATTCCTCTTAATTATATTGCGAAGTTGGTTATCGCTGCACTTAGCAGTATTCCAGCTATATAGCGGCGGTCTGTAAATACTAGTAATCGAGTTTGGACCAGGCAATCCAGTGGTCAACAACATGAGCATCGACCTACGCAACTGGGATACTATGACGTGAGCCAACCAAGTCAGCTGGCATGACCACCAGATCCCGTTAGTCGCCTCTTGCGACAAATTAAACATGGGTTAATGAAGATCAGTTCTAACCCGGATCTTCATGGGTCTCGTCACGACTGACTCAACGTAAATTCTTGGGGATGTTACACATTGCTTCATTCTACTGACTGTTTGATCGTGAATTTGCATGATGACAATTTATTGGTTACTGCGCATACATCTTTATTACGAAGCTCCTGAAGGGACACTTGCGTATCCAAAACAAGTTAATAATCTCGTAATAATGACATCTCACTATAACTTTTTATAATTTCGTTATAACGCCTATAAATAACTCGTTATAACGACTTTTACATTTTCTACATCGCCGCAGCTAAACTAGTGTCCAAAAGAAACGCCACCAAATTTTATTCTAAAACCACACTTATGCAAAATATTATAACATTAAATATTATTTTCTAAAAAAGCAATCATTCATCAATAGTATTTAATGGATAACAAGAAGGAAAACGAAGTAGTTCGTGATCTATCATCTCATAAATGACATCTGGGTGCATTATCCAGTATTCGATCACCAATGCAAAATCGACTGGGAGCTTTTACAACTTTCTGGGCAGCCCGTACCGGGTGTGGCCACCCCTAGCAATGATGCAGGCCCGAACCCGACGTCGAACTGAGTAGGTGAGTCCCCTTGCTTCTTGATCAGGGATCCGACACCATTCCTTTGGCATGGCAGCTGCCAAAGCGTTTCTCATCAGTGGCTGATTTTGGCGTTTCCGAATATGACGTCCCAGTTATTCCCAAAGGTGCTCATTTGGGAACAGGTCTTGAAGAGCTGGAACTTGCCTTCGTCACCAAAGTTCACTCTTCGCCTGTTTCATGCTGCCAGTGTGGCACAGTACGTCCCGGTTCATCTCAGTCTGGCACGTCAACGTCATGCCCTTGAAAGGACGATTGGCACGGAGGCCATGAATGCGGAGTAGTCAGGCCACAGTCTGTCTGCTAACGGTGTCCAATGCTGTTAGTGCTTGATGACGTCATAGTGACGAATAGGTTCCTCAAGTGAGACACCCACAAATACCGGTCTTCTTGTTGGGTAGTGACTTAGCTTCATAGCTAAGTCAGTGTAATATTGTGTTTTAGAAGACATTTTGACTAACAACGTACCTCTGTAATGAACATGAATCACAGAAAAAAGGTCATAATGAAAAAGAAATATATTGAAATGAACAGGAGCCCTGACACTTTCTTCAGTCTGTGGAAATTTAGACTTGCCACATTTTCTTTTTCTAGACTTGCCTGGGCTTTCTTGGATACTATATTTGCTCCAGGGTCTCGAAGACAGACAAGGAGACATCGTTAGACCGTAAATGCTCACACCAGAGCCTCACAAACTGTTCTGAGAACTTATAAAACCCATTTTCCCTTTAAACAGTCCCTAACAGGGCGCTGGCCATAGACCTGATGTTTGAACCTTTTAAACAGACATGCGAGTGTCAATAAAGACACGCACGCGTTAAGAGTGGAGCTTAGTCATTGGTATCACTTCACCATGTGTTTCTACTTATCTCAGTACATTATGGCGTGGTCGGACGCACTAACGAACCCGGTATGACAGTTGTATTACAAAAAACATTGACATTCATGATAAATTAAGTTGTATCAATCTTGCAACGCTCTTTTTCACAATTTCCAACCATTTACACATGTACTAAATATATGCCAAACTGACAAACCTAATCCTGGTCATACGAGATATTGAAATCATGTCCTACAATCACAACATTTACATATGATACACATGCTAGAAAACACATGAAAACAATGGCTAGATTTACAAGCCTGCGAAATACATGTAAATACAGAGTTGAGTGTTCATATATTTAAAAACCCTTTAAACGTATGTAAATCTGACAAGCAGATGATACGTAGACTTTAAACGTTGTTCATGTGACCACCGGAAGAAACGTATACATTGTATTACCAAACATTAGTACATTTGGGTAGTACAGTTATTTCGTTTGGTGAAACAAAACCACAAAAACTCCAGCCAGTGGAAATATATAACACGCATGTGCACAATTCTGTTAGCAAAATTTTATAACTGTACCCAAATGAATGAAAAACAATATTCTTGAGATGCTGCAACCGGTCCACCGTAACAGAGGTCACCATGCATGTGTGTGGCCTGCTGCACCTGGATATCGATCGGTCCGCTCTATTCCTGACAATGGTCAGTTATAAACGGTCACAGTGAGTTAAATGTAGCCTATGACAGCCCCGAGACACATCAACACGGTCGCACCTGTTGCTCCTCGTATAGTCTACCTTACAGAACCTAGAACAGAAAATGAAAACATGGATCACACAATTTCATTCCTAGACCATCGTCCGCTAAAGTACTTGATCTGAACTCATTCACATTACAGCTCAAGCAGGCCATACTATCCACCATTTTAGCTCAAGCAGTCTGTACCTATCTCTATCCCGGCGCAAGCAGTTTATTCTGATTCCCATCCTAGCGCAAACAGCTTATATTCCATCATTATTCCAACATCCTACACTCATTCACCATCCCAGGTCAAGCTATCTATACCTGTCTCCCACTACAGTTCAAGCAGTCCATACTATTCCACACGCTAGCTCAAACGGATAGTACCTATCAGGTTCAAGTTGTTTACACGGATTCCCATCCTATAGGTGGCACAAACAATCTATGCTTGTCCCCATCATCGCTCCAACATACTACACCTGTGTCCCATCCTAGCCCAACCAGCTTGTACGTATTCCCATCCTAGCCCAACCAGCTTGTACGTATTCCCATCCTAGCCCAACCAGCTTGTACGTATTCAGATCCTAGCTCAACCAGCTTGTACGTATTCAGATCCTAGCTCAAGCAGCTTGTACGTATTCAGATCCTAGCTCAAGCAGCTTGTACGTATTCAGATCCTAGCCCAACCAGCTTGTACGTATTCAGATCCTAGCTCAAGCAGCTTGTACGTATTCAGATCCTAGCTCAAGCAGCTTGTACGTATTCAGATCCTAGCTCAACCAGCTTGTACGTATTCAGATCCTAGCCCAACCAGCTTGTACGTATTCAGATCCTAGCTCAAGCAGCTTGTACGTATTCACACCCTTGCTCAAGCAGCTTTACGTATTCACATCCTAGCTCAAGGAGCTTGTACGTATTCACACCCTTGCTCAAGCAGCTTAAACGTATTCCCATCCTAGCTCAAGGAGCTTGTACGTATTCCCATCCTAGCTCAAGCAGCTTGTACGTATTCCCATCCTAGCCCAACCAGCTTGTACGTATTCACACCCTTGCTCAAGCAGCTTAAACGTATTCCCATCCTAGCTCAAGGAGCTTGTACGTATTCAGATCCAAGCTCAAGCAGCTTGTACGTATTCAGATCCTAGCCCAACCAGCTTGTACGTATTCAGATCCTAGCTCAAGCAGCTTTTACGTATTCACATCCTAGCTCAAGGAGCTTGTACGTATTCAGATCCTAGCTCAAGCAGCTTGTACGTATTCAGATCCTAGCCCAACCAGCTTGTACGTATTCAGATCCTAGCTCAAGCAGCTTTTACGTATTCACATCCTAGCTCAAGGAGCTTGTACGTATTCACACCCTTGCTCAAGCAGCTTTTACGTATTCACATCCTAGCTCAAGGAGCTTGTACGTATTCACACCCTTGCTCAAGCAGCTTAAACGTATTCCCATCCTAGCTCAAGGAGCTTGTACGTATTCCCATCCTAGCTCAAGCAGCTTGTACGTATTCCCATCCTAGCTCAAGGAGCTTGTACGTATTCCCACCCTTTGCTCAAACAGCTTATACGTATTCCCATCCTAGCTCAAGGAGCTTGTAGGTATTCCCACCCTTGCTCAAGCAGCTTGTACGTATTCCCATCCTAGCTCAAGCAGCTTGTACGTATTCCCATCCTAGCTCAAGGAGCTTGTACGTATTCCCATCCTAGCTCAAGCAGCTTGTACGTATTCCCATCCTGGCTCAAGGAACTTGTACGTATTTCCATCCTGGCTCAAGGAGCTTACACGTATCCCCATCCTAGCTCAAGGAGCTTGTACGTATCCCCATCCTAACTCAAGCAGCTTGTACGTATTCCCACCCTAGTTCAAGCAGCTTGTACGTATTCCCATCCTAGCTCAAGCAGCTTGTACGTATTCCCTTCCTGGCTCAAGGAACTTGTACGTATTTCCATCCTGGCTCAAGGAGCTTATACGTATCCCCATCCTAGCTCAAGGAGCTTGTACGTATCCCCATCCTAGCTCAAGGAGCTTGTACGTATTTCCATCCTAGCTCAAGGAGCTTGTACGTATTTCCATCCTAGCTCAAGCAGCTTGGACGTATTCCCATCCTAGCTCAACCAGCTTGTACGTATTCAGATCCTAGCCCAACCAGCTTGTACGTATTCAGATCCTAGCTCAAGCAGCTTGTACGTATTCCCATCCTAGCTCAAGGAGCTTGTACGTATTCCCACCCTTTGCTCAAACAGCTTATACGTATTCCCATCCTAGCTCAAGGAGCTTGTAGGTATTCCCACCCTTGCTCAAGCAGCTTGTACGTATTCCCATCCTAGCTCAAGCAGCTTGTACGTATTCCCATCCTAGCTCAAGCAGCTTGTACGTATTCCCATCCTAGCTCAAGCAGCTTGTACGTATTCCCATCCTGGCTCAAGGAACTTGTACGTATTTCCATCCTGGCTCAAGGAGCTTACACGTATCCCCATCCTAGCTCAAGGAGCTTATACGTATCCCCATCCTAGCTCAAGGAGCTTGTACGTATCCCCATCCTAGCTCAAGGAGCTTGTACGTATTTCCATCCTAGCTCAAGGAGCTTGTACGTATTCCCATCCTAGCTCAAGCAGCTTGTACGTATTCCCATCCTAGCTCAAGGAGCTTGTACGTATTTCCATCCTAGCTCAAGCAGCTTATACGTATTCCCACCCTTGCTCAAGCAGCTTGTACGTATCCCCATCCTAGCTCAAGCTGCCTATGCTAATCCGCGTCTTAGCCAAATGATTTTATAACCCAGAGTTTCCGTAAAATATGTCTCGCAGTGTTTTTGTCAGTGTGTAATACAAAACGGAGATGTTTGTCAATTGTTCTAAGGCTAAACAAAATTTCGGACAGTAGAGTCAGTTTTTCAAACCGAACGACTCTTTGCGGTTGAATATATACTTTCGGATAGGAAATACCATGAACAACAGATATACTATGCTCTACATTCCTGTGCATTCATTCAGCGGCGAAAGCGCAAATAAAGCAGTAAAAAAGAACAACAACAAAAAGTCCGGAAATAACGAACTTGGCATCTAAGGGGTTAAGAGGAATGAGAGTTACTTTATAAATATTTTTACAGTATGTGTTTGTCTAGCTTAACGCATGTGTATCTTTCGAGCAATTCCATGACTGATCGATTTAATCTGGGAGACCATCCTTCTAGATCCATCCAGAAATGGACATTAGGTCACGATGCCTCATTGTCGAAGAAGGGTGATGCACAGTCTGTCGTCAGCTATTCATATCTTTAATTACACGATATACGTACGTGCAACTGCACCCAGATGTACGAGTTAGTATCCGATATGAATTTACAGCATGCATGCAGTATTAAGGAGGGAGACCAAAAAAAAAATCGAACTTCACGTGCTGAATGCATGTGATTAAGGCACACACGGACTTTCAGTTAAGGCATCAACCACAAGGATTTTCAATTTCCCGTACTCGAACGTGAATCCGGATGATTTCGTTGGTAACATTTTTTGTATAAACGAGCGAGTGAGTTACATTTTGCGCCGCAATATTCCTGCGGCGGAGAACACCAGACATGGGCTTCATAAATTGTATCCATGTGAAGAATCAAACCCGGGTCTTCGGCGTGACCTCTAGGCTACCCCACCGCCGTGTGTAAATGAAGTTTTGAATACACAAAGAAGCAGTTTGGATAACAGTGCCATTAAACAGTGTTGCGATATGCAGAAACTGACACCCTTAACAGCATAAATGATGTTGGTAACACCTCGTAAGGATTTTATTATCAATACCTTAAACAGTGTCCGGTATCGGACACATACCCATAATTCATATCGATTCCATTACTAAGATTTATTACACCTAACCACATCTACCAATAGAAACCGAACGCTCGGGGAATATACCACTCTGAGAGAAACTGTAAACTCTGTCGATCTACATCTGTTGGTGATGAATTACTTTTGAATGCCAAAATCTTAATAATGCTAGAAAAATGTGTTTACCATCCTCCGAAACAAAATCTCCAAATCCGGAAAATTTTGTTAAATTATTCTCAACTAATGACTAATGAGAAATTATTAGTGTGTCAAAGTTTGTATCAAATGTATCAGCCTTTATAAGAAAGATTTACTGAGAATAGTTACAACCATTTTGTATTACATGTCTGTATTTGTATAAATGTATTCTGTATAATATTATTTACCTTTCCATATGTTTTGTTAGTATAATACATGTATGTGTATTCGCTCTTGTATCACCAACCGTGGTTGTTTTGGGAAAAAATGATTGACAAATTATTGTTGCACTGGTCTCAGGTGGTCGGGGCGGTGACGTAGCCTAGTGGTGAAAGCCTTTGCCCGCCACGCCCCGAGTTCGATTCCACACATGTTTTCAGTCAAAGGCATTTCAGTTTGTGAACTCCTTTCTGTCAGTATCAATCAACGGGTCAAACTGTAGAACAAACAAACCATGCCCCACATCATCATTTGTTAATTCCTATACATCGAGGGCCTGTGAAATCGGAACCCGAGTCAAAAGGAAGTTCCATCTCCATGGAATCGGCTATTTGTGACAACGTTGAGTCGTCGATGTCATTTTCCATTCAGACGTCTTTTTCGTCCTATTTGTTCAATGACAGTGATTTAAAATGAACGGGCAAATTCTGTATGACATAAGCATGTGAAGGCACATGACAACATGGTACAAGTCACTTACCTCACTCTCATCGACTTGAAAGACCACGATTGGTCGGGAGATCTTGATTGACATATATAATAAGTCTCGGGCTACGCGGATGAGAAGTGAGGTAACTACAACATAAACACCAAAAGAAGTAAATTGGTGCCTCACAATCCTGTGACTGACATTGTGAGAGTGCTACGTCATCAACCACATCACCACGCGGCCGATGCCTTTTTTCTCCTTTATTGTCTGTAGACCCGTTTAACTCGGAATGCCCACGAGGCACGCGTGAGCAGTGTAAGAGCAACGTTGTCATCTGTGAGATCGCTTGGGGAATCGATTGTTTTGTTCCCTTCACTGCCCTTGGTATATTCATATCTCTGTCGCAAGAATAGAGTGTAAACAAACCAAAGTAAATGGCGAGAAGCTTTGGGTGTCAGCTTCTTTCTTACGAGGGACACAATGTTTGTGCATATTCTTTCACTTTCATCAGAAGAAGGAACATAAAGAAACAGTGTTCATTACCTACCAGGGCCAAAGTATCGGGTTCATAGTTTTCACACGATGCCCCTGGTCAAAAATATCACTTTGATATGGTGACCTGACGTCATGAACAATGCTATGATGTCGCGTTTCATAGATATGACGTTGCGTTCTATATATTGTGACGGCGGATGGCCACTTATATGTGAAGGTACATTATAAGTTGTTCACTGGTCACGAGGGGGCATGGGCTATTATCTTACCTCACACATAAATGTCGTTTTTTGATTGGCTGAGTGCCCCGATTGAGGGGAAATACCCATTTATCTTAACTCACACATAAATGTCGTTTTCTGATTGGCTATGGGCTTTGCCGTTATTTTCAATGTACCCAGCTTACAAATGAGGTACATTGCAATGTACCCCGCTGCCAATGGCAACTCATTCGCCACTTCGTGGTAGTACTTCTTTACCCAGAATAACATTGAATAGCGCATGATGCACTGAAATTACCGATGTTTTGCGAAAGCAAATCGATGGAAGGGAGGTAACTCTAAATTTGCTTTTCTTCTGTCGCCTGCAAAATCTTTGAAAAGATTTGCCTTGCATTTCAATACATAAATTTTGAGAGAACTTTCAAATGTTGTCTCTGTCAATATTAACAAGGGGAATTACACAGCGGCGTTTTACTAAGACAATACCTGCGGGGAAAACAGCACATTAAAGCTTATAAGTGAGGTACATTGAAAATAACAGCAAAGCCCATAGCCAGTCAGAAACAACATTTATGTGTGAGGTAAGATAATTGGATATTTTTCCTTCAATTTGACGACTTCGGTAATAAACAGAAAAGTATATCTGTGCCTATATCATACTATAATTACGACACTCGCACTTAAATATCGTTATAACAGGAGCTCTCTCTCGAGAATTACCTGCATATAGGCTCTCGTGTCGCAAACATAGCATGACATGGGCACTTATTTAATATCTTTCACATATTCTTACGCCGTTATTCGATGAAGGAACACGAAGATTCGGATTATATTCACACTCCTTCCTCGGGTCGAGCAAAACGACGGTTTGGAGAACAGTTTTACTCCTTCATTAGGTGAAGGAACACGTTGTTTCGAAATACAACAGAAATGTTATACACACCTTAATATCGAAACAACTCTAAATTTGGAAGTTGTGACAACATTGACAGGCTAAATCAGGATCTTGCAATCGTGTGTTTGACGTGATGTGTGGAGTGAGGAGGGAAGGTCAGCATAGAAGCATTCAAATATGGCCAGTAAAATTTTAATTTGAAATAAATAGACACGTAGGATGTAAAAGGCGGATGTGTGGGTGTTTGAGTGTGTCTGTGTGTGTTAGTGGTGGTGGTGTGTGTGTGTGTGTTGGAGGGAGGGGGAATTGTTGGAAACACCGTCTAATGCATTTTGTTCTTTTCGCGCTGCTCCCTCTCTGCATAGGTTTGTTAGAGTTTAGTCGGATTGTCTTGACCATAATTTAATGGTAATGATATCAGGTTTAACTCTAGCGACACAACTAATTTGTAAAGAGTAAATATACTTAAAATATATATGGTTTCAACATTTTTCATTCAAGAAGATTATACATTGGTATCCTACAATATTATGAAATGCTATTACAACTTAAGTTCGGCTGTGAATCATTCATTTTCTAAAAAGTGAAGAAAAACTCATCGCCGGCGTCCGCTAGGCAAGATGACAACAAGTACCACCTTTTACTGTCTCAGCTGGAAAAAAGGGTTGATATTGGTTTGACGTGTCAGTTATTACTGTTTAAAATTCATAAAGGGAAATTTGAGTTACAATCGTACCTATTTTACACTTTGAATATGAGTACATGACCGAATTTATTGTTTGTAAATCGCTATACAGAGTTGACTCCCTTATCTACACCATCGGTACACAGTGTGAAGCCCGCTTCCTGTCCACTTTGTCGTGATATTGCTGGGTAGCTGTTACAAGTGGCGAATTAGCAAACTCACAACATCTAGATTATATTCTCACTCTCCATAGCAGTAACAAACCCACACTTGTCGCAAGAGGCGACTGACGAGTGAAGGTGGTCAGACTTGGGTGAGGGTGGTCAGATGAATTGGTTGACACGTCAAAGATACCAACCGCGTAGATGGACTCATGCAGTTTGATTTCAGGATTGTTTGGTCCAGACTTATTTACAGACCGTCGCGATATAAATAGAATATTGACGAGTGCAAGGAGTGTAGTAAAACTAGCCTCACTCACTCTTACTGTCAGATTATCTTATTCAGTTATGTGTCACAGAATACACTGTCAGTGTATGAAATAAGGCCCGTCCGACCGTCCGTGAAGGACTAGCTTTCTGACGGACGCTCTAAATTGACAGTAGCCAGCCCGATGGTCTGGTAAAAATGTTAAATAACATATTCCATACATCTGGGTAACTGTCTTTGGGTTGATTAGTCTGGTTAAATCCATTTTTGACTGTTAACATTTTTAAGTTACCAGTCCTGATGTCTTGCAAGACCTTTGGCTTATTTCATACACTTATGCTCTGTATGTACACTTGTCATTACTTGCTTGTAGTCTCGTATAGACTGATCACAGGAATCTACACAGAAACGTCGCTGTGTAAGATAAACAAGCATGTGTTATCCATACAGTCGGATGTCCCATTATTAACTCACCAATTTCTAGGATGCTGATAAACAATTAAGCTGAGATCACGGAGAGAGCGACATATTTTCTTGACCTCTATACAAATGAGTCGACCATTGTTTAGATCGCAGCATAAATAGACGAAGACGCGATTGATCCTGTGAATGCTGTCGTTGACTGAGATAATGACGTTGTGTGCCTCATTCCAATCCCTTCCTCGACACATTCAACTTCGATATCCGCAAACGATGTTGCGTGTTTAAAGTCGAATTTCGAGAAAAGCCGCAGTTGTCGTTAATGACACGTAAATCCTTATTTTGGAGTGTGTCAGTGTTACGGCTTCTGAAATGTGACTCAGAGGTGAGGATATAGGGTCATACAATAACTATGTCTGTAACGACGTCAGACAACAAGTGACACGTTAACCCCTTAAATGGTAACCCCCGAAGTAACCCCTCCACCCGACCTACGTTAGAGATCCACACGTGGGATGTTAACCCCTTTCATGGTAACCCCTAACTAACCCTTCCATCTGACCCACGTTCATCAAAGCATGCCCCCACACAGAAAGACCGGGTTTGATTCTTGTCACGAGTGAGTGAATGAGTTTTACACCGCACTCAGCAATATTCCCGCTATATGGCGGCGGTCTGTAAATAATCGAGTCTGGACCAGACAATCCAGTGATCAACAACATGAGCATCGATCTGTGCAATTGGGAACCGATGACATGCGTCAACCAAGTCCGAACCTGACCACCCAATCCCGCTAGTCGCCTCTCACGACAAGCTTAGTCGCCTTTTATGGCAAGCATGGGTTGCTGAAGGCCTATTCTACCCCGGAACCTTCACGGGTCTCTTATCACGAGATAGATGTGAGAAGGACATGTCTGGTGACCTCCACCGTGTTAATTCTAGATTTGTGCCAAATGCGACAGAAAATCTACCTTAATCTTTGAGAATAGTTGTTGACAGGAAAACAGAGACATGTGGTTTTATCAAACATCGTATTCTTTGGCCATAGAATTGTCCGTAAAGGAGACGTCTTGTTTGAAAAGAAACCGTTTAGATAAATTTACCTTGATACAAAATTATGATACATTTTGGTAGATCGGGTACAAGGGTAACACAGTATGTTCTGCAAGTTCAGACGCCACTGGAGGCAAATGGAGAAAATAGATCATTTTAGAATGGTTTGCTAGTATTTACAATTACTATCACGTTCATGCAAGCATGGCAATAGCTGATGCATG
Source organism: Haliotis asinina (assembly GCF_037392515.1). NCBI lineage: Eukaryota > Metazoa > Mollusca > Gastropoda > Lepetellida > Haliotidae > Haliotis > Haliotis asinina. The sequence continues at coordinate 73,552,299 of NC_090283.1, read as the reverse complement.
TAAACTGTTTCACACCCAGGGATTTGGTGGTGACATAAAGATAGATAGATAGATAGATAGATAGATAGATAGATAGATAGATAGATAGATAGATAGATAAGGATGAAGAAAGGCTTCATTACAGTTGGAGAAACATTTCGGCGGAGGTTCTATCGTAGTTTAAACAAATAGATATGTTGCTGTATAGTAGTTTGAGCAGTATGTTAGGGCATGACAAGATACAGACCCTTTGCAAAAACAGTATATGATTGACGGAAAGAAGCCATGCCTTGCATACACCACTAGCTCCTCACAGAGCCGGTTCAGCCCTAGTACCCAGCCCCATCTTTGAAACCAGTTCCGCCAACATCAGTAATCCGATTTTGTCATAACTAGCCTAAATATAAACACATAATGCAGCATGTTGTCGCCGATGTCGCATCTCGAGGCATGAGGGATGGTATGAGCCCAATTTCCGCGGAGGCAAATCGCCATATCCGCTCATATCTGGCCGGAAGCAGTTGACAGATATAAAGTCGTTTGCTCGCGCTTCCATTCAGTAATCGACCGTGGAGCCGTAAGCAGACGACCGTTCTCCGATAAGCGTTCAGCCCTAACGGTAAGTTTCGTTAGAGGGTATTTAGACATACAGCTTCTCATGATATACTGTTTGAAAATATTATTTATTCGTTGTTGATATAATTTTAACTTAAATACGTACAGATGAAAATACACAGGTCTATATATACATTTTTTCGAACATTTATCGGAAAGTACTGCTTGTAAGTAAAAACAAGTTATTTTTGTGAATTGGGTGAATTCTTAGTGCTGAGAAAATTATAGGTTTGTAGAACCGTACCCGTGCCCGTACAATAATATTGTGCTATAAGGTATCTTTGAAACCTGTTGTTGTCTTCAATATGTTTTAGTGGCAAAAGAACTGACTTTATATTTTTTTAATGACATTTATATAGTCAGTTGAAACCCAACAGTCAACCTATTCACGTCTTCATTGTCCTTTCGAATTTAACTATGACCAATTTTCAGTTTTGATATGTATATATTAAACTAAACTATTACATTTATAGCTCATAACCTTGCTATGAACCTCTACATTTGTAGCATGTTAGGGACATAGAGAAAGACATGAAATAGAAACGAAGCTTACAAGTTGATTGTTTTAGAGAACGTTGTTCTGGGTGCAATTTAGATTATACGTTTATATACACATATATTTAATTAAGATACCGGGAAGTCTGGGAGTACATTTAAGTCTGGGAGTGAGAGAGTACTCTCCGACATGTCGTTCCCCCTTGTTGAAATTCTAAGATTATTTCAAAATATTATACAAGCGATTACATCAAAATAATACCCATTCTGTTTTCTTCGCCTTTCAATCACATTTCCAACCGGAATATCTATTCAAACAGCACGGGATCGGGTGGTCAGACGCGTTCCCAATTGTGTAATTCGATGCTCATACTGTTGATCACTGGATTGTCTGGTCCAGATGCGATTATTTAATTTACAGACCGCCGCCATATGCCTGGAATATTGCCGAGTGCGACGTAAAGCTAAAGTCACTCATGGTACAATAATGCGTAACAACGATACAAGAATCTGTATCGAAACGCCGCACTCAAGCAATTAAAGAAATTGTCATCCATAAAGTTTGTCAATATTCTCAGGGTCCCTAATTCGGAAATTTTATTTCTCAAAATTTTGAATGCATTTCGTACCGATAGATTTTCCTTACATTAATGGCAACACGTGTCTTGTATACACGCCTTCTGTGACGTCTTTGAAGCTAAAGGATCCTGGGAGAAATATCCAGATACACCCTAATATGGTGATATCGCTGTGATAACGACGTGGTAGAATATGCCTGGTATAGGAGTGATAATGAGCGCACAATTGCATAATGTCTGCGTCAAGGTGTTGTCCTGTCGTAATTCAACCTGGACCAGCAAGCGCGTTAATCCCCAGTGTCATAACATAATTGGGGTATAATACTTAGTTTCTAACAAAGACCTCCAGCCTCTAGTTCATTAACTTCAGTTAAGCCTCGTGTTACGTCAATCCTCGTTACAATTAGATTGATCCGCAGAAAGATGGACGAAGGTTCTTGTAAACAACGCCGTCTTTGCTCTGATATCCCGAAGGCGTCATTACGGTGTGAGTGGCAGTAATGTTGTTATGCAGTGTTTTTCCATTGCTGCTCAGCGGTTGGTATGGTTTCCATGCTCGTTAGAGGCGACTTACGGGATCGGATGGTCAGGCGTGGTTTACACATGTCATCGTATCCTACTTGTGTGGATCGATGCTCATGCTGTTGGTCACCGGACTGTCTGGTCCACACTCGATTATTTACAGACTGCTGCCATAATTATAAGCGTGAATATTGCTTAGTGCGTCGTCTAAAGTCACTCGCTCAACCTGATGACCTGTATGCAATATCAACGCGGGGGATATCAGAAATGGCTTCACACATTGTACCCATGTGGAAATCGAACCCGGGTATTTGGCGTGACTACCTCCAAGCTACTCCACCTTCGGTTGAAAAAGCGAACTTGAACCACTGTAGTCCTGTTTTCATTAAGGTAGCTTCAACTAAATAAAATAAAACACAGAGCAAAACATGATCATTGTTTAGTTTTGAGAAAACGATTAATCTGAATAAAATGCCATGGGCAAGGAAAGCCTACTGATCAAAGGTGCTGCGGTTCACTTTGGAGAGTTGTGTCAGTTCGATTCTAGATTTTATTGGTGGTGGGTCCTTAGTCCCGTTCATGGGCGGCGACCAAACAGTAAACTTTTAACCCCCCAAAGGGTATTACATAATTTAAATATTTTAATCCTAAATATTCATGAATAATATCTTTGTTTCAGATGACTAAATTCAGCACAATTCTCTTGGTTGCCGTTATCAACGTCACTCTTATCATGACGTCAGCTATGCCAGCTCGATCGCCACTTGGATCAGTCAGACGTCACGCATGCGCGTACAAGTGTCTTGAAAAAACTGCCGCTTGCTTGCAAACGCGGGGGTGTCTGAAACCTACAATGGAAGGCAGGAAACGGGAGTGCTTTGAGCCATGCAGGACCGAGTACAAGACATGCGTCCTGCCATGTTTTAACCCGGAAATTCAGATTCGAACCCGAGTTTCAACACCAGCCAAAAAGGGTACCGCCACAAAGCCTTAAGACAGTGTTAATCGATACAGAGAACCCTTGTGCAGAGGAGTTGTACAGTTGAGTTCACTGACAACGTTGAGCAAGAGGGCGAGGAAACGCCAGACGACATTCTGCAACGAGTAGTCTTGTCAGACAGGAAGTGTGACGTCAGCATCAGTGGTCGGAGGAAATGACGTCATGAAACGTTTCTCTCGAACAAGTGATCACTGTTTTCGTTGTGTGTCCCCGAGTTATGTCAGTTTCCAGTTGTGTTTTGTTGTTCGAACATCTTGTTGAATCATCGAGAGAAAAAATATGGTGGACCTGTTCAGTGGCGTGACTACATAACTTGACATCAAGCAACAATGGATTCATGTTGCTACAAATGGGGCAATAAATGAATGCCTGGACGCTTTTGGGTGTTGCTAAACAAAGGAACAATCACTGAGTGTTGATGAACGACTGTAAACGCACGCTCACCGGAAAGTAATGGAATTTACGTCCCTTAACAATGTTGATATTGTGTCCCGTGTTAAGAGTCGTCTATTTTGATCCGTGAATAAAAGTGTTGATCGTTTTATTAACTTGACGTGTTATCAATTTTATGTCTCGGTTTCATGAAATAGAAACCGAGGTTCAAGGTCTGTCACTGCCTTCAACACGTTGGTGAAACAGAAGGGTGAGTGAGTTTAGAGTTACGCTGCTTCTAACAACATTCCACCAACATCACGGCGGGTGACACCACACTTGGGCCTCACACACTGTACCTATGAATCGAACCCGGGTCTTCAGCATGACGGAACCAGAAGGCAAAAGTCACAGAAATGATACATATTGTATACGGAAGGATAAAAATACATGAATGAACAACTTTTTTATTACAGTGAGACCGACGTTTCGGTGTAGGCTGTAACACTACCATCAAGCAAGTCCATACATTGTCTGCCTTCCGTATCCAGCTTAGGATTGCCCTTCAAAGAGGTTTTTACATACTGTATATATTAACCATCGTGACCAAAAAAGAGCAAAACCGGCGCAGACAAATGGGTTATGTATATTCGTTTACGTATATTGATGATGACACCGGTTCTGGATGCTACTGCTAGCAGCAGCACCACCACTGCCACTACCACCACCTGCAGCAGCAGCAACAGTAGACTTTGACACTCTAAATAAGGCTTTCAATGGCACTAACGTTACCCCGGTCAGTTGACGTAGGCATATACCATCTAAACTGGGACATCAACTTGGGATTTGTTTATCATACCCATGTGTTGTAATATGAAATAAAAACGAAGTTTACCAATCTTTATTTGAAATGACAATGAAGAACCTGATACACAAGATTACTCCCAGACAAACCTTATGGACCATTAATTCGAGAAACCATCCACACTTTCTGAATCATGTCCAATCAGCGACAGTTACTTTGACTGATTAATTGTCAAATAGGGCAATGCGATAAGACTGGACACCGTTTCGTGGTTTCCTCGTCACCATTATGTGGCGCATTACATTCGGCCTTGGCAGATCAACTGACCAATCGTTCTTCAGCAAAGTTCCTCGGCCGCTCCCATAACCAACTGGCAATTCAACTGACCAATTTTAACTTAGCAAATCTGACATGTTCTTCGACAGTTCTGTCTCACGAAGTTCGATTTACCGCAACTGTTGGCGTCAGCAAAGTGGCGACATGACGTCACGAGGTCGAAACAGCGAGGACCTGGAAATATACAATGTATGTGACAAAAGTCAGATGTTATTACAACAGACATGTCAGAGCTGGTTCCGCATTGACAAACAGAACAGTTTAATCACAATATAACGATGATCATATTTTTTATAATGACATCATAATATTTTTATATGAGCTTATGGACAAGGCCTGTCTAAACTTACTAACACTGTTCCTGCAATTTCATAACGGGGAACCAAGTATTCACCTGTGGGTCTTAAGAGGGTCTTTGTGTCTTTGGCGTGCTCATTTGACCACTTAACCAATAGGACAACCATGGTCAGACTATATTGTGGAAATGACGTGGACATTATTAAATAGGCCAACACAACATATCTATTTGGTTGGATTTGTGTTTGAACTGAAGAATTCTCAAAAGTAATGTTTTCATGACAAAATGATCAACTGTTGGGTAAGTAAAATGAATCATCTGAAAACTGGGTTTGACTAAAAAGTACAAACGCTACCTAAACATTACATGGCTGAAATCAGGGACCGAAGAACGGCAACGTTATGGGCCAAAATACCCATATCAAATAATCTCCATCCAGAAAGCTTTTTGTTGGCTTTATTTTTAATGCCATACCACCGAGGATGGGTGTAAATTCTCTTTAGTATCAAACACTTTCTTTAGGCTGGTGAGGTTCTCCGTTTAATTGGATTGGTCATCTCACGGACACCGTTTATAACATTTATCATATCTAGTATCTACTGTACTCACCACGTGTTCTCTGACCAGCAGCAGAACCAGTTTGCCTCAATGATCCCTTTGATCTAACCATTCCCGATCGACCTTGAATTGGACTTCGATTTTGACCTCGAAACTGGTCTCGTCTCTGTGACCATTGTCTGTCCTTGCGCGTTGCCTTCCCTGTGTGAATTCGTTGTGAATTCAATAATTTGACGTTCATGCGCTGCTCTGGCACATTCGGTCGGACACCCAGTCGTTGTACCCGCGTAACAGAAGCCTCCAGCCGCATAGGTCTTTGGGACCGACGTGGACTTGGTCTCCTTGTCTGAGGTATTCGGCTTCCACCTAGATTCTTTTGTGGGTCGTTCAGTCTGAACTGAAGCCTCTGAGGTGTTGGGAAGCGACTCGAATGTGGCTGGGACTGCTGTCGAGAGTACATGTATGGCCGTCGTGACCGTGGCTGAAGGGAGAGAGGCTGTTGTGGTGGAGGTTTTGATTGAGGTTGGACTTGTGTTAGAGATAATGTTTGAGGTTGGGATTGTATTTCTAATGGAATCTGTCTTTGGTTTTGAGGTTGTGGTGCAATTTCCCAATTTAACAATTCTGGTTGTGTTTGTGATTGTATTTCTGCTGGAATCTGACTTTGGGGTTGAGGCTGGAATAGAGGTGGACTTTGTAAACTGGACTGTTGAGACTGAGGTTGTGACTCTTGTTTCGTTTGTTGTTGTGGCTGGGTTCGGTTTTCAGACTGGGTTTGAGCTTGTGGTAGTGGTTGTGATTCCAACTCTGTCGGAGGCAGCATGATTGCTGGTGGATTGTCTGGAGGTATTTGTTGCAGTGGTTCTGGGGCTTGTGGTTGTGGCTGTGACTGTGACTGTGACAGTGGTTGTGACGGTGATTGTGACGGTGATTGTGGTTGTGGTTGTGGTCCTGGCTGTGGCTGTTGTTCCGCAGCCCCTGTAACAGTAGGTGTCGGCATGCGCCCACCGATTTCGTTAACGGCATCATGAATGGCCGAGAGGATCACATCGCCGGGGATGTGAAACCTAAATCGTTCCCTTTGTGCATCTGGCGACTGGCTTGGCGGTGCTGGCTTAGCGGACATAACATTACTTGACACCGGCATGTCTTGCAGCCTTTGGGGTAGCTTGACTCTCTGTATTTGTTGGTTGGTATAGGGCACATACTGTGATCTAGGATTCTGCTGAAGTCTTCTGTCCACACCATGGCGACCAGTCCTTCCCAGTCGTAAGTTTCTCCTGCCTGAATTTAAAGAATAGCCAGCTGCCGTAGATTGCTGCCTACCCTGAGGTGTTGGGTAGCGAGCTGTAACTGAAGGTCGTTTAGCTGGTTTTGACATGTATTGGGCTATGACTGAAGTTTGTCGATCAGAGTCTGAAGGGTAGCTTGATGATACTTGAATTTGTGTGACTGGATTTAAAGAGTACTGTTCCAACATGGATGGTTGTTCAGCTGTATCTGAAGGGTAGCTAGCTGTGATTGAAGGTTGTTCAGCTGTATCTGAAGGGTAGCGAGCTGTGATTGAAGGTTGTTCAGCTGTATCTGAAGGGTAGCGAGCTGCAATAGAAGGTTGACCAGCTGCATCTGATGGGTAGCGAGCTGTGATTGAAGGTTGTCCAGCTGTATCTGAAGGGTAGCGAGCTGTGATTGAAGGTTGTTCAGCTGTATCTGAAGGGTAGCGAGCTGTGATTGAAGGTTGTTCAGCTGTATCTGAAGGGTAGCGAGCTGCAACAGAAGGTTGACCAGCTGCATCTGATGGGTAGCGAGCTGTGATTGAAGGTTGTCCAGCTGTATCTGAAGGGTAGCGAGCTGTGATTGAAGGTTGTTCAGCTGTATCTGAAGGGTAGCGAGCTGCAACAGAAGGTTGTCCAGCTGTGTCTGAAGGATAGCGAGATGCAATAGAAGGTTGCCCAGGTGTATCTGAAGGGTAGCGAGCTGCAACAGAAGGTTGTCCAGCTGTATCTGAAGGGTAGCGAGCTGTGATTGAAGGTTGTTCAACTGTATCTGAAGGGTAGCGACCTGTCATAGAAGGTTGTCCAGTAGGGTTAGAAGTGAGGCGTACTCGTATAGACGTTTGTCTAATGGTATTTGAAGGGAAGCGAGATGCAGTAGGAGGTTGGCCAGCTGTATCTGAAGGGTAGCGAGCAGTCATAGGAGGTTGTTCAACTGTGTCCGAAGGGTAGCGAGCTGCATTGGCAGGTTGTCCAGCCGTATCTGAAGGATAGTGAGCTGCAATAGAAGGTGATGTGAAGCGTACTCTTACAGACGTTTGTCTAGTGGTATCTGAAGGGTACTGGTCGATCCTTGAAGCTGATGGTGAATTCTGTGCAGGAGTATCTGAAGGATAGCCTGCATTAGCAGAAGGTTGCCCAACTGGATCTGAAGGGTATTGAGCTGTCTTGGAACCACCTCCAACTAGATCTGTGAGGTAGACACGTGTAACATGAGGCCCTCCATCTTTAGTTTGCTGGTAGCTTAATGGTGAAGACAGATCGATTGTCGGGCTTTTCTCAGGGACCAAGGTAGCAAGAGCAGCAGATATGTTTCCCGTGGACATATATATGACCTCATTGTTCCCTTGTGTTTGGCGATCTGTGACCTTCAGTATGGGTGTATCATGCTGACCTTGACCTTGACCTTGACCATGACCGTACATGCCCGTCCAAGGGTTCCCGCCAAGGAGATCTGAAGCTTCTTCTACTGAGGCTGAAGAGTTTGTACTGTATGGTGACGTTGTGGGAAGTACTTTCGTACCTGAAACCAGATCTGATGGTAGAGGCTCACTACCTTCGCAGGAGACGGAGGGTTTAGGGCAGACACAGGTGCAGCTTGGACCTTGGTACCCCCCATTGATACAATTCAGGCGGCGAGGGCAGGACTCTGGAATTAACAATGTAAAAACCTGCATAGTGAAAAAAGTAGTCTCATGCTGAGGATTTAGAAGTACATATATATTTAAATTCATATAATGCATACATACACACACACACACACACACACACACACACACACACACACACACACACACCGCGAAAGAGGGGTCTACCAACCTGCGCAGTCGTACATGATGTTGATGGACTTGATGTCTGAGAAGGAGAGGGACTCAACCCTCCCAATCACATCCTGGTACTTTGGATCAAGGGTCTTTATTGTCACCTTCTTGCCATCGATGGAGAAGAACTAACGGGAAGTAAAGTTCTGTTACATAAGTAAGTGAGTGAGCGAGATTGATTTTACGCTACGCCTAGCAATATTCCAGCTGTCGGTAAATAATCGAGCCAGGACTATTTGGGAACCGATGACATGTGTCAACCAAGTCAGCGAGCCTAACCACCCGACGCCATTAGTCGCCTCTTACGACAAGCAGAGTCGTCTTTTATGGCAAGCATGGGTTGCTGAAGGCCTATTCTACCTTCACGGGTCTCTTAACATATACATATGATAACGATGCCACTAATGCAGTAAGTGGGTGAGTGGATTTACTTTTACGCCGCGTTCATCAATACTTCAGCTATGGCGGCGGTCTGTAAATAATCGAATCTGGACAGACAGTCCAGTGATCAAAAGCATGAGTATCGATTTAAGCAACTGGGTCAACCAATGGAGCGAGTCTGGCCCGTTCGTACTTATACCTTGATGATTGAGCATTATCACCCACGTATGTCCTGTGGGGCCTACTTTTACGCCATGTGATTATTATGATGTATTAATTTAGTAACACCTGAAGAAACCGGAAAGTCTGTCAGGTATCATAGCGGTTAAAGTGTTCACCCGTCACCCCGAAGACCTGTGTTTGATTCTCGATGAGTACAATATGTGAAACCCATGTCTGGTGTGTCCGCCATGACAATGCTGGAATGTTGCTAAAAGCGCATAAAACTAAACTCTCTCAAGTATAGTCATATGAATGAAGCTTGCAAACTCTTAATACCTTAAAAGTTGTTTGTATACAAAACTAGTTTGCATACAGCTGATATATGGAAACTCCAACCTGGCAAGAACATAGTAAATACCGTATCCCTGTTTTCGTTTTTGTGAACGTGCTTAGGCATATCGTTCATAACATCTGTGACCCAAAATGTATGGAAGCGCATTGGTGGTGCAGTTTAATTTTCAGTCGAAGACCTGCATTGCTTTGAGCTTTCTCCTGAACTGGAGTACTCATTCAAACCCCACTTACTCACTCATCCAGAATCACAACCTCGATGAAGATCAGTTATTATCGTTCCTTTATGTTAAATGTCTTGGACTAAAGAACCAACAAATCCTCTTTTGACATGGTGCTCACATCTACGGTCGTAATCAATACCCCACGGACTGCCCATACCAAAGAAGTTAAAAGAATTTCAAGGTATTTGTTGTTACCTTGCCTAGTCCTCTATCATTAGGTCATCGGCTGCGCCATTCCTTAAGATGTTAAAATATGATATTTGATCCTGTCGCTAGGCATCAAGAAGAAGATAAAATATGGATAGGTGTTTGTGTCCTTGCTATACGCACGCACGACCGCACGCACGTAACATAAGTGCAATAATCGTACCTACTGCTTGACAAGTATTAGACGATCCAGTGCGTTTGTGACAAGCAGGCGGGGCAAGTAATCTGTACGAACACATTTGGTTGTTACAGGTAGATTGGCGATTAAGCACGTGCAATACATGCTGACCGAGGCGTGAAATCAACTCCGCTACTGTTTAACACGTGTCTCGTAGAACGATTTAGTTCAGCAAAACACCATCACGACACGATTCGCACGAGGAAATATCAATATTTAGACGACAACCTGTTTCCCTCTTGTTTCAAAAGGAATGTTCTGGAGCGCGTTCACATCTAATACTTGTAAAGCAGTAAAAAGAACTAGGTTATAGTCACTTGCAACGGGATGTGAACTTACCGACTTCCCATAATGCATCAGCGACAGGTAATCATACTGGACCTCATCAGTGTCGACCAAGCGTTTGCTGATCTTCCCGAACTGAGATACGAACATCGGCCTGACGCTCGTCATGTTGATGTAGACGTACTGGTCTCTGTCGGAACGCTGGTGCTCGTGAATAAGACCTAACGCGTGACCAATCTCATGCATGATTACCTTTTTCTGAAATGAGACAATGAAGGTAATTTTAAAGAAAAAAGCACCCGAAAACGCAGATCTATATTCCTTGGGCGTGCCAAAAACTGAGGGTATTTTGAGTAAGAGAGTGAGTTCAGGTTTGCCCGCTTTTACCAATATTTCATCAAATCATCACGAAGGGTGACACCGGAAATGGGTTTCACACAAAGTATCATGTGGGGAATCGAACCCGGGTCGAAAGCTTTAAGCACTAGGTTGACCCATCACCCGATGGCTTTGGGTTTGTTTCTAAGTTGCCACCATGCGCGTGCTGGAGGGATTAAACAATGATAAAAAGTCTACCATCATGCATCACTTAAGGCTCTCTTCCGATAACATGATACACGTGACAAAACCAAAATAGGGTTGACCGAACCCATCAAAACATCATATTGCAAAAAGAAGCATCTTTTAAGGAGTTGGAATATACATTGAGCACAAACAGATATTAAAAATATATGAATGAACAGATAAATAGATAGATAGATAGATAGATAGATAGATAGATAGATAGATAGATAGATAGATAGCTAAATAAATAAATCCGTGATTGGGGTAGGGATATATAGGTCAAGTTGAGGGGGAATATATGTCTACATTTACATCACCGAGGTACTTCAGAATGGACAACTCCAAGTAGCGCATGACCAATTTATTGTCGATGTTACACAATGCCACAATGCTAATATTCGAGTGATAGCCCGACGGTCTGTAGATCAACGACACCTGAACTGAGAAACCACTGATTCATACCATGAGCACTGATCCATGAAAACGGGAAGTCCTCTTGCTTGGACATCATGCTCAGTTCCAGGAAGCCAAACACAAACAATGAACACATTTGGGAACTATCGTTGAGAAACTATCATCTTTAGCGGGTCAAACAGTCACTGAATGAACCAGTCCTACCGTTCTACAGTTTCCGGTTCCCAGCGTGACTTCCTGTTCGCCTCCAACCCGACCGATTCGAGAAAAGCATCTGCAACAAACAGCTCGGTCTTTTCACGCCTTTCATGACTCATACTATTTGAAAAGTACCTCATCGAGAATTAACTGTCACGTGACTCGAGGAATTCAAGGAAAGATGGTTATTTTGTGTCCTGCCAACCCGAAAATAGGAAGCATCGGTGTTTGTCGGTGGATAAAATATTTTAATTTCGTTTTGAGACTGTTCCGTAACTGATTGGTCTGATCCACATTTTGAGAATAAATTTTCTTTTGTCCGTCAGCATATGTTCCAGTCTATAATACATACTTTCTCTTCGTCCGTCAGGATATCATATATCTTACAGTATATATACACCCGTTCTCTTTGCCCTTCAGCATAGAATATATCTTACAGTATATATACACCCGTTCTCTTTGCCCTTCAGCATAGAATATATCTTACAGTATATATACACCCGTTCTCTTTGCCCTTCAGCATAGAATATATCTTACAGTATATATACACCCGTTCTCTTTGCCCTTCAGCATAGAATATATCTTACAGTATATATACACCCGTTCTCTTTGCCCTTCAGCATAGAATATATCTTACAGTATATATACACCCGTTCTCTTTGCCCTTCAGCATAGAATATATCTTACAGTATATATACACCCGTTCTCTTTGCCCTTCAGCATAGAATATATCTTACAGTATATATACACCCGTTCTCTTTGCCCTTCAGCATAGAATATATCTTACAGTATATATACACCCGTTCTCTTTGCCCTTCAGCATAGAATATATCTTACAGTATATATACACCCGTTCTCTTTGCCCTTCAGCATAGAATATATCTTACAGTATATATACACCCGTTCTCTTTGTCCTTCAGCATAGAATATATCTTACAGTATATATACACCCGTTCTCTTTGCCCTTCAGCATAGAATATATCTTACAGTATATATACACCCGTTCTCTTTGCCCGTCAGCATATAATATATCTTACAGTATATATACACCCGTTCTCTTTGCCCTTCAGCATATAACATGTGCTACAGTATATATACACCCGTTCTCTTTGCCCGTCGGCATATAATATATCTTACAGTATATATACACCCGTTCTCTTTGCCCGTCAGCATATAACATGTGCTACAGTATATATACACCCGTTCCCTTTGCCCGTCAGCATATAATATATCTTACAGTATATATACACCCGTTCTCTTTGCCCGTCAGCATATAATATATCTTACAGTATATATACACCCGTTCTCTTTGCCCGTCAGCATATAATATATCTTACAGTATATATACACCCGTTCTCTTTGCCCTTCAGCATATAACATGTGCTACAGTATATATACACCCGTTCTCTTTGCCCGTCAGCATATAACATGTGCTACAGTATATATACACCCGTTCTCTTTGCCCGTCAGCATATAATATATATTACAGTATATATACACCCGTTCTCTTTGCCCGTCGGCATATAATATATCTTACAGTATATATACACCCGTTCTCTTTGCCCGTCAGCATATAATATATCTTACAGTATATATACACCCGTTCTCTTTGCCCGTCAGCATATAACATGTGCTACAGTATATATACACCCGTTCCCTTTGCCCGTCAGCATATAATATATCTTACAGTATATATACACCCGTTCTCTTTGCCCGTCAGCATATAATATATCTTACAGTATATACACACCCGTTCTCTTTGCCCGTCAGCATATAACATGTGCTACAGTATATATACACCCGTTCCCTTTGCCCGTCAGCATATAATATATCTTACAGTATATATACACCCGTTCTCTTTGCCCTTCAGCATGTAACATGTGCTACAGTATATATACACCACTCTCTTTGGAGAATATAAACTGAATATGAAGATATTATAGTTAGACAGAACTACAACGCACAGAGCAGAACTTCAGCTGTAATTCATTCCAAAAGTTACATAAACACGTAAAAAGATGAAGATAAAGATACGTACACTGATTCGACATCGTATTTCAGCCTTATTCCCGCGTTAAGTCAGCGCCTTTACATAGGCACGACACTTTTCGTGACACCACAAAGACAGACATAGTATCGGAGAAGATAACAGGATACCCCAGTTAGACATGACCCTATGAGGCAGTAGGTGGATTTGACTAGTCCTTCTTCCACCTCGTTAATGTCGGGTGTTAGTCGGTGTATCATCCGCTGGCAACGCCCTTCCCTGATGGAAGCCCTGACCACCTGACCACAGAGCTGAGCCGCGTCTTACAAGGCTATCGTCGGGCTACGATTGTATAGGGGCTATGATTGCCACGAGAACGGGAACAGTTACGAGATCTTAGCCTTATGAGAGCTATGTGAAAAGGAGCCAAGCTGGTCCTTAACATATATGATTATTTGTAAAGGTTCAAGACGTCGTACCCACTGCCGCCGTTAAAGACGGCTTTGTCCTTGTCGCTAGTCTCTGCAGGGCGGAAGGTAATGCATGTCTCTTTCTCCCACGCCTTCATGGCCTCGAGGATCGTCTCCACCTCCTTCGTACCTGGATAGAGACAAGTGTAAGACAGGTACAAGGTCAACAGAAGACGTTCATACAGCTATCACACGAAATAACTTCAGAAATTGAGTAGACTTTGTCGCCTGTTAAATCACTGACGGTTTCTTAGCGTACCATCTTGGAATTATTTCTAACAGTCTTCCTCCATGGCGAAGGTGAGGAGAGCAATGATATCGTGAGGAACGCCGCCAGTGTGCAATGCCATGTTACCATTGATGTGACCGAGTGACAACTTGATCAGGCAGTAGGAAGATAATAGAGGTATAACAATAGGAGTGACGACTCATTCCGGCACGAGGCTGATATCAGCGGTGTAGTAATAGGTGACGTGATTCGATGAGGCAGTAGGTGAATATCAGAAATATTACAAAAAGAGTGACGACGCGATGAGGCACTAGGCTGATAACAGAGGTATAGCAACAGGTGTCACAACTCGATCAGACAGTAGGTGGATATCAGAGGTGTAACAATAGGTCTCACGACTCGATCCGGCAGAAGGTAAATATCAGAGGTATGACAATAAGAGTGACCACTCGATCAATCAGTAGGTGGATATCAGAGGTATAACAATAGGCGAATATTACACTTTGGACTCCAGACGGATATGAGATGACAACAGGTGGATATCAGATGTGTAACAGTAGATGGATATCAGAGACATAACACCCGGATGTAACAGGTGTGATAGGTGGATATCATAATAATTATATGTGTGGCAATAGATGGATATTGATTGATGATACAGGTGTGACGGGAGTAGCAACAGATAGTTGATTGCGGAGACGGGCGTTACAGGTGTGACGATAGGCAGATATTACAGGTGTGACAATATGCTGATGTAACAGGTGTCACGATAGACAGATATTACAGGTGTGACAGTAGGTGGTTATTACAGGTGTGACAGTAGGCTGATATTACAGGTGTGACAGTAGGCTGATATTACAGGTGTGACAGTAGGCTGATATTACAGGTGTGACAGTAGGTGGATATTACAGGTGTGACAGTAGGCTGATATTACAGGTGTGACAGTAGGTGGTTATTACAGGTGTGACAGTAGGCTGATATTACAGGTGTGACAGTAGGTGGTTATTACAGGTGTGACAGTAGGCTGATATTACAGGTGTGACAGTAGGTGGATATTACAGGTGTGACAGTAGGCTGATATTACAGGTGTGACAGTAGGTGGTTATTACAGGTGTGACAGTAGGCTGATATTACAGGTGTCACAGTAGGTGGATATTACAGTTATGACAATATGTGACAAACTACGCTGTTCTATGACATCAAACAAGTCACTGAGCCTGATCAACCGATTCAGTGAGTTACCATTACAAACTTTCAGGAAACATGTCACTAATATATACAGCTCTCAGACCACACCTCGACCGGTGGGGTAGCGCAGTGGTAAAGGCGTTCGCCTATCATGCCTATTGCACGGGTTCGATTCCCCACAAGGGTAAAATATGGCACGCCAAATTGCTGGAATTTTGACAAAAGTCTGGTTAAACTCAAGACACTGACTCTACTACAACAGCACCCCGGAACAACTCACTGAATTTCGCCTTCTTGATTTCGTATGGTATTTCTTTCTTCTGCCACCGTGACGACAGGGCGGTCAAGGCTTTCCTCTTCAAGCGTCTCGGACTTCTGAGAACAACCACAATGTTATTTTTGTCTGGTTATAGTTACAATATATTAGATTTAATTAGATGCCCTGATTTACATTCGACTATTTTATGAACATGATCTTGTACGTATTTGTTATCAACAAAACATGTCACGGCATGAGACCCAGTATACTGATTTTGAGACACGTGACAGTCATTACATAGTAGGGCAGTGCTCAAAGCGCTCGTTCGTCCGGGTTCGAGGACCGGGTTCGAGTAGTAGCAGCGCTACAGCAGCTGTCTGAAACGTATCATGGTCGTAACTCCCATACCGTAATATATATTTACGACACTCGTTGCTTTGTACAGCGATACCCTCGACCCAACTTAACAAAGCAATCTTGGCGCTTCGATAAGCGTAAATGTCATAGTTAGGAGGTCTTATCACTAGGATCGCTTTGTACAGGTGGGCCCCAGCTCTGAGTCGGAAGTCCCCCGACGTCCCTCAGCATTCATAACTATGCTGCTCACCTGGCATCTAGGCGTCGGTAGTGGTCCATTAGTTGCTGTTGAGTAGGGGTGAGGCACATGTCCATATCTATGAGCATCCCGCGGCACTCGTTCTCTCTGCTCACATAGGCTGCAACAGTAGGACAGGTGTTACAATAGGCTGATAGTACAGGTATGACAATGTGTGGATATATCATGGCCCTGTTTCACAAAACTCTCGTAAGCCTAGGATCTCGTAACTTTCCTCGTGGCACTTGCACCTCCTATGTTACAGTATGCCAGGTACAATGCTACGAGAAGAGGTACGAGATCTTAGGCTTACGAGAGTTTTGTGAAACGGGCCCCAGGTGTGTCAATAAATAGATGTTACAGGTGGCAGATGTTATAGGTGTAACTCTAAGTGGATACTACAGGCGTATCAATAGGTAGATATTACAGGTGTACCAAAAGGTGAATGTGACCTTATACAATACAAAGATATTAGATGTGTTACAATAACTGGATATTACAGGTGTGACAATAGAATGAAACTACATCTGTGATAAGGGTGGTTATTACAGGGGTTACACTTTTCTGATATTACGAGTGTGACAGAAGGCAGATATTGTAATTATTGCAACATGGGAGGGGAGGGGTTTGTAGGTATGAGTGACGTATAAGCTTCAAATCATCACCATCATCATTATCATTATTATCACCATCATCATTATCACCATCACCGGGTGCGGATCGTTAAGTTCGGTTTGACGTCGTTTTACTATTTGTTCAGTTATGTCATGGCATGTAATATTTGTCACGTGATGCATACAATCATAAACATTTACAAACTAATAAAGAGCATGACACAGAAAAAGGAGAGCCTCACTTTTGGGATTTGAATTGAAGCGACAGCCATCATTCAACATGGCCGCCAAGATGACGACAATGATTGATGGAGATATCTGAGATTTTACAGGCGCTTCCGTAGGTTCCAAATTTGAATCCGGGCAACAAACACGACTACAAGTCTACATCCTTATATCGATCATGTATTGATCATATCCGAACTTACGAACGTCATGGAAGTCTGAAGTGATGAAATGGAATGTTTGCCAGGAATAATCGTAACTCAAAGACCACGATACATATTTAAGACAACTAGGTTGCTGTGTCCCCTGAGTGATTTACATACTGAACAATGGTTACTAAACGAGTACTGTCACATAACTGAACATAAAGGCAATTGCATGCCTTCCTTCATCGAATCACAGCACAAGACGTCAAACCATGTTACTTGTTGTTTCCCTGCCTAGGCCTCGTCATATGGGAACAAAACACGGACTGGTCGGCGTATCCGGGTGAGAAATACGTATCAATGTTAAACCACAGGCAAACTGTAGCGCAAACGCGGTTGCACATCATAGAGAATACGATAAGTCTTCTTATATGCGAGCCAAGCATCCTCGATATCTCCAGGTTATATGTTCCGATAAGTTTCCACTATACTCTGGACGCATCTACGGCTCGGACCGATAATGTTATTACCTCCCTTTGCTGGCTCCGCATTCTTATAGTAGCCAATCAGCTAGGCCGCCGTTGTAACCGAGCTCGCCAGTGTCAAGAAAGGTTGCGGTCGCTACTACGAAGGTTTGCTCGCCGTGCGACTCACAATTTGGGGAAATCATACAGACAAATTTATAGGTCCGAAACTTTTTAAAAACATATGCAAGAACTCCATCTACCTCTTTCAGAGAGCCTCTGCATGGCTTGCTTGCCAAGTTTAATCGGTTAGATAATTTAAAAAGCGAAAGTGAGTTGTGATTGTTTCGCTCAATTCCCAACGTATACACCTGATAGGATAAGAAGCCAGCCAGTGGAGGCAATAAATTTATCGGGCTGAGCCGTAGATGCATCCAGGGTATAGTGGAGACTTTTCGGAACGTATACCCTGGAGATATCGAGGATGAACCCAGTGAAGAAATGGGTGTATACCTTTCATGGTGGCGCTATTTTATTTTAAAAAAATATTTTTTCAACCGAAAACCGAATTTTTTTTAAACCGGAAAGTACCTTGCCAACCTTTGCTCGCTTCGCTCGCATGTAAGAAGACTGGTCATTTTGTCTAAGCTAATTGTCTAACCCATTTGCGCTACAGTTTGCCTGTGATTAAACTAAGGCATATGTCAGAGGGCTAAAACTAGAACCTTTCGTAAGTCTTGTCTAGCGCAGTAAAACATGTGCGCACAGTTACAGTAGAATGCATGTCGCCATAACTTGACGTCATACCCCCACCCTAGTTCATATACATAAGTTCCCTTATTTCTTTCACTCAGTATTATGGTACACAGTTCTGGTATAGTATGTACCGGCTGTGTGTGTCATTACTTTATTACCTATGGCACCACCAGGGGAGGATGTGTCGTTGCTGGGGAACGCAGCCATGCCGAGCCCTGAATGCCATTAAAATAATTTACTTTAGTCAGATTTTAAGAAGTGAGTGAATAGAATTGTATGACCACTTTTAGCAACAATGTGGCGAGGGAATATTGGGCGGTGTCAAAGCCGGACATCGATGACATCGTTTAACAGACATCGTTTAACGCCACATTCAGCAATATTTCAGCTATATGGCGGCTGCCTGCTATATGGTGGGCCAGACAATTCAGTGATTGACATGAGCATCGATCTACGCAGTGGGGATACGATGACATGTGTCACCCAAGTCAGCGAGCATGACCACCCGATCCCGTTAGTCGCCACTTTCGACAAGCTTGGGTTCCCGAAGCCGAAGACCAGTTCTAAACTGGATTTTCGTAACTAGTTCGAATCGTATAAGAAGCAAGTGAGAGTAGAACGGAATCAGTAGAAACATATTGTCTAGCATCAATTAGCATTTTGATCCTGCTGTCCTAAAGAAATATTGTTTGTAACAGTCTAATGGAGTTTGAGTTTGAACTGATTGAACACTTCCTTGTGGATGTAGGCTTCTCTAAGGCCACACTCAACACCAATGGGCCAGACATTCTAGTGATTGATATTGTGACCAAAGATCCACGCCTTCACCGAATCCACTTGGCAATCAGCAACTTGACTCACTCACTCACTGAACTGGCTGCTCCCTCTACTAATCTTTCTGATCATACCAGTAGTATTTCTTACCACCTAATGAAAACAACAAAACAAACCCACACTTACATTTCCCATACTCAATGCGCGTTTTGATGGTTGAAAATAGCAGTAGTCGATGCTCTGAAACGTGGGATCTAAATAACCCCATCTTTTCCATGATGGATGACAATGATATGTATGTGTCACCAGTATATTCAAAACCATCGTTACCAATGCCCAGAGGGGTCATTAATTACCACACATGTAATGTATTAACCAGTCTAGCCTGAAGCCCATTACTCAACAAGAGAGTCGTCCGTCACATGACTGTCACATGACCGACTGTGATTGTTAGAGACAATTACGAATCTGTATCTATTTATGAGATTTACATTACAGTTATGTAATGCACGTGATCAAATATTCTCGCCTGACAGACGGAGTTGTGGTTCAAGATAAATCATGCTATCTTTGTAGCGGATACATCCGAGCGCTGACAACTGAGCAGAATGGTTACGTCACCAGTCACCCCTTTCCGTAGTCCGGAATAACACTAGTTGGTTACGAAGTTGTAGATAACCTAACGTGATGTTTTTAATCATCGGGAACAGACGCTGCGCTGGAATCCTGAATATTCTGCACATGCCAAATATCAGGGCCCTGACTATTGTTTTTGATAAATTTTACAGCCAAATCATGCTAGATCAGTTTTCATCGCGCAATATATACTCTGGGATCTAGGAGACACAAACATTCTCAAACCTGTATGAAATTTTACTTAGCAGCGGAATATGCTTAACATATTCGAGTGGTAACGAATAAACACGAGTGGATCCGAGAGGTGAAGAATTAAGTTTTTGTTAGAATTGAGTGCTTAATGTGAGTGACTGGGGGAGTTTAGTTTTACGCCGCACTCAGCATTATTCCAGGTATATGGCGGTGGTTTGTAAATAATCGAGTCTGGACCAGACAGTCCAGTGATCAACAACATGAGCATCGATCTGCGTCATTGGAATAGTATACGATTACAGGTACCTAAGCCAGCGAGCCTGGCCCCCGATTCCTTTAGTTGCCTCAAAAGAATGAATTACTGAAGAGCAATTCTAACCCGATTCTTCCGGGTATCAGTCCTGTAAAGGATTAAGCAGATTGAACCTGGTTGTTATGTTACCTGCAAGATCTATCGGTTCGGCTTCCAGCATTTCGTCTACAGTTGGGGACAAGGAACTAAGGGGTACGCTGCACATCCCCTGACTGTCGTGTTTCACGCCAGGTCCAACTGGGGCGAGGGTATTATTGTGAGAACGTTGTCGGACTGCCAACATGCTACACGGGATATGGGCCATCTGCAACGAGACAAAAAGACGAGGTGTTATCACACAAACAATAGACTGGTTTGCTTACCTAACATCAATACAAACGCCTTGAGGAGAGTCTACACAAAAATGTGTGTGTTTAGTCTTACGTCTCTTTTATCAATATTTAAACAATATCACAGCGGGGACACCAGAAATGGATTTCACACATTGTACCCTTGAGGGGAATCGAACCTGGGTCTTCAGCGTGACGAGCGAACGCTTTAACCACAAGGCTACCCCCACTGTCCTACACAATAACGAACTGATGTTAACAGTAACACAGAACTGGGGGATGTCGGGTTGGGATTAGTCCCTAAATGGATCGAGGGGTCAGGTTCAGTATGGTTTAGTAATATTTCAGCCATACAACGGCGGAAAACAACATAAATAGCTTCCTTTACACATGTGGAGAAGCGATCCGGGATCTTCAGTGTGACGAGGGAAGGCTGTCACCGCTTGACTACCCAACGGCGCTGGTTATTTAGAGGACACTGAGACACAGCGGGAACCTTGTTAACCAACGTCCACTTATAAACTTCGTTAAACGATGACCACAATGACAGTCATGATGCCAGTTTATGCACTAAAGGCTGTGTCACATGAACTAGAAAGCTGTTATCCAAACAATATTTAAAATCGACATTATTTCATTATTTAACTGTTTCGTGACATCCGTCGTTTTGATGTGTTGTATACTGAACCGCAAAAGAAACGCAAGTTTCGAAAACGTGAAATCTCATAAAGGTAAACGTTCATGTTTAAATCCTCTGTTTTAAAACTCGACAAACACCAGTTTTGTGTTTCTATTGATGGTCAGTACATATTGTTATGTCCAATATAACTTGATGGGTTTGGCGAAATGTTAGATATTCTGTGCGCAGTATAAAGAGAGAAAATGAATTAGATTTTAAGCTGCTTTCAGCACACTTCCGGCCACAGCAGGACAGAGGCACAATATACTGGTTTCACATATAGTACACATGTGGGGAACCAAACTCGGGAGTTCGCCGTGAACGATCGAACTCTTCACCCACCAGACTACCCACCGCCCCTTATAGGAACTTCTATTATCTATTCTTTATGGAGGATCTTTACCTTCCCAAAACAAACAAGCGTGAAAGACCTCTTTATCAAATAACCAAATCCCTACCTCAGCAACAGTAACAGAATATTTGCAAATCTTCCTGAAGTGTGTCATTTAGATATTATGTCACCTAATTCAGTGATCAGTCATTCGAGTGAGTGAGTTTAGTTTCCAGTATTCCAGCGTTCCTGAAAAAAAAACATGTTTAATGATGGTTGATTTTGTTGTTGTTTGTTTTACGCCTCACTCAGCAATATTCCAAGTATGGTGGCGGTCTGTAAGTAATCAAGTCTGGACCAGACAGTCCAGGGATCGACAGTATGAGCAAATGGGAACTGATGACATGTGTCTTCCAAGTCAGCGAGTCTGACCATCCGTTAGTCGCCTCTTACGACTGGCATGGGTTACTGAAGATCATTTCTAACCCGGATCTTCGCGGGTCTCAATCATTTGAACTGTGACGTTATCTCCAAAATATTTGTACAAGTGACCCCCTAAGACGATAACACTACAAACACAACTGAATGTAACAAACATGAATCTTTGCCGAAACAAAGCAACGGCAAATAACTAAAGAAAAACAAATACAATAGAAAACAACCCCAAAACAATAAAAATGTTCATCAAACAATTAGGTAAAAACCAAAAGCACATATATATGTGCTACACAGAATGAATGAATGAATGAATGAGTTAAATTTTACGCCGTTTCAGCAATATTGCAGCGATATCACGTCGGGGGACACCATAAAATGTACATTTTACCCATGTGCGTGGGGAATCGAACCTGGGTATTCAGCGTGACGAGCGAACGTCTTTAACCATTACCGTCCGTTCTACAGTCCGTTTGAGTCAGAAACGGACCGATGAATAGCAAATGTTATCCTTGTACAAAATTGCC
The DNA here is from genome assembly GCF_037392515.1 of Haliotis asinina. Lineage (NCBI taxonomy): Eukaryota > Metazoa > Mollusca > Gastropoda > Lepetellida > Haliotidae > Haliotis > Haliotis asinina. The sequence continues at coordinate 73,529,534 of NC_090283.1, read as the reverse complement.
AAATATATATAGTACACATGTTTATCATTTACTAATACCCAACAGTTTTGTTATATTTGAAAAGTTTGAAATGACTCCACATAAAAAGTTGTTTAAGAAACTTTCATCTTTGAAAACGCAGACGTTGTTATCTGTCCCGGCGGAGTGAAAGCTGTTGGGTGTTAGTAAAAGATAAACATACATACTATTTATTTTTATGTTGCAATTTTGTACAATGATGAAATTTGCAATTCATCGGTCCATTTCTGACTCAAACGGACTGTACACAGAAATACGTTGAGTGAAAGTACATTTATCACACCGCTGATGAGGACAGTCTGTCTCCCCGGATTGCAGAGATAAAATTGAAAGGAAACCAACTCATTATAGACACTTTTAGGTTGTATTTATTTACATTTTTGTAGTAAATATTTCTAAATACAATAAAAATCTGGGACGAAATGTCCCTTCATAATGAGTTTAACCGTAGACGTTTTACTGAACAAAACATATGCCGATCATGAATATTTTGAAACATATTTTCTAAAGAATTATTATTTTTATATGAGTGAATTATCGAAATGAGTTTGAGTATCGGGGTGTTACCTGTTGCTCGAGTTGTAACGATGGCGTAATGTAGCTCAGACAGAGGCTGGTTACCATCAGGGCCCATGACGACATGATACCACCCTGTTCCTACTCGACCAACTTCGGACTGGAAGTGACGACTCACCATTATCTTCGAGTGCATATCCTTTAATCCCCTGGACAGGTGGTTAGATAATGCTCACAAACCGTGTCCTGATTGGCTGGAATATGGAATATGATAAATGATATCGTGGCCCTTGGATTGTTGTTGTTGGTTTAGACAGATGCCCCAACGATGTTACATACAGTTGATTGACAGTTGCGTATTTGATTGACAGGCTATTCTGAGGTGTGAACTTGTCAATAGGACAGGTATCATTGGCCAGGGAACAATGGATATACCTTTAACTTACATGAGTATACAAGCTTGAATCATAACCCCTTAGGGGGGTCTTAAAATGATGAAGATTTAAGCTTATCCATCATCTGTGTAAGTCCGCGATTGTCACTGGCAGTGATATATACTGGTTCCCCTTCATGTGACACAGGTTCTCGTATATATTGGCAATATAAATGCGGCGTGATTGTCTCGTCTCACGTAACAGTACTTGGCGCAATACTTGAAGGAATTCATTTTAGAACCAATTGTCGTCAAACAGAGAATATACAGCTGAATATTGGTTGATCCCAAACTACAAACCCGTTGTGGGATACTCATTGACACGTGATATTGTTTATGACATTGCTGTTCTTTTAAATACATTGTCTAGACAGTTACCATGTTTAGTTGGTTGGTTACTTAGTTGATACACCAGACTGATAATGCCGAGTTGCCATAAGAGTCACACGTCACACTCACGTTGTGTGCAGATATGGACTTACAATGCAAACTTCTCAAACAGGAGACAAGTAGGAAAGATCTTCGTGTCAGAAAGCCGAACCTCTTATTCAGTGGAATCCCAGGAGAGAGGAACGAAGATAGAGAATCGCTATTGAGAAATATTCTGACATCTGAATCTTGATTCTGAGAAAGATGATATACCTAAACTGTACCTCCAATCCGACCACAGACTACAAAAGCCAAAGTTTAATGTTCAGAAATACCCCTCCCAGGTCCCCCACTGCCATAGCATCATTTGTATCGGTGGCTGACCGTGGGGGTGTTTCCAGACCCTCTATGGACCACAGGTGGACATACAAGCAGGCCTTTCTAACAACAGGAAGAGGGTAAAATCACTGAAAAAAAATCGTTTGGGCGCAAAACTTACTTTTTTTGAGCGTCAAATAATAATAGAATCAATTAAATGCAAATCAATATACGTCCATGTTGAAGAGAAAATCTCCAATTTTGCGCTTTTACAAAATATAACAGGAAGCCCTTAAGGATGAAGGGATTTTATGATATACTCATCAATGGCAAATCTAGAAAACCTTTAACATACCGAAACAAGTGGCTAAAAGAACATAATGACAATGCAATAAAAGATATTTTTTGAATGTGCAGGAAGCAAGAAAAAATGGATTAATATCCAGTTCATTTTGATGTTATAGATCCTGAGCATGTTCCTGACTCGAATTGTTTGTCTGGTGATTGTGATGATGTTCAGGACTATGAAGATTCACATTATGACGAGAGTGACTACCCCTTGTGATGATGTTCAGGACTATGAAGATTCACATTATGACGAGAGTGACTACCCCTTGTGATGATGTTTAAGACTATGAAGTTTCACATTATGACGAGAGTGACTACCCCTTGTGATGATGTTCAGGACTATGAAGTTTCACATTATGACGAGAGTGACTACCCCTTGTGATGATGTTTAAGAATGTGAAGATTCCCATTATGACGAGAGTGACTACCCCTTGTGATGATGTTTAAGAATGTAAAGTTTTACATTATGACGAGAGTGACTACCCCTTGTGATGATGTTCAGGACCAAGAAGTTTCACATTATGACGAGAGTGACTACCCCTTGTGATGATGTTTAAGACTATGAAGTTTCACATTATGACGAGAGTGACTACCCCTTGTGATGATGTTTAAGAATGTGAAGTTTCCCATTATGACGAGAGTGACTACACCTTGTGATGATGTTTAAGACTATGAAGTTTCACATTATGACGAGAGTGACTACCCCTTGTGATGATGTTTAAGAATGTGAAGTTTCCCATTATGACGAGAGTGACTACCCCTTGTGATGATGTTTAAGACTATGAAGTTTCACATTATGACGAGAGTGACTACCCCTTGTGATGATGTTTAAGACTATGAAGTTTCACATTATGACGAGAGTGACTACCCCTTGTGATGATGTTTAAGACTATGAAGTTTCCCATTATGACGAGAGTGACTACCCCTTGTGATGATGTTCAGGACCAAGAAGATTCACATTATGACGAGAGTGACTACCCCTTGTGATGATGTTTAAGACTATGAAGTTTCCCATTATGACGAGAGTGACTACCCCTTGTGATGATGTTCAGGACTATGAAGATTCACATTATGACGAGATTGACTACCCCTTGTGATGATGTTTAAGACTATGAAGTTTCACATTATGACGAGAGTGACTACCCCTTGTGATGATGTTTAAGACTATGAAGTTTCACATTATGACGAGAGTGACTACCCCTTGTGATGATGTTTAAGACTATGAAGTTTCACATTATGACGAGAGTGACTACCCCTTGTGATGATGCTTAAGAATGTGAAGTTTCACATTATGACGAGAGTGACTACCCCTTGTGATGATGTTTAAGACTATGAAGTTTCACATTATGACGAGAGTGACTACCCCTTGTGATTATGTTCAGGACAATGAAGATTCACATTATCACATCTCAGCTTCATAGTCCGAAACATCACTACCCCAGTCACATTCGTGAGAACGACGTTTCGATGCAGATTCTTACTGATTCTTGTCATGCTTGACAGCGGTACAGGAATCTGAGTAGAAAGGTCGCTCGCACGAATGTGATTGGGGTAGTGATGTGTAGGAGTTGTTATCCATAAAGTTTGGTCTATATTGAACTTCCCAACTTCTAATATGCTACTGAAACAAGACCTATTATGTTTACTTTCGGATGAAGGTTTATCTCAAGATGAATTAAAATACTTATAATACTTTTTATGCCTTTTTGTTACCATTCCCATATGTTTAAGATATTATACGTTTAATAACAAAGATGTTTCCTTAAAAGAAGAGAGCCGTAATCTGTTTATGAATCAGTAGGATGAGTTTGATCTAGTAGGTTTTTATTCGGAAGTATTTGCAGACATTGGAGTGTTTTTAAGACACGTCGGAGTTCGCCAGGGCTGTGTATTGAGCCCTTGTGGTTTCTATACAAAAATGTTATCAGGGTATCCATCCTGATAAACTTCGCCTTTTCTTTCGCTGATGATGTGGTTTATCTTCTGATAATGTGACAGGTATACAGAAGATTCATTAAGTAATTTAGCGTTAATATTTGCAAGGGTATCATGGTGAGACTTAAGCATGAATCTTTGCAGGGTTTTTTCGTGAACGCCTTAATCAACACAGAAGAAAGAAAGGTTGTTTTCAAGAATGGATGAGTGTGTTTTAGTGACGGTTTGGTCATGAAAAAGAAGACAATATTTTCTCATAACTTAATATAACAAAGTAAACAAGAACTGTGAGATAAATGGAAGGGTATATAAATACGGATTAGAAACCCTTTGTAATTAACAGATTGATCTGTCTCACAGTCCCCACAGTATGCCGCCATTTTGAATCTCGCTTCTCACTGGACCATACAAACAAACAGACACACACACACGCGCGCGCGCACGCACGCACGCACACGCACACACACATACGTACATACGTACATACGTACATACGTACATACGTACATACATAGTGTCGTCGGATTAAGGAGCCATATGGACGAGCCACTTCACGCCTCTGCCGCTACAGGAATTTGGAGGTGGTGCAACTGACTGAAATTATTCCTCCGCATGCAGCTACCAAATGTCACTTGTTGTCGCCATGTTACACCACTAAAGATTTATTTAGTGTATCTATGATTAATGTCTTCACCATGGGTAACTGTAAGTGCACTGAATGACAAGTGTTAAAATGACAGACATTAGTACTATATATCACACAGTCGGAGGTGCCCAACGATTGGTTTATAACATCATGGCGATAATGGTTAGAGCTTACATAACTGTTAACATACATCGTTGTCCGCTTGTAACGACTGTACGATACTGTCTAAAGGCAGAGGAAAGACGCAGGCGGCAACGCAAGTAAATGAATCAATAAGCTTGTCGGCACTGGTGCACATGCCTTGAGTACACCTGGCTTTTCCTCTCTTTGCAATCGACCCGTGAAGGCCTGGGGTAGATTGGGCCTTCAGCAAACCATGCTTGCCATAAAAGGCTACTATGCCTGTCGTAAGAGGCGACTAACGGGATCGGGTGGTCAGGCTCGCTGACTTGGTTGACACATGTCATCGGTTCCCAATTGCGCAGATCAATGCTCATGATGCTGATCACTGGATTGTCTGGTCCAGACTCGATTATTTACAGAGCGCCGCCATATGTCTAGAATATTGCTGAGTGTGGCGTAAAACTAGACTCACTCACTCACTCTCTTTGCAGTCCTCCCTCGTAACAATCAGTGAACTGAGTACAAATTTTAATGGTAGTTTCAAGAAACAATTTCTTTTATTTTTAGGACATAAAATTCTACAAAGAAATCACTGAGTTTGATTGATGTTTGGATTATAATTAGCGTTCCATTAAGTATTATATTCTGAACATCAAAATAAACGCATGTTTCAAAGAAATTACACCTCATCAAAACAAACATTCATGTTTATGTCCTCTATTGAAAAATGGACAAAAACAGAGTTGGGTTTCTTTGGCTGCTCTGTATATGTTTTATTAGTTTTTGAGTTAGATTGTAATTCATTGGTCCGCTTTTGAACCAAAGTGACTATGTATAGGAGAAAACACTTCTCCTCGGTTTTGGTAGACAATGTAAAACCGGAGGGGGAGGGAAATTCCGGGAAGCGGTCTTACTAACGAAAAGTAAAGCCTGTCCCTCCAAAACAATAACTTCAAATGCGGCTATTCTGGAAAAACAAGAGATGACCTAATATATAGTGAGAAGTACACTTTAGGTTTATATAGTGGGTGATATATCTTGAAGTCGATTCAGTAATATCGTAGTTTCTTCATATCAAGATCCTGGTCTTCCTCCCAGACCAATGAGAAAATATTACGAATCGAATCCGACTGGATTGCCTCAGCTCTCAAATGCACCTTTTCCTTGGTGAATACCTGTTTGGATTGTATTATGCATTGGGTACTTTGAAATTTTTAAACGGCTTAAATGACACGTGTTATATTTGTGATTACACTGTCTTATTAAAGTACTTCTACTGCTTTGAGTGCCACCTGGGATTCGAACCCACACTTTCAGAGTCGAGCAACTAATCGCCCTCACAAGAACAGTCCGATTTCCAGAGAGAGAGAGAGAGAGAGATAGAGAGAGAGATTGAGAGAGAGTACTGTGCTCCCTGCGCTGCAATGCCAAATTCAGCATGTGTTACATCTGAACGCTTTCTAAATGGCATTGTATGTTCAGAACTGTTATATGGGTCTGCATGTAAGTTTAAATCTGGATACATTCTCCACTGTGTGCTATCCCGTGGACTATGAAAGTGAACGCTTTAAGAAAAAAATGTTTCACCTGCCACCAGCGAAGAGTTTCACGAATGGTACCCATATTGGGAATTGAACTCGGGCCTGCACTGTAGCCATGTGACTAGCCCACTGCCCTTCAGAACAATTGAGAGCCACAGGGGTCTCACTCCCATTCACCACATGAAGCCCCGCAAGAGCCCAAGTCGTCAGAATACTGATGTCAAAATTATGAAGTAGGCAATTACCCGACAACCGAGGTGTAGTTTGATAATTACCTACCCGACAACCGAGGTGCAGTTTGATAATTACCTTTGCACGGACGTCAGAATCCTGACGTCAAAATTATGACGTAGCTAATTACCCGACGACCGAGGTGGAATGCGATAATTACCTGAGAAACCGAGGTGCAGTGTGATACATGTAATTACCTGACAACCAAGGTGCAATGTGATACATGTAATTACCTGACAACCAAGGTGCAATGTGATACATGTAATTACCTGACAACCAAGGTGCAATGTGATACATGTAATTACCTGACAACCGAGGTGATAAGCGGGAATTACTTTACAAACCGAATTGTAGTGTGATAATTACTTGACAAGGGGATAATTACCTGCCAGCCGAGGTGCAATGCAATAGTAATCAACAGCATGACCATTGATCTATGCAACTGAGATACGATGACATGCGTCATTTGACATGCATGAGTATCTGAACATCACTGCTATCCCGGATCTGGACGGGTAAACGAAAACTGACAACCGAGATGCCAGCAGATAGTTTTACAACAGTCATGTTCCACTCGACTTCTCCAGCATCAACAGACAGACAGACAGGTATATATTTATTCATTATCGGAGACGCACTAAGTAATTCACGAGGTGTTCTGACAGATTAACGTGTCTACAGACTAATCTTCAATATTATCAGAATTTAAACCATTTACCTCCGTAAATCTTCATGCATAAACAGTACATGGGCCTTTCACAAGATTGACAAATGAAGCAAGTTATAGCAACAATATTTACACATTGTCAATATTATGACGTCACAATTATGAAGTAGGTAATATCCTAAATGTACCCACACAAAAAGAAATAACAACGTTTTTCATATGACAGTTGATTGGTGGATTTCATTTTCGAAATCAACATTTCAAACCAAAACAAATGCCAAGATATATGTAGATCTGGGGAAGGAACCGTGCCACTTTGTAAATACTCGTTTTATTCTTTGCACAGATAAATATACAAAATCATTTAGCAACACACACGCACGCACGCACGCACGCACGCACGCACGCACGCACGCACGCACGCACGCACGCTCGCACGCACGCACGCTCGCACGCACGCTCGCACGCACGCTCGCACACACGTACTATAAGACACGCTATTTGTTGCCTTGGTAAAGGACAAGGTGTGATAAGGGTGGTTTTTGGCCCACTAACAGAATTGGCTGAAAACATGTTATTTGTTTAGAGACAAGTTAGCTTTGCATAAAAATGCTGTATTTTATATGTTCTGAGGTGTAATTTTACTGCAGAGGGGGCCAAAAATGGGTTTTATCAGTTTCCATGAAAAATAACACAAAGTCTGAAATATCAGTGTGCCATAATGGCTTATTCACAACTGTCATTTTATTTACATACAAATTACCTCAGTTTTACGACAGGTAGTCATGCTGAAAAACATATCAATGTCAGTCATACTGTTTTAACCGCAAGGGGCCCAATTAGGGTTGCAAAACATTGTTAATTCAATTACTTGCCAATTGTGTCCCCAAAACTCAGTCATTATTCACGGCATTCTTTGCAAATGTAATCCATGGGTCCATTGTTCAACATGTAAGCATGATGACAAACATGTTGTACTAAGAATCACAGGGGCCTGATTTGGGTAAAGCTACATTTTGGGCACAGCTTCATTCCAACTAGTAAGTGTTACAAGTCAGCATTTACAACCAGTTTTAGCAAATATACAGTTATGCTCTCAGTTATCATACGTTATTACAATAGCCAACCATGTTGCACTAAAAATCACAGGTCTTGACCTCAAAGGGGACCATTTCGGGCGAAATTTCATTGTCAGCGCAGGTTCATATTAACACCATGCACACGTTGAAGTCAGTATTCAAAAGACTTCACAGAGTAATTATTCACAACTTATCCACTTTAAAGATATAAAACATCCACTATTACTTTTCATTCACACAGTCATCAATCTCAGTATGTGATTCACTCTCAAGAACTGCAGTATTCAAAAGTGTATAAACCTAAAGTAGATCAAAATATATAAAATATGAATTTAAAATATTGGGAACAAAGGCAACTAGACCAACATAAAAAGGGGAATGGTCAGTGTCTTAAGAAAAGATTTACATGATGTTAGTTAAAGCTTGTTTCACCAGTGTTGTAACATAGATTACCAAACTTAAGAAAAAAATTACAATATTTGGATTTGATGTGAAACAGTTTAATTAAACATTGTAGACTTGATAAACAAACTTTGAGAAAAAAAGAAAGAAAAGTTACATGGATTTGAACTTGCATGTCTGATAACAAAAGACACCAACAGTCCACTGTTGCAACCATTAGGCTACATATTCCTTTGCCTCCCAGTGTGAATTTAAGCTTATATATTACACCTTACAACTATGTATGACTTGACGTCTGCTTGTGTTCATCATCTGCTAGACCTTGATACAATGTTCTTATTCTAGCTTTAAAAAAAATCCTTTTCATACAATTAAGTGTAGTGATTTTGGTTAAATGAAATGTAATATGTCATTGGAAACATCAAGGTACGTAAGGTCTTGGAAAATCCATATGTTTATACATGGCAATCCTGTTGAATGACAGTGTTATTTTGACAGTGACAGGTGACTCAAAGGTGTTTGATACACAGATGATAGAAAAACTATGATCAAATTCTTACATAATAACAAAGATTCTCACCTTTACAGTACTGCTTGATCATATTTCGAAAATCTTCAGACATCTTACTTTTCTAGCAGAGACCAACAACCCAAAACCAATGTTTACCTCTTATAATCAGCCTTGTGAGTGCGTTATGATATTGAAAAATTTAATAAAGATGTTTGATATGGGTATTTTAGAGCACAAAACCATTCAAAATATAATGTATCATGGCACAGATGTGTAAATGTGATGGATTGTTTTTAAAGATGTTAGTTAATGTCAATGTTTATTTTTTGAGATGTTGTATGGGGCAATTTCATGAACTGAAAAAATGTACTTTTTTATAAAGCGTGACCTACCACAATTTTTTAGGTGTGCATTCTAATTTACTCTCTTCATATGTGGTGAAAAAATTGGGATGGGTCACGCTTTTGCTCACACTTTTCTACCACTCTGAAAATCAGAAAATGTAGGTTTCTAGAAGATATTGCTTTGAGGTCTTCAAAGAGGAAAACTAACAACACTAAAAGCATAAAAAATGCAATTGGAGGTAACTTCAACAATTAGTTTAGCTCCTTTTATGCTACAATTATTGTGTTGTAAAATTTTGATAATCATGACATGTTGTGGGCCAATAAGGGCCTCTATCATACCTTGTCCTTTGCTTCAGCAGTAACTGTGTAAATAACTACGAAAGGTACCAACAATTTTAACCAAAACTTCAGAATTCCGATCTGTCTAAAATGAAACAACAAACGGCAATTCATTTTAATACATAACAACAATACTTGAAGCATATGTGCAAACCATGCTGCGATGCTCCTGACAAATCGACTCATTTCAAACATGTGTCAACCTTTAACAATTCTTGTTAAAGAAAGGGGGTCATCGTCACGGACCACCTGTCATATCTTCAGGTGAGTCCCGGTACACATGTTGATGGGCGTACGATGTCTGACGATGTTGAAATAACGTGAAGTCAATGGGGCCTTAATCTCACAGTTGTGGCGTGAATGGGTTCTGGAGTGTGGCATGACAATGGCCGAGTTAACCCCACGCCACGTTGTCCATGGAAAGGTCACCTGACAGACCACAACATACTGAAACTCCTTGTTTTAGCGTTTGGAAATAACTTTTACTTTTAAGCTACATTTTGCAATATTCCTGCTCTATCAGGGCCGGGGACACCAGAAATATGGGGAATCGTAACCGGTTCTTTGGCGTGACGAGCAAACGCTTTAACCACGACCACAGACCCCGTCCAAGACATGACGCTAAGACGTGTGATGCACATCATGTTGGCTGAACTTGGTTAGGCGCTTCCAGAAGAGTGGGACAGACCATGAAATCCAAGGCAACAATGAAATCAAGCCACTTTATGCCTTGTCGAATGCATTAACGTTTGTAGATAGTAAAGTATGTCTGAGCCACAAACGTCAACGGTCAATCTTTCCATTTTACAACATGACACATTCCATCAAAGCCTTTTACAATTTTCAAAATGTAAGGGTTTCTCATACGTTTCTGTAAGGGTATGTTTCTTTCAAAACTTTCGTTTCCTTAAGAACGTGAACATGGTGTGGAAAAAATATACTGGTTGACAACTGTTTATACAGTAGATAAATCAAGGGTTATGCGTGCGAGTTGGTGATTACATATCAAATCATTATTCAGTAATGGTGGAAGGCTTATACAGCATATTAGGAAACTAAATACAGATCGATACCTGTCCCTTAATGTAACTTCTGCGTGATAATCCTAGATGCCGATCTGATAATGAATGATGTAAATAAATATACTGCACCTTTAGGTTGCATTCAATGATTGAAACAGCAGATCGGGTAATATTTTGATAACATCATTCAGTTTCCTAAATGCATGTGAACTCATCTACATGAATGTATGTCCATGTGCGCTGATATGATGCAACTCTCAACGACTTATCGCGAGAACCCCAAGAGACCACACAGTTTTGACAGACCATGGAATGTCTAATTAGACAGACAATTCTATTCATGCCATGGCCCGTACTGCAGGTTTCTGATACAAATGTGCTGATGCTGGTCTGACACATAATAAATCTAAGAAGCTGTCATAAAATTACAATACAGATGGTATACCAAATTATCAAACAGTATTTCAGCTCGCATGATGAAAATATAATCAGAACTTGATACATCTGAAGGACAATATGTACACTTTGCTAACTTAACAATACAGGTGTATCACTATTCGACATGATTAGGACAAAAGTGTCGCCAGAAGAGCTATTTCTTATGCTGAGCGGAAAATATTCCGTTCTGACAGTTTCACAGCATAAGCACATGACGTTCGTCTTTTACAAGGAATATAATTTACAATGACAATAAAAGGAAATCCTCTTGCTAATAACAATATTACAGAGCCTTCCTGTTTAAATTGCTAACCTGAAATTGTTACACCTGTATTTACAACACACACACACACACACGCACGCACGCACGCACGCACGCACGCACACACACACACACACACTAGTTCCTAGATGTAAAGGAATATCAGTTCAAGGAATATCAGATGAAAGATAAGATTCAGCATGTAACATAGTATTAAACTCAACTTTGAAGTAATACAATGCCATTCTTGACTCAAGAAATCAAATATTCTCTGTAAAAATGAGATAAACATTTAAACATTGTCAATGTCATGACCCACGGGTCTACAAAAAACAAAAACAAACTAAAATAGAATATTTCTCACACGAGTTTATCACACGTTTTAAATATGACTGATAAGGTAATCTATTAAATCTAATTGGATTGTTCCACACCATACCAGAATGTCTTATTAGAGTTGCTAACTCTCACTACCGTACAGTTCCACTATAGGGTCAACAGGAATCGATGTCTTGGTACGACATTTGACATTTGATTAGTAGGAACAGTAAGTGTCAACTGATTATCGAGAATATGATGCGTGGGTTAATGAGCGGAAACAGTATGTGTTAATTGATTAACGGGAACAGTATGTGTGGGTTGAAAAGGGGGAACAGTATGTGTCAGTTGATTAGCGGGAAGACTATGTTGCAGTGGATTAGTGTTTACAGTAAGTGTCAGCTGATTAGCAGGAACATTGTGTTATGCGTGGATTGATTAGCTGGAATAGTATGGGTTAGCTGGTTAGCGAGAACAGGATGTGTGGGTTGATTGGCGGAAACGTTATGTGACAGCTGATTTGAGGGGAAAAGTATGTGTGCATTGATAAGCGAGAACATTATGTGGAGTTGATTAGCAGGAACAGTCTGTGTCAGTGGATTGGTGGTAACAGTCTGTGTCAGATGATTAGCGGTAACAGTCTGTGTCTGATGATTAGCGGTAACAGTCTGTGTCCGTGGATTAGCGGTAACAGTCTGTGTCAGTGGATTGGCGGAAACAGTCTGTGTCAGATGATTAGCGGTAACAGTCCGTGTCAGATGATTAGTGGTAACAGTCTGTGTCAGATGATTAGCGGTAACAGTCTGTGTCAGATGATTAGTGGTAACAGTCTGTGTCTGATGATTAGCGGTAACAGTCTGTGTCCGTGGATTAGCGGTAGCAATCTGTGTCAGATGATTAGTGGTAACAGTCTGTGTCAGATGATTAGCGGTAACAGTCTTCGTCAGATGATTAGCGGTAACAATCTGTGTCAGATGATTAGCGGTAACAGTCTGTGTCAGATGATTAGTGGTAACAGTCTGTGTCAGATGATTAGCGAGAACAGTCTGTGTCAGATGATTAGCGAGAACAGTCTGTGTCAGATGATTAGCGAGAACAGTCTGTGTCAGATGATTAGCAGGAACAGTAGCCAGACAGTGCTTCGACGACTTGGTATCTACATACAAGCCTACAGTCCTTTTGGTGGAATGGCTCTTACCTAATGGGCACAAACCAGGTCAGTGGCATCGCAGTATGGAGCGACATTTGTGACCAGAGGAAATCTGAATGCCCAGCAATACAGAGATGAAATGTGTTAAGAGCTTTTCTGGTGCACTCTACTTGACAACAACCAAGAGGAGACATTTCGCAGCACGACAAGGCAGGGCCTCATATCGCCAGAAGTGTTCGAGAATATCCACACATCAAAATATTGCCTTGGCCAGCTCGTTCTCAAGACATGAAACCCATCCCATTCCCTACATTTTTTTTTGGAAATATGATATTTCTAAATTGTAAAGTTTTGAAAATCGCCATTTTTTTTCTTGTGATACATCTCTGGGATCATCTCCATCGCCAGCTGTGACAGCGTGTATCACCTACAGCGAACCGACAGGACCTTGACAATGCTCTCTTGGGTTTATGAAACAGGCTTCCTGCTGACGCCATCAGTCGACTGACGACTCTAACAAGAGGACGTGTATGAATGTCCAGGGTAGTCACACTTTCTACTGATGACCTGTTCCCTGACTCATGCCTCATTATGTGACTTTATACACCTTTTGAATGACCTTCTATTGGTGTAATTTGCAAATTTTGACCATTGACTTTTTCTTAATGAACTGCTGCAAATGCAAGAGCATTACAATGACTTATAGTCAAACATTTGGAAAATGTTTCCTTTGTGTAACGCAGTTATCATACGTCCCATGCACTTCTTTGTTTTTTCTGTTATTGGTCAAGAGAAGTCGGCGATAATCTTCTTTTGGCAGGTAGTTTACGGGAAACATACACTGCCTTGTTCGCACACAGGAGCAACCAAACAAAATCAATACTCATATGGAATCCCTTCTATACTATTCTATCTTTCTAGAGTTCAAGTTCCAAGTGGGCACAAACCAGTCAATCTTAGTTTTTAAAAAGTAAAGAAAAAAAAGAGGAATCATAAATAAAAGAAAGAAAAACACAGCACAGGTCAGCTTAGTTCACTGAATATCCTCTGTCTGCATTAGCAGTTCGCGTTGTTCCGACGTCAGTGTTTCTGTGTCTTCCGATGTGCACACCTCCGAGACGCTGAAGTCTGTGTCGGGGCAGGAGAAGGTCATGTCGTCCACGGGAACGTAGGGTATCTGCTTTGTGGTAGCAGCTGCTGGATTCTCTTTGTTGGAACCTGAATAAAACCCAAAACCATGTCTTCAATATCTGTTGCAGTGTTACGTACGTTTAAGGGAATACGTGCTAATACGCAGACGTACACTACGGATAAGGTTATTGTGTGGGTGTAGAGTAGCAGTCATAACATTTCTGAGTCCCTGAGACCACAGATATCTTTGGAATGTCGTCACGGCCTGGTACAGATAAATGGTGGTATGTAAATATTCAAACCCAGACCAGACATGAGGTCAGTCATCGTTATAACATAGAACTACGTAAAGACCCCGGCTATCACTGAGAGCGAGTGAGGTTTTACCCCGCTTTTAGCAATATTCCAGCAAAATCAAAGCTAGGTGATACCAGAAATGGGATTCACACACTGTACCCATTTGGGAATCGAACCTGGCCCTTCAGCGTGATGAGCCAACGCTTTAACTGCCAGTTTACCCATCACCCACTGCCGATGTTGTAACACTGCACAAGGTGACCTGTTGTAATTTGTCTACAGTACATTATGTTGACATTTTTTAACCATTTCAAAATAACATACAGAAACATAATTCTCATTAACCTATTCAGACAATGCCTACTTTTCAGCCGATTCGAATTTTCTCCTGTAATGGTAAAAACAACTCTGGTTACACTGAATTCCAATTCCTTGTTTCATGTGAAAATGGTATTTACAACTGAAATTTAATGTGAAACTTTAATAACATCGTATTTCTATGTTTTATTGCGAGGTGTAAACAGCATGACCTTAGCTAAGACTTTACAGGCTGCCCCTGTTTGATGAGTCCTTTGATTCACACTGCACCCGGCCCACTCGTTAGACCTGTTTTTCACTCTTATTCGGCATAGGTCTGTAATGCACACTGACATTGATACAACATCAGTTCCGTACTAGACCGCCATACGTTTCTAGCGGAAGAGCCTCGTTTTGAGATGTCTACGATTTCCAGGTTTCCCTTTGTCAGAGCTCACTGTACCACGTGTTTGCAAGGATTAGAAGGAGCGTAGTGTAGCAGTATACCAGTGCTTAGATGTATCAAATCTTACTGATTAATATTTATGAATCCAGTTAAGCGAATTAGTCTAAAAAGTCTGGAGAGGTTATTGCACTAAGTTGCGCAATAGGACGGAATCAAGTCAACAGGAAACGATACTGTTCAATCAATGTTTTGACTTGGTAATCTATGTTTGGTCAGTAGATACCAGAACAACGTCATCCATATATTAGTATTTTGCAACACTTCGATGTTATACAGATGTATGAGATCAAGGGAGATAACTATGATGGGTTATTGAATGGCAGTTATGTCCCTTACTGTCCACATTAGCAGAGCCTTCAGGCTCTCCCCTCTCACAGTCTGTAGACGTTGTCAGTTGCTCTACTAAAGCCTCCTGGTAGAATGTTCTCACCGTTCGGCTGCTGGAACATCCCATTGTTGGTAACGATGTCATGCAGTCTAAAAACAACAATAAATGAGGTCCTTAAAAAGTCTGTCTTCGAAGGAAAAGCCAGATGTCAATATGTAAGGAGTTGCAATATTTTCGACATAACGAGAAGAGGAACAAGAACAATAAGAACAAAAAGATTAATATACTCATGGAAAAAGTATCGCAACACGCATGACCCAGATATAACCATTTACATTTATATCATGTATGGTTGCAGTGGTGTGACGATTCACCGATGCGCATCGATACATCGTTCAATGGGCCGCAGAGACTGTGAACTGATACAAAGTTTTATATTGTGCCCCGATACATCAAATAGGCTATTATACATCGATGTTTTCCTTTGTGTATTGCCGAATAGCGATACCTGTCAAGAAAGGCGTATTTTTGTTTGATGATTAAAATATATGCATAACTATTTTCCTTTCGTAAGTTTCTTGGGAATTCTTGCGACAGGAACTGTGTCAAACATAGAGCTCGCATATCATTAAAATTTACAAAGTCCGCGTATAAACTTAAGACTAAATAAAAAAAGTGAAATGTTTCTCGGCGAATCACTTTTATTTGTGCACTGGCACGTTTTCATTGCCGTTTGAAAAAAACTTTTGACTTGGTCGCGTCCCGATCATCCATTTGTCCACTACAAGATTGAGTATCTTTAAGAATGGGTGCCACTGAATCTACACCTCATTAACATACTTTATTTATGAGAGGAAAAAATAATTAAAGTGTGTTCCTCCCGCGTCACTTCTGTTCTATAAAAAATTTGAATAAAACGTGCCCGAGAAACATTTATCTCTTTTTATGCAGTCTAATCATCTCATTTCCGAATAATCATAGAAAAACGCTGAGCCATCGAAATACTTTAAACTGGTTTTGTGTTGATCTTGATCTATAAAGGTGTTTTGTAGTTTGTGTTAGAATTAAAAGTTTTAATATCGCAGTACGTATCGTATCGCCACCCTTATATCGAGATTTGTATTCGTATTGTGCACAAACCTTGGGCAATATGTCGCCGTTACTACTAAAACTGTCGAAAATAGAAAAACTGTTTTAGGCTGTTACTATCTCTGAAATTTACACAACCGTAAATAACATATATCGAAATAGTTTGACCTAACTGAGCATTAAGTGGAATGCGGAAGAGGTTATTCAGAAAAGCACTTTTACTCGTAAAATAGGGAAAAAATACTAGCTGTAGCTCAGCCACGTGTGACGATGGACGACCCCTCGCCTTGCATGAAATGTCTACTGGCGCAATGGGCCATCTCAAAGATATTGTGTGCTTTTCCATGTGTGCTGAATATGTATCATCTATTGTTACCTGTTTAGTTATGTTCAGATGTGCTAAGGAGTATGATACCTGACACCCGTAGAAAGGCATTGTATTGAATGTCTCAAAATAATTAGGTGGCTTTAGCACCCGAAGATCAAAGGACTGGATATTTGTTGTTACCTGTTATGACATGCCATGTACTTCCGGCCATAGTTTATTTCCCTTAAGGGATTGTCACATATTAACTGATCTTAACGCCAATAATCTTTAATTTCAAATTGAGCATATAAAAAGAGTCTTTTGTAATACAGTTTCATCGCATAGTAATTTGCATAAAGCCATGGTCTGTTCCAAATAAGTCGAGGCACCCGTGGCGAGCCACCTCCTCGTGGTGGGTGCTGGGTAACGCCAAGAGCTCGCCGACACCCCCGTTGTGGACCCGGGGTCATATTTGGTCCACCAACCCGTTTGCCGTGGGTTGCGGCCCTGTGTCGGTGGAGGACGGGAGTCTGGGGGTTGAGAGCACTAGGGGCCTGTGACTGCGTTCCCTTTGCTCAACACACCCCTTCGACCCTTACTTCACCTAGACGGGAGGTTGAATGGGCCCGGTTCAACCAATCGGCTGGTCATGCCAAGCCCTGTGTATGGACTGTATTTATGTCAATGCACAAATCTTATTTGGAATTGTTTGATTTCGGACTTGGACTTATTATTACAGTGCAATGATTTGGAATTTGAAATATGTTAATAGGTATTTGAACTTTGCATAGAGTCTTATGCCAGAAGGCAGTGGCTCATGGGCCAATCTGGTGGATTAGTTATATATAATTCTTCCGCTAGAGTATATCATCTGAGTATCCTTGGTGCTGCAAGTCGGAGGCCCACTTGTTTTCAGCATTGTCCTTGTGATACTCGGTGGTGGGTGGGGAGCTCAGATGATGAACCATACTACATTACCCATGGCTTACACAACCCCCCTAAAAAGAAACAAACGTCACCTTGACTATGATGATGATGATGAACCTCGACCGTCCAGCTCGATCGAATATTGGTCACGATTTCTCGTTATGGAAACTCTTGACAAATCACCTATTAAATTAAACCCTTTTGCAGTGTACATGGTATTGCGGGTGAGGTCAGAAATGTCAGACGATTACGTTCAGGCTCTCTCCTTATAGAGTGTAATCGAAAACAACAATCACCAACCTGATGTCTACCGAGTTGTTCGTTGGAGTTCCGGTCTCAATTTCCCCTCACAGGACTCTGAATACGAGCAAAGGGATTGTCAGAGACAGAGATCGACTGTTTTCTGATATGTCAGAACTTGATATCGCAGCAGAAATGAAAGAGCAAGGAGTGATTTTTGTCAAAAGATTTACAACTCGAATAAACTCTGAAACTAAACCTACTAATACTTATCTTTTCCACTTTTCCTCACCAACCATTCCAAAATCAGTTAGAGCAGGATATTGCAGTCTCAGTGTTGATACCTATATTCCTAATCCACTGAGATGTTTCAAATGTCAAAAGTATGGACACGGTGTCACTACCTGTACTAACTCGGTAACATGCGCTCATTGCAGTGAGAAAACTCATGTTACTGAGCATTGCAATGACAACATTAATAAATGTGCAAACTGCTCAGGGACACATTCATCTTTCTCGAAACAATGTCCTATCTGGATTCAACAAATGGAAATAAACAAAAATAAATTCACGCAAAATATTAGTTTTGCTGATGCCAAGAAACTTGTTCTTTCCCCAAAAGACCAGACCACTTCTTATGCCTCAGTTACGAGAATACCCTCTGCCGTCAGCCACAAAGCAACTGCATCCACTTCATCAATGGAGTGCCAAACTGATCTGACATGGGTGGATACAGAGAAGCCTGAAATATACACACCAAACCAGCCGACCCAGACCGCTAAATCACTTCCAAAAACACTTGCTCCATTTCAATCACGGTCATCTTCTCAAGAACAATCGTCCTCATCATCACAGCCTATGCCTAAACGTCAATCACAAACTAATGGGAAAGATATTACCCAAAAAAAAATCAAAACCAAAAATGACATACAAAAATGTCAAAGTAGCAGAACCTCCAAAGGTTCAAATGACACCATCAAACTTTTTAATAAGTTTGGATCCTTAGAGGACATGGATGTGTCCGAAAACATCCAATGTAGGGCACATAGCTTATCGCCCTCTAGGAAATCAAGGGGTAGATCCACAATAAATCCCCCCAAGAAATAGTTTCTTCATATATTATTCAGTGGAATTGCAGGGGCCTAACGACTAATCTTAACGAGCTTCACCTATTAGTCCAAGACTTCACACCATCAGCATTCTGCTTGCAAGAAACGTATCTAAAGCAGACAAATACTTTTAACTTACGTCAATATAATGCATATCATCACTTTTCCCCACTTGGTGATAGAGCCACTGGAGGATCTTCAATTCTTGTAAGACGTGATGTTATTCACAGTCCTGTAAAACTCAAAACTAATCTTTCATTCATTGTACATTCCACCATCATCAACTCTTATGCAGGCTGATCTACAAACTCTCTACGATCAATTACCCAAACCATGTATACTCATGGGTGATCTAAATGGGCACAACCCACTCTGGTGTGGTGTAGCCACGAATACAAAAGGTCAGCTTCTGGAGGATTTCATTTCGAAGAATAATTTATGTATATAATGATGGTAGAAATACATATTTACATCCTGGCACAGGGACATATACAGCTCTTGATTTGTCATTAACTGACTCCAACTTACTAAATGAATTTGAATGGTCAGTCCACGATGACCTCTGTGGAAGTGATCATTTTCCTACTATACTAAAATCTGTAACACCATCTGATGTGCCTCCATCATCAAGATGGAATTTTAAAAAAGCTAACTGGCCTTTATATGAAACGTTGTGTGCTGCCAGGCTTCAACCTGAATATTTTATTGATGCTCCTGACGCTGTCAAAAGGTTTTCTGATGAACTAAAATTTATAGCTGATGAATGTATACCAAAGTCCTCTCCAGTTCCACACATTCGAAAACCGTGGTTCAAAGATGAGTGCAAACAAGCTAGTAAGGCAAGGAAAAAAAGCAGAACATTATTTCCGTCGTCATCCCATGGTGCATAATTTAAATAAATTTTAAATTTTAAATGCTAAAGCGAGGCGTACTTTTAAACAAAACAAACGCCAATCTTGGCAAAATTACGTATCCAAAATAAATTCTCGGACACCCATCTCCAAGGTTTGGAACATGGTTCAGAAATTTAAAGGCAAAGGTACTAAATCTACTGTCCATCATCTTAAACATGGAGATCAATTACTTACAGATAAATCAGATATTGCGAAAACAATGGGTGAAACACTCGCTAAACACTCTTCCTCTTCTAATTATGTACCTAAATTCCAACATTATCAAAGACAACAAGAAAAGTATTAATTTCAACTCAGATAATGGGGAAGATTATAATGAAACATTTTCTATTCATGAGCTCCATACTGCTCTTGATCAAGCTCATGACACTGCTGCTGGAGCTGATAACATCCATTATTATACAACTCCTAAAGCACTTACCAGAATCATGTTTAGAGACACTCATTTTTTGATGATATTTGGACTTCTGGGAAATTTCCTTCTTCATGGCGTGATGCTATTGTAATACCAATACCTAAACCTGGACGTGATCATACGGATCCATCCAATTATCGTCCGATTTCATTAACTAGCTGTGTTTGCAAGACCATGGAACGCATGATAAATAATCGACTTGTTTGGTATTTGGAAACTAATAATCTCATAACAGATATACAATGTGGTTTCCGTAAAAACAGAAGTACAGTCGGCCACTTAGTGCGTTTGGAATCATTTGTTAAACTAATTAATCAACAACATGCTGTGTCTTCTTTGTCTTTTTTGATCTAGAAAAAGCATATGACACAACCTGGAAATATGGCATTTTAAGAGATTTACATGATTTCGGGTTGCGAGGTCGTTTGCCTGAATTTATAGCCAGCTTTTTAAATAACAGGCAATTTCAAGTTCGAGTGGGTTCTACCCTGTCTGATCATTACAATCAGGATCAGGGTGTTCCACAAGGCAGTATTTTGTCTGTCACATTTTTTAGCATCAAGATAAATAGTTTATCAAAAGTTTTAAACGATTCAATTGATGGATCGTTATTTGTGCATGATTTTAATATTTCTTGTCGTGGGAAAAATATGCATACTATTGAACGGCAACTGCAGCTTTGTTTAAACAAAATAAATAAATGTCTTGAAAACGGCTTTAAATTTTCTAAATCCAAAACTAATTGTATACATTTTTACAGAAAATATAAACCACATAAAGACCCTGAACTATCTCTAGATGGCACTCCCATCAAAGTTGTAAAGGAGGCCAAGTTCTTGGGCCTCATCTTTGACTCCCATTTAACATTTCTGCCTCATATTAAGTCCCTTAAAACTAAATGCCTGAAGGCTCTTGACTTGTTGAAAGTTGTTTCCAACTCAAAGTGGGGAGGGGATTAAGCAACCCTCTTACACCTATATCGATCACTGGTCCGTTCGAAACTCGATTATGGCTCCATCGTATATGGTGGAGCCTGCAAAAGCAACCTTAAACTTCTTGATTCTGTCCACCATCAAGGTCTAAGACTTTGTCTTGGGTCTTTCCGAACTTCACCTATTGATAGTTTCTACGTTGAGGTCGATGAACCATCTCTTACTCAACGTCGTATAAAATTGTCTTTACAATACATTACTAAATTATATTCTAATGAATCTAACACTGCCTATAACTCTGTGTTCAATCCCCTTTATGAGGATTTGTATAACAAAAAGACTTCTCTTGTTCCACCTCTTGGGCACAGAATTAAACCATTTATTTCTTCTGCCGGTATTGAGCTGGAAAGCATATCGCCTTCCCGTCTTCTTTCTTCTCCACCTTGGCAGTTGGTTAGGCCACAAGTTGACCTAACATTAACATCATTTACAAAATCAGAAACGAATGAATTACAATATAAACAAGAACATCATCAATTAAAACATAAATATAGCTATTACAAACCCTTATTTACAGATGGATCCAAGGACGGTGGTGCAGTTGCTTGTGCCACTGTCACTGGATCCAGAACAATATCTTCTAGATTACCAGGTAATAGTTCTATTTTTACAGCAGAAGATAACGCCATGTTAACAGCTCTCAAATATATTCAAAGACACCCTAAACGTAAACAATATATAATCTATTCCGATTCTCACTTTTGCCTCCAGGCTATTAAAAATATTTCTTGCAAACATCCACTTTTAACAGAAATTATTGAGTTGTATAATGATCTTGCAACTGGCCAATACGACATCGTCTTCTGTTGGTTACCCAGCCATGTAGGGCTCTCTGATGACAGATTGGCTGACCTTGCTGCTAATGCAGCACTCAACAAATCTGTGACAGCACTTCTTATTCCTTACAGTGATTACAAAGCGAGCATTAGATCATATATCCGTGATCTGATGCAGAAGAAGTGGGACACCCAAGTGGGTATAAATAAATTACATGAGATAAAACCTTACATTGGTTATACCCACGTGGGTTGTCAGTCCAGATTTGAAGAGGTTATTTTACGACGTTGTCGTATTGGTCAAACTAGATATACTCATGCATACCTGTTAAAAGGTGAGGATCCTCCATTTTGTATCCCTTATGATGAGAGAGTCACAGTCAAGCATATCCTGCTTGACTGTGTTGAATTCTCCATCACAAGGGATAAGTATTTTACAGTTAAATCAATGAAGGATCTTTTTACCGGCGTTCGTTTTCATTTAATTATTGTTTTTTTTCAAAGAAATTGATTTTTTGATTGAATTTTGAGCAATATGTTTCTGTAAAAAGATGTATTTTAATAATTGGTAGTTTGGATTCGCAACTAGAATTGTTAGTGGCTGTACCCTCAAGGGGGGTTGAAGTATTGTAAAATTATTGTCCTCCTGAGAGGGTACGTAAGTCCAAAAACATTCATAGTAAATTCAAGTCTACCAGGCTTTTAATTGTAGTATTCCTGTTGTTTTAATTTTGGCTAGCATATTGTACATTCGCCAGCAGCTGAAGGGATGGTGTAAATCCAATTAGGGTCCATGCAGGTAGCAAAGGTACTGTAAGTCCCCATGGTCCCTAGTATGGTGATCTACCTTCTGTTGTTGGCGATCTATAGCCTGTTTTTATATTGTATTGTCTAAATATTGCTATTAGTTTTAACTCTTCATGCTAGTTTTAATGCAAATTGTGATACTGTAGTTGTCTTACTGTCCTTTGTCGATAGGTTTTTATATACACTCATATATTCCATTTCAGTGTTTTGTTCCCGTCACGATACGGCTCAAATATTGCCGATGTGACGTTAAATATTAACTCACTCACTCACTCACTCACTCACTCCAAATAAGTCGATTTGAAAAAAATCATTACTGCACTAATCTCTCCACAGTAAAGTCCTTTTGTCACCTTTCCTATCTCCCTACCGCTGGAACTTTAGTTAGACCGAACTTACTTTGAATAGCAGAGATATTTGACACTTTCACATATCAACTACAGAAATTACACAAACATTTTTTTTTAATTTCCGACAGTAATTTAATTGATTGACAATCGATGAATGGCAGCCAACATTTCTTGTATTAGCCTTCCATGACATGCCACCCCATGTCAGAGGCGACTAACATGATCGGGTGGCCAGGCTCGTTGACACATGTCATCAGTTCCCAGTTGCGATAATCGACGTCCATGCTGTTGATCACTAGATTGTCTGGTCCAGACTTGAGTATTTACAGACCGCCGCCATATTGCTGGAATATTGCTGAGTGTGGCACAAAACTAAACTCTCTCCCTCTCACCGTGACATGCCAACTTTCTGCAGACCAATGACATGCCATCTTTGTGCTGAGGAGACTGAGGAGGCCCCCGACATCTCCTTATCAGGAACGCAACCGATTCATTTTCTATGTTATCGAGCTGCAAGACGATTGGTTAACTGAAAGATAGTCTTTACATAATAGCATGCACAAGTTGTGCACGTGATGTTCACCTTTGATAGTAGAATGTGCATGTCGAATCACTGTATGGTGCGCCCGTACTGATTACGTTTATCATGCAAACCACATAAATATTATATGCAAATGGCAATGTGGGAGTTAAACACCACACCAATACTTTTTCCCATGTGTATAGAATAAATGGATTTGGATTCTTGTGTATAACGTTGTACACTAGACACGGAAATAACAAACAGGAAAAAATCGATTCATCCTGACTGACACTTAATGACATCAGTAATGTATACCTGCTGGGAAAGGACAGAGGGTATGTCACATTAACCGTTAATGATGAGGGCACCGCAAGTGCTTCATGTTGTCTTCATAGCGATAAATCCAGTTACTTTCTAAAATAATAGGCGGTGAAGTAGCTGACTGGTTAAAGCGTTGGCTCATCGCGGCGAAAACCCGGGTTCAGGTCCCCACATGGGTACAATGTGTGAAGCCCATTGTTCATCAGTCCGGTTCCCCTTTTGGAAAAATATGTCATACCGAAACAGGAGTCTCATTTAACTATTCAGACAATAACCTTCTTTTCAGCCGATCCGAAGTGTCTCGTGTGAAAGTGAAAACAAACACCACAAACAACTCTGGCTACACTGAATTCCAATTCCTTGTTTCATATGAAAATGGTATTTACATGCATACTTTAATTTTAAACGTTAACATCACCGTATTTCTATATTTTATGTCGAACTTTAGGCAGCATATCATTACTGAGAAATCACAGACCGTGCCTGTTTGATGAGGCCGTAAAGTGGTTCACAATCAGTTTGGCTCATTGATTGCACCTGTTATGTTTTTCACTCTTATTCAGTGTAGTTCTGTAACGCACAATGAGACAGATATAACATCAATTCCGCACTAGACCACCAAAGTCTTTTTTAGCGTAAATGACTTTTGCAGTATACAAGTGCTTAGATGTATCACATAATACTGTTTAATATTTTATGTTTAATATCCAGTTAAATGAATTAGTCTAAAAATTTTGGACTGGATATCGCACTAAGTTGCGCAACAGGACCGAAACTAATAAACAGGAAACGAGAATGTTATGTAATCAGTGTTTTGACTTGTAAAGCAAAACTATTCTCCTCCTTGACGGACTCTTCTGCGTAGGTTATCGAACATCTCATTGTACTATACAGTTATGTTTTACAATGAACGGGTTATTCTGACTTAAGAAATAAAATATATAACCCCATATAAAACAAACAAATATATTTCTAATTTATTTTTGTATTCGATCTTTTTTGTATTTTTTCGTTTCAGAATAACAGGACCACAGAAAGCGATGAACGACTGCTATATGAAATTATCACTGACAGTAAGATGGTAGTGTAAGCTTCCACTAACAGGTAGGAATCCAAGTGGCGTTACCGTGCTTCCTCTGTTAAACGTCCGGGCATATATTTCTTTTAGACTCCCTATAAAATTCATTTCCTGGCAAAGACAACAACAGGGAGAGCTCCGTGCAACAGACTACCGGTGCTCATCTGATGTCGGGATATCATCAGCTCACTACATAGGGATAACAGGGCATTAGCAGACTTCCGCTGATCACATGACAGGATGCTCTGTAATCAAAGGAAGCTGTTCTGAAACCAGATCAGACGCCTAATGGGGGCTTTTTGGTACTCTTTACATTATGTTTGGCTTAATTATGTCGACCTCTTATCACAGGAGCAACAATAAGAAACATGGCAACATATATTTATACATCACAGTGCGTTGTTCTGTAGCTGACCACTGGTCAGTAAGGAGCCGTGGAGCCGTATAACCAAGGACAATAGTAGTTCACGATTCAGGATATTTCCTCAATGAAGGTCAAATATTTAGAAGGGTTAAATATGTCATGATGTGTGTCACCTCCTCTTCCATCTGTTGAATCGTCAGAATTTCAAGAACATTCGCCCCTGTAAAAGGGTACACGTACTAACCAGTGGATATAGAAATCACATTATCATCACATTGGAATGACTTCAGTAATATATGACCTTCTGATTAATATACTAGCATACAAAATCTAATTAGGTGAACAACAATTGAGTCGGCATTAAACCGTTATTCAATTAAGGTAGAGGCCAAAAATCTATTTTCATCAGGGACGCCTAGTGGTGAAAGTGCTCGCGCTTCCCCCGGACCCGTGTTCGAATCCTCGCGTATGAAGCTCATTTCTTGTGCCCTATCGTGACATAGTGGGAATATTGCTAAAAGCTGCGTCATATCTTATTCATTCACACTCTCTCCTGCCATGTCACAAGATGCGTTATAGCCACTGAATCAAAAGCTTTCTAAAATCAATAAGTAGTTTAAATGCAATAAAGGTAATTAATATTCTAGATTTCTGCGTAAATGTACTAGAGATCAGAGTGTTACCGCACGATGGCGATTCATTACGTTCAATTTAAAAGTAGTTTAATCTTAAATTGAAATCGTTGGTTACTGTCCTTTGTTGTTTTAGCGACTTGCCTTTATTTATTGTAAAATTAAAACTTGTTTCTAGTCACGATGTGACTGAAATATTGCCGATAAAACTTAAAATCCTAACTCACTCACTCACTCACTCACTAATTATGATGATGGGTAAAGGTAAAAAAACCCCAAAAACAAAAAGAACTTCCAAAACAACAACAAAAATGTAAATACCAAAACAAAACAAAGTTATCAAGCCAAAAGATACAAACAAAACAACGAAGAAAGTAAATAGACAAAATAACATTTAAAACAAGAGAAATAAATATATAGATAAAACTCAACCACGACCAAACCACTATTAACAAGACACAATTGAGCCTGTTTCACGTGCCTTTCATTTCACAATTTGTATTGCAAACGTACGGCAGGTGTACAGACTGCGAAAATGTCGCACGTCGTAATGACCTCTGCATCCTGAATGACAACAACAGGGAACAACGCAAATAAAATGGAGTGCTTGGGTTGCAACTGCACGGAATGTAAAGCTCGTTCACAGAGTGTATCAATTATATATCTTTTTCTCATTTACGGACTGGATACCCTCCATAGGCACATAGGCAGATCCAAAACAGTGCGCTTCCCCTACCCCCCTCCCCACCCCCACCCTTCTCAAAAAGCTGTATCCGCCCGTATTCTGACATTCTCAGTTGAAAGTATGGAGGAAACAGTTTTCTGGGTAAAGAACATCAAACTACAATAGGCTAGCTTCATTTGAGATTGAGGCGGTCTTGTCCGGCAAAGGTGCCAAAGAATAATAGCGTTTAGTAACACCAGATACTGGTAACGATAAACTGTAGCAAACACGAAATGACATCAACAGGTGAAAAAAGATAACAATTTACCTTAGTCCACTGCGATGAACCCAAGTCAAGCAGATTCCTTTATACGCTGAAAATCTGGGTGAAAAAAACGAGAATTAACTGTACCTCGCGCTGCCACCTGTGACTTGTCATTGTCTCTGTAATCACACCTGTTCTCGATGTGAAGACCTTGCCTAGCAACAGCTAGGTGAGAGACAACGGGGCTGGTCACACCGCTGTATCCAGGAAGGGCAATTAAGCTTGTTCATGTTAAATAATTACCGTTACTCTCTCTACTGAATACCATTATGCGACAAACATGAATCACTGTTAATGCTGTTATATATCATTACGTGTAAGGGGAATGGTGTCTTTTCAGTTTCTACAGGTAGGAAAATTGTAATCAATATCGGGGTTGTCCTCAGATCATCACATGGCAAACTCGTGACAAGGACACGAGCACCAGGCCGTGATAAGTTGGCAAAAACAACTCTGGTAAAACTCGATTTTCGACATAGGTACGAGTTATGCCCCAATTTCACATGTTCATTACAGACAGATATAGCTAGAATATCATATAACACTATTCATTAATCACAGATTGATTTCGTTTGTTTGTTGTTTAACACTGCACTCATCAATATCCCATCTTTATGTGCGTGGCGGCGGTCTGTAAATTTTAGGGCCAAGCAACCCACTGATCAACAGCATGAGCATCGTTCTGCACAAATGGGATAGGATGACATGTGTCACTCACGTCAGCGAGCCTAACTACCATTCTATGTTGTTATATAATAAAGAAGTTATCAGCCATATTCTCGTCTCATACACCCGATCCTGTTAGTCTCTTCGTATGACAAGCACGGGTTGCTTGAGTTACCCCATGTCAATCCGTGAACAAAGCGATTTGATTCATGCGAATGACTAATGTGGTCTCTTTTTCATGACAGTCCTAAGATATCATTAAAGATTATATCGGTAAAGAGCCCATATATGTGTGTGTGTGTGTGTGATTTACGACATGAGTACACGCAGTCTTCTGTTCCCAATGGGAGAAATGTTTCAGTCGGAACATACAAGACATGTAATTAAGAATATATCGGCTGAGTAATGTTCGAGAGAAATGCGTAAAGAGACTTGTATTGTCTGTAATTCATTTTAGAGAATAGTGTGTCTTATTTTTCAGGGGAACCGAACAGAGACATGCCAATTAACACTTGTCAGGAATTCCTTGATTTAGACTATCAGCTGTCCGACCTTTCTTTATAGGGCTCTACAAAGGGAATATGTAGATATAAAAGTAAGAGTAAGTGTTCATTTGATCACAATGTGGTTTTGACCCGTGAAGGTCTATGGTAGAATAGGCCTTCAGCAACCCATGCTTGCCATAAAGGCGACTATGCTTGTCGTAAGAGGCGAATAACGGGATCGGGTGGTCAGGTTCGCTGACTTGGTTGACACATGTCATTGGTTCCCAGTTGTGCAGATCGATGCTCATACTGTTGATAATCACTGGATTGTCTGGTCCCGACTCGATTATTTACAGACCGCCGCCATATAGCTGGAATATTGCTGAGTGTGACATAAAACTAAACTCACTCACTCACAATGTGATTTGATAATGCTCCCTCTTTTTGTAAATTCAGAGATACTGAAGGTTTATTTGTTCTTGGATTTTTTTTCTGTCATTGCCCGCTGACTTGCCGCTAATATCTGTCTCTGGGAGCTGCACAGATAGATGAAAGAAATCTGATCGAATATGGCGTTGATCAATGCCCACAGCTCGTTTCGCTGCGTCTGCTATATACAAATTATGGATTTGAAAGGGGATATCACTTGAAATTAACATGGACGTGTGTGAAACGGGAATCTGACGTCACAGAAACAAATGTGCTACGTCTGGTATCCTTGGCGATACCTATTTATATATAAATGGACATTAATTAAGCTACAGCAGTTTTTTCTGTCACTGTGAAACTTCAATAAACTGGTACCTTAAATGAAAGAAGATTTTCCATATCGCATCAACATTGTATTGAAAGAGTTGAGGGCAACATAGCCAGAATCACCATCACATAATCTGGTTTATTTGGTGACCTGCAGATT
Source organism: Haliotis asinina (assembly GCF_037392515.1). Lineage (NCBI taxonomy): Eukaryota > Metazoa > Mollusca > Gastropoda > Lepetellida > Haliotidae > Haliotis > Haliotis asinina. The sequence continues at coordinate 73,500,102 of NC_090283.1, read as the reverse complement.
TGGAAAAAGACGTCATTTCAAGCAAAACCATCACGATTTTCACTTTTCTTGCATTCACTGCCAGTACGATGCTTATGTTCTGTTCACGGAATAGAGGAATTAAGCTTTGCAAGTCCAAATACTGACTTCCCATCATTATCTCGTGGAGCCTTTCTCCAGCAAATTAACTCCTTTAAGACGATTCAAAATCTCTGGATTTGATTTTGAGGAATTGCTTGTCCATTCCTCGTGGCAGCAATCTATTGGGGGTCTTGGCAGGTAGGGGTAACATGATTCACAGATGCTCAATAGGGTTGAGATCTGGACCGGATTTCTCGAAACAAACATGAGTTTTACTCAGATTTCAAACTGATTTTTTACAATTTGAAACAGCCGAATTGTTAACTCAGCTGCATTCGTAAAATAAACAACCCGAAACCTAAGTAATATATCCATAAACCCATATTATCTACTGTGTTTTGCGTTTCAGTTCATTCTGGGAAATGCATTTTCTCAAATTTGAGTAGAAATTCTAGCTGAAGTGAAAACTCAGTCTAGAGGATAGTTATCACAATGTGGAACATGAACCTTTTCAAGGTTCTCCTGTCGATACCGAGGCCCATTGTAGTCATCCCGCATCGTAATCAAGTCCATCTTGCAACTCAAGACAATGCATCCCCTTACTAATTGACCTGTCCTCAAGTTGGATTAATGGACACAGTGCTTCTCACGACTTTTTCATCTGAAAACCGTGAAAATCATTCGAAGTGATTGATGTTTAACGCACACATGCACCGATAGTATGAAAACGTCTCGCTATGCTTGTCAGATATGAAGTATGAAAAATACAAAAGAAATTCCGAGATTGTCAGACGAACAACGTAAGAGGGCATTTTAAAGTTCAACATGGGGGCCACACACAGACAAGGACATTCATTTGTTCCCGTAATGGTGTCACCAACGTGGATAAACGACTCGGCACAACTGGTCAGATATATTAGACACAAATCAGATCGATGGTAACCGCATCAGTGTCGCAGACTGACATGGAAGAGAACAGTATGACTTTGGCAACATCGTGATTTACAGCGTGTCTTTTTCGTTGACGTGAGTAGGTTCCGCATATTTTGTGCAGATGACAGACCCAGCGTATATACCGTCGTAAGCACACACGAACAGGGTGTTTCTGCATCTGACTGAGCGAGTTTGGGCTCCAGAAATACAATCAAACATTGTACCTATGTAGGAAATTGGACGCGTGACGACAACAAGGCTACCCCACCACCCCTTGCATCCCAAAGCCGTGCCCTATGGGGTGGAAAGCAAACACCATTGGTAACCTCAATGCCCCCAAATCCTACATCCAGTCGTAGTTCCACATATTCGCCAACATCCACAGGGTATACGGTTCCAGCATCACAATGCCATGCACTACACTGCCAATGTCCTTGTGGACGTCTCAACTAACACCGTTCATGTGTTACTGTGGTCGGTATGCTCACCGTACTTGTCGCACATAACCTTTAGATACCATGAACAGACGGGAGGAGATAACATGTTCCAAACACAGGACAAGAACTCAGATCATTAACGTCATGCAGCGACGTCATCGGTTGATTGACAGGTTCGATACAATGACGTAAGTGGGTATGGTTAGCTTTTAGCAATATTCCATCAATACCATGTCTTGGACACCAGAAAACGGGCTCCACATTGTACCCAAGTGGGGAATCGAACCCGTGTCTCCAGAGTGACAAGCCAACGCTTTAACCAATAAGCTACCGCATCGTCCCCTCGCTTACATGCAATCAAGCCAATGGAGGTCTCAAGCATTAAGTACCGGGACGACAATATCTCCTCACAATGGCTGTGGTCAGCAGAACATTTTACTGGTGTTCAAAAATTGATACGTGTTCACCTTGGCTGATTCAATTTGCTATTGAGTGTACGGAGGTCACCACTGACATACACGAACACATATCTGTCTTAAATATACAGGTTACTTTGTATGTGTTGTGTTCATTGTCAACAAGTGAGCTGCAAACATAGTGCCTAGTTTCTTTTGGGCGTCAGTTCAGCTGCTTAAGCCATGGCAAAATCCGTCCATTCTAATTAACCACTAAACAACCTTATCTGCAAACAAATTAGTGAGAGGATCTCAGAAATCTTATGAGTTTTCAATTAATGTTGAAGACAGTATTACACCTGGGTTCATTTAGTTCACAGACTCTCTCCTTACAGAGCACTGAAAATTGATTCTGATTAGGACGATGCCACAGACTTCCGGGACACATATCCAGTTTCGCCAATTCGGGTGCTAATTTCTTCTCATCAGTAACGATCGTAGGAAGGCATCACTGGTAGTGAATCTTGGTGTGTATCTTGTAGTAGAAAAACAGTGTCAGATTAATGTTAGTGGCGTGACGATTCATCGATTCGCATCGATACATCGATCCATGCGCCGTCGGCACAGTGTATCGATACAATGATTTACATTGTCATATATCCTAAAACGATACGTCGAATGGGCCACGATACATCGACTTTAACTTTGAATATCGACGAATCGCGATATCTATCAGGATATGCCGTTTTCAACGATGTATGAATTAGCGTCTACCCGGCGGCCCGCTGCTTGATAGTTACATGGCGGGCTTACAACTTCATTTCATACCCAGCCCTGTGGGCCACTTCATTTTCCAAGGGTATGTATGTGACCATGTCATTGACTACAGGAAATATTTCGAAAATAAGACACAACTGTGGAAGCCAGACGACGCATGTATAGTTCATAATCAATCAAACCATAACATCCACAGATCACTCTGCCAATTTATCTAACACTAATTGTGCTTGGTCTAGAGAGTGATTTCAGCCAATGAACAATGTTGTTCCTTTATGTTTTTCTGATTCAGATGGCAGTGACACTAAGTGAATGTACAGTGTACACCAAGTATTTTTTAATTTTGTTTTGTTTTGTTTGTTTTCTTAAACGATTTTGCACATGTTTTAGTTTACCTCACTACAAGTAATTCATTAATTACACTATTTCATTAATTACATTATTTCACTAATTACATTATTTCATTAATTACATTATTTCATTAATTACATTAACAGGGCCGGCAACATGTTTCAGTTATCAGCTCTGTGGGCTTGCATTGTTTTTTATGGAGTTTCATACACTGATTTTAAAATCAGCACAAACTTCATTCTGTTATGACTGCGTACACAGTATCCAGCAACATGCAGATATTAAAGATGGTTTGGATCCATGTTGCCTGTTTGTAACAGCATAGTGTTTTATGCATTTTGCTATTGTTTTTTTTTTTGTTTTTTTTTGGGGGGGGGGGTGGTTGTTTGTTTTTGTAAAGTTCCTTTTTCAGTTGTGGCTATCTCTTTCATTTAAACATTGTTTTTGTTTTGATCTTAAGGTGTTTTATCTTTTGTGTCAGAATTAAAGGCTTTAGTATCGTAATACGTAATTTATAGCGCAGATGAAGTGCACGATACTTTGGCAATACAGAGTCGTTACTGAACTTTTAGTATCACCGCAGATTGTATGCCAATACCAGCACTAATTAATGAGAGAGCAAAGTAATGCAGGTGAAATCCTCGAGCCTGGGTATGGTACTGACAAACCAACAAACAGCATCTGGTTCGAACCCTCGACAGTGATTTGAACCCTCGATCGCACGTTCCAGACGTGCTCAAGGTACGCAACTCTGTATTGCGAAATGAGGCATCACACCCCTTCAGTCTGTGATCGGAACCGTATCAAGTCAAGTTGCCTGTAAATAGCAATTACATTCTTAGAAACGATCAAACGTACAAACAATCAAATGTACAACCCGGTCTTACACCCAGTCATTTCTTCCGGATACGATTATAGTGTTAAACAGTCTACTTGACGAAGTAATTCATGTAAGTTCCTTAAGTGGTATTTACGAGTTGGTATGATTTAGAGGAACACTTTTCATGGATAGCCAACTTATTTATTGCTGTAGATACGACGTTTCGGGGTAGATACTAACACCGTTAGCAATTGTCTGATCCTAACACCGTTAGCAATTGTCTGACCCTAACACCGTTATCAACTGTCTGATCCTAACACCGTTATCAACTGTCTGATCCTAACACCGTTATCATTTGCCTGATCCTAACACTTTTATTATGTGCTTGACCCTAACACTTTTATTATTTGCCTGATCCTAACACCGTTATCATTTGTCTAACCCTAACACTTTTATTATTTGCCTGATTCTAACATCGTTGTCAATTGTCTGATCCTAACACTTTTAGCATTTGCCCGATCCTAACACTGTTATCATTTGTCTGATCCTAACACTTTTATTATTTGCTTAATCCTAACACCGGTATCAATTGTCTGATCCTAACACCGTTATCAATTGTCTGATCCTAACACCGTTATTAATTGTCTAATCCTAACACCGTTATCAACTGCTTAATCCTAACGCCGTTATCAGTTGTCTAATCCTAACACCGTTATCAACCGCTTGATCCTAAGACCGTTATCAATTGTCTGATCCTAACGCCGTTATCAATTGTCTGTTCCTAACACCGTTATCAACTGCTTGATCCTAACATCCTTATCAATTGTCTGACCCTAACACCGTTATCAATTGCTTGATCCTACCACCGTTATCAGCTGCTTGATCCTAACACCGTTATCAATTGTCTGATCCTAACACCGTAATCAATTGTCTGATCCTAACACCGTTATCAACTGCTTGATCCCAACACCGTTATCATTTGCCTGATGCTAACGCTGTTATCATTTGCCTGATCCTAACACCGTTATCATTTGCTTGATCCTAACACCGTGATCATTTGCTTGATCCTAACACTTTTATTATTTGCTTGATCCTAACACAATTATCATCGGCTTGATCCTAACACTGTTATTATTCGTTTGATCCTAACACTGTTATTATTCGTTTGATCCTAACACTGTTATTATTTGCTTGATCCTAACACTGTTATCGTTTGTTTGATTCTAATGGTATTAGGATCTACCTCGAAAAGTCGCATCAAGTGCAATGAAACACTTGTCTATCTGTAAAAAGTGTCCAACTTTGAAGTAATTCATGCACGCCCATTAAAAGCAAATATACATGTATTCTTAATAAATCAATCTGAGGAATTATCAACAACCGAGACATAAAATATGATTTAGATTCTGCCAAACTGACCTGGCTCCAGCGACTTAAACGCTGATAAGTTCAGGCTCCAGGTGTTAGATATGCCATAGAGTACATTCATGTGGTAAGCATAACCGCACTATCCTTCTTCCACAGACACCGCTGACTTCAAATACTGGTCTACGATAACTTGATAACTACATGAAATGCAAGATAACCATGTACGATGAAGTGACCTAGCTTCAACATGCGGGAGCAATCCGGACGAAGCGTACAGAAAATATATAATACCCACGTGCAGATTACCAGTTAGATCATTCGTAACATTCCGGCAAACCGGATGGCGTCTTCTTGTGGGTCACGGAAAGAGACGAATAGTTACGAATGTAGATCTGGGGGAAGCACTCAAAACTGAGTGAGTGAGTATGGTTTTACGCCGCTTTTACCAATATTCCAGCAATATCACGGCAGGGGACACCAGAAACGGACTTCACACATTAAACCCATGTGGTGAATAACAAGCGAACACTTTAATCACCAGGCTACCATGGTACGTGGATCAGATTCATCCCAGGAACCAGCTGAAATAAGAGGGTAACTGCGCGAACACACAGTTTCCAATACAGGATTTGTATCCGTTTTGCTTGGTTGGTTATGTTGTAGCATGAGATATATAGAGGGTACTAAACGACCTTCCGTGTAATACCATTTTTAGTGAACAAGTTGATGATTTGGTATCAGACGAGCGAAAGCGAGTTTGATACTAAATCTTTAACGAGTTTAATGAAAATGGTATTTCACGGAAGCGAGTTTAGTATTCTGTTTATTACTCGCCAACATAAATTGACAGAAACTGCGGCGAAATTGGCTACAGTGTGACGACTCTCAGCTTTCAAGTCAAGCAAGGTCTAGTAAAATCGCGACATCAACATTAGCACTGTGACGTCAGAACTTTAAACCATTTTGACGTCATAGGTCAAGCGGTATTACACTAGTGTAAGATTGAAGTGAAAATATTACACTGTAGTATCTTCAACGGGCGAGTAATAAATTCCAGGTACACGGCGGCAGTCTGGGCCAGACAATCCAGCGGTCAACAGCCTGATCATCTATCTACCCAAGCCTGACCACAGAGGCAAGTCACGCTCAGAAACGCTGTTGATCTGGGTTCGAGTCACCATATGAAATGAAAGAAGCCATTTCTGGCGGCCCCCGCCAAGATATTTCTAAAGGCTGCTTAAAGCCATATATGGAACACATGTATCCCATGCGGTAGCTCTTTGGGGACTTTGTTCGCTATATGCCGGGCAGTGACTAGGTACCCGGCAGAATAAATGGTAGTATGACCGTTAACCTGACAGCTTAGGTGTTACACATCCAAAAGAACTACGACTAAAAATAGAGTGCACACTGAATTTGCAATCTGAATTAGGTGCCTAAGGATTACCCTTCGCATTTTTGTTGATATCTATTGCAAGCTATACAAACATAAATGAGCTGAAAAATACTTTGTAAACAATCTGATCTCACAAACCCCCAATCTTCAAAAAAGTACACGGTTGTTTCCAAATTAGGGAGCGTGTGTTTGGGTATGTGTGTTGACTCTGCAGTGTACACAGGCTCATTAACCCTGACAACACTTGAGTTTAAGTTCTCTGCACACGTCGGAATATGAACTGATAACAACGTGATTATCTACACTCCACAGATGAAATATTGCGTAGTGTATAAGACTAGAAACTAAAATCCAATCAAGAGGTTTACCCTAGTTGTCAACGGTCTTAGGGAGACAACTTTGCAAGGACTATGACAGTGCGCATTGCTTATCTTGTGTTAAGCCTTCACCGATTTTTCTATATTTTTAAAATTATACTATGCGTTTATAATTGTGCTAAAAAAAATAACGTGCGCGAGGTGTAGACATAAAACAACACTAATTTATTGCGCATGTGTCTTCAACAAATACGAGTGAGTTAAGAGGAGAATGTACGTGATAAAACGAGCTGAATGCGGCTGGACGCCATCAGGACGAAGGTTGACGAATATACACGAGCGTTGTGCTCGTAAATTACGGAACCTGCTTTTGGGTGAAATATGCAAGTGGAAATATCAACTCTGGTTTACGACCTCGAGCGGTTCAGTTGTGGTAAAGGCGGCTGCGCATGGACAAAACAAGCTTGCAAACAAGGGCTTACAAACGTGTTAAAACAGGACCAATATATCTTTTCTTTTTTTTCATTTGTCGGCGATTTTGTGGAAGACGCACATATATTGGACAAAAATAGTTAGGGATATATGTAAATTTTGAAGTGATAAATAATGACCTATTTAGTAACTGACACACTGATGAAATATCAATCATAAAAATAGCAATATCCCTAACTTATTTTCTCCAGTATATATCGGTTGATATCACTGGTTCTTAACTATACAGCTTGTTAGACGAAATATTGGGGAGAAAAGAGACCTCTTTTCAAATAGTTTTCAAACTTTAAGTACTAGCTTTCTAACTAGTTTCATAATTTTCACACACAAAACGTACATACATATATTTTGGACATGAATTCACAAACAGAATAGGACTTGTGGCCGTATGAATGACTTTTGACCATTTTCATGAAAATATAACTCGTCAGTGGCAGAAAGCAATCAGACTTGCGTATCCTATGCAACAGAGCCCAGAGGGCGTAAAAGGTATACATATATAACGGTGAAAATTATAAAATGTATCTTGGCACCAAGAATTCTACACAACCGATAACACCTACCAGTCACAGAATTCGACACAAAATGTAAGTGTATGTTGAACTAAATATGCTTTATGGTTCAACTTCTTTATTATACAAGGTCACAACGTTTCGAGACAGTTCCAAGGTTCCAAGGTTGTGACCTTGTATAATAAAGATGTTGAACCATAAAACATATTTAGTTTGATTCCACCAATTTCTAAAATGCCTTTGAAACAACTCAAGTGTATATTGCTTGACGAGCAAGAAAAATGTTTTTGGAAATGTTTTCTTTTCAGCCCTTCGCGCCTAAGAACTTAATTCTGACCCCCGAGTTGCATACATTGCGCTAAATACCATGCCCCCATACTCTGAATGCATACAGGTGTAAGACACCGTTTCGATTTGTGAGGAGCTGTCTCCCTTGCTTGTGCTAGGAGCCGCAGACATGTTGATTCGAATTCCCGTTAGGTGATACTGATGCATTGTGTTAATGAAGTTGAAATAGGAACATCTGTGCGAATCCTTCAACACTGTATTGACATGTTCAGGTGTCCAGACTCCTTTTTCGAAGTGACTCTTTCCTTTCAGTTGCCCTCAAATGAACGAACATTTTTGCAAGAAAAATATGTACCTTAGATCCTCCACCTTCTTTCAGATTGTGTTATATCTTTTAAGTATAAACATTCATACCAACCTACACACTCATATACTTAGATAGATAGATAGATAGATAGATAGATAGATAGATAGATAGATAGATAGATAGATAGATAGATCGTGAGTGAGTTTAGTTTTACGCCACACTCAGCAATATTCCAGCTATATGGCGACGGTGTGTAAATAATCGAGTCTGGGCCAGATAATCCAGTGATCAACAGCATGAACATCAGTCTGCGCAACCGATGACATGTTTTAACCAAGTCAGCGAACCTGACCACCCGTTAGTCGCCTCTTACGACAAGCATAGTCGCGTTTTATGGCAAGCATGGGTTGCTGAAGGCCCATTTTACCCCGGGACCTTCACGTGTCAGATAGATAGATAGATAGATAGATAGATAGATAGATAGATAGATAGATATTTTATTCAAATTACACCTTTTCACCTCACAAGATTATATATGAATTAAATATGAATGAAAACGTGAGCCACCCAGTGTGTTGGTGTGTATATTTGCTCCAGAAATGGGATTACACATTGGGGGAATCGAACCCAGTCCTTCGCCGAAACGAACGATAGCTTTAACCACAAGACTACCACACCGAACCGAACCAGTTTTGTGACGAAAACTGTTTTGTTTACGCAAATATTCCCTTGCAATCCTCCTTGAAGATATGAAAGGACTGAAGGCATTGTGGTGGAATTCGCTGGCCATGGAAATAAATAAATACACACATATAATAACAGATTACTATTAATCATCTCCAGTTTGTCACGCATGGGATTCATAACTGTGACTGTTGTTTAGAAACATCCATAAGTAGTTCACCAGAGATGTAATGAATTGTTTAGAAGTACGGTACTAAACTGCGGTGGCCGAAAGGGGACATCGCGTTCTCAGCTTTAGTTACGGTAGCAGACAAAACCAAAACACGAGACGAGAAAGCAACACCTTGTCTCTTGTTATCTTTTTGTCGCGGTGGTAATTGAAGGTGACAAAACTATGTCCACTATTAAACTCTGTACCCAACATGCCTGATAGGATCTTTGTATATTTAGCGTGGTTCGCGATGAAATCAACCAAATAGCCAAGCTTGGCCACCCGATCCAATGAGTCACGTCTTACGAGTGTACTTGTAATGACTTTGTGCCAGTTGTCCCGGTGATTGATAGTATGAGCATTGACCCGTGCTGCTGAGATATGTCAGTAGTAAATAATAGAAGCCGCACTGTCATAGTACATTGGTTGCTGTAAATCGAACTAGCTGAGTGTGTTCGTGAGTTCAAGAGTTCTAACAGTCCGACTGCCATAAGTGGGATTATATCACTGACTTTGGGTACTATATGTCATGTCACTTTATTTCCTGTGGAGACCAGCGCGGGGTACTGGGGATCTATTCTGTTCCTAAATCCCCTGTGAAAACCGGCATGGAGTCATGGTGGGTCTTTTCTGTCCCTAAATCTCCTGTGGAGACCAGCATGGGGTACTGTTTATTCTGTTCCTAAATCTCCCGTGGACACCAGCATGGGGTACTGGGGAGACCAGCATGGGGTAGTGGGGATCTATTCTGTTCCTAAATCCCCTGTGGGGACCAGCGCGGGGTACTGGGGATCTATTCTGTTCCTAAATCCCCTGTGGAGACCAGCCCGGGTTCCTGGGGATCCAGTCTGATCTCTTTAGGGAGATAGGGTCAGATTCGTCGCGAAATCATTTCCGGATGAAGTACTGTAATAAAGATTCAAATACCGAGATCACGATTTGAAATAATGAGTCTACAATGATTACACAGTCCCTTTAATAAAAGAATAAAATGTTACGTTTCCTAATTGGGATTCAACAGATTACTAAGACAGTGAAATCCCAAACATGTAATACCATGTTAAACATTCACTACAGTGTAGTATAGTCTTTACCTTGAGAGATACAGAAACATGCAAAAAGTTATTCGAAGACTTGACATAATTTCCATGGACTTACATGTTATTTCGGTGTAGCATAAATAATTTTCATGAAGTGAGTTTAGGGTGGATCTTTGTCAAATTCAACTGGCAAAGTGGAAATCATCCATGCTCAGCGCACATAATTTCAGTTCAATTTTTACCAATAGTAACTAATGACATCACATTTATCAACATACCTGTGGTTCCACAACGCACAATCCCAGATTCCGCCATGATAAGGAGTTCACGGCACTGTACACACGTTGATTAAATTGTCGCAATTCCATAAATAAGCAAAGGAAAATTAAATACAAATTATGTGACTGTAGGCAAGCTGATTCCCCACAAATGTGGAAAATTTGATTTGGGTCTTACAAAAATAAAATTCATGAAAATTATTTATGCCACACTAAATTAACACGTAAGTCTATGGAAATTACGTCAAGTGCCAGAATATATACTTTTTGAATGGGTCTGTATTTCTTTGCGTGCGTTCAACGAAACTGAAATGGCCCGCTAAAAATATCACTTGATACGGCAAACGGGCAAACATTCATTGCATTCCAGTACCAGTTACGTGTTCAATTTGACATAGGTATACGACGGTCGTTCGTCAGTTTCACAAACACGGTAATTCGTGTAGCTAACATGATCCCATCACGTCTAATTTCACCTCCTGTAAACAGCAATCACCGGTAATCAGGTCCCAATAGGTGCCTCTTGCCGAGCAATACCTGACTCTGTTACGTAATACCAGAGTGAACTATTACCTTAGCGACTTATGTCACTCAGAGAGTGAGCGCTTGCGACCGCTGACAGTCGGCGGAAGCCATTTGAATGACACCTGAACGCTGAGCTATCAGCGGCAGGTGGCTTTTAATAGCCGGGCTGAGCGCGCGGGGAGAGAAGAGTCGGCTCACAATACAGGTAGTAGTCCAACTCTCAACATGGCGACTCCCGATCGCTCGTACAGACGGTATCGTTCTTGGAATGCCGATATGGACGAGATGGGAAACGATGCTTTGTTAGATTATCCCTCAACAGAAAGTATTCCTTCCAAACGACCACGATGTGTGAGTCTTTGGACGTGTGTGTTAGCTGTTGTGACTGTCGTCATTTTGTTTCTGCTGGGGTTCTGTCTTGGATATTATATCCGGGAGAGTCTCAACGCTGCAGAGATTCAAAAATTCGATTGCGCTTCCTACCGAAAGGATAAGTTCAACGATTCAAAACTGGAAAGTGTTCATGAAAAGATTATGTATTTTATTGCGGAAGACCCAAGGCGAATTGGAAAGTTTGTAAGGTAAGAGCGTTCGATTTCATTTTGAAGATCAATTTCACAAAAGAAACTATCACGATCTTGACAGCGGTAAACGATCACTTTTGCATGTCATCATTTGCCGCTATTAGTATTACTTTACTCGCAGTTCGTAAACTGCACTTAGTAGGAGTAAAACTATGATATTACTAGAACGGGCTGTATAACTAAAAGTCGGAGCCTGTCAATATATTGTGACTTGTCTTATCTCGGCCACATTCCGAGTGATTCATCGTGCTATTATTCCAGGAGTTATTACTTTGAACATTAGTTGTCATTGCAATGGCATATTTATTGAGATAGCTGAAGATTTGTGATTGCAGAAACATCATAGTAAACAGTGGTTGCAACACATGCAAGATCATAAGATGTTTAATTTTCTGTACATCTTTATAACACACGAAATTGCCCAATTCAAATATCAATTTGGTGAATATAGGAATTACATTCAGTTCTGCCTATTTAAACAGTAGAGAGACATGAGCTGGCATGAAACTCAGGTGTATAATGAAAATTCACTTTGTCATATTTACAGAATCGTTTCTACATAGTTCATGAGCCGTCAGGGCCTATTCGTACAACCTGGTGTTGAAACGTAAAATAACAATTCATTACTGATGTTCACACAGAACATGTATTATGCAAACAAAGACCTAATGTAGCTTGTGGATCAGATGACGATACTCGTGTATGACTCATCCATACTATAAAAGCTTTTAATTGAATCTTCAACGTTTCGTTTCACTGAACCTTTTGACCTCGGTTGAAATGAAGTTTTTGAGATGAACAGCTACCTGACAGTTCTGAATATTAAAGTGTTTTTATGTTGGGAACAATTCTGCCTTTGATAACAGGAAATGTTATTTTCTAAAGATGATGTTAAATGGAATAAAAATGCATACAAGGATTGCTTCATTTCCCAAATGACAGGTATAAAAAAATAGTTTATTATGGGAAAGAAAAATTTCTTGAAACCTTACATGATGAAGTTGCAAGAAAACTTCAGCTTGATATGTACTTTTATTTACTTATTTGGGAGAATGTGCACCCAATTCTCTATGCCGGCAAAATTCATTGACCAGGGCAGTGGTCACGTTCAAACCTATGATTTGTGAGTTTGAATCCCAGTTTGTCCCCGACACATTGCAACTTTTGTCAGCGCCATACCAATGCTTATGAATTTCAGCAGGGTGGGAAATATCAAAGACTGCAAGGGCAGTGGGGTAGCATGGTGGTTGATGCATTCACTTATCACTCTGAAGACCCAGGTTCGAATCCCCACATGGGTGCAATGTGTGAAGTCCGTTTCTGGTATCATCTGCTGTGATATTGCTGGAATATTGCTAAAAGCGGCGTAACACTAAACGTGATTAATTATTCATCTGCGTAGGGTTTAGTACCTGAAACAAATGTAATATTGTAGCAAAGATAAATTGCCTCTAGTGATGTACATCTAAGAATTCAATGTTTCTTGAGCACATTTTTTCAAAAGTGATGAGGGTGGTAGGAGTTTCTTTTATAAAATTTAGACAGAAAAAAAGTGACGCAGGAGGAACACATTTTAGTAAGTTTAGTACGTGTTGGGAAGTTTAGTACGTGAGTTGTAGATTCAGTAGATTCAAATTCAGTGACACTTGTTCTTACAGACGCTCATTCTTATAGTGGGCAAAATGATGTATGTGATGCAGCCAAGTCAAAATTATTTTTTTTAATGGCAATAAATGATTGTCATGCACACAAACAAATGTGATACGCCGATGCCTGAGAAACATGTCATCTTTTTTATTTAACCTAAGTAATAAGTCAAGCTTAGAGTATGAAGACATCGATCATAGTTTATTTAAGGTGACATGTCATGTCTGCGTGACGATCGTTCTATACTGGATGATGTATTGTCAGAATGCTATCTGGCAAAAACAGAAAAATATGTCAACAAGATGGATGTCATGTATTTTTATAATGACTTTCTTTCAGAAGAAACCACTTTCATGTATTCATTTGACAAGTCAATGTCCTATGAAAATATTCAAGGTATTTAATATTGCTTTCAATGCAGTGGTAATAAACGATTTAAAATTATATATAGTCACCAGATATAATTATTGTATAATTAACTTTTTTGTCTCTTTTTATTGTCATCTTTATCAAGCCATCACATTTGTCATCACCATTTAAATATTAATTAGGAAGTTTATCTGATGTTTGCTGCAGACTTGTCACCAGTTATCAAGCTCTGAACAGGTCACAATACATCCCTTGAACATTCACACAGCAAAGTCCTTTATAAGTCTCGTGGCCATTGTACATAAACGCATTCATTTATTAAAATTGTGAAGTAAAAAATCCAACTGTTATCTACAGACTCAAGTTTTGGATGGTTTGAAAAACAGATTTGTTTGCATTGCTGCAGTTGAAGGGCTTCTGAAACCTGCAGCCGTTCTAAGTCTGTGTCATAACACAGGAAAATTATGATCCAATTGCTGTGATTGCCTTCAGACATAGGTCCCTCTGTGAAAGAGCAATATTTGAAAATACATCTGCGTGAGGGATAGGTACATCAAGATTAGGTCCATATCCCACATTAATATGTATAATATGCTTATGTAATTAGCTACAAACTATTTATTTTCTTAAGCATATAATCTGTTGTGAAGTAAGTATGTAACTAGCTGTGTGTAAGTATTACAGTAAACCCAACTCTACATTCTGTAAGAATCTTTTCATGACATCAGTAGCTAGCCGCAGATATATTATAATCAATAATAACAATAATCTATGAATTGTATAGTAATAAAACATATATATTATTGTCACATGTATGTAAAAACGTTGTTTGTGTATCTTTATCACCTAGCCCAGAGGGCTTAAGAAATAGTGTGATTTATAAACCTGCTGCTATCAGTAGAGATCAATCAATAGGGTCACCTCCCAAACTTTAGATGCCATATCTTAGACAGCTTAATACAACAACATTTTTGGTTCTAATCCTCAAGCTGATGCCTATTTCTTAAAATGAAGCAGTCAAGGTAGAATCAATTAGACATGACATTATTTTCATTCAGCATATTTATTGCAAGTTCTAGGGACTTACAGGACACAAATACCTGCATCCTATATGCACAAAAATTGACAACAGAAGCAACGAAATAGATTAGTGCATCCACATGAACACAGAAAAAGTCCAAATACTTTTTTTAAATTTTGATCAACTAACAGTCAGTTATCACTGAGTCTGCTACTAGCCTGGTTATGATATGATTTGCTGTTTAATTGCCGTGATGATCATGATACACAATACAATAACAGTAACTGATTTGCAACAACTAATAACATAGTATTAGTAATAAGTTGTCATCCACACATGCTTATTCTAACTTCCAACTTCTAAAAATGCCACTCAAGGAAGAGATCAGTGATAGATTTTTCTATTTTTTAAACATTTTTTGGAAAAAAGTAAAGTTACCTCAACCCCTGCTGTTAATAAAATCATAAATTCAGGACATGTCTTGTAACATTCATGCCAGTATTTTAAAGCTTTGAAAATTTGAAAGGTTTACATTTCCAGCAGACAAAAAATGGTCTCTCAGTCTACCTCCTTCATTTTAATTTTTTAACTAAGCAATCAATAGTCTGTACAAACTAGAAACATGTTGCTAATGGTTTAAGAACAACTTGTAATGCATATTATTTGTCCTTCATTAATAACTAAAATTAGTCGTCTTCTTCAGCGGATCTGACAGTGTCGCTAACCAGAAAGTGTGTAAAGTGTTTGTCGAACAGTAATTGGATATTGACAGATTACTGTAGATTCTTCAGCCCTATTGTTTGTCCAGGGTTTAATTATTAACCAGCCATTGATTATATCATTATTGTCTTTGTCTTGAGTATAAATGGCACCCATGAAAGCCTCTTAGTGTAGTGCTCCTTTGTTATTGAAGAGCTGTTTGTTTTGCATTATCCTGATTTACTGAATGAGCTGTAATTAAGAGAAAACGTAAAAAGGACGACTAATTGATAACCTTAAGAGGGAAATGGTTTCATGCACATATGCTAATCACTGGTTTAATGGGACGTGGAGATAGCTAGAGTGTAAGAAAGTGAAGAAAACAACAATTGTGAATAATTTATGGAAATATTTTATTCATCATGTCAAGCTAAAATATCAAGTACTGTTTTCATGAAGACATGTTGCAGTAATTAGTCACTTTAGTTCAAGCACTATTAGGACGATTATCCTTATCAAATGTTGGGTAGTATATTTACATTACTCGCAATAACGCTAGCAATTACCTGACATGAAGTTGCTGTATGCTTGCTGATAAGCCATGAATCAATAATAACTCACTCTGACACATACAATCAGTGTTTGAATGTTTGATATTCTCAACCATTTTCAAACTGGTACAGTTGCGATTATGAAGACTCTGCTTTGCACATATTATGTGTGTCTTTTGGACATTGAGACCAGAAATGATATAATAGGTTTGGCACTTGGAGAGGGGAGCATTTTACGCTGAATCTGTTCTCATGGATTTTTTGGAAGTTTTACTCTGGGAGTTATTTTACAAATGTGTCAGGATTGAGAAAATAACAATCTTTGAATATCGCTGCATTTCTTGAAACTGTGTATACGCAGTGTATTTTGACAAGACTTAGACTTGTTTTACATGTACTATGTTCTGACAACTGCCTGACAAACTGTGCGAAGTATCAAAATATTTAAGACTCTTGTACAACAGCGAGAGACGTTTTAGAGACATTCCAAATATCAACATATTTGAAATGCCTAGACTATGTCTATATGTCCATAGACATGCATACCTAGAATCTCAATTCACTCAGTTGTGTTTTTGAAGTTGATAACTACTGCTATCTTTATAACTGTTTTGATTTTTGATTCGGAAATCAGGTATCTGTTCCAGAGGTAGTCTTGTACAGCAAAAACTAATTTAATATTGAGTTGTATCTCCAAAAGTTATTCATCAAAACTCTGTTGATCTTAAAAAGTGAGGGATCCAGGCATGTAAGATGCATGACCATTTGAGGGTGAAGATAATTAATGTGTAAATTTTCATCTTTCTTTTGGTAACAAACATTGTTTTTTAGGGAGATAGTTTCACAGCTCTGATTGCCCTGCTTGTTCATGTTTTCTTAATGGAGTGTTCTCAAACTCACCTTCACTACAAAACAATCCATGTGTTAGCATAAGCACACTTCTCGAGACATCTTCAGGTTGTCAAATAGTTTCTAATTACAACAGCAAACACAGACCACTTCGTGAAAGTTAAAGGCTGAATTCTCAAGTCCTCATTTTCAGAACAAACTGTGCAAATTGTTTCATCCATCAGCTGGGCTACTCGCGACATACCAGATATGCCCTTGGCTCATCTGAAACCTGTACAAGATATCTGGTTATTCCATCAAGTTTACACATCCTTAGGGTAGACAAATCAGGTTTTATTCTCTTTACTCCAGATCAAACAAAATTAGTCTGTGAGGCGGGATTGTGTTTATCTAACCAGAGACAACACACTTCAGCCCCTTATCTTGATGGCTGAGCGTTTTGTCACAAAAGACACAAGGAATTCCCTCGATTCAATCATGGTTTCATATTGTATTCAGGGCAACAAGTAAACTCTGCAAGGTTTGATATTGTCTGTGTAAATTTGATTTGAATGCCGATGACCGAGGGTCTCTCCACTATCTGTTTGTCTCATGAGGAGGGTTTTAAGAACTTGTTATTCAACATAAAACGGCTTGGAAAGAGAAAATGAAAGGATTTCAACTGTGGACCCATGTGGGCACCTTCTAAGCTTGCCTTATAGAAAGTGTTAACAGAACCACATTAATCAGCATTTTGAAGATGAAGGACATATTTTGAAGGGGCATATTTGATATTACAATACAAGGCGTTAAATAATTCAAGGTCGTTGTATTACATATCTCAAAACTGAGTTAACGTAAAGTATTCTTTTTATAACCTTTTACTGCATATTTCTCCTGTTAAATTGTCAATGATCTACGTTTCTAAAATTACAGCATATCTCAATGTCTTCAAAAGTAGACAGTCATGGTGGCCTGTTTGTTAACCACATAACAGTATTTAAGGAGTGTTGTTATTGACACTTGAAACCCACCAAGTCAAAGTTTATTCTCGCAAGAGTAACTCTTGCCCTAGAGTATATACTGAACAATATGGTTAGCAGAGAGTCTGAATGTATAAATAAATAGCTTCATGTCGAGATCCCTGGCAGCCTGGTGCTTTTATCGGATCTGACATGAGGCCTACCCACTACATCTGTGTCAGTGTACAACAGATAGCTTCTCACCTGTTTCGCATGTAGGGTAAAAAACATGTTTTAGAGAAACAAGCCTGATCTAACTAGTTGTGTTCTAATGATAAAAAATAATTAAAAAATCGATCGAAAGAAGGATTTAAAATGATTATCGATTGTGAAAAAAAATATTTTTGATTAAATGGAACATTGTTGTTATGGTATTTAACACACTTGAATGAAGTAAAATAACCGTTAAATTTGACAAATATCCTTGAACAAACGTGCTTTGTGCTTTGCAAAATTTTAACCACTTTTATTGTTCAGTTACAATTCCAGTGTTCTTGCATGCATGCAGTTCATTGCATGACAGTACTAGTTATGAAAAAAAAAAACATTATAAAGAAAAAACCTGGGGGAAAAAGCGCTGAAATTGCTCATTATGTTATAAATGTATATATTTCGATTATAATCAATAATTGTTTGCCACAAGTCCTCCGATAATTGATAGTTGATTGGGTTTCCACATCACTTCACTTTATTCTCAATAGACCACCAATGGTGGTATAAGAGTACATATTACACTCATCAGTCATTGTATACTGTTGCAATGGTGGTGGAGTATGAGAATATACTCGTGTTATAGAAAATCAGTTGCTGGTATAACATGTCTATTATTTATCTTTTTTTATAGTAGAAAAAATAACATTTATACACTTTGTTAGGTTTTTAAGACAATAAAATCTAAGGTAGTAAACTACATTCTATAAGATAAAATGTTTGAGTGTTAGGTATAAATTCCCAACACTACAAGATGGACACACAGAGAAAATTTAGAAACACAATGTTATTCCTTGTACTCATTTGTTATTTTGTTAAGTGTTTGTTTCGTTTGTTTCGTTCAGAGCAGTTATCATTTCATTCATCGGTCCACATGAACAATGATTCATACCAGACCCCGTAAAAAAGTTATCGAAATCAGGAATCAAAATTAAGATTTTTCAAGTGTACCTCATGGGCACTGTTATCATAATTTAAATGAACCATTTCAGTCTCAGGTGTGTCATGTATATTCATGGTCTATTAAACTGAACGTCAAAGCATAACATGACTTGAAGTGAATGTTAAGGTTGATGTTGTATCGTAACATTCACTAATAAATCATGAGTAATAAAACAATGCTAAGTATGTATTTTTGTATATTTACTGACCTCAAACTTTGAAAAGACATTGATGATTAGCTGGCTGCCAGACCTGAATACTTTATCATTAGTCATTGTCCATAATGTCGCTTTAAGTCATGAAAGATAATAATGGTGAAAACAAATCATGCGTGCCAAAAGGGCACGCTGGTAAGAAACAAGTGTGCCGTTTCAATTTTAACTGTGTCATCAGTGCAGTGGCACTAATAATTTCGATCCCTGGAAATATACAGTTCTGTACACTGTTACGTCACAGGACCATTTTTTTGAGTGAGTGAGTGAGTGTGTTTGGTTTTATGCCGCTTTTAGCAATATTCCAACTTTATTATGGCGGGGGACACCAGAAAATGGGCCTCACACATTGTACCCATGTGGGGAATTGAACCCAGGTCTTCGGCATGACAAGCGAATGCTTTAACCACTAGGCTACCCCACTGCCCCCTTTTTTAGAGTGAAGGTAAAAGCCAGACATTTTAATTTTCCAATTCAGAATCAACCTATGATCATTTCATGTTTTGAATAAATACAAATCTCTTCCATGTCTATTATAAACAGAAATTGTAATGTCCCATAGTCTGAAACAGATACTTGTTTATGCTGCCTAATGACAGGAGGGTAGTGTCTGTTGCTTATCTCACAGCACCACCTGGTGGGGTTTACACACAACCCAGGAATCTTTGAAACATGCTGAAAATGTACTAGACCTGGCCAACGAACATATTGCTTCGATATTCTGTCAACATATTCAGTTAACTTTAAGCCTCTTTGGTCCTTATCAAACTGAGCCATATGTAGCCAACAGAGCAAGTATTGCTACCAAACATTAGGTTCATGTTATGCAAAATTGAATTAGTGGAGAAATTATATCACTGAATCAACTAAATTAAAGGATTTATTTTCATTACTGAATGACCAAATTAGTAAAGTTATGTAACAGACAAAAACAAAGTGCTTCAAAAGTCAATTACAAATCAATAGTTTGAGGAGATATTAGTTTCTTGTACTTATGCACATTCAGTCAGTTTATTCATATGTCTGGTAAACACTTCTTTTATGAAATCATTTTGTCAATGGAGTCATTAATTCCAAGTCATGCTACACGTGGTATGAGTTGATGACATTTAATGATAAGAATGTTCTGTTTTAGAGGCATAAAATTAAATGAACAGTTCAGGTGTTAATATTGTGGATGAAAATCAGTATTGTATCTCCCCGAAGTATAGGGCCGTATTTTAAAATGTCATGAAAGCTGTTCCACTTCAAGATTGTCATATTGGCAACAGGCTGCATTTGACAGTATTTCACGTGAGTGCTTACCAATCAGGTATTTTCGCAGCATCTCAGGTAGGACAATTAGCGACAATGGATAGGTGCAGAATTTCTGCAAGTTAAGGTGACCATTACTGTAGTGAAAGTTGTGTTATTCCATGGCTTAATCAGCTGTACAGAACATATGATGGTTTATTTAATCAGTTGTATAATATCTGTACTGGTTTATTCAGCAGTAACCAACAATTAATGCTTTGTTCAACTGTATCAAACAAATCATGATTCAGTCACCTGTACAGTACATGCCATGGTTTAATCAGCTGTACATATCATGGTTTAATCACCGGCACAATGCCTGTCATGGTTTAATCACCTGTACAGTGCCTGTCATGGTATAATCAGCCGAACAACTCCAGTAATGGTTTAATCTGTTAAAACTGTTGAGATTTAAAACAAATCTGAAATAGTTATGTAAGTTTGAATGTGCAATAGATATGTACAAATAATTCAGTTTAATATAATTACAGCACATGTTGGAATGTAACCATGGCAACATGTGGTATCATGGCATGTTTTGAATTCATGATCATGTCAAAGGTTAGCCACATGGCTTTGTTTGTTTAAATCGACTGAACACAAGCTGTCACAGTCAATCACATCCATTATTTCAAAAGTGTGTGAATTTAAAGACGGAAGGAAAGGCGTCAGCAGCTGATGGTCAGTGGTCAGAAATGTCAAAAGTTCAGGTGTCACGTTCAAGTAATAAAACTTTTATTGTCCAAGACCACCCATGTGTGATAAAAACACTAAAACATCCAATTTTTGATGAGGCTGGTGTGAACAACAGGTGCTAAAATAACCCCGGATTCTTTGGGATCATGTTTATTGGTTTAGGTGTCATCGTACTGTTAATGTGGTAATGGGTTGCTTTTATTCACTCCAGGTTGTGTCATTTACATTCCCGTCAGTTCTATGTTGCTTTTAACAGTTGGTAATGAACTAATGGCAAGTTTTCAAATTTATAGCTCATGGTGTCTGTACTTCCTGTTAAACTTAAAGTACTTGAGAGGCCAACTTTTGAAGATATGTCTGAAACAAATCCAACAATATCACACTTTAGCATATTTAACTGTTCTATGAATATAGTGCAGTGGTTCTCCAATTTTAATACAGTGGTTCTCTGATATTAATGCAGTGTTTCCATGTTCATCCAAACCTAATTTTGTATCAGTAATCATACTTTTGAACATGTCCTCAGCTTCACGAAAGGGACTGTATTTAAAGCAAACACCTGTTATGTTGAAATGAAAATGATTGAAGATATATTAATACGGTCTAATCTCAAACCAAATCATCAACCCCAACCAATAAAAAACAAAGCCCTATATCAATGGTTGGACAGTATGTTCAAAACATAAATAAAATAACAAATTAGAAACATGTATTAAGTTTGATGGGATTATCGTGACATGCCAAGATTGTTGGCCCCAAACAGAAACAAATGTCAACAAGAATTCACACTGAATGTGATGGCTTGTGCAAGGTGACTGGTATTTCACTGATAACAGTAGTAATGCAGAGAAAATGTTTTCCATGCTTATTTACATATTACTGGTTTTGGTGTAATAAGGGGTGTTCCGATGTTTGAAAATATTTGAAAATCGATCAAAAAGAGGATTAAAAATAATTATTGATTGTAAAAACACATTTCCGATTAATCAGAATTTTGTTGTTTCAATATAACACACTGGAATAAAGTGAACTAGCCATAAAATTTCATAGTATTCACGAACAAACATGCACACAACAGCGTAAAGCTATGCACATTGTAAAATTTTAACCACTTTTTTTGTTTTATGTTAAAGTATGTTTCACGTTAGTTAAATATTAATCATATTAAATCAAATTTTGAAAAAAAACCCCAATATTTGACGAAGTTATTTGGCATATAATTTCAGGTTTGATTTACTGCCAAATTGTGTCTTGCCAGGTGATCTTAAATTCATGTAACGTGGGAGCAAGAAATGTTGCTATAAACAATGACAAAGTTATTATCCATAAAGGGTTTGTCTTCTTTACTTTCAGTAGAACCTCTCACACTGTGCTTAGTTTCATGGGTTGTGTAACATGAAGGACAAGTGCAAACGTGTTGCAGAACTAGATGGGACAGGTCGTAAATAACTTCAAATTTAACTTCATGGGCATTACGCAGCTGAACCCACTTTATGCTAGTCGGCCATCTTCATAATCTGAAGGTCATATCACAGAGGTCATTCCCTGGTTTGCTTTTAAGCATGTCATATTTTCATTGCTGTCAGTATTACGTGATCATGTTCCATCGAACCACTTTATAGAGATTAAAGTTACATTTGTGTTTGCTCAGAATATTATTGGTTTCAGGGTATCATTTGTGGCGCTGTGCCCAGAACTCATCTGCATGTTTGATTGGACTTTGTATATGTTGTCAACAAAGGCCCTTTTGTGTCTGTTAGTTTGCAAATTGTTTGGCTTCAAATTCAGTGCATGGGATCCAAAATAATAATTTGCAAAAACAACATTATTGCTATTAAATGAAAATGAACATGATGGAAGTATGATTTTAAAGCAATTTCATAAGAAAAGCTATTGTTTTTAGTTGGAATGAAGACAGTATAGTGTATGACTCAGAAATTCAGAGCTACAGAAAACATTTTTGATCACTGAGTTATGTACTTTAGTTCACATCAATTTGGTATTCAAGTTTTCCTTTGAGTAACCTAATACATTATCTGAGTCAAATTCATTTGGCTATTTTGCCATTTTCCATTAATTGTGAAAACGTGATAAAGTTTGAATGTTGGTTTCTGTGTTTGTGGTTATATTTGATCTGTAATATGAGATACAATAAAAAACGACTGTATGTTGTCAAGTTCATGTGTTGAAATTGAACATCTAATAATACCTCAGTTATTTTATCTGTCCATGATATGCCAGCTAAGATCTGACATTTTGGTGTGTACACATGTAAGATCAAAATTTATAAAAATTCAAGTGTACTTGTACACAATGTTTTTACATGAATGTTTGTGTAATGTACACAAATGCAGCTTTTCTGCACCTCTGCAATTTCTTATGCACAGCAGTGATAAACTTCAAAAAATATTTTCCGTTCTCTTTTGTTGTCAGTTTTGTAAAGCAAGTAAAAAGGTTAATGTATATTCTTTAAGAATCCAGAAACAGACTGAATGATTGTACCTCAAATACTAAGAACTCAGACTGTAAGATAATGTGAGGCATTTTGTCAACTATTAAATCAAATGCTTTAGTTTATTGTGGCCTTACTGTCCTACTTGTATCACATCTAAGATCTGATGTTTCAAATCATGACAATGTTGATGTTGGCCTCTCGAATCATTTAATCCATTATCGGTGCAAGTGTCACTCATTTACAAAGTGCTTTTTGTGACCATTCAATGCAATACTTCAAAGCCATTCTTTTTTGCCAACCTCAAGGGAAGTTTAAAAGGCACTGGACTCAAATCATAGTGCTTCCTGAAACAAGATTCTATTAAACAAAAAGTAATATTGCACCAGGGGTCAAAGTCCTTTGATCGAAGTGCTGATAGATTTTCAAATCATAGAAATGTGAGATTTTTCCATTGGCTTATGTAATGCACTAATTAAGCTTCCCAAAGATCAAAGCTGCAATGTAATACACAATCAAATATTTCATTTTCGTAAGGGATTTGTTGTAGTTGGAAGAAACTAGTACATTGACATTGCATGTATACAGTACTATTTGAATTCAGGTTTCAGAATGGCAGTCATTCTCCCTGAGAGTCAAACAAGAAGGGATTTATTTTAATGTATTTCTCGACTGTCTCTTCAGACGAGTAATCTTGATAAATCAAACTCCAGTATTCTTATTGCTTCAGACATCATGGTTACACATCTCCAAAACTGACATGTAATGCTGCACTTTTCATTAGCCACACCATGAAGTCTTATCAAGACTGTCAGCTTAAATCATTGATCAATTTCAACGCTAAGGCACAAAATGATGTTTTTATACAGATCAGTTGCAAAGCCTATTTGTCGAATCTTTGATGCGTTAAATCTGTTGGTTATTAACGTGACTAATCGTTTTGAGGGGTATGGATTTTCTGATGAGGTAATTTAGTTGTGCTGTTGATTGGACGTATCCTGCAGTGTTACTTTCAGTTGCTGGAGGGTCAGTAAGGCGATTAGGGTCAATTAGTTTTGTGCCTCAAGGTCATTTTTTGTGGTTGATAATGATATTAACCCGCATTATTAGTGGTAGTTTGTACAGTTGTATTGTATCGTATTGGATGATGTTATTCAACATATTCCCAAGTGTATTGATGATACTGCACGGTCTAAGTATGGTCCAATGTCTCCAGGATATGTCGATGGCAGGTACCACACAGAGCCACACATAACTGTTTGGGTCTCTGAGTTAACTACTCATGATTAAGTATCCTAATTTTCCTTTGAGTAACCACACAAATTGTACTCACCTCACACAAACTCAGTTGGATATTTTGCCATTTTCCATTAATTATGAAAATATAATAATGTTTAAATGTTGGTTTAGGTGTTTTGATGTTTGATCAGTAATATGAGAAACAAGAAGAAAGACAAGAAGTTGCCAAGTTCAGGCCCTGAATTAGAACCTTCAATATACCCCATGTCTATTTTTGTATTCATGCATGTAAAATCAAATTTTTTGAGTATTTACATAAATTCAAGTGTACTTGTATGCAATAGACTTAATAGCAATTGAGTTTTCACTTAAATATTTGTGTAATTTACTCAGATACATAGTCTACCTGTAACTTTTTACGAAGTCTACAAGAATTGTCTGTGAAAGCTTCTCAATTCAAGTTGATATAGCTATAACCAAGGTCAGGCTCTTTGGTTGTTACTTGTATTATACTGACAAAAACAGGCATTGTGTCTAGTTTTGTCATCAATGGATGGTGATACTTAATGTTAATACCTGTGATTTAGGGGAATTGTGTCTTAGAATAAAGTTTTTTGTTACTGCATTTGCCTTCCAATCCTAGAACAAATGCTTTTGTAAGATGTTCTAGTTTGCACGGACATTTTCTACCCAGTGACCTAGGGAGGCTGGGTAGCCCAGTTGCTAAAGTCTGCTGTGAGTGTCACACAAAAGACCTGGGTTCAATTCCCAGCAAGGATACACAGTGCCTAGCTGTTTTCTGTTGTCTCCTGCCACGACATATCTGTATGGCTGACATTGGTCAAGTACTATCAGACATATATTGACAGTAAGTATTACCTATATAATATAATGGTACCTGTCAAGTATAAAATATATGGGCAACTATCATTATAGAAGCCCTGTAAAGGCATGCTAATATATAATAAACTTTTAACACTGTTGGTGAGATATTAATAACCCTGTGAAGAGCTTTCACCTGATACCACTGTATGTATACGCTGTGTATACAATGTTCCAAAATTCAGATTTCTTTCAGTGGAGTACCAGCAGACAGGCAATAATGCCCAGTTGACGAAACGTAAGCCACAATATGCCGCCAGATATTTACTAACCATGGTATATTGTTAATGTAAGGTACCACGCAAAGTAGGCTGATCCGGTAAGAAGCTTAACAATAAGAGAGGTATTAGTACCTGATATTTACAGACTGTGCCAAACAGTCGTAGTCTGAGTATGATAATATATTGATGACAGATACACAGAACGTGTACAAGGGCTTAACGTCCTTCTTGATTTATGAGTTTAACATTTTCCATTACTTGGCTACATTTAAGATTTGACTTGTACTTTTTGCGTTTGTGAGGATTTATGCAACTGTGGGCAGAGGTCTTTATGGCCTTAACTACATAAAGATGAAAAAGTATAATATCAGTTCATATGATTTACTAAGGTAACTTTTAGAACTTCACATATTGATTATTTTATCAATAACACAAATAACGAGATATCAACATAATTTTGGACATCATTCATTGCAAAAATTCAACTTACGCTCCACTCATTCCATAACTATTTAATCAGGTACCAGTCATTCGTTTTTGGGTGAGACCTAGAACTCTGACAGTTTTCTTCAGGTTCGCGGACTTCTGATTTTCAAGTCAGTTTGAGGCATGCTTTACATCGGCATCAGTTATTTTTGCTCATCACATTTACCACTTAGCACCCTGTAAGAAACTCCTCCAGAATTGAAATTGGCTGTTCTCATGCCGGATAACTGTAGTTTCAGTTTCTAGAAATGTAAAAGAACTGCTTATATAACCAGTCAGTGCCACTTGTGATATTCATATATTTATTTGCTTTAGATTTACACTTGTTAAGGGAATATTGAGCAACAGCTAATTGGAACTTGAAACTTTGGTATTTTCATACAAAGAATGAATTAATATTACTATTGAATAGAATGTAAAACATTTTGCATAAAATGTTCAGTGATGTAACCTGATTATTTCTCAGAAGAGCATAAATGAGTCACTTGTGCCAAAGATATATGACTGGTACCTGCTTTACCTGTGTTTGAAAGGAACTGTCTGACTTTTGTGTGTTGAGTGTGCAGGGTTTGCTATGAAGATAACACCCCACAGCGACAAGACATATTACACATTCTAGTGGTATACCAGTTCTGTAGGATGAAAGATTATTTACAGACCTGTGCCATATAGCTGGAGTATTGCTGAGTGTGTCATAAAACTAAATTCACTCACTCACTCATTGTAGGATAAGAAAATTGGCAGTGGTCAAGTACTTGGTTGTATTCACATCTAAACAGTGAAAACTAGTTTCTTGAAAGTTTTTTCAGATTAAGCAGATCCTGTTGTCCTAAAGGAGTCTGTGTCATATGCTCAAAAGAAGTTAAGGAAACCCAATGTATTTTTATATGATATTGTCAATCCATCATGGCCATTTTGAGTAGTATACATTATCCTTTCCAAAAATGTGCAAGGGAACTGTTCAGTATATGCTATGAAAATGCCAGTGAGTATTTGGAAGGCAGTGAACTTTCTGCTTGATGAACCAATACATTATTTTCTGAATAAAATTAGGGGCTTTTTCCATGCTGCTATGTGTAGACATTTCTCTCAAAGAAAGTGTCCTTATTTTATGTCCTCAAGAATAACTATATATAGCTTTATGTTTCCTGCAGACAGATGTTAAAGTTAGTTGACTGTCATATACTATCTTTCATTGCTTACTCTGAACGTCCTTTGTTGAAACCCAGGTTGGAGAATGTTTTCAGATGTGCTTCATTAACTCACATTGATGTGCTTGCACTGGGAGGAGACAATTGTTGACTGCTATTGTCCCTCCTTCAAAGGGTAGAATGCAGAAGGTTGCTTTGAACTTGACCCCAGCCCTGCCAGAAGGGTTGTCACCAAAAGGCCTGTTCATATCGTTCAGCATTCAGAGTACCTATGCATATATAGTTGTGGGCATTTTAAGTAGTTTGGGTATTTCGGCTTATCTGTAAACTGAGTTGATGTTGAAATGAGTTCATGTTGTGTTGAAATCAGGTTGGGGAACGTTTCTGATAACTTATTGTGTTGTCAGTCTCAGTTTTAAGTTCGCATGGTATTTTGTTGTCTCAGTGGTTCTTGGTATGAATGGGAACGACCATTCAGACCTTGAGAGTTGACATCACTTTAGTTTACCACTAAACCTGCTTTGATCTTTTTAATGTATATCTTTAACTATGCATTTAATTCAGGTCTCCCAGATTTTTTTTTTTAAAATTGAAGTGTTTAAAAGTCAATCATAACTACAACGGATGCAAGTTTTTTAGATTGATTTCAACAAGTTTCTATTTATAGTATACTGAATGCTATGTTTATATTGATAGTAGTAAGATGTCTTCTTATTTAAGGAATACATACTCAGGTTGATTGTTCCTATTTGTTTACAGTGAAATTTTGGGAGTTGGTATATTTGTAAATCATGTTTGAGAAATGTTGGTTTTAATTTTGAACAAGTGATTATGTCCTTTTGCCCATTTGCTTCTTGTTGCAGTGGTTGTGGGTCAGTTGTATTGAGACTTAGAAGATTCATGTACCGTCACACTCTGAATATCAACAAAGCCACATCACTTCACCACAGACTCAAGTGTCACTCAGAACTACTTAGAAGTAAAAGATTGGTTTCTGTCTGTCAACACATACCCTCAATACACCATCACAGAGATCAAGTGACAATCAGGCACAACTTTGACCCACTTGTGTAATGATGTTGTAGAGGTGTATGTTTTCTGCTTTGTTGTCAGGACAATGGTATCTTGGACCATATCAACTTCCTTTGTATGCTTGGGACTTTGTTCAGCTGACATAAGAGATTTAGGGCTTAGCAAAAGTCATATATTTTGCAATGGAATTACAAACATAAAGTGATGACTTTTTAATGATGCTTTGCTTTCTAATCCACAGTTACCTTTGATGTGAAGGTCAAATGAGGGATAATTTGATGGGATTGTGTTTACATTGTCACATGCCTTGGGGCTAGATTTATAATGTTTTCCTGACAACTGATGTTGTAATGAGATGTCATTGTCAAGACATTTAGAGATTTATTTGTGGTGCAGGATTACGTGAGAATGTCTGCTAAACCAGAAAAGCACAAATGAATGGCCATATTTGTTGAGCATTTTGTTTTCTGACATCCAGTAGACAACCTTTTGTGTGGGAATGGGGGCAATCTAGTCCATGGTTAATGGTGCATTGATATGTGACCCAAGCCACTTAAGACTTGAAATGCTGGAACCTCATTTACCCAGCATCTTGTTCAGTATGTCAGATCGCTATAGAGTCTGCAAAAAACTACTTAGTCCTTATAGCAGCTCGCTGGCTGGATAACTTTTGACAACAGGATACATGGTGGATGTGGGATAACTTGATTTTTTTTTTCAGTGTTTATGAGATTAAGAAGTGCAGTGTTCAACTTTCAGTCTGACTATGTGTACATAGTCAAAATGATTTGAATCAATGTATATCTTTCTTGGTGAAAATACCAACATGCAAGTTTATAGCTGGTGAATATTTCCAGAGGCAAGATTGTAACATGTGAATGAACATTTTATCATACCAGATTATTTCAGATAAATATTACCAGAGGGAAGAATATTGTATGGAAATACTCCCAGATGCAAGAATATTGTATGCCAAAATTCTCAGAGGCAAGAATATTGTAACATATGTAATATTTGGGATTACTGTATGTGAATATTCCCAGAGGCAAGAATATTGTGTGTGAACATTCCCAGAGGCAAGACTATTGTATGTGAATATTCCAGAGGCAAGAATATTGTATGTGAATATTCCCAGAGGCAAGAATAAGAAGAAAGGATGGTGATGACACTGTTCTTTGTGGTACAACCTGTGCCCAGTTTTCTTGCTGTATGAAGAACCAGCCACAGAAGTAGTCAGACTCCGTAATTTGACTGACTGACTGTCATGGAGACCTCCTTGTGTGTCTTCTCTAGACTCGATTATTTTAGGCTTTCCACAAACACCACACAATTAACAAAACTTAACCCACTTTCATTATTCAGTAATGTTTAAGTATATCGGTCAACATTAAACAACATGTCATCACTCACTCTCTTAGAACGTTTGGAAATAGATCTTTGTAATTTCAGGAAATTGACCCTCTCTATGGCAGACATCTTGTGAACTCTTGACCTTTGCAGAAGTCATCATTGAAACTAAATCAGTAAATGTTTTTATCTCTAGTTGTAACCCAAACTTGTGTAGACACTGTCTGGATATAAATATTTTACGAGTGCATGTTGTCATGGTAACGAGATTAGTTATTAATCTGAAAGATTATTTATTGTAACATATCATAGAATCATCTACAACTACTTGATGCTTTGTTATTGGCAATGACCACCAATGAGAGCCTTCAAAAACATATTCATCCCATGAGGTGTAGATAACAGATTTATTGAATTGTGATATATTGTGTCTATTGCCTATGTACATATCCGTGTTAAAATCCACTGGGTGTAATGATGTATATTTCACAAAGAAAACAGATGGTGTGTGATGTGATCTTGTCAATTGCTAAAGCATAGGATCTCAGACAGTTCTTTAGATGTAATGAACATTGCCACCTTCCAAGTCATGATAAAAGGAAAAGTTTTTAGACAATGTTTATCACAGAAGCAGCCACTTTTAGGGGATGGGGAAGGGTGTGGAATTTAAAACATATTTTCCTGTTTTTGAAGTAACACCACCAGCATTTGTCTTGTATACAGATCTCTAGTCAGAGATCAAGACATTGTTAGAGGATTAATTCTATCTTCTCATCTGCAGCAAGTGTCAGTGAAATTTCCCAGGATTAATATTTGATAATCCATGCTTTTATGCTTACGATTAACATCTGTCTTTGATCCTGTGACTTGCCCTTCACAGACTGACAGGACTATTATACAAGAAGAAGCTTTAATGCACCATTTAACAATAGTACATCAGGGCTCCAGATATGGGCAGTGTTGGTGTATGTATGGAACAATATATGCACAATACTGTTGGAAATAATTGAGAAAACTGAACAGATACACACCAAAGCAGTGGGGTATGGTCTTAAAATCATTTACAGTTGCTTTTCTCAAAATTAGTATTGTTTGATTCTTTATTGGCCTGTTTACACAAGACTAGCAATGTAGTTGTGGATATATGAAACGAAACACAAGATTACTGGGTCTCCATAAATTTCCATTCAGTACTGGAAATGTACTATTGAGATTTTCCAGTACTCTGATACTGACAGACCTGTGAAGGTCCGGAGTAGAATAGGCCTTCAGTAACCCATGCTTGCCATAAAAGGCGAATCTGCGTGTTGTAAGAGGTGACTAATGGGATCGGGTGGTCAAGCTCGCCGACTTGGTTGACACATGTCATTGGTTCCCAATTGCTCAGATCGATGCTCATGTTGTTGGTCAAGGGATTTTCTGGTCCAGACTCGATTATTTACAGACCGCCGCCATATAGCTGGAATATTGCTGAGTGCAGCGTAAAATTAAACTCACTCACTCACTCTTACACTGACCAAAAAATGAGTACATACTCTTGAGGTTTTAAAATTATTTGGAGTCTTGGTACATTAAATGCAAACTGTCAATGTTAAAATCGTTCCACACATGTTGAACTTTGTTGTGCAAGGGAAACATTGGCATTCCAGCTTTGCTGAAGCTTATAGTTAATCTTAGAGCAGGTTATATTTGTGAGCATGGAATCAGATATATAGATGCCATTCATGAATTTTAAATATTTTCTTGGACAAAATAGGTTTTATCTCTTAATGCATCAGTCAGATGTGCTTAATTTGGAATCCTAGATGTATTCCTTGTGTTACATATGTTCTATAGATGATAGGTTGTGTTTGGTTAATTGAGCGGAAACATGTTATGTATGTTCAGCACATTTTGTCAGTAGGTCATCTCAAGTTTATCAGGAGGGCTTAACTGAAGTTGTACTAGAAACATGAAACATATAATATTTCCTTCTAGAATAGCTAATGTATCTTGTTCAGAAATATACTTTTCATATTTGACATTTGACACAACTACTGCTTGTATATGCATTTTTGTTTGGCTTAGGTACTAATGTATTTTCTGCAATGCAGTGTTGTCTAGTGACAGTACATGCATACCTCGTACTATGACTTCTGTACATGTGTCTTGTGTCAGATTCAGAGAATTTTAAAGAAAATCCAGGTGTTTTTTGTCCTGTTTTTGGCACATCTTTCTTCTAAACCTGTTTGAATGAAACATTGCTGTACCATGAAATATAGTTTGTATTTTATATTTTGCCAAATGGGGCTGTTTTATGTCAGCTACTGTTGATAAAACAATTTAATCTGAATCTAAAGTTCAAATTCCATTTTCTCTAACTTCCGCAATGCTACTTCGTCTTGAAACCAAGTTCATTTCCTTATCTGCGCACCTGGTCGATTTCATCATGCTCAATATGCGTTGAAAACCACAAAATCAGCGTTTCAAATCCCGCCATGGTACATTACACTCAGGAGTGTCGCTGACACAAATGCCCTCCTACGTTTCACACCTTCTGACCAAGGGAACACCATTCAATCTTTCATAATTACATGGCATGTTGATCCCAGCCAGTCATCCTTTATTGGGCAAGATGAGTCAAAGTTCATGGAGAGACTGTCTCTGCCCTGGAGCAGCGTCTGCCTCGAGGCATCTTTCACGTCTGCTTCTGGTGAGGTTCTCTTCCTGAGTGTTCTTTGATTGGGGTTTGACGTCTGCTTGTATGGACCTCAGGGCCCTAACAGGTGGTCTTTAATCATTGTGGTTAAAGGCTGTGTCCGGTATTAGGGGTTGGTATTGTCCAACTTAAGGGTTCACTGTAATGGGGTTGGTGGACTATCAACTTGTGACACTTGGTGATTTACAGGAACAATTGTGTTGGGGGTATTGTGGAAAGTGGCCATGTTGGATGTCAGGGTGTAGATTGGATAATGAGGCTTTCAGTTTGTTGAAGCAAGAGAAAGAATATCTGAAGACACTGTATTTATCCATGAATATTTATCATTAATTGTTCAAGTATTGTTGGAAGAAGAATCATTTAGAATGGAAAAACTGAGAACATGTATTTGTCTGGGCAGGGTTACATATAATACAAATGACACTGGTATTTACTTCAGTGGGTTAGTGCCATAAAACCTGCCAGTGTCTGGATTATCAGAAGCAGCCACACACCAATCTCATGTACATATAGATGGCTGTATAAATGCTATATTCTTTATATCTATATTCCCTCATCCCAGCACACCTCATCTCTGAGAAGATTTTGTATATCTACTTGATGGGGAAAAAATTGTCACTCAGGGACTGCATGTGACCTGTTGCTGGGAGATTGTGACATAGATCTGTATTCAGTTTTGTGTGGAGCTGAACAATCGTATCTTTGTCCAGAAGAATGAAGCTTGTGCCACCACACACTCTCTCTCTTTCTATTGGTGTTATCAAGTTCAGGATGAATACTGCCTTTAGTTTTTAGCCATTTGTGTGCTGAAATTCTTTTAATCTTACTAAATGGTAGACTTAAGACTTATAGGTAGCAGTGAGTTTAGGTTGGAAGGGTAGGGGAAATATGCATAACATTCAGTTTTAATTGTTTTCAATGACACCAAGATCACTGTGCTCCAACCAAACCAACTTCAGTTTGATTGTGAAGTCAAGACATTAACAGTCAACAACACTTGGTGGAGCAAGTTCATTGCAGCGTTATCACCCAGTAGAGATTGTTGGTCTCACCTAGGTGATATCTCCTGTGGAGGCTGGTTTGGGATGATATGGTATGAACTGAAACTTGTTACTTAAAATATAGAGCAAGAATGCTATTTCTACAGGAGTTATCATGAACCTAGATAGTCGTAAGTTAGTGTTATTGTATGGCACTTTCAACTATCTAAGTACCAAGACAGCTTCGAAAATCTAGGCCCTGCTTGATATGAGTACTGTATTAGAATGTCTGGGGATATTTTGTTTGCAATGGGAATCAATTCTGATTAACAGCACTTGCACAGAAACACATGTACGTGATTTGCAGTCATATTCAAGTCCATTATCTCATCCTCAGTATTGTCTCCCCCTTCCCCATTCTCAATCACTTTTTTTCTTATGACGTTTTTATCAGTGTCAAATTTAATGTATTCACAGGTCAAAGGGCATACATAATGGTGACCAAGGCAAAGGTCATTAAATATTATGCTTGGGTCAAAGGCCAGGCGTAACCATTTTGCTTGAGGCCATTTTTTGTCAGACAAAGAATTTGTTCACATGAGATAAAACAGTGCTATCTCCTTTAATCTGTATCCTTTGATTGCCGGTATGTCTCCAGGGAACTGTTTGTGTATATAAACTAATTGAGGATAGTCAGATCTGCTTTTGTTAAAGATATTCACTGGGGCATGTGTCCGACAGTGTTGATCCGTGAGAACATTAAACTCTTTGATGGATTGTAATAACCAGATAGGAACTTTTGATGATATTTTTGTTGCCAAATTGATAGGATTAAGCAATGGGGATTTAATTAGGATTTAAACCACTTGCTCTTGGCAAGCAAATTGGGAAAACATTGTTATTTTTTTTCAAATTTAGGTGCTACTAAATTTCTATTTTATCATTCTGAATTTCAGAGATATTTTAGTTTTGTCTTTCATTTTTATTGTCAAATTAATCATGATCTGAAAATCCCACTTTTAAATTTCAAAAGCCAGGAAAGAAAAATGCAGAATTAATGAAGAATTTATAACTATTTTGCAGAAAATTGATATACTGGTCAAGATCTTTGTGTCAAAGTAACAACTTAGTCCATATATGTAATCATTTTCTTGTAGAGTTAAACCTGGGATAACTTGAAGTCTTACAGGTCTTCAATGTCCACTTCAGCGATTACCCTTGCCAACTTCACTTACTATGTTTTCACTTACTTTCACTACATACAATTCCAGGGACAGTTTACCAGTGTACTGTCACTGTACAATTCATATACATATTTTCGGTTGATAGGAACATATTAGTGTATTCATCATACTTGAAGCGTTCTCCGTGACAGATGCAGGTCAGGTTCGGCCCTATTGATCCCGGGTTTATCTTTATTGCTTTATTGGAGAGGGTGTGAGAGGTGTAGTGGGGCAATGACGGAGTGTTGACAACCTTGTATTTCACTGTATTGATAGCCTGGGAATACAGGAACTATAGACATGCTAGTGAGAGACTGACTAGGGAGAGGATATAGGTGGACACTAGCTGGTTGCTGGGGCATAGGGGACGGATGTTCAGTTTTGGTACAAGATGCTTGATAGAATCCAAGTTTCAAGTTCATGCTGCTCCTCAAGCTTGATTTGGGCTGGAAATGTCTCAACCTCAGTTTGTCCCGAAGTGCAATGACATTGTCTTGAACTTTCCCTGCATTGTTTTCACTTACATGTGTAATTAGATGGTCATGTCTCCAGTTATTGACCCGTGAAGGTCTACCCGGGGTAGAATAGGCCTTCAGCAACCCATGCTTGCCATAAAAGGTGACTATGCTTGTCGTAAGAGGCGACTAACGGGATCGAGTGGTCAGGTTCGCTGACTTGGTTGACACATGTCATCGGTTCCCCATTGCGCAGATCGATGCTCATGTTGTTGATCACTGGATTGTCTGGTCCAGACTCAATTATTTACAGACCGTCGCCATATAGCTGGAATATTGCTAAGTGCGACGTAAAACTAAACTCACTCACTCACTCACTCCAGTTATTGCTATCATTTTCACTTAATGAATATTTCATCAGCTTTTAAAATTTATTTTCTGTATTTTGAAAACTGAAGTTTATTCATAAGTTGTTCATCTCACCACCATCTCAGACTGAAAAGGTGTGTTCCAGTAATTTGTGTCAAGTCATTAACTTTTGCTTTGGCACTACAGGGTCTGAAGCAAGTGGTGTAGCTAGCCACTCACTCACTCGCTCACTCAGGGGACAACTAGACTCAGTGATAAGCAAGTGAATACAGAGATCACATGAGAAAATTATTTTCATGAGAAGCAATAAAAGTTGTTCAAGCTGACATATTGGGTATCCAACTTGAAACTGGAAGGGCCAAGGTGAAACTTACGTATTTCAAACTCAGTGGCTGATTTACAGCTGATTTACGAACCACTGAGGTTTACGAGCCAGTTACAGATGACAACCCTATTTGTGACTGGTATCCCAGATATTGGAATTTAGCGTTTCAACAAGCCAGGAGATATTAAGACAACTTTTTTTCCGAAGTTTGCTTATGTGCTTTGATATAAATGGGTGCATGTCAGTTGCCATGGTGACAGTGGTGGCATAGTGGTATGATAGTATACATTCAATCTTAAGACACTTTGTGACCATCAGATACCTGTTTTTGGCTCATACACTGAGAGAATCAAATGAAATTACAGGAAAAGATAAGTGTTCCTTTAATATTTTCTTCTTTTCATCACCAGTTTTGAATAGCCCTTTCAGAGGAAATCTGAGAATAAAATTAAGTAACACTGCCATAAATGGTGCTCCCTTATTTGTGTACCTCAGTATATTTCAATAAATCTCAAGTCTTTGCCTCCTGCTCAGGAATTGAGCAGTGTTGTGATGAAATTAATAATGTTAAACTGATTCATGTATATTTCCCCCCTAAATATGTTGGAAATGTTTTTGAAAATGCTTGATACCCATGGAAGACCAACTTTAATTATGTAAAGCGCCTTTCAGTATACTTCAGACATATTACAGATGCTTAACCAAGATATTTATTTGGGAATCACACTTTGACTCTTTACCTCTTTAGCAAACATCTTAACCACTGGGCTACCCTACAGTGCTGGTTTTGAGCACATATTGATGTGTTGAAGATAGTGTTGTTGAAATAAATCAAAGATTGGTTGCAGTGACCTAATGACTGAGGAATCAATCACATATTCTCGTAATCGAACACAGATGATTTTGGAACTTTTGTTATTGTCTGTGAAACAGTTGATGATGGAACACATCGAGGCTGTTAAGCCATGACAAGAGTTTTATTTCTTGGAAAACTCACTTTACTACCTGAAAAGTCATGACTGAAAAATTCAAGACTGCAGGAAGTGTATGTTCATGATATATTAGTTGTCACTTTTAAGTATCAATTTGTGTCATGTCATATGTATCTGCAGTAACAACCTGGATATGTAAATCTGATAAATGACACTGACCAACTTTTTTCGATGATTTTTCGTTGGTAGTAACCATCAATTGTGAGATTTCAACCAATTCCCAACACTAGTTGAAGGCTAAATGATACTCAGTAGCACAGAAACATTGAACATTCCTGAGTGCTGTGTTGTACCAAAATACAACCAGACAAAGTTTAACCAATTTAAGACTAATTCCCCCGTGAACAAAAACAGAGATCATATGAATGAAGTAAATGATTCACATGAAATTCCTCAAGCACGTTACTTCCGCCACAAGTCTGAATCCTGAATAGTAAGGTTATGTTTAGTGTGTTCAGCCTTTAATAGGGTGAAATAATGAATAACACAAATATTTTCTGAAAATGGTTCTGAGAGCTGATTTTGAGTTAGTTGTCTGCAACATTTTCATCACAAGCTGTGCAGGCTGGTGATTCTCCTATAAACCATCTCACCAACTCAGTTCGACAGTGTAGACCATAAAATATCCTCTACAGGTATGGGATTATTAATATTATTGCAATATTTCCAGACACCTACATGATGTACCCTTGACTGAATTCATTTACCATGATTTACAGACGTCAGAAATATTTGAGTGACAATACTGAAAGCGTATTGAGGACACAGCGCAATGATCGGATATGTTTTCATATGAATAAAGACATTCAGGGTTGTTCAGCGACAGCCATTAAACTCAAAGGCTTTTATTAAAGTCTATTCAGTTTTATATAAGCTTGTCAAAAGGCAGGCAGGCATGTTTGACGTTTGATTCATGTCAACCCGCCTATGGTTGGTTGTTCCCTGTTGAATGCTTTATGCGAACATTAGTATCGCATGATTGTATGATGTAATAACAGTGCATGCTGGGTGAACAGGAAATGGCTTTATAATCTTGAAAACCCTTCGGCTGTGCTATGTTCACATCGGCGAGAGAGTTTTTTTTGCTTTCTAATTGTTGCTTACAACCAAAGGAAAAGGGATGTCTTTGTGGAGTATTCTTGTCTGCACAGATGGCTTGACTCCGTCAATAGAGAATGAATTTAAAAGTGCATTTTCAAGTTTGCTCTTTGTTCATTTTTATAAAGTCCGTAATTACAAAGTGTGCAAATTGTGCAGTGTATTTAACATTAATGAATTGCTAACATTTTTGGGAATTATATTTCAGAAAAACATCTCACATGAAATAGATTTATGACAGCAGAGGAAACATGATGGTGTGTTTTAACAATATGAACAATTTAGCAGTTAAGGGGAAAATATTTATGTATGGGTACATCAGCAGTAACGTTTATGAGTTAAACGCATCAGCAGAAACATTCTTGAGTTTAACTAAGCACCATGTTATCATTTATGTCTTAGCAATAGACCAATCATAAACATATTAGCAAGATTTTCATGTCATATATTAGCAATAACATCATTACAAGTATGTTAATCAACATTCATGGCTTGAATATATCAGTGATAAAATTTATGACATGCATATATTAGGTATAGCATTCATAAAATCAACATTCACATGTTAAGGTATCTGTGAGCCCAGGGTATTTGACAAGAGGTCAAGGGTCAGTGACAGGTTCATATAATTCTTTGTCTGTCCAAGAAACAGAACAGTCCGCATTTCATTGTCAATTTGAAATAATCTGATAAAGTAACTCTCTCAATGAATGGCCCCTCATGCTCAGGTTCAGTCGAAGTATGCTGGCGCATGTGGTCGAGTATTTGTTTATTCGTCTGTGGTCCTGAATTCATTGTTGTATCAATACAGCAGCGTGTGAAGGGTCTGTTGTACTGGTCTTGTGTGTGTGTGAACAGTGTGAGTTTGTGACAATGTGACCGTCCAGTGCCGGATGTGAGAGGCTGTTACGGTGTTGTTAGCATTGTTTCTGTAGGAAGTGCCATGTTTGGAAATGTCAGTTTTCTAATGTTTGCTGATTGGACGATTGGCCATTGATTTGATCACTGTTATAAAATTTAAAGCCTGAGAATGATATAAATGGCAAATACTTCTAATTCATATAGTGGGATAGAAATTTGCTTGTCACATTTGGACAAATGAAAATAAACTTATTTATGTATTGAAGATTTGTTTTGTGATTGCAAGAAAGGATATGTAGTTTGTTCTTTTTTTTAACGTGGAAGTAATAATGTAAACAATTGATCTTGTGCCAGATAAACCATTTTCATGAGCATGTAAAGGTACTTTGACACAAAAAATGTAAGTGATCATCTAATGCATTTGGTCACCTCATTCCCCGCCGTGATATAGCTGGAATATTTCTAGAATTGGTGTAAAAAAATACGCAGACACCTGGCCTCATTCAAACATTTTAGGTCACTGGGAACCTGTAAGGGGTGATGATGTAGACTAGTGGTTAAATTCTTCTGACACTGAAGGCCTGGGTTCGATTCCCCACATGGGTACAATATGTAAGCCATTTCTGGTGTCACCAGCCTTGATATTGCAAGAATAAAAAGCCCCGTAAAATCATGCTCACTCACTGTAACCTGTAAGAGATGCAGGACACTATTCCACAAAGCGATTGTAGCACTACGGTTATCATAAGCTTATGGGAGTTATGATCACTTTTGTGACACGATCGCTTTGTATAACAGAATAGTTAAGATATTCTCCTTGTTTGTTTGATATTCAGACTAATATCATGGCAATCTAAGGATAATGATCAAATAGGAATGTAATATTATAAGTATTAATCTTTGTGGCCTGAATCTGAGATGCATGAGATGTTAAAAACTGAAATACAGTGTTCTGATAAAAGGAGAATGCTGATAATGGCCACAGCTGGATTTGATCTACTTTCATGGCTTGTTTATTTGCTGAAAAATTACTCGGGTCTGCAACAGGAGGCTAATAAGAGTACAGTCAGGCAGCGTTAATCCAGACACTTCTGTTTTTCATCAAAAACGTTTGGATAGTGAAATGTACGGACTACTGAAACGAACTTTTATGAACACCACTACAGTAGAATTACTTTCCTTTGACATGGCAATACAAAATCATACGAACGTATACAAGTTTCAAAAGACTTTATTACAGTTTGTAGACATAACAACTCGAATATTCATATAACAACCAATTAATGCACAGTCTGGATAGCTTATACATACACGTAACAAAACTCACTTGTGAAAGAAATCTTCTGAGAGATTAAGCGCTTGTGGCCGGTCGTCTTCATCTTAAAATGTTAACTTATGTTGCTTTAAGGCAGTAATTGAAGAAACGTTAAGAATATCTTATGGAAAACCTGCCCAAACTTGCACTTGTCTAACACAGCACACTATCAAAACTGACATAAAATTTTGATCTTGCCATTTGACAACAATATTATGAAGGCACGAGTTTTTTTATGGATGGCAACTTCTGTATTGTGAAGAGTCATGATGTTTCGAAGTATATTCTTACTTCTTCATCAGGTGAATGAAGGAATGGAGTACAAGGAGCTATTTATGTACATGTAGAAACAACAACAGTATGACAAAGGAAACCAGTAGTTAATTGGTGGATGGACAGGAGTGGAAGCCAGGGGGTTGTTAACCCAGGCATTATTGGTAAGATAAACAACAGGAAGACAGGTGGGGTTGGGCATAATGGACCAGGGAAGCCAGGGAGCGTTGTTCCAGGTGTGGCTGATGTGGTAACAGTGGGGGCGTGTAACAAATGGGAGTGGGCCTTGTTGGTAGTATGTACAAGGATGGTGGGCAGCAATGATCATGAGTTATCACTTCTAAATGCCATTCAGAGACTCTAACAATATTATGATCATTAAAACATTATGTCTAATTTGGCATGTGCCTATTCCATATTCCAGCATGACAGTCCAGTCCCAATCACCCATTTTAATTGTAATTAACTGTCTAAACCGGCATGGATATGAGCAGATCAGTCAAGGTCCCTTAATCCAGTACACTCCTCTCGACACGTTAGATGATCAGGAAGTTGTCATTGTGTGGTGCTTCAAATGCTTGTAGGATTGTAGCACCAGTTATGCTTTATATCTGTCATCAACTTTGCTTTAATTAATAATTTTGATTTGTTTTACACTTGCAAAAGATCAAAGGCATTTTAGTAATAAAGAGACTGACAGTGTAGATGTCAGCCATGTTGGAAATTGATTGTTACTCTCTAATCCAGCACCCTGTCTAAACTGGCTTTATATTTTGGTCCTGTGGTGTGCTGGTTTAGAAAGGTTTCACTGTGTATATATATGATCAACTTCAAAAGAAACGCAACACTCAGTTGTCATTTCCTACGTGATGATAGTATTTGACAGGTGGATTTTTTGACATAATCCATACTGATTGTGGTTGTATGGATGTCTTACACAGGCATTCCATAGACAGAAATCCTCCTTTGCTGCCATTTCTGTCACTGCGCCATGTTTGTTCATATATCAATCCTGTCCCTGGCAAAACCCTTAATCACTGTACCCAAATGCAACCAGTTTCGCACCACTATCACATTCCCCGTGTCATTACGATGGTATCCACAATCGGCCTGTTTATGTGGTGACAGTACATCAGTGTCAAAGGTCAAACACAGTGCGCTGGACTTATGTTGGTAGGACTTATGCTGGTCCTATCCTAACTGCTCTACATCGACAACAGAGGCTTCTATTAATTGAATTAATAGAAACCTGTATATCTTGTTACCCATTGTTATTGGTCTACTGTTATGTGTATATATACTACAACCATTTAGTTTTACCCTCACTTCACCTGAAGAAGAGACAAGAATCTGTCTCGAAACGTTGTGACCTTGTATAATAAAGAAGTTGAACCATGAAGCACTTTTAGTTTGATTCCTTCAACTTCTAAATGCCTTTGAAACAACTTTCAAAGCTATATCAGTTGTTGTTTATTGCAATTGTTTTAAACCTTGGAGGCTGTCTTAGCTATCATGACCACAAGTTATTGGTCCCTTGTTTTATATAAGACTGGTTGTTGCGTTTCTTTTGGAGTTGAGTATATAATGTAAATTGTTTAATTATGTTAATCAGGCTGCAGTTTACATGTCAGAACAGAATTTTGAATGATAAGATAAATCCAGCCAGCATCTTGAAGTTCGTACATCAGCCAGATGTGTGACTGCTCTTCAGTG
The DNA here is from genome assembly GCF_037392515.1 of Haliotis asinina. Classification (NCBI taxonomy): domain Eukaryota; kingdom Metazoa; phylum Mollusca; class Gastropoda; order Lepetellida; family Haliotidae; genus Haliotis; species Haliotis asinina. The sequence continues at coordinate 73,457,725 of NC_090283.1, read as the reverse complement.
TCTATCCAGATAATTAAATGTCACAGTATTAAGAATTAAGCTTGAGACAGTACACAGATTCTCCTCATCTTCTACAAACATTTGTGTCTCAGATAATTGATCATGGCTTCCTGTCTGGCTCACTGAGACGATTGTTGTCAGGAATGATTCCAGAATGTGTCGCTGCGGTAATCATGTCCTGCCTGTTTATTAGATTAAATTCCTGCAAGTGTATTTATAGTAAGTGATAGATCATTGTCTAAGCCCTGGTTAGGTCTTCATTTTGTGAGCAGCCCAAGTACCATACAGTTGATACAACATGTGTTGAAAACTACTGGTGCAACTCCGTTTCTATATTATTGAAGTCTGATGTCATCCCTCAGAAGCCTGCTTAAATCCTGACATACCAAATTATTTACCATAGTCCTTCCAAAAGTTTGAATCTGATTTATATTTGCTTTCAACTGAACATTGTTTTGTTGCCAACTCCATTAATCGATATATGGTTCAGACTCAGGGATTCATTTGATGTCATATCCTGATAGTGATGATTACTGCTCACTCGTTTCCCAGGAAAGAATCAGTTCCCAGCAATCTTTGCTGGGTGTAAGTTGCAGCTAAAGGACTTCTTGGTCACTTTGGTACTTGTTGAAGGGTGATGTCATGTCGTGATTGTCACGATTGTTGCTTGGTGGTTTCTCCGGTTCAGACCTTTCTTTGCAAACTGATGTCACTGAACTGAAATATAGTTTGAGGGCGTCTTTGAACAAGAAATAGTCTAAACAGGAGTGGGTCCGTGAGAGTAATTTCAGTACGCTTCACCATTAATTAAATTAGAAACCAGACTGGTGTCTGCGCTCACATGCTGTAATTATCTGTTGGTCATATGCAAATGTCATACTGATTTAAGTAACAGAGATGTCATACCTGACATATGTGAAACAATAACAAAAACTACAAAGTGAAATGTCATGCGGGATGCATGATCTACCAATAGGCAATGGCGGAATGTTGCATGCTTGCAAATTTGCAAGTGTAAATATCGCCTACAGAGCTGGACTAGTTGAATAAACAGTTACAGGTTGAATACGTTTGTAAACACCATTGACAGTAAAGATTTTAGACAAACATTGCACCTGTATGTAGAACCGCTCAACTTTATCCTCCTGATGGTGAAGTTTAGCGCCTGGGTGAGACGAAATGTGCTTGGCATGTCAAACAAAGGCTTACGTCGGTTTGAGTCGCTAACATGTCAAAGAAGAGTGTACAAATGACGTCAGAGTGCACCGGTATGGTTTGTGTCAATTTGACTGAAATGAAATCTGATATTGTTGATGATACTTGTTGTATCGTTAATTCGTCAAGATGATACTCGGTGTAGTGTATTGTCTGGGATTATAAGCGAACTAAATTCAATTTATGTGAAGATGATCTGAAGGACATGTTAATTTGTATATGCATGGAGTTATTCTAGAGGACAAAGTAAGAAGCTTTTGTATTATAAAGGGATTGAATCATTGAGATACATTTGTGTCATGAATAATGACAGCTTGTCTTCTTAGAGGCTGCAAAGTCAAAGAACTTGTCGTTGTTCACATGGGATGTGGGAGTGTGCATGTGTGCATGTGTACATGTTCCTGTGTTTGAGAGACTTGTGTGTGTTTGCATGTGTACTTGCCTGTCTGCGTGCAGAGACCATTCAACAAGTTTTCTTGCCTAAGTTTTACAAAAGACATAAAATTGTTTGCTATCATGCTAGATGTCCTGAAGAAATATTTTGGGAAAGTAAATTCAAAATATTTGTTATCTCCCTTCATGAAGATATATCTTATATTTGGAGCATGAATTGAAACAGTATTCCTGAGATCTTATATGGAAAGTACAGTTTTTTCAGCTACACCAAACCCATTAAACTGTGAACCTGTGTTGACTCTATGATCAAACAAATGATCAAACAATGCAACAAAGTATGTTTTCAGACTTCTTTGTTTGTTCATAAATCGTTTCAAATATTTTGTGGAAATTTAGTATTTTTTTTACTGTATACTTGTACTTGTGGTATTGTCAAGTGATAAATAATTGAAATGCATGGTAAATAAATTTCTTCAGGAGAATTCATTAATGTTGATAGGTATGGATTGTTAATGGTTATATATCGTTCTTTACAGAGACTTTGGCAGCACCGACCCAATCTCACACAGTCCGCTGGAGAAGAGGTTAGAGCAGACTATAGAGGAAGAACTTGAGGAATATGATTTTGATGATGTTGACGTGCAAGAGTACAACATCATCACAACCTACCCTGATCCCAAGAAACCCAACATCCTACAGCTGTTTGACAGCCAAGGAAAAATAAAGGATACTGTTTCCTTGAAGAACTCACCTGTTGTTGAAGATAGGAGCACGGAAAATACAAGTGGGAGTGCACCTTACACAAAGTTTCCGTTCGTGGCAAATACGTTAGGAGGAAGTGCGAAGGTAAATTGCAGTTTGTTCAAAGCTGTGATGTTGTGAGAGTACTTACATACATATGTGTCAGGCATTGTTGAGAAGGAATGTGTGAAGGAGAGACAGGGATAGGATTGTTTCTCCTTGCTGTAGTTTAACAATACGAAAAAAAACTGTGAACATCCGAGTTAGAATTTGTCTTTCGCAACTCATGTTTAGTGTAAGAGGCGACTAACAGTATGGGGTGGTCAGACTCACTGACTCAGTTGACACATCATCGTATCCCATTTGGATGGATGCTGATGATGTAAATCACTACATCATCACCCGATGACAGGGACAGTTTTCATTTCTCTCAATCAATTAATGGTATCTTACTTATGGGCTGCTAAATAATTTCTGCTTATGGTTTCAAAGTACAAATAAACTTGGATTTCATGTCACATCTGCTCAAAATATAGCTGTTAAATTTCATAATGATATTGGGTTATCTTTCTTTGCTATTTATCACTTCTCGATAAATTGTCCAGTAAACATTAACACCAAATGCCATGTTGATTTGTTCTTTCATAGTTACTTCATCATGATTATGTCAACAATCAGGGCATGTGGAAAATTAGTCTGGACAAGTTACTTTATTAATGTCTCTTGCCCTGTGGCAAGTGGCTTTGTAGAAAAATTTTGAACTCTTGCACATGGGCACAATGTGTGAAGTCTACTGCTGCTGTCCCTTCTTTGATATTGCTGGAATATTTCTAGAAGTTACATAAAACCATATTCACTCACTCATATTGTCAGTAGCTGATTTGTCTGGATTGGATTATAAACAAGCTGATATAAAATTGTTGAAATAATTGTAAATTTACCAAAACACATTGATGGCTATAATGTATGCAACACATTTTGACTTGAATTAACATTAAGTAATTATAGTTGTCTTTTTTTATTTTGAATTAATTCCATTTTGTTATCTTAGGTAGTGCACAAATATTTCTGTCCATGGTCCCATTTCACAAAACTCTCATATACCTATGATCTCGTGACTTCCCTTGTAGCATTTATACTTATGCTGTAACATATCAGGTATGAATTCTACAAGAAAAAGTTACGAAATCGTAGGCTTATGAGAGTTTTGGGAAACAGGGCCCAGAGAGGTTGTTTGAAACTAAACCGGTCCCGTTTACATGTCAGGTTTTAAAATTCTTTACGTCAGTTTGTTAGTGGGACATTTTTTCATTCAGAAATACCCATTTTCATGATTTCTAAAGAGTGTCATCAGTACACACAGACAAGAAAGACTCAGGGAAAGCTGAGTGTTAATAATATGGACCCTTTTTCATGTTACACTTTTTCTCAAATGAATATATACCACTTTTTCTCAAATGAATATATATTTAGGCTTGTCTTATCAGCTTGGCCTAAAACAGAGCAGTGTAGCAAGTGTCATATTGGTATGTTGAAATCTATTCTCTACATGATGCTAAACCCAGACTCAAATATTTATATCTAGGAAATGTCTCTGAGCTAAATTAAAACGAATTGTTTTTACTTTATCAAATAGCAGTGACAATGCTGTCAGTATTGACATTATATAAGGGACAATATGGAGATGAAAGAGTTGTTATAATCAGAGAATTTCCCCTTTCTTGATTAATTTCTGACTGGCTGTTCTCAGAAAAGAGGCTTATGAAGCCAGTGTGGAATATTTTCTTAGGGTATGTTTGACACTAAAATCTAAGTCAAAGTGTGGAGAAGTGAAGGATTTCATTGATATTGTTTTTTCAAAATGTATTTTTGAAGGAAATCTGTCTCAAGTCAGCCATTACAAAACAACATATTTGTTTGGTTTTCTTTGTACTGATGAGAGCATATCTGTAGGATTGTCTGGTCCTGTTCAAGACAAGATTATTTACAGATCACAGCCATATTGCAGGAATATTGCTGTGTGCAGTATTAAACAACAAATGGCATATCTGTGAATCATCAAAGTATATGGTCTAACCTAAAGATATTTAACTGTAATACAGATTTTTAAGGTCATACATGTCATCATGTCAACTTCAAGACTCAAGTTGTCATCATTTACTAAATCAGAAGTGAATTTATGAAGGAGTAATACATATATTTGCTGGTTCCTGTGTTATTAGGTGTGTTCTCTATACGTTTCATGTGATATGGACAGAGTGCTGGCATTGTGTATCCATGATACTCACAAGTTTGATTCAGTCAGTATCTTGAAAAAGGTTTTACATGGGCATGAAGAGGTTTACTTTTGAACTGTTGCAGACAAATTTAATTTAACAGTGTCTTAGTCAAGTGTCGTCAAGACATGAAAAGGTTTACACTGATCTGGAAAAAATTAATCAAATAGTGTTTTGTACAGGATTTGTTTGGAGATGGAATCTTTGGAATTGATTGGGACAAATTTGAATTAATCAATTTCTTCAGCAAGGCTTTTCACTGATGTTAAAAAGGCTTTGAAAGCCGAGCCTGAAAAAGGCTTTCATACTGAATCTGCCTACAAATAGGCCTTGAATTTCAAATCTTCCTGAGGAGGCCTTTGTTTTGAATGTCTGTTTGACAGTATGGTCTTAAGGTGATATTCATTATGATTCTGCTTATAACATGACCTTAGATTTTGTACAAATGACAAAAGAGAGAGAAATTGAACCCTTGTTTATTCTGCCATTAAATAATAATTGACGATGATTTGTTTCTTTGAAATACAGGTGCCAGTTACACAAAGTGCTGAAACTATAGTAAACTGGTGTTAACTAGTGCAGGTTATGATTGCTTGCAATCTGAATAGTTAAACACTGGGATATAGGCTTCAGATTATTTTTGCCAACGATTGGATCTATTTTGAAATGAAGTAACATTTCCAAATAATGCAGTTTGAAAGTATGCCTAAGTCTTTGTTTTAGCCCTGAGTTTGATCTTCACTTCTTAAAGCTGTTTAGCATGTTAACTTGATGGATCATGTTTTGTGTGAACTGATGATGATGATGATGATGATGATGATGATGATGATGATGAGTGGCAGGGTTCAATGTTATAATAATATTTCTTCTCTTCTAAATTCCCAATGCTGTGAAAATACAAGAACCAAAAGCAACACCATCACCAACTCGTCCACACACATAAGGACAGAGACACACTGTCTAATTATTAATAGTCAGTTCCTCAGGCAAGACAGTATTTTCTGATTTCCTGAAAAACAATCAATATTTTGTAGGTGAAAGCATTGTCTTTCCTTCAGTGAGTAGGCTGTGCCTGTTTTGTTCCAAGTGCAGGGTGGTTGGTGTGGTTATTGGACTGAAATAAAAGCCCTTTATAAATGGTAGGAAGGTTGTGATAACTCTCAGACTAGATTATGATGTTCAGAAATATGGTACATAGGAATCATCTTAGCAAAGTTTGCATCTGAAAATGATGAAAACTTTTTGTTTCCTGACTGTATTCCATGGATGTTGCAATAGATCTATTGGTTGCTGTGGTTACCATGTCCGTGGGCACAAACGTCTTGCTATATGCCAAGATATGGATTGTGCAATGTGCTAGTGACTCAAATGATGTTCATTTTGTAAATCACGGATAATGATGCTATATTTGTGCACACATGTTATCCATTTAAACATGTCGTGTATTCACTTGACTTATTACAAACGCCATGATAGCCTAGCAGATAAACTGTTCTGGAAGGTCTGGGTTTGATTCCCATTGAACTTACGTGATCAGATTGAAAAACCAAAAACCTTGTCACTAAGGGTGTAGCAATTAGCTTTGCAGTTATGTCCCTTTGTTAAGGACAGGATCCAAAGACAATATGATCAAATAATAGATACCTACATATGCATAAGTTCTAATGCAGAGCAATGTGTATTGCTTTTATAATTATATCGAGCATGTAAAATATGCCTCACTTCCATCTTTCCTTCTTATTATGCCGGCATGCCAGATTATCAGTGAAATCCTGTTCAAATCTCCATAACACTGACTTGCTCATACTTGAACATGATCCTTTTTCTCGACTGTCCTGTTGAAAACGTGTACTGAAATAAGAAAAAAAAATCATCAAGCTCTGCCTTTTGTGCTAGGTTTTTTTTTTCAAGCAGAATGTCCTCACCTCAAACTATATTCCTTACAGAAGTATTTTTAAAAGTGCAGAAGGACTGAAGGATATTAAGGTTAAGAACACACTTATTGCTCATGTTTGTACCAACTGAAGCTTGTTTAAGGGCACTGAGAACAGACATTGTTTTGTATATATTGTCAATAAATAGGATGTTTACATTTTTGTAGTTCTTGTCAGCAGTGATCACTAGTTGTGAAATGGAAAACCGTTTCATGTGGTTTCTCTCCATTAGATGAACAGCTTTGACATTTTGCCAGTCTGCCATTATTTATGAACATCTTTTTCAGGGTGGTGTGTTCTATGGACATTATGGCCGTCTGTCAGACTTGTTGTCCTTTAACAATCAAGGTATCAACATCACAGATCAAATTCTGCTCCTTCGATTCGGAGTAACATCAGTTGCAGAAAAGGTAAAAAAATGTTGTGTAGAAAACAGTTTATGTAAAGAAGTTGTGCAGTAAGCTGTTAATGTGCAAAACAACCCAGATCTTGTGAAAAACATCTGCTGAAAATAGGTTATGCAAACAATAGTTTATATAATATGGCTTAAAAACAGTTTATGTAAATATTCTGAGTGGAAAATAGCTAATGTCAAAACTAGTTGCATAGGAAATGCTTTGCTTTTATTTGTAGAAAAATGTCTTGAATTAAAAAACAAATACTATAAACTGATTAAACAAGCTTGTATTCCTCAAACATAATAATTTCCATTTTTATACCATGCACTAAAGCCAATTTTAGCCTTTGTTCCAAGTCAATCTAACAGGCCTATCTATGCTAGGAGAGTCCCTTTAAGTGAGTGATATCTCATTTATACATCCCTCGCTATTCCTGTCAGCTCTAACCTGGCTACTAATTTGCCCGTGTGTAAATCTGTGTGATAGACACCTATCAAGCAGCTGTCTTATGTAAAGCATGCAGATAGCCTAGTGATTAGTGTTGTAATCGGACAGCACATTGAGAGATTACATGTGGTGTCCCGCCTCAGCGTCCTGACTTCCTGACTTACACTCCATGACAGCAATAGGCTCTTTGTTAGAAGCTACGGGATGGTTACAGGTCCTTTGTTACAGACTGTAGTACTGGGGGGCCCCAGATGAACTTGTTAGGGGTCATTACGCAGGAGCTAGGGAGGTTTTATTAAGTGCTGACCTGCTTCCTTTCAAGTACACTCAACACATGATATACACACACTAGCAAACGTTCAGGCCAAAAGCCTTCAACACGTGTCGGTGGAGCTAAAAAATGTCCTCGCAATCTTATACCTATATGTAAGTGTGTTAGACCTTGAATGAAAGTTTTAGCATGTCTAAACATGTTTTATTTGAAGAAATAGATAGGTAAATCAGTTGTTTTGGAAGGGTCAAAGGTTATCTGATATCTTTGGAAGGGTTTGTTTTTCTTTTTTTATTGTGTTATTTCTGGCAGGAAATTTGTAACAAATTTAGGCAGGAAACGATTTTCTGTGTACTTTTGTCAGAACTTATCGTCACGCACGTTTTGCATATATTTACATATCAGTTAAAGGAAACTTTGTTATTTGATCAGAATGTAACAATGAAACATTCAGCAATAATCCTATTGGAACTCACAAAAGGCATGTTGTATTTGTTCATTTACCAAATGGTATGGATCTTTGTTCAAGCTTTTGGGACCCATGAAGGTCCCCGGGTAGAAGAGGGCCTTCAGCAAGCCATGCTTGCCATAAAAGGTGACTAAGCTTGTCGTAAGAGGCAACTAACGGGATCGGGGTGTCATTCTTGCTGACTTGGTTGACACGTCATCGGTTCCCAATTGTGCAGATCAGTGCTCATGTTGTTTGTCACTGGATTGTCTGGTCCAGACTCGATTATTTACAGACTGCCGCCATATAGCTGGAATATTGCTGATTGCAGCCTAAAACTAAACTCACTCACTCACTTACTCAAGATTTTGGTCCTTGTTTTCATGGCCCTTCATTCCAGATTTTACACCACTCTGTTTTCAATATTTTTAGCTATTTCATCAGACTGGTAGCTCTTGCTTTCAGGAATATGCGTTCCTGTCTGATTCCATATTGTCAATGTAGCAATGAATTTCTTTTCCTGACCATCAGGTAGTTGTGTCACATATGAATGAATGTTTTTTGGACAGTAAAGTCATTCCAACTGCTATACTGACAGAAATTTTATCGGCCATGAGACTTCAGGTAGGCATGAGAAAGTCGCAACAACTCAGTGCACCTAGTTCCACAGGGAGTTGAGATTTATAATACAATGTGCCGCTGAGTTTGACATCCAGTGAGTGAGGGAAAAATACCATAGCCTTGAGCATGTACTAGTTGCATGGGTATGTGCAATATATAAATATCCTATAAAAATACAATAATCTGTTTTGGCCACTGTACTGGCCACTTGTGGTAACACTGACCAATGTAAAATTGTTCCAGCTCCAGGTAGCCCAAGATGCCGGAGTGGCTGGGGTTCTGTTGTACTGGGACCCCCTGGACAAGGAATTGGCGGCACCACATAATGCCTCCTTCATTCCATATGCTTCGGCAGGATGTGGTGAGAAGATTTCACATTTGATCATTTGATGTCAATAGTAACACAACACTATCTCTTGAATGATTCTAATTCAATGCTTTTGTTCAGCACCCTCTGATCTTGTGCAAGGAGGGATACTAGTGGCCCACTGGTTGAGGTTCTTGCCATTGCCCAGATGTTTGGTTCAAATCCCAGACATGTGTTATTCTAGTTCACATGGTAAATGTAAGGGGTATGTTTTGTGGGCTGGGGATGCTACTGCATGTTATAAATTTTTCAAACCTTACAAATTATTTTCACCCACAAATTTAGTTACTGAGTAATTACTGCATATTATATATTATTCAAACCTGACATTATTTTCACTCACAAATTCAGTTATGGAGTAATTCAAGGTACATAATATATGTGGATTAAGCCTTTTGGGGTTGTCTCAGAACTAAAGGAACTGAGCTTTTTGTATCCTTCATTGAACCTTTCAACTACTACAACTCAGTCCAAAATATATGTTATGTGTTTTGAATGTTCCAGATCAATCCATCTTGTTCACTGTACCCACCCAGACAATCTCGTCCAAAATGGCAGCCATGTTTCTAAGGGAGCTGCAAGGAGCTTCTGTTCCGACAACATGGAAAGGTGGATTCAATATGACCTACAGATACGGGTCAGGTAAATAACTCAAGGTGTAGCAAATCCGAAGTTTTTGTAGAAGCATGTGATGTACAGTAATGTAACTATGTAGGTTTTACTGTATTTTCTTTGAATGGATCTGAAAGTTTGGAATCATGAATAGAACATTCTGTTAAAATAATGTCAAGGTACATGTTTTTTTCTTAGATGGAACTGAATGTAAAGGTTACATTGACAATGATAGAAACCTAACCTAGCCAATCGCTTATTATATTTTATCATCTTCTGATCTGAATCAAACTTAAAGATGATTTCTGGTACAATTTGTGGTATTTTTATTGACCTACTGACCAATATTTCCCTTCAATTCGTCATTCATAAGGGACTGTTGATAATGCATGGCTGGGTGGTTGATGATGATTTTAAGGGCTGGTCACCCATTTTGTCCTGGGGAGGAAATCTGTAGATAAAAAGATTTTAAAATCATGGTTACATATTATGGGAGGTGTAGAGTGATCATTAGTCCTTTGATACTACATACAGAAGCCGACTACAATGTGACACGTGTACCACAGACTGCAGCGTAAAAAGACACTCATGTTTTAAGAAGCAAATTATTCAAGTATACTTGTTTCTTAAAATCCATTATGATTCATATGTAATTCTTGGTTATTGCCTATGTCAATATTATGTACCAATCTTGTACAGTGTGCTCTGTATTTCAAATTGAATTATTACATTTTTCTGCAGCAGGTTTATGTAATGCTTCGTGTTTCAGTCACTGTACCTATAACCTGTGGTGGGTGGAGTTACCTCCCTGTAACTGAATGTGTAGTAAGGCTAACCCGTCGGAACAAGAATGAAGCATACAAATTTATGGATGACAACCTCTTCTTTATGGCGTTAGATTCTTACACCGTGTCATTGTCAAGCTATGACTTTTGTCTATCCCTTACCTTGATAACAGTGTGAGAATATACATTGGAATGTTGTGCAGTGCATTAAGCAAACAGTTGTCATGCTTAAAGTTGTATTCCTCATTTTTGAGTCCCCAACTTCTGGTACGGTGGTCAAATAGCTGTGACAAATTATTAGCAACGTTCATGGTGCCTTTTCTTCATATTCTGAGGCTGTTTTTAAATAAATACTGTTTGTTTATCTACAGGTAACTTCACCGTCAAGATTCAGACTTTTAACAAGAGGAAAGAAGTGTTTCTTAGGAATGTTGTTGGCAAACTCAGGGGATATTCAGAGTCTGGTAGGTTGTGAAAAAATCATTTGATCTTCTACAATTCTTTTCTGTATTTTCTGACCAAAATATTCATTTTTTATTGTTACTTGTCAGTTATTATTGATATCATTTAATCCTTGTCACAAGTGTTTAGAATTGCTTTTAATGAGTACACATGTGTGCTTATTTCTGGTTAAACTGTTTAATACAGTCCAGCTTTATGTTGATATTGGATGAATCTAGTTATGTATTGCCCAATCTTCACAGACAAGTATGTGATTATTGGAGCTCCTCGATCATCTTTCCCTGGCTCCTCCACGGATGCTCTTGTCTCCACGGCCATGCTGCGACAGATTGCGTGGAGTTTACAGTACAAGAAGACAGATCAATGGAAGCCAAGGCGTGGGATAAAGCTCATATCATGGGGAGGGGCGGAGTTCTCCAATGCAGGAATGAGAGAGTATATCAAAGTAAGTTCAAGGCTGTATTATTGTATTCATACATCTATATAATATATGCTTGTTGTGAGCTTGTAAATACTGTTCATATTAGTGGTTTATTTTATTTTATTGGTCATTACGCTCATGGCATCAGTCACTTGTTTCCAGGATGCTGTCATCTAATTTGAATAAATCCAGCAATAAATAATTAGCACAGACACTTCCCATTGTTTCACGAAACGTTTTAATCTGAGATTTGAATTGGTTCCAGTTTAAACCCATAGGAAGCTGTCATCCTGTGATATAACTGTCTGAAGACTCACTCACTCACTCACTCACTCACTCACTCACTCACTCACTCACTCTGATTGTATTTTCAGGCCAATAAGCACCTTCTTGGCAGGAGAGCTGTTGCCTACTTTGATCTGAGTGAACTTGCCACAGGGAACAAGACAATTACCGCCACCGTCACACCAGCGTTGAGGAACCTGCTGAACGTTGCCGCTCACAGGGTAGGTCACAACACCCATTGTTGCCCTTAGCTGTAGGGTGATATACTGCCCCTCAGCAACTGATTTCATGTTCAAAGTCTGTCAGCACTCTTTCAATGTCTCTGCTGTTTAATTTGCTCTCTTTTACTAAGCAATGTAGAGCTTTTGTTAATTTTTACTTCACTTTGGATCGACTTTACTTTGGATTGGAACAGATACAACATTTTACGTAAAACATTTTCACGTTCCTCCTGTTTTCTGGTGTTGCTGTGATATTGCTGGAATATTGCTAACACCATACCAACTTACTCTCTTTCCTCCTGTCAAAACCAAGGCAGTTAAAGGGAGACAATCCACTTTACAACGGCAATGACAAATTGTGCTCAAAGCAAATTTAGGAGTCATGATGACTCCCTGATGTTTTGAGAGGGAATAATGGGCATGTTTTCGGGAGTCAATCTCAATATGGAACTTTCATCAAGACATCAACTCTGATTGTTTAAAAACAATAGAAAAACAAGGTAAAGCAGGCCAAATATTTAACTAAACTAAACAGATTTAAACAACACCAGATTACAAGCTTAGATTATTTGAACATTGCGTTAACAATGATGCAAGCAAATAAATTCACTGCATATTTGAGATAATTTTTGCATCAGGTTTTCTGTGACGTGGCAAACTGCCTATTTTTCATAGGTTGTCCCATGAAGTATATAGTACTCAAAAGACGTAAATGTTTTACATTACTATAGGTAATCTGTAAAGTTTGAGAGTTTTATGGCTGTCAACTTTTGATTATGGAGAACATAACGTTTTGAAGAATATACATAATCCTTCATCATTTCTCTTGATGAAGGATGAAGGCTGAAGGATATACACTGAAACATTGTAACAAAGAAACTGACATCCATGAAAATCGCCCTATTTTGTGTACCACTTCATATATACTTATTTCCTGAATTGTTTTCCATTTAACATGGGGCAGTGTGGTAGTGTAGTGGAAAAAGTGTTGGCTTGTTATGCCAAAGACCTGGGTTCAATTGGCAATATGGGCACAAATGTGCAAAGCCCATTCTGGGTGTCCCCTGCCGTGATTCTGCTTGAATATTGCTAAAAGCAGCATAAAAACATACTCACTCACTCACTCCATTTAACAGACTGAACTATGTGTCCACAGGTTCCCAATCCTTTGAACCCAGAAACCATGATCCTTGATGACTGGGACAGGAAGTCAACTGTGGGCTCCTCACACTGGTCTCCGTTCAAACTCTACACGCAGGATGTAACACGTCACCCCTTCCTCCATCTCGCGGGTGTACCGGAAGTTCACCTTCAGTTCGAGGGCATGACCAGCGAGGTGGGTAATACTTCTCAGTGTATCGTAGGGATTATGAAAATTTGCCCAAGTGTCTTTTTGTGTTTTTAACAAACCAGATTATGATACTGAGGTTAGACTATTCCTTAATGTGTGACAGTACATAATTTCAATAGAATCTACATTTATCCTGGCATCCTCAGTTTTCACTCAGATAAGGCACACATGATCATAAAATACAACAAACATTAGAACAGTTATAATGTGGTACCTACGTGTTGTTAATTAAAATGTTAATATGAAAGTCTGTGCCAATACCTTCTGATTTTCCATGAATCTTTACAATTATGCCATCTGTATTTGTTTGCCTCACTAGTATGCACTTTGATATCAAGAGACACAAGCACTCTTTCTGATGAAACCATCTGTATTTGTTTGCCTCCCTGGCATGCACTTCGATATCAAAAGACACGGGCATGAGCTTCTGTTTTTGATCCAAAGTGATGCGTGGAACTTTTTCTGAAACAGAAATAATCTGTGTCATGAATGTGTTAAGAACACTCCAGCATCCATGATGCTTGATGATTTTCATGTAGCAGTGGTCTGCAAAGCATTATGAATTTAGATTTCCCCCACCATTTTGGTGTGAACAGTTTCGTACGTGAATAAAAGTAGTAAACTGTTGCTAATAAATGTGACAAAGCTGTGCTGTAGACAAGAAATGATGAGCAAAGTCTACTCTTTTTGAAGGACTCACTCAGTCACTCACTCACTCACTGTGTTTTTTTCAGGCTCCAGGAAACATTGACGACATGAGAGAGCTTGATAGTCAGCACCACTTCAAGTACCACATAGCTGTCAGCCGTGTTGTTACCATGGCAGTGATGAAACTAGTGGATGACTACGTTCTGCCGTATTCCATCAGCAACTACGCACAGACTCTTCACGTGGCACTCTGGCAGACATCAGAGGCAATCAAGGAATGTTCTGATGAATTTAGGGACTTAGGTAAATATTTCAATTAAAACACCTTTGAACAATTGGTGATGTCTGAATTTGAAAATTTTAAACTATAATACATTGACACTCATCTGATGGTCAGTATTGACCATCGTTAAGATTAAGGGCCAGACAAAGCCTGTAAGTTCTGTAAATGTCATTCGAATTTGATTATGTCAGGTATGAACAACTTGCTACCACTTCATGATAAAGAATAGACATCTGCAAAGGTATCAATAGCTTTCCTGGCAATTCCTCATTCACTCCCTACAACAAATCCTCTACAGAATTGGTTTAATTTTGTGAAAACGTTACATTGTGAACATGATTTTTTATGAACATGACTTTATTTTCACTGTTGTCTTTCCTTTATGAGTGAGTGAGTGAGTTAGCTTGGTTTTGTGCTGTTTTTAGCAGTAGTCCAGCAATATCACGGTGGACACTTTTTTAGAGACTTACATTAAGTGGTGTAGAGTTGAATGTCCAGGACTGCACTATTACAGGATTTCCTAAACATTTCCTGTGATCTGTATCCGGAATGCTGTCCGAACTGGCTTAGAACTCACTAATCCAGTGTTATGAATGAATCTTGCATATTTTTAGCACCAGAGTTGACCGTCACAGATCTTATGACCGAGACAACCACAGCATTCGATGACCTCATCCAGATTTACCGCAAAAACCAGGACATCCTTGGAGTGAAGTCAGTCAATGAAGTGAAAATGCTGTTTGAGCGAATATTCGTAACTGATTACTCAGGGAAACGGTAAAAATCTATTTATCCAATTAGTAACCGTTATGGGTTTTATTACAGTCATTGTTTATTTTTTGTAACTGTCCACTCTGAATAATGTTATTTTAATAACAGGAGAATGTATGGGTGGCAATGACTTTATTATGCGGAACATGAATGTTTTCAAGTGTATTCTTACTCCTTCATCTTGTGATAAAAATACCCTCTGGTTTAATGGTTATATTGGTATGTATTGACATAAGGCTGAATTAACCCATCTATCTTGGTGCTATAATTCGTATTATTTCTGATTCCAGGTTTTCAACTCATCATGTTTTGTACCCAGTACTTCATGATGACAGCAGTATTGAACACGCCCAAGAATTATGTCGAGTTGCCAAGGAAACAAAAAAATGGGATAAAGTGGATAAATTTCAACAAAAACTTTACAGGGTCCTTCATGAAGCCCTCAGAAGTTTGCGTATGAATGAGTGAAAGTATTTCATGTGCATGCCAAACATGCATGGGATAGTGCAATTACCTCCCTTGGCAGGAGCTATTCTGCAATGAAGATGCTATTGTCAGTCAATATCTGATCAGAGAAGAATCTGTGAAGCAGATGACTTGATTGGAAAGAGTTATTTATGTACCTGAATTCGTAACCAGTGATCGAGCGTATTTGCACACATGATATGTGTAGACTGTTATATTGACATTGTATTCTTTTATGAAGATTAGATACACAGGAGTATTCGTGGACTACAGAATCATGGAAATGTGAGATGACAATCATTTTAATGATATCTCAAGAAGATCTCAATCTGGTACTGTTTACCCAACAACTTATTCTCATAATTTTTTTTTTAATGCTACAGGACTTGCAGTGAATCTCTCATTCTGTCTCAAATATGGACCTGGAAAGTAAAACTGCCCTGGACAAATGCAGGATCTGTATGTTTAAAGACACAAATGTGAATCTATTCATGCACATATTTTTTTGGTATTTCTGTAGAGAGTACAGAAGGCTTCATTTCCCATCATGGTTTTTATTCTTGTGGATTAGGGAAAACATGAGTAGTCTCCCTTGTGAAGGATCATTATCGTACAACCCAGTCTCATTGGCCACATGAACCTTTGGGATACTCTCTCTGTCCTGCTAAACATGACTGGTTCCAACCATAAATGGCAAGACACATTTTTTCTGTATTTTTAAAGTGTTTTCTGTCTCATGTGATGCTGTTTATCCACTTCATCTGTATATATTCATCTGAGGAAGGTGCTAATCCCTGGTGTCCACACGTCAAAACCATTTTGACGGTGTGTTTGTCTTCACAGTTTGAACATATTGCCATAATTGGATTGCATATTCCTGTAGTATGGTGATTGTTACACCTTCAGTCTGCTGTCATATCATGCCTGTGATATACACATTGTAAGCAGCTGCTGTTTCACAAACAACCAAGAATGGTGCTAACCATGCCTTAACCCCACACTAACCAGACCCCTGACAAACCAGATCCCTGCCAAACTAGACCCCACTCTAACCAGATCCCTGACAAATCAGACCCCTACACTAACCAGATCCCTGCCAAGCCCCTGATTGTGATCTCCATTCTTACTGTAAGCTTTCACTTGTGCATCATCTTAAACCTGTGATTCCTGACCCTGACCCAAAATATGACATCACCTTGGCCTTAATCATTGCTGACCTTGAACCCGAATTATAATTCCAACCCCTACCATGACTCCTGTTATGACAACCACATAACAATTTCTAGCTTTTATTCACCTTTATTCTCTTATTGTCTTATGAGTGAAGATGGACCACCCCAGAGAACCAGCTGACAAAGAAGCTTAAACCCCACTTTTTCTATTGACAAACTTATTTTTTATGTATGTAAAATACAGTTGTTACATGTGTCATGACAATAGCTTTTGTATTATGAAGTGATTTTCCTAAGGCCAGACCAGTTATTTCTTGTTTTACGCATGTTTGTCCTCAGAAAATCTAGAGCAGGAGGGGGAAAAATTAAAATAAAATCACCACTCAAAGGTATATTCCTTCTAAATACTCCGAGTATTTTACTTTTTGCCATTTAGCAATTGTATGTAGGACAAAAGACAATCTAAATTTTTTTCTTGTAAGCTCACATATTTGGCCTATAAAAACATTAGGATATTGTTATGGTTAAGAATTTGCTGTGATGAAATGTATGAGAAATCCCCTCAGAACCAGCAAAATATAACACTGAAGAGTCTTAAAATTTTCAGTATTTTTGTATTGAGTGAAAACAAAGGCAAGATACAAAGATTCACAATAGAGGTTTCATGTACTATGCAAATGACATCTAAAGTAATGGGTCACAAATATAATATCAACTCACCCTAGTCTTGGTTTGAGAGTTAGAAACAGTTATATTGAATGTAAGACAGTGAGCGGTCAGGCAGTGGTTATGTAGGTCAAGCGTTGACGGAGACAGGAAAATGATGCACTCCAGTTAATCCGTGTGTGTGTTACAGTTAAAAAGTATTCACCTTAACAATAATATGTACTGAGTGAGAACAATTAATTTTTTTTCTCATTCTTGAAAAAGTATGTCCAGTGGATCCATAAAAAAGAAATAAAGTTGGTCTGGCCTTAACTTTTTTTTTATTACTGTTTCACTACATGAATTTCACCAATCACACCCCCTTATTGAAATGAACAGAAGAATGTGGATGTGTTCAACAGACTTTATTCAGTATGAATGAAGATTTTTCTGGATATCAACTTCTTTAATATGAGAACACAACGTTTCGGAGTTAATGCTTACTCCTTCATCAGGAGTCACAAGAAAGAAGTTGATATCCATAAAAATCTTCATTCTTATGTATTTCACTTCTAAATGCCCTTCAAAGACTTTATTCAGTATGTGTGAACACATTTCTGAAAATGTTTTATTTCTTTTTAAAGAAAAATCAGTATTCAAACATGACATTGGCCTAAAAAAATCTATAACACTAGATAAAAATGACAATTTCTGATGTGTTGTCTTATTTTCTGGTACCTTATGTTTTCCCATGAAAGCCCATATTTTTTCATTTGTACATATATGTCTGTAAGTTTACACATGGAGATGTAATGTTGACCTCTGCTTGACCTTCTGTTATACCTGTAGTATGTTGTGTAGTGCTTGCAGTGACCTTTCCAGTCTGGATATTGGGGTTAGCTTGGGTCTCCATGTCTGTCCTCTGAAACAGGATTAGTAGGTCACACTCATTCATGAAATCATTGCTTATTGTCTCAGTGGCTGGAACTTGGTAATGAAACCAGCAGAAGACACAGACCAGTCATGGCTAAGATGTACATCTGTTCACTCCTGTGTGCAGAGGAGATACTAGATTAGATGTTGCTAATTACTCAAGAATGTTCCAAATTCTGTTTCATAAATGATGGCCCTCAGAGTTATCCCCCCTTGCACTGTGCGATCAAAGCACTATTACTGAAACAAACCTGTGTTGATGTCTGTGTGCTTAGATCCTCTTTGAACAACAATCGCTTTGATGAATTCAATAAATTCACAACATACTTCAATCGAACACTTTTAGATGTCAGTAATCTGATGACGCAGAAATATCTTAAGTTGTTCACTTGTCCCTCGGGAACCATGGGTTGATGTGCCCTCGATGTTTGTTTATGTTTTCTGAACATAACATAAACGGCCATCAAGGGTACATCAATCCATGAGCCTTGAGGGACCAGTGAACTACATATTTATCTTACCGAACACCACAATGTTAATTTTGAACTGTTGGTTTAGCATTGGTATTGGATCATACACTTTAGTCAACTTGGGTGAATCAAACAATTGGAATCTTGCATCTTGATGTTTTTTCCCACAGGTATAAGTCGCAGTGGTGTAGTTACCCGTCATAATTTTCATAGAGACATTTGAACGTTTTGTCAAAATTTGTTTATTGGCAAATGTTTTCAGAGCCATCTCTAGATTTTCCAGACGACACAAGAAAAACAGATTAACGTTTTCTCCCTTCCATCAATTTGCATTCGCAAAAAATCGGTAATCTCCATGCATCTTGCAAGATTCAATGTTATTCGAGATAAACAAGTACTACCACGAACTACCGAATGAGTTGCCATTGGCAGCAGGGTTCATTGATACGTACCTCACTTGTAAGTGGGGTACATTGAAAATAATAGGAGAGCACTTAGCCAATCAGTGACATTTATGTGTGAGGTAAGATAAACTGCAGTGTACAAGTGCCTATCTACACCCTCCAAGGGTATTGATGACAAAGGACAATGAACTTTATCAGCCCTGGCCAAAACGTAGCTGCCCACAAATAATTTAGGTCTGAATTTAGAATTCATTTGTGTTTACGAGTGAATTTGAGAATCTGGCAGTCCATGTTGAAAATAATCCATCCTAGGCGGGCAGGCAGACATTTCAAATACTGCTGAGGAGCATACATAGGAATATATACCAGCACCAAAGTTATGCCAGTGTAATGTTTTTTCAGCATAGTTGCTGTTTTATGAGAAGACCAACCTGTCAGACAGGTTTTGAAAGTAATGAACAAAACACAACCAGGTGGATCCCAAATTTGCTTTGATGTAAATCATTGTCAACATGAACCACACGACCTGTTTTCACCCAAGTGGCCACTGTGTAGTTCGTTGCTGTAAGTGAAACTCAGTTTGAAATAGGGTTGTATAATGCCACATATCACAGGGCAGTTTGTGACCATGATATTAGAACCTAACGTTGTCACAATAAAGCAAACAACCGAATTCCAGTATGTTTCAGTCTCTCTGATTTTGAACCTTTCTGGGAAAATGTATTTTTTTCTGGTAACTACTCATGAATGTCACTCTGCATGTAACAGCAGATGTTCATCTTGAGGAGATACTTGTGTCCGAGTTGTGGTATTGTGCATTATTTTATTATTTTGTATATTATACTAAGAGACTGTCTTTGAATGTGGTTGCTAAATGTTTATTCGTCAAATGTTTGTAAATAGACGTGCTGAAGCTGTGTAAAGTCCTGCTTGAACATTGCATCATCGCTTTGTACCGAAGGTATTCATCAAATCACATAAACATGCACAAACTAACCCTGTCTCCGAGTTATTTATGGTAAATATGAAGACCTCGTCTTTGAAGTGTCTTGCTTGCATCCCAAGTATACTGTTGTCAGGCTCCCCATTTGTTTTTGGTGCCCTTGGTTTGATACCTCCTGATCTCTTGGCACAGATTAAGATATTGCTCGGTTTCTTGCCCATTCCTACACGCTGGGTAATGCAGATGGCTGCAGTATTGGAGAGTCTACGTATTTTCAGACATGTTCTTGGTGGGTTCGACTTGGCAGGAGAAGTCCCATTCGCTGTCTGGGCTGCGTGTAGAGGGGGCAAGGGCCCTGAGGTTGGGCTGATGATGAGCCTTACCACCCTGACCGTGCTAGGATCACGCAAACCCTCTCTGCTGCAAACAATTTTAACCTTTAAAACATGTTGAAGTTACTTAAATAGTGCTGATCTCGATACTGTGCGGGTATGCTCAAGGCACATACAACATAATGGACGTTTATTACCCCAGATGACCCATGCTGCTTGTGAGGTCGTAGAACATTGATAGCCACATGAATGATCCGACCAGGTATCCATTTTCTGGTTGGTGAACAGGACATTTTGAACAAATTCACCTAAGGTAAGACGACATGCATCACATGTGCTTAGCTGTTGGGCGGGACAGAAGTCCCAGATTCTCTCTGGAGTCGAGTTGGCAAACATGGCCACCCACCGAATTGATCTGTGACCTTGACTTGCACAAGACCACACACTACAGTATCAATTGAATAACATTCACCACCAACAAATCAACTCGGTGATTATCAGACCCACAAAAGAATGGATCAACACCAGACTGTTTTTGGCAGGGGGTAATCTGATCATGACCTTTCTGTAAACATTGTCAGATCATGCAAAAAATGAACCAACACCACTGACTGCATTTATGCTTTGTGTGAACACCTGGTATTCTCACTTAATTTCAGTGGTTATTATCATTTAGATGTCTGTTGTGCCCACTACACAAAACAGTGAGAACAGTGAAAACTTCACATTATTTAGCACTGTTGCTGCTTATTTATTTGCACAGATGGTATTCACTAGATCCTTTTATCAGTATCACTGTGGCTGATGACACCTATCATGGTGAGTCATGTATGTAACATTTGACTCATTGGTTGACCCTGATGACCCATGCTGCTTGTGAGGTCGTAGAACATTGACAGAATAGCAATACTAGTATTCAAGCTTTGTGATATTCTGTATACAATCACATCTGAACCTAGAAACCCTCTGATTAATATTATAAGCAACGATCAATGCCAGGAAGTCCAGAAGAGAGATCGATGCTCATGCTGTTGATCACTAGATTGTCTGGTCCAGACTCGATTAGTTACAGACCGCCACTATATAGCGGGGATATTGCATAAAGGTAAACTCACTGTCACTCTTTACACTAAAATCTGGTGGTGAACCTTTATTGTAGGAATATTTAAGTGAGGATTTGGCTGAAACATCTTACACCAATATTATAAACTCAAAAGAAAGTGAACACTTTATATTTTGTAGGTGAGGCAAAGGTGTTGAAGTTAGTAAAATCCTTGTCAGCCGAAACGGTTAGCGATTTAGTCTTTGTTTTCATCAGTCCAGATGGAAGTGATTTTGAAATATATATCACCCTTTGGGTTGAGTAATATCTTCAGGTGATTGGTCCTTTTGTCCCTACTCTCTATTTCGTAAACTGAAAGTGATTCCAGGCCACGTCCATTAGTTACATAATTACACCAGAAGGGTAATGTTTTGAAATTTTGTAGCGTCCTTTCTTTATGTGGAAGTTAATGTTAAATACTGATAATTTGGTATTAGGAACACAATGACATAATAGTATTTCTCTATCCAAGAGGTCCATAATACACTTGCGAAATACAATACATGCTGCTCCTCATGGAGGGCACGGAGTTGAAAAATCATGTATTTTCCACAGTACATTGAATAAGTGCCTATAGTGCAAGTATCATATCAATACCATAACATTATTTTTCTTTTTACAAAGCTTTTGTTTTTACAATATACACATTTCCTGACTCTAGAACATGCGACAAATAGTAAATATGGGTAACATGCATATAACATATCAGCGATCATGACAAGTTATGTGATGAAAATAGGGTCATAGGGACCGTTCATAATTTATGGCTAGTTGGTGATGATGAAAAGCCATAAATAATGAACGGTCCCATAGAATGCTCCTCGGGGACCTCTAAGTTCATGGAGGCTGTACCCATATAAACATAATTCCAGTGTGTCATATTGAAAATCTTCTCTTTCCACGGACAACATAGCCATAACTTTGACATAGGCTATCCATTTTCTGGTTGGTGAACAGGACATTTTGAACAAATTCACCTAAGGTAAGACGACATGCATCACATGTGCTTAGCTGTTGGGCGGGACAGAAGTCCCAGATTCTCTCTGGAGTCGAGTTGGCAAACATGGCCACCCACCGAACTGATCTGTGACCTTGACTCGAACAAGACCACACACTACAGTATCAATTGAATAACAAATCAACTCGGTGATTATCAGACCCACAAAAGAATGGATCAACACTAGACTGTTTTTGGCAGGGGGTAATCTGATCATGACCTTTCTGTAAACATGGTATTTGTCAGATCATGCAAAAAATGAACCAACACCACTGACTGCATTTATGCTTTGTGTGAACACCTGGTATTCTCACTTATTTTCAATGGTTATTATCAATTAGATGTCTGTTGTGCCCTCTACACAAAACAGTGAGAACAGTGAAAACTTCACATTATTTAGCACTGTTGCTGCTTATTTATTTGCACAGATGGTATTCACTAGATCCTTTTATCAGTATCACTGTGGCTGATGACACCTATCATGGTGAGTCATGTATGTAACATTTGACTCATTGGTTGACCCTGATGACCCATGCTGCTTGTGAGGTCGTAGAACATTGACAGAATAGCAATACTAGTATTCAAGCTTTGTGATATTCTGTATACAATCACATCTGAACCTAGAAACCCTCTGATTAATATTATAAGCAACGATCAATGCCAGGAAGTCCAGAAGAGAGATCGATGCTCATGCTGTTGATCACTAGATTGTCTGGTCCAGACTCGATTAGTTACAGACCGCCACTATATAGCGGGGATATTGCATAAAGGTAAACTCACTGTCACTCTTTACACTAAAATCTGGTGGTGAACCTTTATTGTAGGAATATTTAAGTGAGGATTTGGCTGAAACATCTTACACCAATATTATAAACTCAAAAGAAAGTGAACACTTTATATTTTGTAGGTGAGGCAAAGGTGTTGAAGTTAGTAAAATCCTTGTCGGCCGAAACGGTTAGCGATTTAGTCTTTGTTTTCATCAGTCCAGATGGAAGTGATTTTGAAATATATATCACCCTTTGGGTTGAGTAATATCTTCAGGTGATTGGTCCTTTTGTCCCTACTCTCTATTTCGTAAACTGAAAGTGATTCCAGGCCACGTCCATTAGTTACATAATTACACCAGAAGGGTAATGTTTTGAAATTTTGTAGCGTCCTTTCTTTATGTGGAAGTTAATGTTAAATACTGATAATCTGGTATTAGGAACACAATGACATAATAGTATTTCTCTATCCAAGAGGTCCATAATACACTTGCGAAATACAATACATGCTGCTCCTCATGGAGGGCACGGAGTTGAAACATCATGTATTTTCCACAGTACGTTGAATAAGTGCCTATAGTGCTAGTATCATATCAATACCATAACATTATTTTTCTTTTTACAAAGCTTTTGTTTTTACAATATACACATTTCCTGACTCTAGAACATGTGACAAATAGTAAGTATGGGTAACATACATATAACATATCAGCGATCATGACAAGTTATGTGATGAAAATAGGGTCATAGGGACCGTTCATAATTTATGGCTAGTTGGTGATGATGAAAAGCCATAAATAATGAACGGTCCCATAGAATGCTCCTCGGGGACCTCTAAGTTCATGGAGGCTGTACCCATATAAACATAATTCCAGTGTGTCATATTGTAAATCTTCTCTTTCCACGGACAACATAGCCATAACTTTGACATAGGCTATCCATTTTCTGGTTGGTGAACAGGACATTTTGAACAAATTCACCTAAGGTAAGACGACATGCATCACATGTGCTTAGCTGTTGGGTGGGACAGAAGTCCCAGATTCTCTCTGGAGTCGAGTTGGCAAACATGGCCACCCACCGAACTGATCTGTGACCTTGACTCGCACAAGACCACACACTACAGTATCAATTGAATAACAAATCAACTCGGTGATTATCAGACCCACAAAAGAATGGATCAACACCAGACTGTTTTTGGCAGGGGGTAATCTGATCATGACCTTTCTGTAAACATGGTATTTGTCAGATCATGCAAAAAATGAACCAACACCACTGACTGCATTTATGCTTTGTGTGAACACCTGGTATTCTCACTTATTTTCAGTGGTTATTATCATTTAGATGTCTGTTGTGCCCTCTACACAAAACAGTGAGAACAGTGAAAACTTCACATTATTTAGCACTGTTGCTGCTTATTTATTTGCACAGATGGTATTCACTAGATCCTTTTATCAGTATCACTGTGGCTGATGACACCTATCATGGTGAGTCATGTATGTAACATTTGACTCATTGGTTGACCCTGATGACCCATGCTGCTTGTGAGGTCGTAGAACATTGACAGCCGCATGAATAGCAATACTAGTATTCAAGCTTTGTGATATTCTGTATACAATCACATCTGAACCTAGAAACCCTCTGATTAATATTATAAGCAACGATCAATGCCAGGAAGTCCAGAAGAGAGATCGATGCTCATGCTGTTGATCACTAGATTGTCTGGTCCAGACTCGATTAGTTACAGACCGCCACTATATAGCGGGGATATTGCATAAAGGTAAACTCACTGTCACTCTTTACACTAAAATCTGGTGGTGAACCTTTATTGTAGGAATATTTAAGTGAGGATTTGGCTGAAACATCTTACACCAATATTATAAACTCAAAAGAAAGTGAACACTTTATATTTTGTAGGTGAGGCAAAGGTGTTGAAGTTAGTAAAATCCTTGTCAGCCGAAACGGTTAGCGATTTAGTCTTTGTTTTCATCAGTCCAGATGGAAGTGATTTTGAAATATATATCACCCTTTGGGTTGAGTAATATCTTCAGGTGATTGGTCCTTTTGTCCCTACTCTCTATTTCGTAAACTGAAAGTGATTCCAGGCCACGTCCATTAGTTACATAATTACACCAGAAGGGTAATGTTTTGAAATTTTGTAGCGTCCTTTCTTTATGTGGAAGTTAATGTTAAATACTGATAATCTGGTATTAGGAACACAATGACATAATAGTATTTCTCTATCCAAGAGGTCCATAATACACTTGCGAAATACAATACATGCTGCTCCTCATGGAGGGCACGGAGTTGAAACATCATGTATTTTCCACAGTACGTTGAATAAGTGCCTATAGTGCTAGTATCATATCAATACCATAACATTATTTTTCTTTTTACAAAGCTTTTGTTTTTACAATATACACATTTCCTGACTCTAGAACATGTGACAAATAGTAAGTATGGGTAACATACATATAACATATCAGCGATCATGACAAGTTATGTGATGAAAATAGGGTCATAGGGACCGTTCATAATTTATGGCTAGTTGGTGATGATGAAAAGCCATAAATAATGAACGGTCCCATAGAATGCTCCTCGGGGACCTCTAAGTTCATGGAGGCTGTACCCATATAAACATAATTCCAGTGTGTCATATTGTAAATCTTCTCTTTCCACGGACAACATAGCCATAACTTTGACATAGGCTATCCATTTTCTGGTTGGTGAACAGGACATTTTGAACAAATTCACCTAAGGTAAGACGACATGCATCACATGTGCTTAGCTGTTGGGTGGGACAGAAGTCCCAGATTCTCTCTGGAGTCGAGTTGGCAAACATGGCCACCCACCGAACTGATCT
This sequence comes from Haliotis asinina, assembly GCF_037392515.1. NCBI lineage: Eukaryota > Metazoa > Mollusca > Gastropoda > Lepetellida > Haliotidae > Haliotis > Haliotis asinina. The sequence continues at coordinate 73,431,685 of NC_090283.1, read as the reverse complement.
GTGACCTTGACTCGCACAAGACCACACACTACAGTATCAATTGAAAAACAAATCAACTCGGTGATTATCAGACCCACAAAAGAATGGATCAACACCAGACTGTTTTTGGCAGGGGGTAATCTGATCATGACCTTTCTGTAAACATGGTATTTGTCAGATCATGCAAAAAATGAACCAACACCACTGACTGCATTTATGCTTTGTGTGAACACCTGGTATTCTCACTTATTTTCAGTGGTTATTATCATTTAGATGTCTGTTGTGCCCTCTACACAAAACAGTGAGAACAGTGAAAACTTCACATTATTTAGCACTGTTGCTGCTTATTTATTTGCACAGATGGTATTCACTAGATCCTTTTATCAGTATCACTGTGGCTGATGACACCTATCATGGTGAGTCATGTATGTAACATTTGACTCATTGGTTGACCCTGATGACCCATGCTGCTTGTGAGGTCGTAGAACATTGACAGCCGCATGAATAGCAATACTAGTATTCAAGCTTTGTGATATTCTGTATACAATCACATCTGAACCTAGAAACCCTCTGATTAATATTATAAGCAACGATCAATGCCAGGAAGTCCAGAAGAGAGATCGATGCTCATGCTGTTGATCACTAGATTGTCTGGTCCAGACTCGATTAGTTACAAACCGCCACTATATAGCGGGGATATTGCATAAAGGTGAACTCACTGTCACTCTTTACACTAAAATCTGGTGGTGAACCTTTATTGTAGGAATATTTAAGTGAGGATTTGGCTGAAACATCTTACACCAATATTATAAACTCAAAAGAAAGTGAACACTTTATATTTTGTAGGTGAGGCAAAGGTGTTGAAGTTAGTAAAATCCTTGTCGGCCGAAACGGTTAGCGATTTAGTCTTTGTTTTCATCAGTCCAGATGGAAGTGATTTTGAAATATATATCACCCTTTGGGTTGAGTAATATCTTCAGGTGATTGGTCCTTTTGTCCCTACTCTCTATTTCGTAAACTGAAAGTGATTCCAGGCCACGTCCATTAGTTACATAATTACACCAGAAGGGTAATGTTTTGAAATTTTGTAGCGTCCTTTCTTTATGTGGAAGTTAATGTTAAATACTGATAATCTGGTATTAGGAACACAATGACATAATAGTATTTCTCTATCCAAGAGGTCCATAATACACTTGCGAAATACAATACATGCTGCTCCTCATGGAGGGCACGGAGTTGAAACATCATGTATTTTCCACAGTACGTTGAATAAGTGCCTATAGTGCTAGTATCATATCAATACCATAACATTATTTTTCTTTTTACAAAGCTTTTGTTTTTACAATATACACATTTCCTGACTCTAGAACATGCGACAAATAGTAAGTATGGGTAACATACATATAACATATCAGCGATCATGACAAGTTATGTGATGAAAATAGGGTCATAGGGACCGTTCATAATTTATGGCTAGTTGGTGATGATGAAAAGCCATAAATAATGAACGGTCCCATAGAATGCTCCTCGGGGACCTCTAAGTTCATGGAGGCTGTACCCATATAAACATAATTCCAGTGTGTCATATTGTAAATCTTCTCTTTCCACGGACAACATAGCCATAACTTTGACATAGGCTATCCATTTTCTGGTTGGTGAACAGGACATTTTGAACAAATTCACCTAAGGTAAGACGACATGCATCACATGTGCTTAGCTGTTGGGTGGGACAGAAGTCCCAGATTCTCTCTGGAGTCGAGTTGGCAAACATGGCCACCCACCGAACTGATCTGTGACCTTGACTCGCACAAGACCACACACTACAGTATCAATTGAAAAACAAATCAACTCGGTGATTATCAGACCCACAAAAGAATGGATCAACACCAGACTGTTTTTGGCAGGGGGTAATCTGATCATGACCTTTCTGTAAACATGGTATTTGTCAGATCATGCAAAAAATGAACCAACACCACTGACTGCATTTATGCTTTGTGTGAACACCTGGTATTCTCACTTATTTTCAGTGGTTATTATCATTTAGATGTCTGTTGTGCCCTCTACACAAAACAGTGAGAACAGTGAAAACTTCACATTATTTAGCACTGTTGCTGCTTATTTATTTGCACAGATGGTATTCACTAGATCCTTTTATCAGTATCACTGTGGCTGATGACACCTATCATGGTGAGTCATGTATGTAACATTTGACTCATTGGTTGACCCTGATGACCCATGCTGCTTGTGAGGTCGTAGAACATTGACAGCCGCATGAATAGCAATACTAGTATTCAAGCTTTGTGATATTCTGTATACAATCACATCTGAACCTAGAAACCCTCTGATTAATATTATAAGCAACGATCAATGCCAGGAAGTCCAGAAGAGAGATCGATGCTCATGCTGTTGATCACTAGATTGTCTGGTCCAGACTCGATTAGTTACAAACCGCCACTATATAGCGGGGATATTGCATAAAGGTGAACTCACTGTCACTCTTTACACTAAAATCTGGTGGTGAACCTTTATTGTAGGAATATTTAAGTGAGGATTTGGCTGAAACATCTTACACCAATATTATAAACTCAAAAGAAAGTGAACACTTTATATTTTGTAGGTGAGGCAAAGGTGTTGAAGTTAGTAAAATCCTTGTCGGCCGAAACGGTTAGCGATTTAGTCTTTGTTTTCATCAGTCCAGATGGAAGTGATTTTGAAATATATATCACCCTTTGGGTTGAGTAATATCTTCAGGTGATTGGTCCTTTTGTCCCTACTCTCTATTTCGTAAACTGAAAGTGATTCCAGGCCACGTCCATTAGTTACATAATTACACCAGAAGGGTAATGTTTTGAAATTTTGTAGCGTCCTTTCTTTATGTGGAAGTTAACGTTAAATACTGATAATCTGGTATTAGGAACACAATGACATAATAGTATTTCTCTATCCAAGAGGTCCATAATACACTTGCGAAATACAATACATGCTGCTCCTCATGGAGGGCACGGAGTTGAAACATCATGTATTTTCCACAGTACGTTGAATAAGTGCCTATAGTGCTAGTATCATATCAATACCATAACATTATTTTTCTTTTTACAAAGCTTTTGTTTTTACAATATACACATTTCCTGACTCTAGAACATGCGACAAATAGTAAGTATGGGTAACATACATATAACATATCAGCGATCATGACAAGTTATGTGATGAAAATAGGGTCATAGGGACCGTTCATAATTTATGGCTAGTTGGTGATGATGAAAAGCCATAAATAATGAACGGTCCCATAGAATGCTCCTCGGGGACCTCTAAGTTCATGGAGGCTGTACCCATATAAACATAATTCCAGTGTGTCATATTGTAAATCTTCTCTTTCCACGGACAACATAGCCATAACTTTGACATAGGCTATCCATTTTCTGGTTGGTGAACAGGACATTTTGAACAAATTCACCTAAGGTAAGACGACATGCATCACATGTGCTTAGCTGTTGGGTGGGACAGAAGTCCCAGATTCTCTCTGGAGTCGAGTTGGCAAACATGGCCACCCACCGAACTGATCTGTGACCTTGACTCGCACAAGACCACACACTACAGTATCAATTGAATAACAAATCAACTCGGTGATTATCAGACCCACAAAAGAATGGATCAACACCAGACTGTTTTTGGCAGGGGGTAATCTGATCATGACCTTTCTGTAAACATGGTATTTGTCAGATCATGCAAAAAATGAACCAACACCACTGACTGCATTTATGCTTTGTGTGAACACCTGGTATTCTCACTTAATTTCAGTGGTTGTTATCATTTAGATGTCTGTTGTGCCCTCTACACAAAACAGTGAGAACAGTGAAAACTTCACATTATTTAGCACTGTTGCTGCTTATTTATTTGCACAGATGGTATTCACTAGATCCTTTTATCAGTATCACTGAGGCTGATGACACCTATCATGGTGAGTCATGTATGTAACATTTGACTCATTGGTTGACCCTGATGACCCATGCTGCTTGTGAGGTCGTAGAACATTGACAGCCACATGAATAGCAATACTAGTATTCAAGCTTTGTGATATTCTGTATACAATCACATCTGAACCTAGAAACCCTCTGATTAATATTATAAGCAGCGATCAATGCCAGGAAGTCCAGAAGAGAGATCGATGCTCATGCTGTTGATCACTAGATTGTCTGGTCCAGACTCGATTAGTTACAGACCGCCACTATATAGCGGGGATATTGCATAAAGGTAAACTCACTGTCACTCTTTACACTAAAATCTGGTGGTGAACCTTTATTGTAGGAATATTTAAGTGAGGATTTGGCTGAAACATCTTACACCAATATTATAAACTCAAAAGAAAGTGAACACTTTATATTTTGTAGGTGAGGCAAAGGTGTTGAAGTTAGTAAAATCCTTGTCGGCCGAAACGGTTAGCGATTTAGTCTTTGTTTTCATCAGTCCAGATGGAAGTGATTTTGAAATATATATCACCCTTTGGGTTGAGTAATATCTTCAGGTGATTGGTCCTTTTGTCCCTACTCTCTATTTCGTAAACTGAAAGTGATTCCAGGCCACGTCCATTAGTTACATAATTACACCAGAAGGGTAATGTTTTGAAATTTTGTAGCGTCCTTTCTTTATGTGGAAGTTAATGTTAAATACTGATAATCTGGTATTAGGAACACAATGACATAATAGTATTTCTCTATCCAAGAGGTCCATAATACACTTGCGAAATACAATACATGCTGCTCCTCATGGAGGGCACGGAGTTGAAACATCATGTATTTTCCACAGTACGTTGAATAAGTGCCTATAGTGCTAGTATCATATCAATACCATAACATTATTTTTCTTTTTACAAAGCTTTTGTTTTTACAATATACACATTTCCTGACTCTAGAACATGCGACAAATAGTAAGTATGGGTAACATACATATAACATATCAGCGATCATGACAAATTATGTGATGAAAATAGGGTCATAGGGACCGTTCATAATTTATGGCTAGTTGGTGATGATGAAAAGCCATAAATAATGAACGGTCCCATAGAGTGCTCCTCGGGGACCTCTAAGTTCATGGAGGCTGTACCCATATAAACATAATTCCAGTGTGTCATATTGAAAATCTTCTCTTTCCACGGACAACATAGCCATAACTTTGACATAGGCTATCCATTTTCTGGTTGGTGAACAGGACATTTTGAACAAATTCACCTAAGGTAAGACGACATGCATCACATGTGCTTAGCTGTTGGGCGGGACAGAAGTCCCAGATTCTCTCTGGAGTCGAGTTGGCAAACATGGCCACCCACCGAACTGATCTGTGACCTTGACTCGCACAAGACCACACACTACAGTATCAATTGAATAACAAATCAACTCGGTGATTATCAGACCCACAAAAGAATGGATCAACACCAGACTGTTTTTGGCAGGGGGTAATCTGATCATGACCTTTCTGTAAACATGGTATTTGTCAGATCATGCAAAAAATGAACCAACACCACTGACTGCATTTATGCTTTGTGTGAACACCTGGTATTCTCACTTATTTTCAATGGTTATTATCAATTAGATGTCTGTTGTGCCCACTACACAAAACAGTGAGAACAGTGAAAACTTCACATTATTTAGCACTGTTGCTGCTTATTTATTTGCACAGATGGTATTCACTAGATCCTTTTATCAGTATCACTGTGGCTGATGACACCTATCATGGTGAGTCATGTATGTAACATTTGACTCATTGGTTGACCCTGATGACCCATGCTGCTTGTGAGGTCGTAGAACATTGACAGCCACATGAATAGCAATACTAGTATTCAAGCTTTGTGATATTCTGTATACAATCACATCTGAACCTAGAAACCCTCTGATTAATATTATAAGCAACGATCAATGCCAGGAAGTCCAGAAGAGAGATCGATGCTCATGCTGTTGATCACTAGATTGTCTGGTCCAGACTCGATTAGTTACAGACCGCCACTATATAGCGGGGATATTGCATAAAGGTAAACTCACTGTCACTCTTTACACTAAAATCTGGTGGTGAACCTTTATTGTAGGAATATTTAAGTGAGGATTTGGCTGAAACATCTTACACCAATATTATAAACTCAAAAGAAAGTGAACACTTTATATTTTGTAGGTGAGGCAAAGGTGTTGAAGTTAGTAAAATCCTTGTCAGCCGAAACGGTTAGCGATTTAGTCTTTGTTTTCATCAGTCCAGATGGAAGTGATTTTGAAATATATATCACCCTTTGGGTTGAGTAATATCTTCAGGTGATTGGTCCTTTTGTCCCTACTCTCTATTTCGTAAACTGAAAGTGATTCCAGGCCACGTCCATTAGTTACATAATTACACCAGAAGGGTAATGTTTTGAAATTTTGTAGCGTCCTTTCTTTATGTGGAAGTTAATGTTAAATACTGATAATTTGGTATTAGGAACACAATGACATAATAGTATTTCTCTATCCAAGAGGTCCATAATACACTTGCGAAATACAATACATGCTGCTCCTCATGGAGGGCACGGAGTTGAAAAATCATGTATTTTCCACAGTACGTTGAATAAGTGCCTATAGTGCTAGTATCATATCAATACCATAACATTATTTTTCTTTTTACAAAGCTTTTGTTTTTACAATATACACATTTCCTGACTCTAGAACATGCGACAAATAGTAAGTATGGGTAACATACATATAACATATCAGCGATCATGACAAGTTATGTGATGAAAATAGGGTCATAGGGACCGTTCATAATTTATGGCTAGTTGGTGATGATGAAAAGCCATAAATAATGAACGGTCCCATAGAATGCTCCTCGGGGACCTCTAAGTTCATGGAGGCTGTACCCATATAAACATAATTCCAGTGTGTCATATTGAAAATCTTCTCTTTCCACGGACAACATAGCCATAACTTTGACATAGGCTATCCATTTTCTGGTTGGTGAACAGGACATTTTGAACAAATTCACCTAAGGTAAGACGACATGCATCACATGTGCTTAGCTGTTGGGCGGGACAGAAGTCCCAGATTCTCTCTGGAGTCGAGTTGGCAAACATGGCCACCCACCGAACTGATCTGTGACCTTGACTCGCACAAGACCACACACTACAGTATCAATTGAATAACAAATCAACTCGGTGATTATCAGACCCACAAAAGAATGGATCAACACCAGACTGTTTTTGGCAGGGGGTAATCTGATCATGACCTTTCTGTAAACATGGTATTTGTCAGATCATGCAAAAAATGAACCAACACCACTGACTGCATTTATGCTTTGTGTGAACACCTGGTATTCTCACTTATTTTCAGTGGTTATTATCAATTAGATGTCTGTTGTGCCCACTACACAAAACAGTGAGAACAGTGAAAACTTCACATTATTTAGCACTGTTGCTGCTTATTTATTTGCACAGATGGTATTCACTAGATCCTTTTATCAGTATCACTGTGGCTGATGACACCTATCATGGTGAGTCATGTATGTAACATTTGACTCATTGGTTGACCCTGATGACCCATGCTGCTTGTGAGGTCGTAGAACATTGACAGCCACATGAATAGCAATACTAGTATTCAAGCTTTGTGATATTCTGTATACAATCACATCTGAACCTAGAAACCCTCTGATTAATATTATAAGCAACGATCAATGCCAGGAAGTCCAGAAGAGAGATCGATGCTCATGCTGTTGATCACTAGATTGTCTGGTCCAGACTCGATTAGTTACAGACCGCCACTATATAGCGGGGATATTGCATAAAGGTAAACTCACTGTCACTCTTTACACTAAAATCTGGTGGTGAACCTTTATTGTAGGAATATTTAAGTGAGGATTTGGCTGAAACATCTTACACCAATATTATAAACTCAAAAGAAAGTGAACACTTTATATTTTGTAGGTGAGGCAAAGGTGTTGAAGTTAGTAAAATCCTTGTCAGCCGAAACGGTTAGCGATTTAGTCTTTGTTTTCATCAGTCCAGATGGAAGTGATTTTGAAATATATATCACCCTTTGGGTTGAGTAATATCTTCAGGTGATTGGTCCTTTTGTCCCTACTCTCTATTTCGTAAACTGAAAGTGATTCCAGGCCACGTCCATTAGTTACATAATTACACCAGAAGGGTAATGTTTTGAAATTTTGTAGCGTCCTTTCTTTATGTGGAAGTTAATGTTAAATACTGATAATTTGGTATTAGGAACACAATGACATAATAGTATTTCTCTATCCAAGAGGTCCATAATACACTTGCGAAATACAATACATGCTGCTCCTCATGGAGGGCACGGAGTTGAAAAATCATGTATTTTCCACAGTACGTTGAATAAGTGCCTATAGTGCTAGTATCATATCAATACCATAACATTATTTTTCTTTTTACAAAGCTTTTGTTTTTACAATATACACATTTCCTGACTCTAGAACATGCGACAAATAGTAAGTATGGGTAACATACATATAACATATCAGCGATCATGACAAGTTATGTGATGAAAATAGGGTCATAGGGACCGTTCATAATTTATGGCTAGTTGGTGATGATGAAAAGCCATAAATAATGAACGGTCCCATAGAATGCTCCTCGGGGACCTCTAATTTCATGGAGGCTGTACCCATATAAACATAATTCCAGTGTGTCATATTGAAAATCTTCTCTTTCCACGGACAACATAGCCATAACTTTGACATAGGCTATCCATTTTCTGGTTGGTGAACAGGACATTTTGAACAAATTCACCTAAGGTAAGACGACATGCATCACATGTGCTTAGCTGTTGGGCGGGACAGAAGTCCCAGATTCTCTCTGGAGTCGAGTTGGCAAACATGGCCACCCACCGAACTGATCTGTGACCTTGACTCGCACAAGACCACACACTACAGTATCAATTGAATAACAAATCAACTCGGTGATTATCAGACCCACAAAAGAATGGATCAACACCAGACTGTTTTTGGCAGGGGGTAATCTGATCATGACCTTTCTGTAAACATGGTATTTGTCAGATCATGCAAAAAATGAACCAACACCACTGACTGCATTTATGCTTTGTGTGAACACCTGGTATTCTCACTTATTTTCAGTGGTTATTATCAATTAGATGTCTGTTGTGCCCACTACACAAAACAGTGAGAACAGTGAAAACTTCACATTATTTAGCACTGTTGCTGCTTATTTATTTGCACAGATGGTATTCACTAGATCCTTTTATCAGTATCACTGTGGCTGATGACACCTATCATGGTGAGTCATGTATGTAACATTTGACTCATTGGTTGACCCTGATGACCCATGCTGCTTGTGAGGTCGTAGAACATTGACAGCCACATGAATAGCAATACTAGTATTCAAGCTTTGTGATATTCTGTATACAATCACATCTGAACCTAGAAACCCTCTGATTAATATTATAAGCAACGATCAATGCCAGGAAGTCCAGAAGAGAGATCGATGCTCATGCTGTTGATCACTAGATTGTCTGGTCCAGACTCGATTAGTTACAGACCGCCACTATATAGCGGGGATATTGCATAAAGGTAAACTCACTGTCACTCTTTACACTAAAATCTGGTGGTGAACCTTTATTGTAGGAATATTTAAGTGAGGATTTGGCTGAAACATCTTACACCAATATTATAAACTCAAAAGAAAGTGAACACTTTATATTTTGTAGGTGAGGCAAAGGTGTTGAAGTTAGTAAAATCCTTGTCAGCCGAAACGGTTAGCGATTTAGTCTTTGTTTTCATCAGTCCAGATGGAAGTGATTTTGAAATATATATCACCCTTTGGGTTGAGTAATATCTTCAGGTGATTGGTCTTTTTGTCCCTACTCTCTATTTCGTAAACTGAAAGTGATTCCAGGCCACGTCCATTAGTTACATAATTACACCAGAAGGGTAATGTTTTGAAATTTTGTAGCGTCCTTTCTTTATGTGGAAGTTAATGTTAAATACTGATAATTTGGTATTAGGAACACAATGACATAATAGTATTTCTCTATCCAAGAGGTCCATAATACACTTGCGAAATACAATACATGCTGCTCCTCATGGAGGGCACGGAGTTGAAAAATCATGTATTTTCCACAGTACATTGAATAAGTGCCTATAGTGCTAGTATCATATCAATACCATAACATTATTTTTCTTTTTACAAAGCTTTTGTTTTTAGAATATACACATTTCCTGACTCTAGAACATGCGACAAATAGTAAGTATGGGTAACATGCATATAACATATCAGCGATCATGACAAGTTATGTGATGAAAATAGGGTCATAGGGACCGTTCATAATTTATGGCTAGTTGGTGATGATGAAAAGCCATAAATAATGAACGGTCCCATAGAATGCTCCTCGGGGACCTCTAAGTTCATGGAGGCTGTACCCATATAAACATAATTCCAGTGTGTCATATTGAAAATCTTCTCTTTCCACGGACAACATAGCCATAACTTTGACATAGGCTATCCATTTTCTGGTTGGTGAACAGGACATTTTGAACAAATTCACCTAAGGTAAGACGACATGCATCACATGTGCTTAGCTGTTGGGCGGGACAGAAGTCCCAGATTCTCTCTGGAGTCGAGTTGGCAAACATGGCCACCCACCGAACTGATCTGTGACCTTGACTCGAACAAGACCACACACTACAGTATCAATTGAATAACAAATCAACTCGGTGATTATCAGACCCACAAAAGAATGGATCAACACTAGACTGTTTTTGGCAGGGGGTAATCTGATCATGACCTTTCTGTAAACATGGTATTTGTCAGATCATGCAAAAAATGAACCAACACCACTGACTGCATTTATGCTTTGTATGAACACCTGGTATTCTCACTTATTTTCAATGGTTATTATCATTTAGATGTCTGTTGTGCCCTCTACACAAAACAGTGAGAACAGTGAAAACTTCACATTATTTAGCACTGTTGCTGCTTATTTATTTGCACAGATGGTATTCACTAGATCCTTTTATCAGTATCACTGTGGCTGATGACACCTATCATGGTGAGTCATGTATGTAACATTTGACTCATTGGTTGACCCTGATGACCCATGCTGCTTGTGAGGTCGTAGAACATTGACAGCCACATGAATAGCAATACTAGTATTCAAGCTTTGTGATATTCTGTATACAATCACATCTGAACCTAGAAACCCTCTGATTAATATTATAAGCAACGATCAATGCCAGGAAGTCCAGAAGAGAGATCGATGCTCATGCTGTTGATCACTAGATTGTCTGGTCCAGACTCGATTAGTTACAGACCGCCACTATATAGCGGGGATATTGCATAAAGGTAAACTCACTGTCACTCTTTACACTAAAATCTGGTGGTGAACCTTTATTGTAGGAATATTTAAGTGAGGATTTGGCTGAAACATCTTACACCAATATTATAAACTCAAAAGAAAGTGAACACTTTATATTTTGTAGGTGAGGCAAAGGTGTTGAAGTTAGTAAAATCCTTGTCAGCCGAAACGGTTAGCGATTTAGTCTTTGTTTTCATCAGTCCAGATGGAAGTGATTTTGAAATATATATCACCCTTTGGGTTGAGTAATATCTTCAGGTGATTGGTCCTTTTGTCCCTACTCTCTATTTCGTAAACTGAAAGTGATTCCAGGCCACGTCCATTAGTTACATAATTACACCAGAAGGGTAATGTTTTGAAATTTTGTAGCGTCCTTTCTTTATGTGGAAGTTAATGTTAAATACTGATAATTTGGTATTAGGAACACAATGACATAATAGTATTTCTCTATCCAAGAGGTCCATAATACACTTGCGAAATACAATACATGCTGCTCCTCATGGAGGGCACGGAGTTGAAACATCATGTATTTTCCACAGTACGTTGAATAAGTGCCTATAGTGCTAGTATCATATCAATACCATAACATTATTTTTCTTTTTACAAAGCTTTTGTTTTTACAATATACACATTTCCTGACTCTAGAACATGCGACAAATAGTAAGTATGGGTAACATACATATAACATATCAGCGATCATGACAAGTTATGTGATGAAAATAGGGTCATAGGGACCGTTCATAATTTATGGCTAGTTGGTGATGATGAAAAGCCATAAATAATGAACGGTCCCATAGAATGCTCCTCGGGGACCTCTAAGTTCATGGAGGCTGTACCCATATAAACATAATTCCAGTGTGTCATATTGAAAATCTTCTCTTTCCACGGACAACATAGCCATAACTTTGACATAGGCTATCCATTTTCTGGTTGGTGAACAGGACATTTTGAACAAATTCACCTAAGGTAAGACGACATGCATCACATGTGCTTAGCTGTTGGGCGGGACAGAAGTCCCAGATTCTCTCTGGAGTCGAGTTGGCAAACATGGCCACCCACCGAACTGATCTGTGACCTTGACTCGCACAAGACCACACACTACAGTATCAATTGAATAACAAATCAACTCGGTGATTATCAGACCCACAAAAGAATGGATCAACACCAGACTGTTTTTGGCAGGGGGTAATCTGATCATGACCTTTCTGTAAACATGGTATTTGTCAGATCATGCAAAAAATGAACCAACACCACTGACTGCATTTATGCTTTGTGTGAACACCTGGTATTCTCACTTATTTTCAATGGTTATTATCATTTAGATGTCTGTTGTGCCCTCTACACAAAACAGTGAGAACAGTGAAAACTTCACATTATTTAGCACTGTTGCTGCTTATTTATTTGCACAGATGGTATTCACTAGATCCTTTTATCAGTATCACTGTGGCTGATGACACCTATCATGGTGAGTCATGTATGTAACATTTGACTCATTGGTTGACCCTGATGACCCATGCTGCTTGTGAGGTCGTAGAACATTGACAGCCACATGAATAGCAATACTAGTATTCAAGCTTTGTGATATTCTGTATATAATCACATCTGAACCTAGAAACCCTCTGATTAATATTATAAGCAACGATCAATGCCAGGAAGTCCAGAAGAGAGATCGATGCTCATGCTGTTGATCACTAGATTGTCTGGTCCAGACTCGATTAGTTACAGACCGCCACTATATAGCGGGGATATTGCATAAAGGTAAACTCACTGTCACTCTTTACACTAAAATCTGGTGGTGAACCTTTATTGTAGGAATATTTAAGTGAGGATTTGGCTGAAACATCTTACACCAATATTATAAACTCAAAAGAAAGTGAACACTTTATATTTTGTAGGTGAGGCAAAGGTGTTGAAGTTAGTAAAATCCTTGTCAGCCGAAACGGTTAGCGATTTAGTCTTTGTTTTCATCAGTCCAGATGGAAGTGATTTTGAAATATATATCACCCTTTGGGTTGAGTAATATCTTCAGGTGATTGGTCCTTTTGTCCCTACTCTCTATTTCGTAAACTGAAAGTGATTCCAGGCCACGTCCATTAGTTACATAATTACACCAGAAGGGTAATGTTTTGAAATTTTGTAGCGTCCTTTCTTTATGTGGAAGTTAATGTTAAATACTGATAATTTGGTATTAGGAACACAATGACATAATAGTATTTCTCTATCCAAGAGGTCCATAATACACTTGCGAAATACAATACATGCTGCTCCTCATGGAGGGCACGGAGTTGAAAAATCATGTATTTTCCACAGTACGTTGAATAAGTGCCTATAGTGCAAGTATCATATCAATACCATAACATTATTTTTCTTTTTACAAAGCTTTTGTTTTTACAATATACACATTTCCTGACTCTAGAACATGCGACAAATAGTAAGTATGGGTAACATACATATAACATATCAGCGATCATGACAAGTTATGTGATGAAAATAGGGTCATAGGGACCGTTCATAATTTATGGCTAGTTGGTGATGATGAAAAGCCATAAATAATGAACGGTCCCATAGAATGCTCCTCGGGGACCTCTAAGTTCATGGAGGCTGTACCCATATAAACATAATTCCAGTGTGTCATATTGAAAATCTTCTCTTTCCACGGACAACATAGCCATAACTTTGACATAGGCTATCCATTTTCTGGTTGGTGAACAGGACATTTTGAACAAATTCACCTAAGGTAAGACGACATGCATCACATGTGCTTAGCTGTTGGGCGGGACAGAAGTCCCAGATTCTCTCTGGAGTCGAGTTGGCAAACATGGCCACCCACCGAACTGATCTGTGACCTTGACTCCCACAAGACCACACACTACAGTATCAATTGAATAACAAATCAACTCGGTGATTATCAGACCCACAAAAGAATGGATCAACACCAGACTGTTTTTGGCAGGGGGTAATCTGATCATGACCTTTCTGTAAACATGGTATTTGTCAGATCATGCAAAAAATGAACCAACACCACTGACTGCATTTATGCTTTGTGTGAACACCTGGTATTCTCACTTATTTTCAATGGTTATTATCAATTAGATGTCTGTTGTGCCCTCTACACAAAACAGTGAGAACAGTGAAAACTTCACATTATTTAGCACTGTTGCTGCTTATTTATTTGCACAGATGGTATTCACTAGATCCTTTTATCAGTATCACTGTGGCTGATGACACCTATCATGGTGAGTCATGTATGTAACATTTGACTCATTGGTTGACCCTGATGACCCATGCTGCTTGTGAGGTCGTAGAACATTGACAGCCACATGAATAGCAATACTAGTATTCAAGCTTTGTGATATTCTGTATACAATCACATCTGAACCTAGAAACCCTCTGATTAATATTATAAGCAACGATCAATGCCAGGAAGTCCAGAAGAGAGATCGATGCTCATGCTGTTGATCACTAGATTGTCTGGTCCAGACTCGATTAGTTACAGACCGCCACTATATAGCGGGGATATTGCATAAAGGTAAACTCACTGTCACTCTTTACACTAAAATCTGGTGGTGAACCTTTATTGTAGGAATATTTAAGTGAGGATTTGGCTGAAACATCTTACACCAATATTATAAACTCAAAAGAAAGTGAACACTTTATATTTTGTAGGTGAGGCAAAGGTGTTGAAGTTAGTAAAATCCTTGTCAGCCGAAACGGTTAGCGATTTAGTCTTTGTTTTCATCAGTCCAGATGGAAGTGATTTTGAAATATATATCACCCTTTGGGTTGAGTAATATCTTCAGGTGATTGGTCCTTTTGTCCCTACTCTCTATTTCGTAAACTGAAAGTGATTCCAGGCCACGTCCATTAGTTACATAATTACACCAGAAGGGTAATGTTTTGAAATTTTGTAGCGTCCTTTCTTTATGTGGAAGTTAATGTTAAATACTGATAATCTGGTATTAGGAACACAATGACATAATAGTATTTCTCTATCCAAGAGGTCCATAATACACTTGCGAAATACAATACATGCTGCTCCTCATGGAGGGCACGGAGTTGAAAAATCATGTATTTTCCACAGTACGTTGAATAAGTGCCTATAGTGCTAGTATCATATCAATACCATAACATTATTTTTCTTTTTACAAAGCTTTTGTTTTTACAATATACACATTTCCTGACTCTAGAACATGCGACAAATAGTAAGTATGGGTAACATACATATAACATATCAGCGATCATGACAAGTTATGTGATGAAAATAGGGTCATAGGGACCGTTCATAATTTATGGCTAGTTGGTGATGATGAAAAGCCATAAATAATGAACTTTCCCATAGAATGCTCCTCGGGGACCTCTAAGTTCATGGAGGCTGTACCCATATAAACATAATTCCAGTGTGTCATATTGTAAATCTTCTCTTTCCACGGACAACATAGCCATAACTTTGACATAGGCTATCCATTTTCTGGTTGGTGAACAGGACATTTTGAACAAATTCACCTAAGGTAAGACGACATGCATCACATGTGCTTAGCTGTTGGGTGGGACAGAAGTCCCAGATTCTCTCTGGAGTCGAGTTGGCAAACATGGCCACCCACCGAACTGATCTGTGACCTTGACTCGCACAAGACCACACACTACAGTATCAATTGAATAACAAATCAACTCGGTGATTATCAGACCCACAAAAGAATGGATCAACACCAGACTGTTTTTGGCAGGGGGTAATCTGATCATGACCTTTCTGTAAACATGGTATTTGTCAGATCATGCAAAAAATGAACCAACACCACTGACTGCATTTATGCTTTGTGTGAACACCTGGTATTCTCACTTATTTTCAGTGGTTATTATCATTTAGATGTCTGTTGTGCCCTCTACACAAAACAGTGAGAACAGTGAAAACTTCACATTATTTAGCACTGTTGCTGCTTATTTATTTGCACAGATGGTATTCACTAGATCCTTTTATCAGTATCACTGTGGCTGATGACACCTATCATGGTGAGTCATGTATGTAACATTTGACTCATTGGTTGACCCTGATGACCCATGCTGCTTGTGAGGTCGTAGAACATTGACAGCCACATGAATAGCAATACTAGTATTCAAGCTTTGTGATATTCTGTATACAATCACATCTGAACCTAGAAACCCTCTGATTAATATTATAAGCAACGATCAATGCCAGGAAGTCCAGAAGAGAGATCGATGCTCATGCTGTTGATCACTAGATTGTCTGGTCCAGACTCGATTAGTTACAAACCGCCACTATATAGCGGGGATATTGCATAAAGGTGAACTCACTGTCACTCTTTACACTAAAATCTGGTGGTGAACCTTTATTGTAGGAATATGTAAGTGAGGATTTGGCTGAAACATCTTACACCAATATTATAAACTCAAAAGAAAGTGAACACTTTATATTTTGTAGGTGAGGCAAAGGTGTTGAAGTTAGTAAAATCCTTGTCGGCCGAAACGGTTAGCGATTTAGTCTTTGTTTTCATCAGTCCAGATGGAAGTGATTTTGAAATATATATCACCCTTTGGGTTGAGTAATATCTTCAGGTGATTGGTCCTTTTGTCCCTACTCTCTATTTCGTAAACTGAAAGTGATTCCAGGCCACGTCCATTAGTTACATAATTACACCAGAAGGGTAATGTTTTGAAATTTTGTAGCGTCCTTTCTTTATGTGGAAGTTAATGTTAAATACTGATAATCTGGTATTAGGAACACAATGACATAATAGTATTTCTCTATCCAAGAGGTCCATAATACACTTGCGAAATACAATACATGCTGCTCCTCATGGAGGGCACGGAGTTGAAACATCATGTATTTTCCACAGTACGTTGAATAAGTGCCTATAGTGCTAGTATCATATCAATACCATAACATTATTTTTCTTTTTACAAAGCTTTTGTTTTTACAATATACACATTTCCTGACTCTAGAACATGTGACAAATAGTAAGTATGGGTAACATACATATAACATATCAGCGATCATGACAAGTTATGTGATGAAAATAGGGTCATAGGGACCGTTCATAATTTATGGCTAGTTGGTGATGATGAAAAGCCATAAATAATGAACGGTCCCATAGAATGCTCCTCGGGGACCTCTAAGTTCATGGAGGCTGTACCCATATAAACATAATTCCAGTGTGTCATATTGTAAATCTTCTCTTTCCACGGACAACATAGCCATAACTTTGACATAGGCTGGAGTGAGTGAGTTTTGTTTTACGCCGCACTCAGCAATATTCAAGCTATATGGCAGCGGCCTGAAAATAATCGAGTCCTGACAATCCAGTGATCAATAGCATGAGCATCGATCTGAGCAGTTGGGAACCAATGACATGTGTCAACCAAGTCAGCGAGACTGACCACCCGATCCCGTTAGTCGCCTCTTACGACAAGCATAGTCGCCTTTTATAGGAAACATGGGTTGCTGAAGGCCCATTCTACCCTCATTAGGTCGACATAGGCTGGAAATAACGGTAAGGTTCGTTTCCAGAGCCGATCGTTACAGAGCTTGCTGCTAAGTGAGAATTTTAGGGAAAATATATTTTGCAAATTCCAGGGCAATGTCCTTGTTTTCATGGTATTTTTGGTATTTCTCAATCACACATTTCTCTAAATATTTCTGCCAAAATGCGTCGACATATGGGATAATCATATGACATTTTGTATTGCACATGCCCTTCTAAATCTTCACTATATTGCACTCTATATGGCACTAAAAAGGTTTGGGGTGATTAATGATCATAACATAAAAGTCGTTTGGGGGTTATTCCTAACGTGTTTTTATGTTACAGGTCAGCTAATCTCAATAATATGTGTGTAACCATTCGTATTTCCTGATATGCACTTAGGGTGAATAACTCTCAATTCCCTGAGTAGTAAGAACATGGTTGATAAAGCTTGCAATCTTCACTTACACACTGAACAAGTGTGACTCATTGAGAACGAAACATATTTGAGATCATGAAAAGAGAGATTCAGATCAAGGAGTCTGAAGAAAGTGTGGAATCTGAGTGAGTGAGTGAGTGAGTTGAGTTTTACGCCGTAATCAGTAATATTCCAGTTACATGGCGGCAGTATGTAAATAATCGAGTCTGGCAATCCAGTGATCAACAGCATGAGCATCGATCTGCGCAACTGGGAACCAATGACGCGTGTCAACCAAGTCAGCGAGCTTCATGTCAAAACATTGATTAGAGAATAGTCTCGTTTCTTGTTTACTTGGTTCCCGTCCTATTGCGCAACGTAGTGCGATAACCAGTCCAGAATTTTTAAACTATGTCAGTTAACTGGTTGCATAAATATTACTCAGTATGATTTGATAAGTCTGTGCACTTGAATATATCAAGACTAAGCTCCTTCTAATCCTAGCAAACACGTCGTACGGCGTGCTCCGTCGTGAAGTGAGCTCTGACAAACGGAAACCTGAAAATCGTGGAAATCTCAAAACGAGGCTCTGCTGCTAGAAAGGTTTGGCGGTCTCTGACGGAACTGATATTATATCAACCTCATTGTGCGTTAAAGAACTACCCCGAATAAGAAAAAAAACACATAACAGGTTTGACCAGTTAGCCAGAAGCATTGCGACTCATTTTACGACCTCATCAAACAGGGACAATCTGCGATTCCATAGTCAAAGTATGCTGCCAGAACCTCGACATAAAGTATAGAAAGACGGTGTTATTAAAGTTTATAATTACAATCATAATTAACTAGAATTGTTTGAGGTGTCAATTTACACTTTCACACGAGAAAATTCGGATCGGCTGAAAAGTAGGTCAGAGTTTGAATAGGTTAATGAGACTTATGTTTCGGTATGACCACCTGATCCCGTTAGTCACCTCTTACGACAAACTGATTCACCTTTTATAGGTTGTCATGGGTTGCTGAAGGCCTATTCTACCCCGGACCTGCACGGGTCTGTGGAGTCTGATGACCATCAACCGACTCCTTGCTCTTCAGATGATAGAGAATGTTCAAGTTTAGATTCAGAGTCTGAGTCACACCAAACTGAATGAAAATGATTGAAATTTCTCTTGTTGCCATGGATGGTACTATCTAAAAGAAAAAGCCATTTAATGTTGCGAAAACACCACCCATGAATATTATTAGACAAGCGGATCCCAAACTTACAAGATAATGTCCCTGATAGTGTGAAAACAATCTCCTTGTGTTCAAGCTACATTTTGCACAGGACTTTACCTGGCCCGTTTCTCACAGTCAAGGAGCAGTTTTGCTGCTTCAACGTCAGAACATACCATCGCAACCCGATAAATTTTATACGGACTCAAGCTTTTCTGGTTTGTAGATGCAAAGACATTTTAACCTCTGCAGTGCTAATTGGGTAAAGTTAATGGAAAGGTTCGGTTTCGCTTAGACGAAACTGTTGTCAATGATCTGTACCGAAAATATAAAGTGTCAGGGCGAAACATCACAACAACATCTTGGGGAAGATGGCCTTTCCTTCCTGGGAACAGTGAGGATGAACCGGAAGTTTGGGTCCCAAGACTTCTTGTATCCTTGAGAGGCTTGAACGCTGCCCCATCGTTCCACATGACACCATTTTGGACACACCCTTACCCAAATATGGAATAACAACCTGGGATCATGTCAGACCCCAAACGTACTTAGTGCCATTTTTCGGCAACATCACACAAGTGCTAAGGATTATATATATGGGGACTTACATTACTTGTCTATCTCCATTAACCCTAACTAGATTTACACCATCCGTTCAGCTGTTGGCAGTTGTATTTCATTTCAGACAAAGATTAAGAAAACCCACGTCTGCAATTAGTGTGAAAATACTTAAAAATAATATCACGTTACTTTGACGTCCTTTGAAAGCATTGTCACTAACAGTCAATACTATTTAATCACTCTAACCACTTAAAATGCATTCATTAATTACAAAAGAAATCGTAGTGTTTAAAACAAGAATAGAGACACAGATGGCTCGGTAGAACAAGTGAATTACGTAGCCCCTTAGCTCACCATATTCTCCTGATTCAAAAGTATGTGGCGTATGTCCATTTCCCAGAGAGAAAATGGGGCACCTGGTGAACCCTCGAGAGTTATGCCACCAAAAGCCGTACCGTTCCACCATCTCTGACCCCTGAGGAATTGAGCTTCAGTAACCCTTACGTGTCGTAATAGACGACAAACAGGTTCGGGTGGGCAGGTTCGCTGACTTGGTTGATCGTATGTCATCGAATCCCATTTGGGTAGATCGATGCTATTGTTGTTGATCATTGTATGGTCCAGACTCGATTATTTACAGACATGTACTAGTAGCTGGAATATTGCGGAGTTCGACGTAAAACTAAAATTCTGGGGTGACGAGTGAACGTTTTAATCACTAGGCTACACCGTCGTCCCCTGGACCCTTACTCAGTGAAATAATGCACACCTGTCAGTTAAGGAACACTTTTTTGTTCACAACGAGCACACTCGTAAACATACAATGCTGAACAATTCCATTTGTAGTTATAGTTTGAGGAGTGCGCATCGGTTAACACTGCAGGTGCGCATGGACAACAGGTAATGTAATTAGTTTTAACTGTACCAACCAACCAATCATTGATCGTTTGCACCTGCCTGCTTTCGCTGCAGTCACATTCACTTTGGGCAATTATTTTCTTTGAAATTTAATTTGCTTGAGTATATTTGTTTATGATGATGATTAGAATCCTTTGACCTAAATAACCAAAATAATTTAATTTTGTTAGTGAGGCGAAAGTATACACATAGGGTAGATCTGATTTTCGTCATATAAAACATACTCAAGCGAGTATATTCGCAACATCAATTGTAATTCCTTCCTCTCGGAAACGATTCCTGATTTTTTGTTTCATACCCACCACGCACCAGGCGCATGCCTAGCAGTCTCAATGACAGAAGCATACTGATGAAAAACCCGGATGTAGCGGTGTTGGACAGCGATTGTGACCGAGTATACGCTGTAATGACCTGCAATGTCTGTATTGTGATCGACAAGATGCCATCTCCAATATGAGTAACAGATCACATTAAATGGGAGATGAATACCATGTTCTCATGTGTTGTGCCTAGAATCATCCTATACGGAAAACCTATGTCAGCCAAGATTTCTTTTAAAATCTAAATTCGCTCAGGTCATTTAATCTACTGATAAAGATACTACCCTAGATACATCTATGTTCTTGTGCAAAGTGTTCAATGCACGACGTGTCATCTCATGAACTTTTAATCTAACATTAATGCATGCAATAAACATTATTAATCGATTTCAATCCTGTCTCTTGAGCCCGAGGTCAGATATTCTATTAAATCTGTTGTAAAGTGACGTTTGCCCATTTATTGCCATTGCCTCCTCCTCGCAGCTAGTCTTCCCAAGATAATTCCAAGCAGTCTTTTGAAATCTTCTGGGGAATACACGGTTGCTGTTGCTGATTGTTAAACGCTAGTCACCTGACAAGTAGCTGACATCCTTCAGTCAACATTATTGCCTTTGTATCCTTACTACTCACCAAATTCAACATTATCTCCTATACTCCACACACACACACACACACGCACGCACGCACACACACACACACACACACACACACACACACACAAAAGTGACGTCATAATAATCTGTGTTTAACTGTTATTACTTCTCCCTGAAGATACAGTTGAAGAATATTGGAGAAGATCAGTGTCGTGTATTTATTTCAGAAACTACTTGTTATATATGTACTACTGTTTGTCATTTACTGATCCCATGTATAGCTTCAGAGATATGCTCAAGACTAGACAACCATCAAACACATTTTGCACTAAGTCGTGTTTCCACGGAAACATAAAACATTAGAAATTTGATAATCTTTTGAATAGCAAAAGGCATTGGTTAACCAAGGTGTAAACTCGAAAATATGAAATATGCTCAGGACAAATTTGACAGAATGAACGCTCTATACCCCTATAACTTCATAGCGGGTGTATGGTTATTTGTAAAGAACGTATACTCCCGTGGCCCTGTAGGAGACCTTATTGCACTGCCACGTAGAACGTACGTCGTTCCCCCTACGTGCATATCTGCACAGCAACGGCACGCACTTTGTAAATGTTCAAAGTGCGCATCGTCGCATGACGTTATAGGCCACCCCGTCGCGTCAAAGGTAGACCGCTGGGTCGTCGTGACGGCTGTTACATGATGCAACACTTAAGTTAAAAGACACGCCTACATGAACGAATACGGAACCATGTCTGATTTTCCTTTGATTAGTATGGACTCGAGACAGGACACGAGAGCGGTTTGACCAAACGCAGCAGAGAAAACAGTGCGCCAAAACGCACCCAGAGACACTCTTATGGACATCAAAACTTTGCTTTTCACGTTCACACGGGACGGCACACGTCAGTTCGTGTATGTTTGGAGTTAGTTGTGTGTTGTATCTCAAGGTAGCAACAGATAATGATGTTTCCAGATGAATTTGGAAGAGAAAAGTTGCGTAAAAGCAACTTAGTTGTTCACTACTTAAAGGTCACATGCAACCACAAAATCAAACATAATTAAAACACAGTTATCACTTATTCATGACATATAATATACATTGGTGCTTTTGAAAAAGCAAATAAACAAAATTATAAGCGTACAATCTCGATTAAAAAGTTCAATATTTTGTACTTGGGCTTACTTCCCCCGAAACGAAGCCCCCGGGAGACCGAACCCATTCGTAGCGGGTGGGGGTGCAGTCAAGTGTAACGACGGCTTCAGATTGGCTGGTTCACTTGCTGATATGCTGAGGGTTCATTGTGTGTACAGAAAGATGATCTGTTTGATGGGCATTTTAGAAGTATGGCGAGTCACAAGAAAGTAAGATTCTTTATGAATAACAACTACTTTTTGTGTACTTAATGCGTCGTTTCAGTATACATTCATATACTGTTGTCAAACAAAAAATCATATACACTAAAAGAAGTTGTTATCCATGAAGAATGTATATAGAGATGTTAAAATACATGTTCTCTGAATTTGCGCTCGACCCAATCAAAAATCATCTCACTAGAGATGGTAAACTACTGCGTGGCTGGAATCTGTCATTTGTCCAAGTACAAAGCAGGACTTGAAACTGACAACAGTTTGCACCAGTTTCCGTCAGATCCACTCATCCGAAAAAAAATGAATGTACTTTGTTTGCAACCCACAGACATAAAAACATGTCATGTGTATCACACGTGCCAATTACATAATGTGGCAGAGACGGAACTCGGGTGCACGAGTCATATATCAATTTGTTTTCTTTATGTCGTATAGTGTGATAGGTGTTACGTTCAAATTGCACGTGGTCAATGATTGAAGCTGTGTACTGCATGTTGTCTTTAGCAGACAGGCAGACAGACATATAGGTGTCAATAAACCAGACAGTGAGCTTTCTCTGAGACGCGCTAGGGGAAATTTAGTGAAACGTTTGAACTCCAATTTCGCGGGGGGGGGGGGGGGGGGGGGGGTTCATCGCGTTTTTTTCAACTTTATTGCTTGAACTGGCATTTTTTATGATTTGTTTCGGTAAGTGCATACCGAACGGTACCAGAATCTACAAAGTTGTATTGTACGTTGTATGTGACCTTTAAAGTGAACTTAAAACACAAAGGTGTATAAAAATAGTAAAAGAGTAAACTGTGCAGTTTAATAGCTTCAATAAGATGTGAATTTGTCTTAGATAGAATTGTGTTTTGATATTTGGAATATCTTCACTCCACAGACAGAATGTTAACTCAGGTGAAGAGTAACCTTTAGTCTCTGAATATGAATGTTTTCCACAGAAAAAAAACCCACAATTCCATTTGAATTATAAAGGAACCCCTTCAGATGGTAGATTCTTAACCTGGTTGAAATCTGGAATGGCTTCATTTAGACTGTTGCATTTTTCAGAAAGGTTAGAAGGGAAATACTGTGGTTCAAGGACTGCGGGACAGTGTACGTCAACAACATGGGATCATGTCAATAAACACGAACGTAATGTGTTGTTTACATGCTTACACTATGATGACGCTTTCCGTTTAAACATTTATGATCTCCAGATCGACCGTACAGACGATGGAGAGACTTGAACCTCTTTTCGTCGCCAAGGGAACGTCTAATGTTTTGCCGTGCCACTAAGAAAACGATTAACGTGGTACAATGCACTTAAAAAACTAAAACCAACCGCTTAACCCTCCGTTGTTTCAGTAGCTCTCACGAGAGTTCGCTGTCTCCATATGAGAAAGATCAAGTGCAAAATACATCGAGCTGGAATGATGTTATATGTCCACAGTTGCAGGTCCGGGTTAGACTTGATTTTCAGTAACTCATGCATGTCGGAAGAGAGGACTAATGGGATCAGGTGGTTAGACTCGCTTACTTGATAAACGCATTGCGAAAAGAGATGCTCATGCTATTGTCTTGTCCAGGCTCGTTCATTTACAGATTCAAAAGAACATTCAAAAGTATTCGCGAATTTCCAAGATGGTGGGGCACCCATGGCGAGCCACCTCCTCGTGGTGGGTGCTGGGTAACGCTAAGAGCACGCCAACACCCCTGTTGTGGACCCGGGGGGATATTTGGTCCACCAACCCGTTTGCCGTGGGTTGCGGCCCTGTGTCGGTGGAGGACCGGAGTTTGGGGGTTGAGGGCACTGGGAGCCTGTAACCGCGCTCCCTTTGCTCAACACACCACTTCGACCCTTACTTTACCTAGACGGGAGGTTGAATGGGCCCGGTTCAACCAATCGGCTGGTCATGCCAAGCCCTGTGCATAGACTATAAATATATGTATCATTGCACAAATATGATTTGGAATTAATTTTGATTGATTTTGGTCTTGGCGTTATTGTCTAAAACATGTTTGATTTTGAACAACGTTGTTTTGAACTTTGCCTCGAGTCTCATGCCCAGGAGGCGATGGCTCATGGGCCAATGTGGTGGATTAATTATTCATTATTCTTGTACTGGAGTATATCATCCGGGTATCCTTGGTGCTGCAAGCTGGAGGCTCGCTTGCTTTAGCATTGTCCCTGTGATACTCTGTGGTGGGTAGGGAGCTCGGATGATGAATCGTATTACCCTAACCATGGTTTATGAAATTCCACCCCCACCCCCCCAAAAAAAACAACAAAAAACAAACAACAAAACTCACCACAAACGGTGAGTATGAGGCTATGAATACTTTATTCATAAACCTTCAGAGAAACATCAACACGCGATGTAGATAAGAAACCATCTTCGGTCGACCGAGGGACCACTGAACATAGATTTGAAGCATACTACAATAGAGGGTTAATGTGCTACATCATAATATTTTTTTTGTCAAGATTAGACTCATATTGACGGAAAACATTTCTTACCAGAGTCTGTTTGTCTTCCCTCGCCGCCATGTTTCTTCACTGAATGCGAGGCGAAGAGTGCCGATGACGGACGATTTGCGTGCCGTTTCGGGATACTTTGACAGCCGTTACGAATGCTCGGTGACCGTTCTCGGCCGCTCTCGTAGCAGATACGCCAGTTTTGTTTCCACTTCAAACAATTAGGTAGCATTTAGAGCTAAACCTAAAGACTTGAGAGAAAAAAAAACAGTTGGGGAGATTAATTTGGGTAACTACGTCATCAGAGATGTCAGACCGAGTGTGGTGAGTCCTCTTGGTGCGATATTGACATATAATGGAACAGTAAGGTAGATTCACGATAAGAGTGCAGGGCTCGAATAAATGCCTTGTTATTTGCTCTGGTGCAACCCAATATTACAAAGTGCAACCTAGTTATTAGTGCAACCTGTACAATGTGCATTTCAGTTTTTGAGAAATAAATCAACAATAAATCAAGCTGTTTATCTGTGTTGCTATGGTTTCATGGATACTGCATCATGGACATACGTTTATGTGCAACGAATCCTGTGACGTTTTTATCGCCACTGTCATTGGATCCAGAACAATGTCTTCTAGATTACCGGATGGCAGCTCTAATTATACTGCAGAAGTAAACGCTATATAACGGCTCTTAAATATATTGAAAGACATCCTAGACATAAACAGTATATAATCTATTCTGACTCTTTTTTGCCTTCAGGCTATAAAAAAATATTTCATGCAAACATGAACTTTATAATAATTGTTGAAATCATTGACTTGTATAATGATCTTGCTGCTGGCCAGTACGACATCGTCCTCTGTTGGTTACCCAGCCACGCTGGCATTTCTGGGAATACAATGGCCGATCTTGCTGCAAAAGCAGCACTCAACAAATCTGTGACACCGCTTCTTATTCCATACTCTGGTTACAAAGCCATCATTAGAACTTTCATCCGTCATCTGATGCAAAAGAAGTGGGTCACTCAAGTAGACATCAATAAATAACATGCTATTTATATAAAACCCTATATTGGCTACAGCTACTTGGGTTGTCAGTCCACATTTGAAGAGGTCATCATGCGACGATAGCGCATTGGCCACTCAAGATATACACATGAATATTTGCTTAAAGGTGAGGATCCTCCGTTTTGTATCCCTTGTGATGAAAGAATCACGGGCAAGCATATCCTGCTTGACTGTGTTGGGTATTCCATCACAAGGGATCAGTATTTTAATTCACGAACTATGAAGGATCTCTTTAGCAATATTAGTCCTCGTGTAATTATTGCATCTTTAAAGGAATTAGATTTGTTATATTAATTGTAAATATATAAATATGTTATAATTGAAAGATTAAATTAGTAACACAAATCGTTTGTGGCTGTACCCTCAAAGGAGGTTGAAGTACTGTAAAATAATTGTCCTCCTGAGAGGGTACTTAAGTCCCAAAACATCTGATGTAAATTTAAGTTTTCCACGTTTTTAATCGTAGAAAAAGTGTTCATTTACTGTATGGCTAGACTGCTAACAGCTGAGGTGATGATGTAAATCCAGCTAGGGTCCATGCAGGAAGCAAATATACTGTAAGTCCCCATGGTCCTTAGTATGGTGATCTACCTTCAGTTGTTGGCAACCTACAGCTCATTTTGTATATTGTATTGTCCTTTAAAGATACATTGTTATAGGTCTAATCACTAGTTTTACATTCTATTCTGTGATATTCCAGTTAGTTTTACTGTCCGTCGTTGACAGGTTTTTACAATGTATGCGCTATTAATTCATTTGTATTTTTTAATAAATCGTTCTAGTCACGATATGGCTGCAATATTGCCGATGCGACGTTAAATAGTAACTCGCTCAGTCACTGACGTTTTAACACACTGTGTTGCAACAGGAATTTGGTTGTGCAACAAGGTAGCTTAAAATCTGTTAAATCAAGTCCTGGCGTGTACCCGTTGACAAGGGAATGAACAGTTTCACAGTGAATTGTAAACGGAATTTATGGATCCTTCTCATGCTCTGAAGTTAATCAAACCAGGATATTATCTAGCAAAACTTGAGCTAAATGCGCTTATCGCTCAGTGAGTTTGCACAATAGTAACTTTGAGTTAACTGGCATGTGCTGGTGTTTCAGTGGTGACCAGAGTGTCACGTACATGTATGATACTAAAGTTCCTTATGGGGCTCACAAAGCCCCCATATCTTTCGGACAGTAAGCGCGGCAGTGTGTCGTATTATGAAGGTGAAGTATGGATACACTGTAGTTGCAGACATAGACGATTTCTGGTGAATTGTGTCATCTGCTGAGTGTGCGGCTGCTTTGAGCAAACTTGTTGAAGTTGTTCGAGATCTTGGATTCTGGATACATTGGAACAAGGTCGAAGGGGGGATATACACGGATTGCTTTTATGGGTATATCGTTATCGATACCCGTACCTGCACCTTAGCAGAGCCAAGTGATAAGCTACGTGACCTACGTTGTCAGAACACTTTTCTCAGCGTGCACGAGCTAGTAAGGGCAAGTAAGCAGAGTGAGTGAGTGAGTTTAGTTTAACGCCCTTCTCAGCAATATTCCAGCTATATGGCGGCGGTCTGTAAACGCACGAGCTAGTAAGGGCAAGTAAGCAGAGTGAGTGAGTGAGTTTAGTTTAACGCCCTTCTCAGCAATATTCCAGCTATATGGCGGCGGTCTGTAAACGCACGAGCTAGTAAGGGCAAGTAAGCAGAGTGAGTGAGTGAGTTTAGTTTAACGCCCTTCTTAGCAATATTCCAGCTATATGGCGGAGGTCTGTAAACAATCGAGTCTGGACCAGACAATCCAGTGACCAACACCATGAGCATCGATCTGCGCAAATGGGAACCGATGACATGTGTCATCCAAGTCAGCGAGCCTGACCACCCGATCCCGTTAGTCGCCTCTTACGACTTTTACGCCTTTTATGGCAAGCATGGGTTGCTGAAGGCATGTTCTACCCCGGGACCTTCACGGGTCGCAAGTTAGCAGAAGTCAGAGAAACTGGGGGGACGTTTAACTTCCTTAGTATGGTGATACGAGGAGGACGTATATTTTCGATGCGTATGTTAGATATATAAACCTGAAGGGTTTCTCTCCCTATATATTAAGTATGACTTCTTTTCCCGGAATAACCCTTTAAAAGTGACGACAGGTTTTACTTCTCAAAAAACAAAACAAAAACAAAAAAACAAGAAAAAAAACCAACTCTCAACAGATGATTATGAAGTAAGACCTGTTCAGGGGTTTTACTTTTGTAACAACAGTGAAACCCCTCCATTCTCATGAAAACACTTTTCAAAGTAAACACGTCAAATCTTATTATTTGACAGACACTCAGGACAGCAGAAACAGGGTTTCCGGCGTCAGTCCTCTTTGTTTTACCAACGTTAACAGTAGTTGGTTTGGATATCTCTGCAGCCGGTTGGTCCTCTTTTCGCTCCTTTTTCAACACGTACAGCACATCGGAACACTGCTCTTTCGTTCATATGAAGAGCGCTTATACGCTCTGACTGCTTCGCTGCGATGTCCTGAAATAAAAACCGTGCTATCTTTAACAAATGTTTCTTTGATTTCACCAAACATAAAGCTTAAATATCAATAGAATCATATTGTAGTAAATTTCAGATAAGGGTTAATTCTCACCATAAGCACTCACTTTAACCACAGAGCAGCGTAAGTATTCACCCGGCAAAGCAATGTCATCACCAAAACTTCGGCTACGTCGCTCCTCCTGCCATCTTTTGGAAACTGATGTCGCCCATTACATTTTGTATTTAGTTGCTTTCGGAATCCGCTTCTCGTTTTTTTTGTCGCCAACGTTCTCCGTTAATGGTTCCTTGAACCGAAACACAAAATCATCCTCGTCATTATATTCTTGAAACACAGACTGTGTGAGGAATATGTCGTAGACTTCCATCGAGTACTCACTCTGCCTTTCACTGACTGAATTGTACTGACAGTGACCAGAGTCGTGCTCCTCCCTTCAGCCGTCTCTATAACACTTCTCGAGATATACCGCTGAAATTGTTAACGGGTGGGAAATGGGTTTCCACGTCGATATGTTTTTGAAATTTTGTAACGGTTTACATGTATGATAAAGCACTCCTTCTCGGTTATGTTTGGGAAAGTAAGCCCCCGACCGTTGGGTGGAGAGAAGTAAGACCTCGAGGGCTACAGGCTCTCGGGTTTACTTCTCGCCACCCTCCGTTCTCGGGTCTTACTTTCCCAACCATTACCTCGGAGTCGTGCTTTATCCTACACTTAAACCATGACTTGAAATCTATATCGTCAAAGCGCAAATATTCGACAGAAATGTTCCCGCGGCTCGCTCTCTTTCTTGGACGATCGCCCCCTTAAAACTTCTCTTCATTCCGATCTGTACTGCAGTATCCTTTTTGTTTTGGAATATATCTGGAATAAGCAGTAAGCAGGAGGACCATGCCTTTATAAGTTATGTGACTATATTTGATGTGATCAGTTTCAGTGAAAACTGGTGCCGTGAACTAGATGAGCACAGCGTGTTCTGTGGGTTGTTTACAAGCCCTGTACTTCCGGCTGAGAAAACTCGTGGGAGGCTATCATGGGGTTTGGTTGTTCTTATCAGAAAATCCCTCACAAAGTTGTCAAGGCATTGGCAAGGATGCTATATTTGTGAAATTCGACAAATCCCTGCTTGGTGTGGATAAAGACATAAGGACTTGTTGCAAATGTTTATTTACAACCAAACGGGTCATCGTGGTATGTAAACAAACCCGCAAATTGTGGAGTAAGTCTATTCCTTAAATCACTTCTCGATGTTTTACATTCAAATGGGACATGGATATTCTTGCTGGTGGGGATTTGGGTCTAACATAGACTCAATAAACCGATGACATTGCAAAGCATCTTGAAACTGACGATTTCTCCGACCTTGGTGACAATATGAACACCGCCCGCTACTCACGTGATGTGACTTTAAATAATTTCGGTAGAGTTCTTCTACTCTTGTGTTGTGCCCTGAACCTCTGTATAATGAATGGTCGATGTGACACTGATAAAGAGAAAGGTGATTTCACATTTGTCAATGCAAACGGCACAAGCGTAGTTGATTATGTAATAACAACTACGTGTTTGTTTTCATTATGCACCCATTTTGACGGTGTATCTAGGTCAGATTCATTGAGGAAATAGAATCAGTTCATATAATGACTTGTAAGTTACTTTTAGGAGTTAAAGTGTCTAGCGCCGATCACTGCGTTCGCGGTGAGTGTGGAAGATATCCCCTCTATATTTCAGTCTTTAAACGTTGTTTGAAATACTGGTACAAACTTTTGAATATGCCCGATTCTCGGTTCCCTAGGAAACCTTTGATCAAGATATGTTGTTGAGACATATGTCAATAGAATTTATTTCTTTCAGCTGGGAGTCTAATGACTGACTTAATGGCCTAAAATTATGCCTGTAAGGCAGTATTTGTGTGGTATCACATTTTTGCATAGGGCTAACAATTTACCAGTTCTTGCAGACAGTGACCGAAGCATCTTAGAATATGTTAATATCTGGTCCGTTTTCCTTTGATTCCCGCTCTCAGAATGGAAGAAAGAGTTCGTTCCTAAGATATTCCACCCTGAATTCTGTCCATCTCGAGCACGAAGTTCCAGGAAATGTTTCTAGGGTTATTTGTGTTTTGAATTTTCACCCACAAATTTTCGATGACACTGAGGTCTGGTGAATGGACTGGTCATAGCATACGATGGATGCCCTACTATAACGATAATCCAGCAACAGCCCTGTGTCTTAAGTGTTCGTGATTGTCGCTAAATATGTGAAATAATAAACACAGATAATCAAATGTACAGACTCGTGCCAGTGGGCCACTTGATGTAACTTTCATAGACCTACATGTAAGTAATTTAGTGTAGCAAAAATATCCTTGTCAACTTTTGCACATTTGTTAGGAATCATCTGACCTATAATCACACGATTTCTGATTAAGCATTTCCGATGCTTATTTATCAAATGGTAACAATTTAATCAACAAATGTACAATGAAAATGGGATTGTGCACTGTGGAACCAAACGTTAGTTGATAACTGTGATGTCATACGTTGAATTGTGGTCGGAAATCTGAACTGAAACTGTGCGCAGAGCTGAGATAGTAGTATAGGGAATGACAGTTCTAAAACACTTTCAAGAAAAGTCTCTACAAAGCCTTATTTACTAAATAAGGCTTTGGTTGGGCCCTTAGCTCTTGCTACTATTACCCCTACTACTTAACGTGTGTTGGAGGTAACACTGTGCCGTACGGTACGATCAATAATTCTTCTCTTACAAACCCCCTACCCGGCCCATCCCTCAAGTAGTATAAGTTAGGTTCGTCGGCTTTCATATCCACTTTATCTATGTTGTAAGTTTTGACTGACCATATAGGATCGGTGGCTCGCTTACGGCTATCACCCTCGTGTTCCCCCGGCTGGTATAGATACCTCACTAGGGCCCTATCTGGATCCCACTTTTTTAAAAAAGTCTCTACAACTAAGGCTTTGGTTGGGCCGCTACTATTACCCCTACTACAAAAAGTTGGCGGCCTATGTCACGTTTATATCGATGAAACAGTTTAACGTGAACCGCCTACGATCACTTTGGTGTTCGTAATAAAGGCTTGCTGGGCTTTTTGTATCCCCTGTTCTATGTACTTTTTTTTCTCGTCCTCGCTGATAGCAGACTTACGTGACTTGGACCGAATATCTTGTTTCATTCCGTTATATTTTGTGAGTTCAGAGAGGATTGAACGAAACTCCCCTTCTGAGATCTTACTATCAGAGAGTGCCGTGGAAATACTCTCACTCACTGTGTTGAGCTTTGCTTCGGCCAGAACCCTGATCTCGTCGTGTTTCAATGCCTTACGATGCAGTCTGCGTGATACTAACTTAAGCGCCAACCCTGCCAACCCTGCCACCCCTGCCGTTATTTCAATACCTAGCACTATAGGTGCAGCCACAATGGTAGCTAACAACCCAACGCCTGCCGCCCCTAGTCCCATGCTGGTTGCCATAAGGGTAGTGTCAGCCCCGTCCACGATATTGAAAGCTCTATTATACTTTTTACATAGTGCTTTCCGCGTGTCACGGTCTTGTTCTAGTTGACGTTTCACATCACATAACTGCCTCAAGCGGAACCCATCTACTGTTTCCAGCGTCTTCGCTACTTCCTCTACGACTGGGTACAGACCCATCCTATAATATATATTATGAAAGATATTTTAATTGGGTTTCAGTTAATAGTTTATCAATGAATTTGAAGTCTATAAGATCTAGACTACCACTCAGGGTAAGAGGTGAGAGGCTAATATACCTTTCTGTTGTAATAACAACCCCCCTGAGGCTTATTAAACGTTTTATAGGACCCGTGGTATCCTGTTGTATAACAATACGACAATATTTGCCTTTGTGTATGCTATACCAGTGTATTGACACCCCGGGTAAAATTTGGTGTACTATTGGGGGGTCTCCATTGTCTGAATACTCAAAGAAGACTTCTATGATGAGTGTGAAAGGGGGGAATATTCTATCATGATTACTAAATGTTAATTTATTTTCGAATGAAGACGTTAACCTATTTTTGTTAGTTCTTATTAATTCCCTCTCCGGAATGAAATCCCCGACCCAGATACCGTTGTTCCTAATCTTAGAGATACGCCCCAATTCGTTTAATGTGATATAAGGTGAGGTGGGTGTTAAGTTGAGCAGCCATTTGGGCTCTTTAAAATCTGATAACGACATCCGTATGTACACGTTGTCTTTGAAGTGCAGGATATATAAGGCGTCTTCCTCACCAGGCTGATCGAATCCCTCCGTATCTCCTAAGTCGTTAAGCGTAGTGTTGGGATGACTGGTCATTATTATACTATTACGATATAATTTCCAACTGTTTTTTTGATAATAGTTCAGGGGTGAACTTCATACCCATGTAGTGTATGTTGTTAGGCAGGAAGATATTGATTAGTGATATCTTGTTTTCCACGATCACGTTGACCCCCTGCAGACTGGTCTTGGAGCCGACACCCACCCGCACGTAAACATTGCAAACTTGATACTGATGTTGTTTACCCCACCCGAGTTTGATCCCCTTCACGATCTCGACATCATTCCCCGATGGTTCCCCTAGGTAGACTTTGATGATCAGTGTTGAGTTTGCTGGTAGACTCTCTAGTATAGTGACCACGCCTTCGAATTCAGACACCAACTGCAATTTCACGTTTTGTATGGTCGGTTTACTCGATAGCATGTGGGCTGCTATAGTGTTGACTGGGCTGACGACTACGCTACGTCTCTGAGTTGGGACGTAAGCCACGAGCAGGGTTCCATTGTTCACGACTTTGTTTAGGTGGTTGTCTTTGTTATCAGTAAACACGTAAGGGGAGATGAGTCTAATATTGAGAAACCAGTCGTCGTTATCGGGTAACAACACCCACTTGTCATCTTCGGTGAAGACGAGCATATATGGCTTGTTTCGGGCGACGGTAGTGCTCTCAACATCGTCTAAGTCGAACAGTTTACCCCCGAACGATGGGTATATTATCCAATTATTATTACCGGTGTTGACAAGGGCGTACTTAGTGTTGACTGTTGCTCTTGTGGTATCTACTATATCACTTAGGGTTCCACCGGAGGGGATTTCAACGCGTTTGTAAATGTTGTTTTTCAGTTGCAAGGCGTACGATTTACCATCTACTCCGGGAGCGTCGAAACCGCGCGTGTCTCCGAGGTCGGAGATCCCGATATTGACGCATTTTTTCACTCCGGGCCCTTGTGCGCTGGTCATTTGACATGAAGCGTTAAGCTGAGGTATCCTATATTTACAGGATTATGATTTATATCTAACACCGATATTGTCAGCTCAGGTATGTTGCCCTGGGTTAATCTCTTATACTGCCGTGGTGAAAACGACTCGGTTCTACCGTCGTTGAATTTCTCAGTTTTCACCGGCACTGCTCTCAGTATAGTGGAAGGGTGACCTCCTTGAATGTTGTACGTTGTGCTCACCTGGCCGAGATGAATGTACAGCTCTCGGTACGGTACTAGGTCGGGTAACTTCGTGCCTGTGACGGTTGTTGTTGGTTTTATCTCGTCAGGAGACATACCGAGTATCCTCGCTAATGGTCGACCGAGCCTCAAGGGGTTTCTTCCGTTGTTGATTAACACCACTGTACCGTTTGAGTCGTTCATCTTGAGTTCGGCTCCCAGGGGTTTGAAGACCTCGTCGTTTAGAGAGCACACGCTGTAGTAGCCGTCAGTTATCTGGCTGCGAGTTCCACTGACGAACAGCTTATTGTTGCTGATATTGATGTTAGTCCATTGCGGTAGGTAGGTGATATCGCAGAGTGCGACTTCGAGTTGGCCTGACGTGTTATCGATCGCGTGCGTCAGCTGAACGGCCTCACCGCTCGTTATTCCTGGAAGTGTTATGTACATGTTAGAGTATATATGCTCATTATATAAGAGTTTTAAAATGTATTCCCCTGGTGTTTTTTACCCTAAACTGGACGTAGATTTCTCCACCATGAAGATCGTGGTTGCTCCTGGGTTGTATTTCAATGCCAAGTTTATAGATATGCCTGATAAGTATAAGCTTTCGGTGACTAACGTCAAGGCAGTCCACGCTTGGTTCAACAACCCTATGCAGTTCTGGCAGAACCAATTCAACTTTGCCGTGTGGTGCGCTACAACGGGGTGTGGTGTGACATTGACCGACACTCGGCGTGGGCCGCTGAGTCAGTCTGTGTTCAAGTTCCACGTGTACTACCAGGTCAGACGTATCCTTAAAGAGATCAGCGCCCCCCTCCCACAGGACAAAGCGTGGGACGCAACAAACAACCCGTACGATAGACGGGCCTACGAACGTATTTGCAATGAATTCGAAATAAACCCGAAGACGGATTGGCGTTTGCCGGGGCTGAACCACCGGTTGGGTATTCCTTATGCTCATGGGCTCTCGCCAAAAGCATTTGACAAACATATACTAATAAAAAAAATTTCAAAACTCGATTATGGCTCCATCGTATATGGTGGAGCCTGTAAAAGCAATCTTAAACTTCTTGATTCTGTCCACCACCAAGGTCTAAGACTTTGTCTTGGGTCTTTCAGAACTTCACCTATTGACAGTCTTTACGTTGAGGCTGATGAACCATCTCTTACACTACGTCGTATAAAATTATCCTTACAATACATTACTAAATTATACTCTAATGAATCTAACCCTGCATATAACTGTGTGTTCAATCCACTTTATGGGGATTTGTATGACAAGAAGTCTTCTCTGGTTCCACCTCTAGGACACAGAATTAAACCCTTTCTTTCTTCGGCCGGCATTGAGCTGAAAAACATAGCTCCCTCTCGTCTTCTTTCTTCTCCACCTTGGCAGTTGGTTAGGCCTCAAGTCGACCTAACATTAACTTCATTTAAAAAATCAGAAACTAATGAATTGCAGTATAAACAAGAATATAACCAATTAAAAACTAAATATAGCAATTACAAACCCTTATTTACAGATGGTTCAAAGGACGGTGGCGCAGTGGCTTGTGCCACTGTCATTGGATCCCGAACAATATCTTCTAGATTGCCAGACAACAGTTCTATTTTTACAGCTGAAGCAAACGCCATACTAGCGGCTCTTAAATATATTCAAAAACACCCTAAACGTAAACAATATATAATCTATTCAGACTCTCTTTCTTGCCTTCAGGCTATTAAAAATATTTCGTGCAAACATCCACTTTTAATAGAAATTATTGAATTGTATAATGATCTTGCTACTGGCCAATACGACATCGTTTTTTGTTGGTTACCCAGCCACGTGGGCATTTCTGGGAATACACTGGCTGATCTTGCTGCTAAGGCAGCACTCAAACAATCTGTGACACCACTTCATATTCCCTACACTGACTATAAAGCTAACATTAGGTCTTACATCCGTGATCTGATGCAGAAGAGGTGGGACACCCAAGTAGGTATCAACAAACTACATGAAATAAAACCCTACATTGGTTACACTTACTTGGGTTGTCAGTCCAGATTTGAAGAGGTCATTATGCGACGATGTCGTATTGGCCACACAAGATATACACATGAATATTTGTTTAAAGGTGAAGATCCTCCGTTTTGTATCCCTTGTGATGAAAGAATCACAGTCAAGCATGTCCTGCTTGACTGTGTGGAATATTCCATCACAAGGGATCAGTATTTTAAATCAAGAACTATGAAGGATCTTTTTAGTAATGTCAGTGTTCATTTAATCATTGCGTTTTTAAAAGAATTAGACTTGTTACATGACTTGTAAATAGATTAATATTTTATGAATGGAAGTTGAATTAGCAACTAAGATTGTTAGTGGCTGTATCCTCGAAGGGGGTTGAAGTACCGTAAAATTATTGTCCTCCTGAGAGGGTACGTAAGTCCCAAAACGGTTTAAGTCAGATTTGATCTTCCACTTATTTAATCGTAGCATATGTGTAATTTTAATCTGTGGCTAATCTTGCATACAGTCGCCAACAGCTGAGGGGATGATGTAAATCCAGCCAGGGATCATGCAGGTAGCAGAGGTACTGTAAGTCCCCATGGTCCCTGGTATGGTGATCTACCCTCTGTTGTTGGCGATCTATGGCCTGTTTTTATATTGTTCTGTCCACATATTGATACTATCATTTTTTAAGTTTCCACGCTAGTTTTAATACCAACTGTGATAATCTAGTGGTTTTACTGTCCTTCGTCGACAGGGTATTCATAATATACATATATATTATTTTTGTCACGTATGTTCTCGTCACGATATGGCTGCAATATTGCCGATGTGACGTTAAATATTAACTCACTCACTCACTCACTAATAAAATTTATGCAACGAAAAATGTTTAGTACGGAACGTTTTTCCCATGCATTAGCTGATCTTGTTCCTAAACCTAACAAATCTGGACCAAAACCAGTGAAAGATGCCAGTGATGATTTACTGACACTAGGTATACTTAGGCAGGACTTTGCTTTGTCGAGTAATGAATGGAGGGATGATCGTATGGACTTTAAAAAAGGTGGTGTTGGTTTCACAATCCAGAAAGTGGAGCAGTCAACCGCAGACGGGTGGAAAATGTTCGTGCTGGACACGTCGAAAGGGTTTACTCATGCCGGGGTAGTCAGGTTGAACGACTCGATTCGAACGTACGTGTGGGCGCTGTTGGGTGCGCAGTCGATGACGCGTTCCAACATCCTCGGTAAGGGAACTGCTTACGACGCTCAGACACAGTTCGTTGCCAACGTTGAGGATGCTATCAATTCTCCAGTTGATCTCCCGCGGGCCATCGACCGTTACCAAAACGTGTTAGAATACGCCAGATCGAAAGTCAATTATGTGTTCGGCGTGGGGTTGTACATGGCTCCGAGTGATATGCAACTGAGAGTAAAAAAAGTGGTGGGTTATAACAACAAAATAGTCATAGCCACGGCGGATCAAAAATTGGGTATCAACCCCGATATTAACACCCCCTATATCCCACACATCCCACCACGTGAAACGGGTATAGTGGCGCCACCCCCGGAGCCTAAAGTTCATGTGGAGGTACCCCCCACACACCCCCATATTCAGGCCTCCAATCACATCGATAGTAAAACGGCCCTGGTGGTTGGTGGGGTAACTTTGGGACTTATTTGGTTAAAGATTTCTTAGCCGCTACGTACACCAGACCCACCACGGCGACGATGGCTGCCCACATGTTTTGACTGAGCCACATGGCAGTTTTAGCCAGAGCGCCCAACAACCACGAGACGATGCTACCCAGGATGCCGGGGAGGGCTTCGGCGGCTTTACCAGCTAGTTTAGCTAGGTGTTCCCCTAGTTTTTTTATCCAGTCTTTAACCCCGCCGCCTGTGGGAGTTCCCCCGCCGCCAGGTGTGGGGGGTGTGGGGGTTCCTCCCACCAGTGACACCACCAAGGTTGATATGATGAAACCCAATGCAGTCAGAATGCTGGTGATGGTGATCCCTTGCTCCCGGAACAATATCCGAATCCTGTTGGCTAAAGTTGTATCCTCGTTCAGTATTCTATCGATTGTTTCCCGAATGCGACTGATCTGGGATCGAAGCTGTTCACGATTCGAGGAAGCGGCTTCCAATCGTGTACGTCTCTCGTCTTCTAAATCACGTAGTCGTTCATTGATACGACGCTTTATATCATCGTTTTCAGTTTCGTTGAGTTTGGTTTTTTCCCTAGCGATGTGCTCGTCGATTTCGTTCAGTTTCCCCATGTTGTTCACGAGTTCTCCACGCACTCGTTTCACGGCTTCGTCTAAGCCGTGCAGTTCCCTTACCGGAAAGTCAAACCCCAGTAACGGTTTGTCCCAGTAGGTGCTCAACAGTTTTTCTATGCTGTCCGAGGCTTCTGTAGCACGCTGTGGTGTCATTTCATCTCTAGTGGTGAGGTGGGATCTGGTAGCTTGCAGATCTTCAACAACGGCCTTAGGTATTGCACCAACGTAATCATGCATGTTTAGATGTTCACGGATAAATTCAACACCATGGCGTCTGGCTAGAGTTGACAAGGCCAGTGGTTTTTTATTGCGCTTGTTAACGAGGTCAACCTCTGGTTTAGACTTAAGGCGTAGAACACCCTTTGTATCAATAAAAAAATTATCAAGGTATCGGCCCTGTGGATCAACGTAGTATTTATCACTTCTTAAACTTTCGTAATAATCATCTACCGTTGTTGCCAAAAGTTCTTGGTTCAATGGTGAACTAGTAAATGAGGTCTCCTGCTCATCAGATACCTGGGCACTAGCGCCCGGCATCTCCGTCATATCTATGTCTTCATCCATTAGTATTTAAATATATTTTATTTATATATAACAATGTACGGTAGAAAATTAGATCCTTTCAGAAGATTGAGAGAGCCATTAGGCGCCAGAGCCGTGCGCCAGTCGGTGACCATCACCAACAATCCCAGCAAGATAGACCAGAATCAAACTCTGCTGGTTAGATTTCCAAACCTTGGTGAGAATGACCTCATTGTACCAGGCACTGTTCGACTGGCGTTCAATATCATGTTGACCTCCGACAACGACAAACGCGAGCTAGTGCGGAACGTGGGTCGAGCTATCATCAAGAAAACGACCGTCAAGATCAGCGGTAACGAGGTGCTGAGCATCGACGACAGCGACGTGTTTCACTGCTACGGGGATCTCTGGAAAAGCGAGGGAGAACGAGTCAATGATGTGTACCAGGGTATCAGCAAATCAACCAGGTCGCGCATAGGGTATGCCTTCACGCCAGACCAGCTAGACAAGCTAT
Organism: Haliotis asinina; assembly: GCF_037392515.1. Lineage (NCBI taxonomy): Eukaryota > Metazoa > Mollusca > Gastropoda > Lepetellida > Haliotidae > Haliotis > Haliotis asinina. Next base: position 73,391,655 of record NC_090283.1, on the reverse strand, counting down.
CGGACGGTGAAAAGGCCATCGCTCGAGCATACGGGAATCGATTCTGCGTGCCGCTCGACTTCGAGTTGCTCACGGGGCACGCGCCGTTATACCAGGCCGCGCTGGGTGATAGGCTCGAATACGAGCTCACGTTTAACGATTATAGCAAAGTAGTGCGTACGCCGAACGGTGATGAGGCCAGTTATGTCATAGACAACATCTCTCTGGAGTTCGACATGGTCACTAGCCCGGAGCTGGCCAGGCAGGTTCGAAGCCAGTACTCTGGGAAGATGGCTATCCTGTACGATCGCGTACTGAGACATAGATCAGTCGTGCGAGATAAGAGCGACACTGTGTGGAATATCAACCTGAACGTGCCGGCGCGATCGATGAAAGGTATCCTGGTCGTCCCCGTGGAGGATTACGAGCCATTCCGGAGGGACAGCGAGAAGTTTTTCAACCCCGAGATTGAAAAGGTGGAAGTGACCATCGAGGCCGTGCCCAACCAGCTGTTCAGTCATGGTATGAGACCACACCAGCAGTGGGATGAGATAAAAAAGCTACCAGTGACAGTTGGGGGGGACCCAACATTATATAACAAAGGACCTGGACCTCGGCTCCGTGCAGATCGGTGAATACCTGACCACCAAGTACGCCCTGTGGTTGGACATGCGATCCACGGATGATGATAAACTGCACGGTAGCGGGCGCCATATAGATAACGGCAGCGAAGGGATAACCATCCAGATTACTAAGAAGGCTCAACCCGCTGGTAAGTTGAAATTATATCTGTACGTTATTATGGACGCGCAACTTAATATAGACAATGGGAGATTCGTGCAAGCCATCTATTGACCTCCCCACTGACCCACACTGCGCCATAGTGTGCGGGCAGACTGGCTGTGGGAAGACCGTTTTCGTGTTGGATATGTTGGAGGGTTACTAAAAGGATGTGTTCGATAACATCGTTATCATGTGCCCTACTCTGAGCATGAATAAAACGTACGCGCGACCTTGGGTGATGACGGACCCGGACGTACACAAAATCGACCCTGGAACACGCCTGCAGGACTGGTTGAAAGCTCTTCACGAGAAATTTAAAGGGGAACCGACGCTGTTTATACTGGACGACTGCAGCGCTAATCGCGAGATAACAAAAAAGAGAGACATGCTATCGTACCTGGCCTTCTCCGGCCGGCATGCAAATCGCAGCGTCTGGGTGCTAACGCAGAAGTTCAACTCGGTGTTGAAAGACCTCAGGGAGCAGACGCGATGGGTGGCCTTATTTCACTGCAAGGACAGGGATTCGTTCGAGGAGTGTTTGAGAGAGAACGATGTGATGAGCAAATTAGAACGGGAACGGGTGAAGAAACAGCTCGCTGAAACTAAACACGCTAAGCTCGTGCTCAAGACCGACCAACCAGTAGCATATAGAGTGTGCTAAAGCTAAGCAAAGCTAAGCAAAGCTAAGCAAAGCTAAGCTAAAGCTAAGCTAATGCTAAGTATAGCTATGATATTTGAAGTATTTGTCGTGTGCAACTTAACCTTCATTTCTCTGTGTTTTGTCTGCATCGGGTATTATATAGTTAAAACTAAATCTTACTTGTTATATTATAAGATGGAGTGTGAGGAATTGCTCGAACAGTTGGTACCTGGGGGTACCCCCAGTGGGGGTGTGGGGGATTCCCCCAAGTGAGAGAAACTGGTGGCGTTGGCTGTTGGCGGCAAAGCCAAACATTACTTTGGAGACTACACCCCGGATAAAATTCACAAAATGTCAGCCGAAGAAATCGATAAGCTGTACGCTAGATACGAGTCCCGGCTCGGAGCAGAAATGACAAAGACAATAGGATCGGCTATGACTCAGATATACACCGGTATTGTATCACACTTCCTTCCCATTCCACCAGAGCGCCGACTTTACCTGTGGGAGGACCTCGAGAAAGACCCTTTTATCGAACACGCCGTGAGCTCTATCAGCTGCGGGCTGTACCACAAATATGGTATGTTGTTGGCTCCAGTGACGGCGGCGATTATCACGGCAAAGCATTGTCAATTTGAGAGAAAGAATAATAATAATAGTATAGATGGATGCTGCACAGGAAACCCCAGTGGAGGTACCCCCAACAGTGATGGAGGAGACCCCACCCCCAACAGTGAGTCCCGAGGTGACGGTGGAAACCCCTTCAGTGGGGGTACCCCCCACAGTAACCAGGCAGAAGAATCCTAACAGAGTAGCTGCCGGTAAAAAACGGTGGTGTAACCAACATAAAGTGACCAACCCCCGACTGTTGTTGGCTGTAGGCGTAACTGCTGCCGTGGTTATAACATGGTTATACGTGGGGGTACCCTCCCACAGTGAGGGAAACTCTGGGGGTACCCCCACGCCGCCGGCAGGCCCCACTGTCGACCCGCATATCATGTTATAATTTAAAATATTTTATATCATATACATAATGTCTGAGGGGAAAACGTTCGTCAACGACGCATACCACGCCACAGTGGTCGCCAGTCTAGCAGTAGGGTACGCTCGGTTGACTAAAATGGTGCTTAAACAACCAACTATCAAGCTAGATTTCAACCTGCAGGATATGGGTATGCTCATAATGAACCTTGGTATGGCGATGGCCACAAAAGACATCCTAGTAAAACAAGGGATAATACCTGAAAATATAATGAAATAAATATAGGGATGGCCACGATAGCTATGATGGTCGGTGGGGCGTTAGTGAATGCCCTGGCATTTTCCGGGAGTAATTTCCTCTTCTCGAAACTACGAGATGATCACGCGGCTGAAATACAGGAAGAAAGGAAGCGGCACGATCTCGCTACTGAGAAATTACAAAGAGCACAGGCTGAGTACGCTAAAAAACGTCTCCAGAGGATCGATTTTATTAACGAACAACTCCAGCGTGAAAACCATGCCGTTCAAACATTCAACGATGTCGATGAAGCAATGAAAGAATACTACCTACTAACTGGTAAACGATTGGAACCGCTCAATAAACCCACACTCGCTCAGTACTACACACCATCCAAGGGACAAATGAATCGTGAACTGGGCTTCATAGTGTTGGGTATAGCAGCTACTGCGTTGGTTGCTAAGCAATTAAATTAAATACCTATATAAGTAAACATGAGACCCGCTCCATACCGATGCGAATACATACTTATGGGGAAGACCAAGGCCTGTGGTAGGAAATGCAGGAATCAGGGGTTCTGCTGTTTCCATATGGGAAGTCCTAACTACACGTGTTCTGTGTGTGGTATCGGGGTTAAAGGACATTACTGTCTATGTAAAGCTCACGGAGCGAACGTAGTCAGACATCAACTCATCTACGAGAATAAAAAAGGCTACATAAAAGAACGTAGGCGACTGCTCAAGATAGACTCCAGTGCGTGAAACAGCCAGTTAAGGGTTACCTCCCTTTACTGTGAACCAATTAGACATTGGTTCTCTTAGGTGTAAACACTATGACTACTGTGCGCGAGCTGAAGCGGGTCGCAAAACAGAGAGGTGTGATCGGGTATTCTCGAATGCGGAAGTCAGCATTGTTGAGATTACTAGGTTTAGAAGCCCCTCCTACGGTAACACAATTAAAAGCTCAAGCAAAACAGCTTGGATACACGGGTTATTCAAACCTGGGGAGAGCCGGGTTAACAGCATTGTTATCACATGCCCCCGTTCCCACTGTAAAACAACTGAAAGCCGAGGCACACGATTTGGGTTTAGGCGGGTATTCCCGTATGAGAAAACCACAGCTTGTAGAATTATTACGACAGAATAGAGCTATTGACCTACAGTTCGTGCGCACTGAGCGCGCTGTAGGCAACTATTTGAGAGGTTGGCGTATGCACGTTGATAGAAACATAGACATTACAGATATCAAGCCTCTGATAGCTGATAAGGTCAACCAGGAACTAAATAACCTAGGAAGTATCAAGTTTCAGATCACAGTGAAAATGTCACTCGATAAGCAGGTTGGGGGCCCCACAGGGGCCACTGAATATATTCAGCCTTACTTCCGAGGTCAACAAGAGGTCGTCACACATACAGAGACCATTGACGCATCAATCGATACCAGTTTTCAGCAGATACGAGAATACCTAGAACGCTACACACACTTGGGGTCCGGGTGGGCTGTAGATAAAATCGATAATGTCTATCTAGACATAGCTAACTACGTGCCGTTCAGAGGCGGGTCATATCTAGCCTTGCCCCCCTACTATAGGAACAAACATGCCATAGTAAACGTTAAGAATAGAGGAAACGATTGCCTGAGGTTAGCTATCAGGTCAGCCTTATTTCCAGCTGACACTAATCCGAACAGGCCTTCTAATTATCCTCAGGATGATGGGCTCAACTGGGATGGTATAGATGAACCCACCCCCATATCCCAGATCACTAAAGTAGAAAAACAGAATAATATGGCTATAAATGTCTTAGGGCACGAAGGTAACAAAACAATAGTACACAGGGTCAGCCCGGTGAAGGATCGTCAAGTTATCAATATATTCATGATCCAACGAGGTGACAAGTATCACTACACGTGGATAAAACATCTCAGCCGGTTGTTGCACGACCAGTCGAAACACGATGGGGAAAAACACTTTTGTGTACGATGCCTACACGGTTTCAGTCGAGCTGATTTATTAGAATCCCACCGGGAGGATTGTCAAGGTGTGGGGCAGACGGCTATACGAGTCGACATGCCTAAGGAAGATAACAAAATCGTAAAATTCAGTAACCACAAGAACCAAATGTCTGTGCCTTATATCATATACGCCGACTTCGAAGCCTTGGTTGTGGGTGGGGATTCCCCCAGCGGTAGCTTCACCGAGCATAAAGCCTGTTCGTTTGGATACATTGTCGTCCGTTGTGACGGGGAAACGAAAGCTCCGGTAGTATATAGGGGCCCTGACGCGGCTGAAAGGTTTCTAAAGTGTTTGCAGGAGGAAGAAAAAATTATTAGGAATGCATTGTATAAAATCGCTCCCATGCGTCTGACCCAAGACGACAAGTTAGCTCACAAGCGTAGCACTAAATGTCACGTGTGTGACTCACCACTTAACGGTGATTCGGTGAGAGATCACTGCCACATAACTGGTAAGTATAGAGGCGCCGCTCACAACGCGTGCAACCTCAAGCTTAAAATCAACCCTAAGACAATAAACATCCCCGTTGTCTTTCACAACTTGAGAGGGTACGACTCACACTTGATCATGCAGGCCATCGCGAAAATCGATGGTAATATAACGTGCATCCCCAACAACATGGAGAGATACATCTCCTTCAGCTTAAACGGACTTAGGTTCATTGACTCGTTTCAGTTCCTCCTGTCGTCACTCGACAGTCTGGTCAAGGCCAACAATACCTTCCCTATCACCGATCGATACACAGACACCGAGACTAGACCCCTGCTTATGAGGAAGGGTGTGTACCCCTATGAGTACATGGATAGTTGGGTCAAGTTCACCGAGACCAGACTACCCCCTATTGACTGCTTTTATAGCAAGCTGAATGAGGCGTCCGTCTCACGAGATGATTACTCGCACGCGACTAACGTATGGAATAAACTGGGTTGTAAGAACCTGGGTGATTATCACGACCTGTACTTGAGGACAGATGTACTGCTGTTAGCCGACGTGTTTGAGACGTTTAGGCGGACGTGTTTCAAGCAGTATAAACTCGACCCCGCATGGTATTACACCAGCCCAGGTCTGTCGTGGGACGCCTTGCTTAAAAAGACTGGAGTTAATTTGGAATTGCTCACAGATTACGACATGCACCTATTCATTGAGAAAGGCTTGCGAGGTGGGATTTCCATGGCATCCAAACGATACACGAAAGCAAATAATCAATACGTGAAAGGTTACGATCCTAACAAGCCAACCAATCACATTCTCTACCTCGACGCAAACAACCTGTACGGCTGGGCCATGAGCCAGTATCTACCTACAGGGGGATTCGAATGGGTACCCCACGTTGATGTTATGGGGGTTGCACCGGATTCGAACAAAGGGTATATCCTCGAGGTTGACTTAGAGTATACCAAGGAATTACACACATCACACAGGGCTACCCCCTGGCCCCCGAACGTATGAGGGTTAACCCAGACTGGATGTCTGAGTACCAACATAACTTGTTAGGTGGGCGTGTGACAGACGTTGAAAAACTCGTTCCTAACTTAATGAATAAGACCAAGTACATCGTTCACTATCGCAACCTACAGCTGTACCTGTCGTTGGGTATGAGGCTGACCAAAATACACAGGGTGCTCATGTTCGACCAGAGCCCATGGATGGAGCCCTACATCAGAATGAACACAGACCTACGAAAAAAAGCCACCAGTGATTTTGAGAAAAATCTCTACAAGCTCATGAACAACTCGGTGTTTGGTAAGACTATGGAGAACCTGAGGAAACGCGTGACCGTGAAGCTGGTTTGGTCGAGTGAGGAAGACAAGCTCAGGAGATTGATAGCCAGTCCGGCATTCAACCGTAGTAAGATATTCACAGACAACCTGGTTGCCCTACACATGAAGAAAAGCCACATAAAATTCAACCGGCCTGTTTATGTGGGGATGAGCGTCCTCGATTTATCCAAACACCTGATGTACGACTTTTACTACAACGAGCTCAAGAAACAGTACGGTGACAGGTGTGAAGTGCTGTACACTGACACGGATTCCCTGCTGATGGAGATTCGAACCGAGGACGTGTACGAGGACATGAAAAAACACCTCGATTTATACGACACCAGCGACTACCCTAAGACCCATGCCATACACAGTACGGTAAATAAAAAGGTCCTAGGTAAGATGAAGGACGAGTGTGCTGGCACGCCCATAGCCGAGTACATAGGTTTGAGACCTAAGATGTACTCCATACTGAAAGCCGACAATAGTGAGATCCGGAAGGCTAAGGGGGTTAAGAAGTATGTGGTGAAACAACACATCAAACACGCCAGATTCAAGGAAGCCCTGTTCAAGACCCGTACCTTTAGACATAAAATGAACACACTTAGAAGTGATGGACATAAGATATACGGACTGACTATAAACAAGACGTCCCTGTCGCCTATGGACACGAAACGTTGGATAGCTATTGATGGGATAAACACATACGCGTATGGACATGAAAAAATTTGAGGCTATTTACTACAGCCCGCGTGGGTACTGGAAAGGAGCTAGCGCAGTAGATAAGCTAGCTAAAATAGCGCGAGTACCCCCGGAGGAAGCCAAAGCGTGGCTTGAAAAACAAGCCCTGTGGCAGATCTATTTGCCGGCACCACGCTACGTGCCTAGAAGGAGGTTCGGTATTAACATACCTAATAGCGTTCACCAGGCAGACCTACTGTTCCTACCCCACGACAAGAGGTACAAGTATGCCTTAACCGTAGTGGACGTAGCCAGTCGTTACAAGGAAGCCGAACCCTTGACCACGAAAGATTCGGCCCAGGTAGCCAGAGGATTCGAACGCATATACAAACGCAGTCCGCTGACGTGGCCAACAGAGCTGCAAGTTGACCCCGGACGGGAGTTCATGGGTGCCGTGTCACAACTGCTAGCCAAACACGATACAAAGGTCAGGTGTGGCACGGCCGGAGCCCATTGCAGCCAAGCCATAGTTGAGAGATTTAATAGGACTTTGGCTGAGCGCTTGTTCGGCTATCAGTATGCTAGGGAGATGGCCACCCCTGGAAAACGATCGACTGAATGGGTCACGAGGTTACCCAAGGTGGTGTCGGCAATCAACCATGAAGTCACCCATCTCACCGGTAAGAAACCGGCAGACGCTATCAAACTAAAATCAATAGTTGCAGAGTCGGCCGCTCCATTGCGTGGGAAGGAGAAACAGATACCAGATAGGGCCCTAGTGAGGTATCTATACCAGCCGGGGGAACACGAGGGTGATAGCCGTAAGCGGGCCACCGATCCTATATGGTCAGTCAAAACTTACAACATAGATAAAGTGGATATGAAAGCCGACGAACCTAACTTATACTACTTGAGGGATGGGCCGGGTAGGGGATTTGTAAGAGAAGAATTATTGATCGTACCGTACGGCACAGTGTTACCTCCAACACACGTTATGTAGTAGGGGTAATAGTAGCAAGAACTAAGGGCCCAACCAAAGCCTTATTTAGTAAATAAGGCTTTGTAGAGACTTTTCTTGAAAGTGTTTTAGAACTGTCATTCCCTATACTACTGAGATGATTTCACATTTGACCAGCAAATTTTACTGACATCCATCCCACCTCACATCATGAAAATTGTTTATGCTACACTGCAACACATGTAGTTTCATGGTACAGGTGGCCCAATATAACTGGCATTGGTCTGTCGATAGAAAATTAATTACATTTGCGCCGCAAAGTCTCGTAAAGTAAGTAGGCAGCTGCGTGTGTTACCCTAACGACTTTCTGTATGACGCCACAAACTTGTCGCGTGCTCCAGCGCACTCAAACGTAAACAAACATTCGTCGGACGTTTGTCTAGTACCACTAGAAGATTAATTGTAGATTTAAAACGAGGCAAGAAAAAGGACTGTTAATTGGCATAAATATTTAAAGATACATGGGTGTACAATCTGGTTTATGTGAAAGACATTTCGTGCAACGAGAAGTGTAGAAAATGTTTCCAAATTGGGCAGACGTCGAAAGATCAGTCATCGCGGTGCGGCCTGGTATTGCGGGAAGTAAAGGAACATCATGAGTGAGTGAGTTTATATTTAACGTCACATCGGCAATATTTTAACCATGTCTTGACGGGAAAAAACACTGACATGGAATACGTGTGTATTATAAAACCTGTCAACAAAGGACAGTAAAACAACTAGAATATCACAGACAAGAATGTAAAACTAGTAACATCTTTTCTATAGAGGACAATACAATATAACAATGGGCTATAGATTGCTAACAACTGAAGGTAGATCACCGTACTAGGGACCATGGGGACTTACATTACTCTTGCTACCTGCATGGACCCTAGACGGATTTACATCATCCCCTCAGCCGTCAGCAATTTGGGAAATCTAGCCATACAATAAAAAGACACTTGTTCTACGAGTAAAAACCTGGAAATTTAGAATTGTCTTTGAATGTTTGTACCCTCTCAGGAGGACAATAGTTTCACAGTACTTCAACCCCGCTTGAGGATACAGCCACTAACAAGCACAGTTCTGAATTTAAACTTCCAATTATAAAATATTTATCTATTTATAATTCAGTTAATACATCTAATTCTTTTAAAAAATGCAATGATTAAATGACAACTTGTGTTATGTAAAGGATCCTTCATAGTTCGTGAATTAAAATGCCGATCCCTTATGATGGAATACTCAACACAGTCAAGCAAGATATTCTTGACCTTGATTCTTTCATCACAAGGGATACAAAACGTAGGATCTTCACCTTTCAATAGGTATGCATGAGTACATCGTGTGTGGACTGACAGCCCAAGTAGGTGTAACCAATATACGGTTTTATTTCATGTAATTTATTTATACCTAGTTGGGTGTCCCACTTCTTCTGCATCAGATCACGGATGTAAGTTCTAATGCTAGTTTTGTAATCAGTGTATGGAATAAGAAGTGGTGTCACAGATTTGTTGAGTGCTGCCTTGGCAGCAAGATCGGCCTTTGTGTTACCAGAAATGCCTACGTGGCTTAAAAGCTTGGTAACCAACAAAAGACGATGTCGTACTGGCCAGTAGCAAGATTATTATACAATTCAATAATTTCAATTAAAAGTGGATATTTACAAGAAATATTTTAATAGCCTGAAGGCAAGAAAGAGAGTCTGAACATATTATGTACTGTTTATGTTTAGGGTGTCTTTGAATATATTTAAGAGCTGTTAATATGGCGTTAGCTTCAGCTGTTAAAATAGAACTGTTGTCTGGTAATCTAGAAGATATTGTTCTGGATCCAATGACAGTGACACAAGCCACCGCGCCACCGTCCTTGGATCCGTCTGTAAATAAGGATTTACAACTGCTTTATTTATGTTTTAATTGATTATGTTCTTGTTTATATTGTAATTCATTTGTTTCCGATTTCTTAGAGATAGTTTATATTAGGTGGACCTAACTAATTGCCAAGGAGGAGAGGAAAGAAGACGGGAAGGGGCTATATCATCCAGCTCAATGCCGGCAGCAGAAAGAAGTGGTCTTATTCTTAAACCAAGAGGCGGAACACGGGAAGATTTCTTATTGTATAAATCCTCATAGAAAGGATTGAGGACACAGTTATATGCAGTGTTTGACTCATTCGAATGTAGTTTTGTGATATATTGTAAAGCTAATTTTAGACTGTTCAAGAGATGGTTCATCGGCCACTACGTACTGGCTGTCAAGAGGTGAAGTTCGAAAGGATCCAAGACAAAGTCTTAAACCTTGATGATGGACAGAATCTAATAATTTTAAGCTGTTCTTGCAGGCTCCACAATATACGATGGCGCCACAATAGAGTTTGGAACGGACGGGTGATCGATAAATGTGTAGGAGGGTGACTTGATCCCCTCCCCACTTAGAATTTAAAACAACTTTCAGCATGTCAAGTGCCTTCAGCCATTTAGCTCAAGGGATTTAATACGTGGCAGAAATGTTAAATGAGAAAAAATTATACCCAGGATTTTGGCCTTCTTAACAACTTGGATGGAAGTACCATTGAGAAACAGTTCCGGGTTTTTATGCGGTTTATATTTTCTTCCAAAATGTATGCAATTAGCTTTGGATTTAGAAAATTTTAAACCGTTTTCAAGACACCATTTATGCATTTTGTTTAAAACAGCTGCAGTTGCCGTTCAGTTGTATGCATATTCTTACCGCGACAAGAAATATTAAAATCATTCATAAAAAGTGATCCATCAATTGAATCAGTTAAAACCTTGGATAAACTGTTGATCTTGATGCTACATAAAGTGACAGTCAAAATACTGCCTTGTGGGACACCCCGATTCTGATTGTAATGATCAGACAGGGTAGAACTGTCTCTTAAACACTGTGATATAAAAATAGGCAAACGATCCCTCAAACCAAAATCATGTAAATCCTTTAAAATGCCATGCTTCCAAATAGTATCATATGCTTTTTCAATATCAAAGAATAGTGATACTGCATGTTGTTTATTTACTATTGCATTTTTTAACAAAGGATTCTAGTCGTACCAAATGATCAATGGCACTACGATTTTTCCTGAAACCACATTGAATATTTGTAGAGAGGTTTGTGGTTTCAAGATACCAAATCAATCTGTTATTGACCATTCGTTCCATGGTTTTACAGACGCAACTGGTTAAAAATATCGGTCTGTAATTGGAAGGATTAGTGTGATCCCAGCCAGGCTTGGGTATAGGGACTACAATGGCATCACGCTATGGAGGAGGAAAGTTGCCAGACGTCCATATTTTATCAAATATATCTAAGAGAGTGACTCGGGCAAATGTTTCAGTAGCTGGTAATGAACATTGCCATCACCTGCCGCAGTGTCATGAGCTCGCTCAAGGGCTGTATATAGCTCATGTACTGAAAAAACTTCATTATAGTCTTCACCGTTATGTGATTCAAAATTGATTTTGGTCTTTTCCTGTTGTTTCTGATATCTCTGAAACTCAGGGACATAATTTGTCGATGGAGAATGCTTGGCAAGAGTTTCGCCAATCTTATTTGCAATTTTAGATTTATCAGTGATTAAATTATCACCATCTTGAACCGCAGATGCTGAACCTTTGCCTTTAATTCTCCTAACCATGTTCCATACCTTGGGCAATTGTGTACGTGAATTAATTTGGGAAATATAGTTCCTCCAAGATTGTCGTTTGTTTTGTTTGAAGGTACGACGTGCCTTCGCATTGAGTATTTTAAATTTATTTAAGTGGTGGGCTGTTGAGTGATGGCGGAAATATTTCTCTGCCTTCTTCTTTTATTGGTTTGAGTTTTTGTTTAGATAGCTGCTCCCCATCATTCCCAGAGGAAGGTTTGGAAATGGGCTCTGATGATGATTGTTCCTGGGAAGATGGCCGAGATTGAACTTCAGCTCTAGCAGTTGTTGATGTAGATACAACAGTTTGCGTTGACTGGTCAGGACAGTAGACATCGGACGCAACAGTGTCAACCCATTTCAAATTAGTTTGGCATTGCGTTGATAAAGTGGACACTGTTGAAGTTACAGTTTGATTTGTTGATGTTCTCGCAACTGAAGCATTGGACTCGTTTGGTTCTGGCGTGTGAACAACAAGTTTGTTTGCATCAGCAAAACTAGGATTCCTTGTGAATTTAATTGTATTAATTTCCATTTGTTGTTTCCAGATCGGACATTCTTTTGAAAACGATGAATGTGTTCCAGAGCAGTTGGTGCATTTTGAAGGTTGCTGTCACAATCCTCAGTAACATGGGGTTTTTTTTAGCTGCAGTGAGCGCATTTAATAGAACACTTTTTAACACCATGACCATGCCTTTGGCATTTGAAACATCTCAACGGGTTAGGAATGTAAGTATCAACTTTGAGATGACAATATCCTGCTTAAATTGATTTTTGGAACTGTTGGAATGGGATGGGTAGGTGTTAGTTGGTATAGTTTCCGGGTTGTGAATCGTTTCACAAAAATCACTCTTTGTTCTTTCATTATCTAATTCGTTCATATCTGTAAATAGTTGATCCTGGTCTCTGACAATTCCTTTGCTAGAGCTCAAAGTTCGATGTGGAGATACCGAAACCGGTATTTGGGACCTCACCTGCAATACCTTGTATACCTTTTGACACTGCAAACGGGTTTAATTTTAAAGGTGACTTGTCAAGTGTCTCAAGAACCAAAAATCGTAGCCAGTATTTAGTTGAGTTGGTAGGTCGTTGGTCATCATTATCACTTTTTTTGTTGTTGTTTTTTTCTTTTTCTTTTCTTTTTCTTTTATGGGGGTGGGGTGGGGGTGGGATGGATTCCATAGTTAGTGTATAAGGTTCATCATCCGAGCTCCCCACCCACCACGGAGTATCACAAGGACAATGTTAAAAACAAGTGGGTCTCCATCTTGCAGCAGCAAGGATACTCGGATGATATACTCCAGTAGAAGAATTATGTATAATTAATCCACCAGATTGGCCCACGAGCTACCGCCCTCTGGGCATAAGACTCTAGGCAAAAGCAAAACATCACATTTCAGAATCATAAAAGTCTTTTGTGAACAATTCTGCCAAGACCACAAGTAAAATATTTTCTAATCAAATTTGTGTTATGACAGTATTTCCAAATGACATTTGTGCAATTTTGATCCATACACAGGGCTTGGCGTGACCAGCCGATTGATTCTACCACCCGTCTATGCGAAGTAAGGGCCAAAGTGGTGTGCTGAGGAAAAGGACCACGATTCAGGCTCCCACAAGAACAAAGACAATTTATAAATGTTGTTTCGCTACAATAACAATTTTAACAATGGATTCCACATGTTAATCGCAGTAATGATCAACTGGGGTTTTTTTTCGATTTTTCGAAAACCACGTTGAATTTTTGTAATTAGGTTATTGGTTTTCAAGTTAGACATTAATCTGTTTTTTAACCATTTGCTTCTATGGGTTTACAGATACAGCTGGCTAAACACGTGTCTGTAGATCTCTATCATTCCGATCACGTGGAAGTTTTTCACAATTTGACTCTGTCACAACTTGTAAATGTATGGAGACTTGGTAGTGCCAAACAAACTTCCTTCCCATTTCACTATGCACCGATCTTAATTCTTTTTCCCGACGTAATTTCTTTTTCGAGAATCTTGAATTGATCTGTAATTAAACAGAAGTCGTTAACTGATCTTTGGACATCGGCAATGGTCTGAAAAAGATAATTATGTTTAGGATGAACGAGGGTATCTTTGAACCGGTTCAAAAACTTGTCATGATCTTAGAAACTGAGCGGTTGAGCGAGAATTAAATGGAGACGGCAGAGTGAGTGAGTGAGTTAACATTTAACGTCACATCGGCAGTATCTCAGTCATATCGTGACGAGAACATTTAATTCTGAAATGAACTATATGCCTATTATAAAACCTGTCAACGAAGGACAGTAAAACAACTAGAATATCACAGAGTAGAATATAAAACTAGTAACTATACCTAAAACAATTTATCTATAGAGGACAATACAAGATAAAAATGGGCTATAGATTGCTAACAACTGAAGGTAGATCACCATACTAGGGACCATGGGGACTTACAGTACCTTGGGTACCTGCATGGACCCTAGCTGGATTTACATCATCCCCTCAGGAGTCAGCAATTCGGGAAATCTAGCCATTCAGTAAGAAGACACTTATTCTACGATTAAAAACATGGAAAGTTTGAATTTACTTTGAATGTTTGTGGACTTACGTACTCTCTCAGGAGAACAATAGTTTTACAATACTTCAACCCCCTTTGAGGATACAGCCACCAACAAGCACAGTTACCAATTTAAACTTCCGATAATAAAAATTATCTATTTACAATTCATTTAATAAATCTAATTCTTTTAAAAATCCAATAATTAAATGAGAACTGATATTAGTAAAAAGGTCCTTCATACTACGTGATTTAAAATAGGTATCCCTTGTGATGGAATATTCCACGCAGTCAAGCAAGACATGCTTGACCGTGATTCTTTCATCACAAGGGATACAAAATGGAGGATCTTCACCTTTCAAAAGGTATTTATGCGTATATCTGGTGTGACCAATACGACATCGTCGCATAACGACCTCTTCAAATCTGGAGTGACAGCTCAAGTAGGTGTAACCATTATACGGTTTTATTTCATGTAATTTGTTTATACCTACTTGGGTGTCCCACTTCTTCTGCATCAGATCACGTATATAAGTTCTAATATTCGCTTTGTAATCTGAGTATGGAATAAGAAGTGGTGTCACAGATTTGTTGAGTGCTGCCTTAGCAGCAAGATCGGCCATTGTGTTCCCTGAAATGCCTACATGGCTGGGTAACCAACAGAAGACGATGTCGCATTGGCCAGTAGCAACATTATTATACAATTCAATAATGTCAGTTAAAAGTGGATGTTTACATGATAAATTTTTAATCGCCTGAAGACAAGAAAGAGAGTCTGAATAGATTATATATTGTTTACGTTTAGGGTGCCTTTGAATATATTTAAGAGCTATTAATATGGCGTTAGCTTCTGCTGTAAAAATAGAACTGTTATCTGGTAATCTAGAAGATATTGTTCTGGATCCAATGACAGTAGCACAAACAACTGCGCCACCGTCCTTGGACCCATCTGTAAATAAGGATTTATAGTTGTTATATTTATGTTTCAATTGATTATATTCTTGTTTATACTGTAATTCATTCGTTTCTGATTTTTTAAATGTAGTTAATGTTAGGTCAACCTGTGGTCGAACCAATTGCCAAGGAGGAGAAGAAAGAAGACGGGAAGGAGCTATATATTCCAGCTCAATGCCGGCTGAAGAAAGAAATGGTTTAATTCTTAAACCAAGAGGCGGAACAAGAGAAGATTTCTTTCTGTATACATCCTCATACAGAGAACTGAAAACAGTTATATGCAGGGTTTGACTCACTAGAATATAATTTTGTTACATACTGTAAAGCTAGGTTTACACGTCGCTGCTCAAGAGATGGCTCATCAGCCTCAACGTACAGGCTGTCAACAGGTGAAGTTCGAAATGAGCCAAGACAAAGTCTTAGACCTTGGTGATGAACAGAATCTAAAAGTTTTAGGTTGCTTTCACAGGCTCCACCATATACAATGGAGCCATAGTCAAGTTAGCCAAGTCAAGTGCCTTCAGGCATTTAGTTTTGAGGGATTTGATATGTGGTACAAACGTTAAATGCGAGTCAAAAATTATTCCCAAGAACTTGGCCTCCTTTACAACTTTGATGGGAGATCCATTTAGAAACAGTTCAGGATCTTTATGCGGTTTATATTTTCTACAAAAGTGTATACAATTAGTTTTGGATTTAGAAAATTTAAAGCCGTTTTCAAGACACCATCTATTGATTTTATTTAAGCACAGCTGCAGTTGCCGTTCAATAGTATGCATATTTTTACCACGACAAGAAATATTAAAATCATCCACAAATAACGATCCATCAATTGAATCGTTTAAAACTTTTGATAAACTATTTATCTTGATGCTAAAAAGTGTGACGGACAGAATACTGCCTTGTGGAACACCCTGATCCTGATTGTAATGATCAGACAGGGTAGAACCCACTCGAACTTGAAACTGTCTGTTATTTAAAAAGTTGGCAATAAATTGAGGCAAACGACCTCGCAAGCCGAAGTCATGTAAGTCTCTTAAAATACCATATTTCCAGGTTGTGTCATATGCCTTCTCAAGATCAAAAAAGATAGACACAGCATGTTGTTTATTAATTAGTGCATTTTCAACAAATGATTCTAAACGCACTAAGTGTTCGACCGTACTTCTGTTTTTACGGAAACCACACTGTATTTCAGTTATAAGGTTATTTGTTTCCAAGTACCAAACAAGTCGATTATTTATCATACGTTCCATGGTCTTGCAAACACAGCTAGTTAACGAAATCGGACGATGATTGGATGGATCGGTATGATCGCGTCCAGGTTTAGGTATGGGTACTACTATGGCGTCACGCCATGATGAAGGAAAGTTACCCGATGTCCAAATATCATCAAAAATATTTAGGAGAGTTTCTAGGCAGGATTCTGGTAAGTGCTTCAGGAGTTGATAATGTATGTTATCAGCTCCTGTAGCAGTATCATGAGCTTCATCAAGAGCAGTATGGAGCTCATGAATAGAAAACGTTTCATTATAATCTTCCCCATTATCTGAGTTGAAATTAATAGTTTTCTTCTCTTGTTGTTTTTGATACTGCTGGAATTTAGGTAAATAATTAGAAGAGGAAGAGTGTTTAGCAAGGGTTTCACCCAGTTTATTTGCGATATCTGATTTATCGGTAAGTAATTGATCTCCATGTTTAAGATGATTGACAGTAGATTTAGTACCTTTACCTTTAATTTTCTGGACCATATTCCATACCTTGGACATGGGTGTCCGAGAATGTATTTTAGATACATAATTTTGCCAAGATTGGTGTTTGTTCTGTTTAAAAGTACGCCGTGCTTTAGCATTTAAAATTTTAAATTTATTCAAATTATGCACCATAGGATGGCGACGGAAATAATGTTCTGCTTTTTTCTTTGCCTTCCTAGCTTGTTTGCAGTCATCGTTGAACCACGGTTTTCTTATGTGTGGAACTGCAGAGGACTTTGGTATACACTCATCAGCTATGGAGTTCAATTCATCAGAAAAACATTTAATAGCATCAGGAACGTCAATAAAACGCTCAGGTTTAATCTTTTCAGCACACAGTGTTTCATATAAAGTCCAGTTAGCCTTTTTAAAATTCCGTCTTGATGATGGAGGAACATCAGATAGAGTTACAGCTTTTAATATAGTAGGAAAATGGTCACATCCACAGAGGCCATCGTGGACTGACCATTCGAATTCATTAAGTAGTTCTGAATTTGTGAGTGACAGGTCAAGAGCAGAATAGGTCCCTGTCCCAGGGTGTAAATACGTATTGGAGCCATCATTATAAATACATCGTTGTCAGAACAAAAGTCCTCCAACAACTTACCTTTAGTGTTTATATTTACACTACCCCAGAGTCGGTTGTGCCCATTTAAATCTCCCATTATAATACGGGGCTTCGGGAGTTGGTCATAGAGAGGTTGCAGATCAGTTTTGGCAAACGTCGAAGACGGTGAAATATACAGCGAGCATAGCGTAAACGCTACATGTAAAGTAATTCTCACAGCAACAGCCTGCATATTAGTATTAAGTGATACAGGGCTTTGAATAACGTTTTGTTTGACTAGAACGGATGACCCGCCAGTGGCTCTATCACCCGGAGGTGAAAAAGAATGATATGCATTAAAATGACGAAGGTCAAATGTATCTGTTTGTTTTAAATATGTCTCTTGGAGACATATCGCTGAAGGTGTAAACTCTTGGACTAATAGCTGTAATTCATGTAAATTAGTCCTCAATCCTCTGCAGTTCCACTGTACAATATTATTGGAATAAACTATCTTTTGGGGGGATTTATTTGGGATCTACCCCGCACTCTTTTGGAGGGCGACAAGCTATGTGCCCTAGAATGGACGTTTTCAGAAACGTCCATGTCTTCAAGAGACCCATATTTATTAAGCTATTGAATTTTATTCTGTGACCCTTTAGGAGCTCTGCCACTTTGTTGTTTTGAAGCATCAGGCTTAGGCTTAGATTTACCTTTAGCAGTTTGTTGTCTATCGGCTGAAGATTGAGATTCAGTGCGTGACTGCGAAGATGATTTATGATCAGAAGAAGACTTTGAAGTTCCAGGAAGTAATTCCTCAGTCTGGGATGACATAGCTGGGTATAGAAGTTATGGAGAGTCGCTGTTGACCCAAGTCAAGGTAGTTTGGCAGCTTGTAGATGATTTTGTTCTTTTAGAGCTACGCACAGATGATGCGTTTGCTACTGTAGCATAACTTTCTGTAAGGTCAGATCTCTTCACCAGTTTTTTGCTTCAGAAAAAGAGATATTTTGTGTATACTTTATTCTGTTTATTTCCATTTGCTCTCTCCAGATTGGACACTGTTTCGATGAAGATGAATGGTCGCCTGAGCAGTTGGTGCATTTTTTAAAATCACTGTCACAATCTTCTGTTGTGTGTGTCTTCTCACCACAGTGAGCACACACAACAGACAATGTACAGGTAGATACACCGTGTCCATATTTCTGGCATTTAAAACACCTTAGAGGGTTGGGGATGTATGTCTCAACTTGGATGTTACAGTAACCTGCCTTCACTGACTTGGGAGCATTTGGAGAAGAAAAGGAAAACAGATAGGTATTTGTTTGGATTGTTTCATAACTTTTCCGTGTTGAAAAACGCTTTACATAAAGCACACCCTGATCTTTCATTTCGGATGCTATGTCAAGTTCTGACATATCAGCAAGCAACCGATCACGATCTCTGACAATACCTTTACTTGTGTTCAGGGTCTTGTGAGCAGAGACCGTGACCGGAATGCCCACAAAAGAATCAATATCCATCAGATTGGTTGCTTGCTGCTTTTTCCCACACCCAACGAGCAGGGCACCCGAACGTAAGCGTCTAAGATTCTTCACATCTCCAGCAATACCTTGAATACCCTTAGATACTGAAAAAGGGTTCAATTTTAGTGGTGTCTTGTCAGGAGTTTCAATTACAAGGAAACGTGGCCAGTACTCAATCGATAAAGACGGTCTATGGTCAGTATCAACAGGATCAATTTCAAGTTGACGTTTTGATTTCTTGGGGGGGATTTCATAAGCCATGGGTAATTAAATTGGTTCATCATCCGAGCTCCCCACCCACCACGGAGTATCAGAAAGGACAATGCTAAAGCAAGCGGGCCTCCAGCTTGCAACACCAAGGATACTCGGATGATATACTCAAGTAGAATAATCATAAAGTAATTACTCTACCAGATTGGCCCATGAGCCACCGCCTTCTGGGCATACGACTCTAGGCAAATTACAAAACAACATAATTCAAAATCAAAGATGTTTCAGAAGCCAATAAATCCAAGACCAAAATTTCAATTTCAAATCATATTTGTGCAATGATATATTTATAATCTATGCACAGGGCTTGGCATGACCAGCTGATTGGTTGAACCGGGCCCATTCAACCTCCCGTCTAGGTGAAGTAAGGGTCGAAGGGGTGTGTTGAGCAAAGGGAACGCAGTCACAGGTCCCCAGTGCCCTCAACCCCCAGACTCCCGTCCTCCACCGACACAGGGCCGCAACCCACGGGAAACGGGCTGGTGGACCAATTATCCCCCCGGGTCCACTACGGGGGTATCGGCGAGCTCTTGGCGTTACCCAGCACCCACCACGAGGAGGTGGCTCGCCACGGGTGCCTGAGACGGCAGAGAGTTTATTGTCAGTCGTATATTGATTGGATCCAGAGGGAACGTATCGAGAATATATAAAACAGGGGAAATCAGTTAAGACCAATGCAGCTTTTGGCATTAAGTACTAGCTTGATAAATGTGTTAGAACATCGCACCTACTAACAAACAGACGTTGAACTCCTAAAATCTTGCTTGTTGGGAGCTCCAATAATATGGGAGATGGATGCTGTTGTGTACATTTAATTAAAATATTTGACATCAGTTCACCATTGCTTTTAAGCGAAAATGTAACACTAAAATGAAAGAAAAAAATGTCAGAAATAAGTTTCAAATAAATGCAGCAGAAATGAAGGAAACTGTTCAGTCACATAGTTGATGTGAAACTGTTTAGTCACATAGTTGATGTGAAACTGTTCGGTCACATAGCTGATGTGAAACTGTTCAGTCACACAGTTGATCAGAGACCATATTCATGTGGTGTTATCAGAACGTCAGCGGAGCGTGTTAAATCGGGGAACGTCGGCACTTGCTCACAGTCAGATCAGGCGTTCAGATCGCACCTCGAGTAGCCGTGCATCGTATCATAGTCGCATAGAGCCCACGTTGATTGCATGTTCAGCGTAGATCAAGCGTAACTGCATACATCAAAGATTGTGGCCCACGATTGAGCCCGATCAGGTTTGGAAACTGAGATGGGCATAGATCTGATGGAATGGGAGTACGAAAGACATACTGTTTTGTATAATCGGTGTCTTACGGTATTGTATCGTTCAGGATTTGGCTGTAACTATAGGGAAGCACGACCATAAGGAAATGAGATAATATCCCAGCAGCAATCGGCACCTCCACTATTCCCCATGTCCCACTTTTTAACTTCAGACTGTTCCTGTTTCATCTACGGTGTAGATGCGTTTGGTTTTTGCTTTATTTTTTTAACAAACTGAATAATTCTATTGATAGGGGAATAACGCACCATAGTCAAAAACCGCCAGCAACACGCGAGACGCATCGATAAGGGTGTGTTTAAAATATCCACAAAGATAAAGAGTTTAGAACCAAAAAGAGAATATCCATATTTTGGAAAATACAAGTAAAAACTGACGGGCTAGTCCTAAATGAAAAATGAATGAAGTTTATGAAATTATTGTGGTGGTAATTCATATGTAGACTAACGTTCAGTTCCTGAAATATATATAAAAACAAATAATTTCAATATTTAGACCTTGGGCCTGACATTCTAATTTGTGTGTTGTGCAAGGTAAATAGGCCTTCAACCCATGCTTACCGCTTGGTTGACACATGTCATTGGTTCTCAATTGTGCAGACCGATGCTCATGTTGTTGATCACTGGATTGTCTGGTTCAGACTCAATTATTTACAGACCGCCGCCATATAGCTGGACTATTGCTGAGCGCGGCGTAAAACTAAACTCACTCACTGTTTATTTGGATATGCATTTGTAGGTGGATGGATGGGTATTATCAGAGTTACTAGTCTTTCAGTGTATGAAAATCCTAAAAAAGCCCACAAGGCTGACGGCTAAAAATTACTTGTAGTCAGGTAAACTTAAACATATGCTTAAAAAAACCGATAAGTTAGTGGTCACTGATGATTCATTCATTCATCTGAATCAGAAACGCAGAAAAGAATGGCATTATTCATAGGGTGACAGTATTCACCAGACCGGTCACACTTAGTGTTAGATAAATGGGTAGGGTGATCTGTGGTAGGGTGATCTGTGGAAGTTAGAGTTTGATTGATCATGAACTACATTGTATACAGACATCACCTAGCTACGTCAGCTGTAAACTGTTTTCGAAATATTTCCCATAGTCAGTGACATTGACATTGGGAAATGTATTGGCACACAGGGCCGGCTATAAAATTAAGTTGTATAGTGCTATTGAAACTTGCAAGCAGCGAGTCGCCGGGCAGACGCTGAGTCTTTGTGATGTTTTAGGGCTTGGCAACACAGCGTGTTTAGTTTATCATTTTCGATCATTAGAATGGCGGACGGTAGAAGCGTAGTCCTCAGTGGACATGCTATAGATATAGACATGCTTGAGATAACTGATAAGACATGTAGATGAAATAGATACCTTGCTTTTCCATTTTGCACCAAACTTAAGACAATGAGAAAATACTGTATTATCGTCTATAGTTGAACTGTTTTAGATTTAAGTACTACTCTGAAATGGATATCTGTGATATATACTAGTGACTTTACTGTTCTTCGTCAACAGGGTTTTAGTTTTATTCTTTCTCTAATTACTTCTCATTATTACTTGTTCTCGTCACGATATGGCTGCAGTAACTCGCTCGTCACACTGAATGCCCGGGGTCCATTTTTCACAGGAATGTTTGAAGCCCATTTCTGGTGTTCGTCTCCCTGATATTGCTATCACAATATTAAAACGGCGTAAATCTGAGCTCACTCACTTTCACACCATTCTCTTCCCACAGAGGTTACTTGTCATATCTTCCTACCTAACCTCTGTTCTAATACGTCCCTTTCATGGTGCGAGTGTTCAAGTTTCGTGATTGGAGGCAATCAGGTTTAGTAGTGCTGTCAGCGACCTTGTTTCAAAAGTGACCGTTCGCAAGATCATGGTAATTTCCGGATGCATCGTGAAAACTAGAACCTCTTCCCGAGCGTGATACTCAAATGTTTCTTCTAGACAGAACTCAGTCATGTCGTATTTGTTTCTCCACATTGCTTGCATTTGACAAGTTGAATCTAGGTCGATGTAATACGTGTTCTGATTGGACAGAAAAAAGGGAGATAAATCTGCTGCCATTTTTTGTCGCTAGGGGATTTTATGAGATCCGCGAAATATGGCCATATTAGAACAGAGGTTCGAAGGAAGATATGACAAGTAACCTCTGTGGAAAGAGAATGTTTCACACTGTCGTACGAGGATATAACAAAAGAAAGTCACCATCATAATACACATTCAATACATAATCCGCATGTGCTGTGTTTTGTTTATTTTCATTGGGAAACAATAAACAGTTGATGAGGTGTGCTAGTTTAGAAATCGTTGCTGTGGGAGTTCTTTTTCATGCAACAATTCTACTACATAAACCTTTCATAGCCTTTTCGATTTCTTTGTCAGAAAGCAAATCTGTATTACTCTGACATCAATATGAAGACCACTCATGGCAAGAATCGATATTTTTAAATTATCTGTGAATCATTCCAGTGCAGACATGGCCAGAACCTGCCTAGTAATCAGTGCGGTAGATGACTGTAGCTATTTGATGGAGCATATCATCATCCCTGTATACCTGGCTCTTGCGTCATCCCATGCGCCGTGACACTGTCCTTGTTGACACCCAGGAGGGAAGCAAGGATAATGAATAATTTACAGTCACTCAGCCACTGCAACTATCTGTTTCATAAGAGAAGTAAATCGGTTGTAGATCTATAACTGGAACTTTCTTCAAATGTTAACTTGATTCCAGCCCTGGATGCAAGGCAGCACGGGGCTCTCCTATCTTGAATCCTAAAAAGCTCTACTGCACTAAACACAAATGTTTCTAATTTGTCTAACCTTGCCAATCATCTTTACGTAGTGCCCGCCATATATTCCGCCCCTTTCAGATCTTCCATTGCGTAGCAGGGAAGGCTTATATAATGACGAATGACGGTTATTTTTATGGGCATACTTCTTCAAATTTCTGTATACGCGATGTTTCGATATAGATTCTAATGCCATTGTCAGGCAAATGATCCATTGAAATAGTCCTCATTCTTCATGTTCCCAGCTTCTAGAATGCCAATCAGGGAAGATGTACATAATGAGCTCCACAAACCTTGTATCATCATGGCTGATCTCAATGGACACACTCGTCTTAAACTCAAACAATAAAGGGAAGGTGACAACCTGTTAATGTCAATAATTTGTGTACATTTAATAAATCCGTGAAGAACGGGGATAGAATTTTCTTCAGACACCAATGCTTGTCGTAAGAGGGGAGACGACTAAAGGGATCGGGTGGTCAGGCTTTGGTCAGTGCATAATATTGGATATTTTAGACTTGTCAATGCTACATTTTGCTAGTTCATAAGGGATTTCTTATACCTATGTCACGGCAAATTAGTAACTGTAACATAAGCATATGAAATTCTGCGTCGTGTCAAATTAACTTTAAAATATAGAAGATCCAGTTAATTTAAGTTGATTTGAGATCAGCTCAATCACATTGCTAGTCAAACACTACGCAGGTCCTCTGCTAAGCCTCATATTTGAGGATCTGAATGAGAAATACACGAAAGCGAAGAAAAGTATTTTCGCCGACATCCTACAGTTGATAATTTAGGAGTCGGGGGACACGCATCAATAGCGAGTGCACCCCATTCGCCCAGACACGACCCTCAAACGTCTCATAAATAATCGTCGTCAGTCGGTGGATGCTGTCAGCAGGAATCCTGTTCCTTAAATCCAAGAGAGTCTGTTTGAGTTCGTGTGGCTTTGCTGGATGTAAATAATGAGTTAAGTTTAAATGTTGTAGGATGAATACATGGCAATGACTGTCAGTTGTAGGATGAATACATGGCTATGATTGTCGATGGACGCTTAAAGGTAACTGGACTCCCGAAGACCACATCACTGAAGGTATGTTTATTGCCTGGATGTAATAGTATAGAACGCACCAACACTCACTAACTCACCCACCATCAGACATATCATGGTTTCATTCACTAACACACAAAACACTAACACATTCACACAAAACACTTTCACTCACCAACGCAAACAAAACACACACAAAACACTTTTACTCACCAAAACACACAAAGCCCTTCCACTCTCTGACAGTAACATAAAAAACTTTCTGTTAGTTTGTTCCTTAACGCCTTAATGTCGTCATGTAATCGATTTTATGCTAGACAACCGAACGACTGACATTGATCTATCGATCTACGGGAAACAATGACGCAATCAGTCTGCTTTACAAATGCAAGGCCCTGACAAAACGTTCAAATATATTCATTTCCGTTGTTAACTAATGGCCGTTGTATCACAACCTACTTAACAAATGTCGCGTTAAAAAGTTGTTAACTAGAAAGCGGCCACGCCAACCCAAAACAACAAACAAAACAAACACCAAAGCAAAATCGAGCAATATACCGAACTTAAAAAAAAACAATTACATATAAATTATAAAAAAAAAACAGCCCCAACAACAATGAAGTAAAATGTTTGTTTAAGAAGGTTTGATATAACTGGATCAAATGTTTGATAAAGCCTGGTCCAAGGTTTGGCGCAATGGATTGATACACCCAGGTCCATGGTTTGATACAACCGGTGCCTAGCTTGATACAACCGGGTCCTTGGTGTGACATAACGACGTCTAAGGTTTGTTACAACCAGATCGTAGGTTTGGCAGAACGAGGTCTAAGGTTTGTTACAACCAGGTCGTAGGTTTGGCAGAACGAGGTCTAAGGTTTGTTACAACCAGATCGTAGGTTTGTCAGAACGAGGTCTAAGGTTTGTTACAACCAGGTCGTAGGTTTGGCAGAACGAGGTCTAAGGTTTGTTACAACCAGGTCGTAGGTTTGGCAGAACGAGGTCTAAGGTTTGTTACAACCAGATCGTAGGTTTGTCAGAACGAGGTCTAAGGTTTGTTACAACCAGATCGTAGGTTTGGCAGAACGAGGTCTATGGTTTGTTACAACCAGATCGTAGGTTTGTCAGAACGAGGTCTAAGGTTTGACACAAGGTCCAGTATAATTATCCATCAGCATCTATGCAGGTGTTCACGGCTTCAACACCTGCAGCAGGTGGATTACCCACGGATGGACAACAACTTTACATCATGTCAGCAGTGAACGAGAAAAGTGTAATTATTAGGATTGACTGAAAGTGTTACGTTAATAAAAATCATCAGGTACAAGCATCATTACCTTTGAGTCCACTCACTCCAACACCCACCGCCACCCCACCCCCTACACACCACCGCCACTGGTTTTCGTGAAGAATTGATTCTGATCTGTGTCTGCCCAAGCAGAACTTCCTTAATGTCAAAAGTTTCTCACTTCTCATCTATATTTTAAGCGTTCATTATTCACTCCACATTACAATCACGTGTGAATATCTGAAGGCATGTGCATAGACCTGAAGGTAAAACACATTATCTTAACATTCATTAGTAACGACACACTTCATTTCTTTCAAGGCAAAAAACAGCAGCGACGCTTCATGGAAATAATCGTTAGTAATCGTCATAGAGCACAAAGCTATTATAGCAACTCATAGAAACCAATGCACTGACTGGGACCGATCCAGTTGCAGATGTTTGTTTGGCTGACGAAGAAGGATTAGAGAACACACGGATGAATCTTATTGACAGGTATGAGCTTTTGTTTCACCATTCATTTTGAGAACTACATGTGGCCCGATGAATTTAGATTGCAAATAGCTTACGGTTGCATCAGTACGGACTATTACGTTGGGAAGAAATCTCGGATTCGAACCAGGAATAGCGATATCCAGCCAGTGGACATAACTGAAACAGCTCTTCCCGAAAGTAGAAAATACATGGTTAGAAAACGGGGTGAAAACAATGGGGAGCGTTTACGCGCATTTGTAACGTTGTCTCTGATTGCACACAGAAAACAAATGAACCAATGGAAAGAAGGATAACAAAGCTAGATACACCTTTTTTCATAACTTGATAAGTGTGACGTCTAATGTTGACTTTGTGAAGGTAATAACTTCCTAAGTGTAAAAAACATATTTATGCAAAGCGCACGTTTGTAAAAATTCTCATAGTTAGAAGAATCATCCAGCTTTAGTAATTGTATTTTTTGAACGAGTCGATGTCGAAATAAAAATGCAAAGGACCCCAAGGATACATAAGCTCCCAGGATCATTGCAACTAAAACTTTATTTGCTAGAAAGTATTTGCTTAAGTATTTATGATCACATCCGAAACTGACCTCAACCCTGACCTCTAAATATCAGATATGATGTCAATTCATCATGTATATGCTATTGTAAATGATATAAAAGGGCTTAGCTGAGATTTGTTTATGTTACTGGGGCCAAATTTAGTTTTCAACCCAGTGATATATCTTTTATGGATTATGTTGTAGGAGAAGAACTTTAGTTATTAAATTTGTAGTGGTAATATGCTGTCTGTAGAAGGTTTATGTGGTTGCTCCTGTCTTAAGAAAGGAGCAAGAAGTCCTTATATTTTACTTGGTTGTTACTTAATTCGACAAGCTTTTGTTATCATGAAACGTGCCTTGTATACAGTCATTGTCTTTTTCTTGTCATTACTACATGTCATATGTTTATGATGGTGTTGAAACAGCTGAGTTGGGTACCACTCCGTCAGTTAAAGATTTCGAAGTATGTGTTAGATATATTACTTTTGTTGCGAAAAAGACAAACTTGGTGCCATTAAACAAGTACAATGTATACCAATATATTCCAGAAGTGTAGAAATATTTTTTAAATTACTCTAGCAAAACAATGGCTCCAAAGAAGTGAGGTAACTCTTTGATGGAATGGGTGTTAGAATGCTAATAATTTTTAAAAGATTATTTGTGTGTCAAAAACAAAGTGTATTTTGATAAATCATCCCCTGTCCTAGCTCCACAAAAATATCATGTTAATTTTACATGTAGAACACTAGATATTCTTCTACATATATGTACATATGTTTGTATCACATGAGGCACCCGTGGCGAGCCACCTCCTCGTGGTGGGTGCTGGGTAACGCAAAGAGCTCGCCGACACCCCCGTTGTGGACCCGTGGGGATATTTGGTCCACCAACCCGTTTGCCGTGGGTTGCGTCCCGTGTCGGTGGAGGACGGTAGTCTGGTGGTTGAGGGCAGCAGGAGTCTGGAACCGCGCTCCTATTGCTCAACACACCACTTCGGCCCTTACTTCACCTAGACGGGTGGTAGAATCGGCCCGATTCTATCAATCGGCTGGTCACGCCAAGCCCTGTGCATGGTGACTGTATTTTGCACATTTTAACTATTATTGGGTATTGGCCGTTTCTATGTCAAATATATACACTATTTATTGATTGAACTGCCTAGAGTCCTATGCCAGAAGGCGGTGGCTCATGGGCCAATCTGGCACTATTGACCTGCAGGTTCAAATTGTCATCAAATAAATGTAGGGTCTGAACCAACCTGACTTTTATTCTGTTTGGCAATATTTGCTACCTGTGTTGATATTGCTTGAGTATAACATCCTTGTAGCCCTAGTGTTTGTCGTTGGTTTCCACTACAGCACTGTCCTCGTTGACACTCGATGGCGGGTGGGGAGCAGGGATGTCGAATGTTTACCTTCAACATGGCTTCCCCACAAATCACTGGTTCTCGGTACTCAACTAAAAGACGTCATATTGATATAGACACTATTTCGTCTTCTGATGATGAAAGTTCTGTTTTAAAGGTAGAGTCATGGCCACGATTTCTGGTTGTGGAAGGTGCTAAGGGTCTCCCGCTTAAGATAAACCCTTTTGTTGTCTCTAAGGCTGTGGAAGGAATATGTGGCACTGTGCAAAATATTACTCGTCTCCGTTCTGGCTCTTTGTTGATTGAATGTGCTAAAAGGCAGCAGTCTCTAAATTTGCTCAAAGCAACCCATTTTGCTGATACTGAGATTGTTGTATCTGTCCACAAGACATTAAATTCGTGTCGAGGCATTGTTCGAGATCGTTCAAAATGTTTATCTGACATGTCAGAAGAGGAGATTGTGGCAGAACTCAAGACTCAAGGGGTGACATCCGTGAAACGTTTCACTAGAAAGGTTAATGACAAGGTTGTCCCTACTACCACCTATCTGTTTACTTTTGCGCTATCCAAACTACCCAAATCCATCAAAGCTGGATATCTTAACATCGGTGTGGATACATATATCCCAAATCCATTCCGTTGTTATAAATGTCAGCATTTTGGTCATGGGGCAAGTTCTTGTAAGAACTCCCCAATTTGTTCCCGCTGCAGTGGAAATCACGAGAACACTGATTGTACAAATGCCATGAAATGTGCAAACTGTAGTGGTGAGCATATGTCTTACTCTAAGCAATGTCCAGTGTTTGAGAGTGAGTGAGTTAATACTTAACGTCACATCGGCAATATCTCAGCCATATCGTGACGAGAACATTCAACAATGAGCATGTATAAATCATAAAAACCCGTCAACGAAGGACAGTAAAACAACTAGAATATCACAATTTCAATTAAAACTAGCATGGAAAGTTAAAACTAATAGCACTATTTAGACAATACAATATAAAAACAGACTATAGATCGACAACAACAGAAGGTAGTTCACCACACTAGGAACCATGGGGACTTACAGTACCTTTGCTACCTGCATGGTCCCTAGTTGGATTTACACCATCCCTTCAGCTGCTGGCGATTGTATGTAAAGTTAGCCGAAATTAAAAGAACATGAATGCTACGGATTAAAATCCTGGTAGACTTAAATTTACTGTGAATGTTTGTGGACTTACGTACCCTCTCAGGAGGACAATAATTTTACAATACTTCAACCCCCTTTGAGGGTACAGCCACCAACGATTCAAGTTACTAATTCACACTACCAATCATTAAAATGCATCTATTTACACAACATATTTTTCAAAATTCCACCAAAAAATTTCTTTTAAAAAACCAATGATTAAAGGACAACTAACAGTGCTAAAAAGGTCCTTGATAGTTTTGACATTGAAAAATATTAATTTATCCCTTGTGATGGAGAATTCAACACAGTCAAGCAGAATATGCTAGACCGTGACTCTCTCATCACAAGGGATACAAAACGGAGGATCCTCACCTTTTAAAAGGTATGCATGAGTGTATCTTGTATGGCCAATACGACAACGTCGCAAAATGACTTCTTCAAATCTGGACTGACAACCCAAGTATGTATAACCAATGTACGGTTTTATTTCATGTAGTTTATTTATACCTACTTGGGTGTCCCACTTCTTCTGCATCAGATCACGAGTGTAAGCTCTAATGCTAGCTTTGTAGTCAGAATAAGGAATACGAAGTGGTGTCACAGATTTGTTAAGTGCTGCCTTAGCAGCAAGATCGGCCATTGCGTTACCGGAAATGCCAACGTGGCTGGGTAACCAACAAAAAACGATGTCGTATTGGCCAGTAGCAAGATCATTATATAATTCAATAATTTCTATTAAAAGTGGATGTTTACAAGAAAGATTTTTAATAGCCTGAAGGCAAGAAAGAGAGTCGGAATAGATTATATTTTGTTTATGTTTATGGCGTCTTTGAATATATTTAAGAGCTGTTAATATGGCGTTAGCCTCAGCTGTAAAAATAGAACTATTATCTGGTAATCTAGAAGATGTTGTTCTGGATCCAATGACAGTTGCACAAGCTACTGCACCACCGACCTTGGACCCATCTGTAAATAAGGATTTATAACTGCTATATTTATGTTTCATTTCATTATATTCTTGTTTATACTGTAATTCATTAGTTTCTGATTTTTTAAATGTGGTCAGTGTTAGGTCTACTTTGGGCCTAACCAACTGCCAAGGAGGAGAAGAGAGAAGACGGGAAGGAGCTATATTTTCCAGCTCAATGCCGGCAGCAGCAAGAAATGGTTTAATTCTTAAACCAAGAGGCGGTACAAGCGAAGATTTCATATTGTATAAGTCCTCATACAGAGGACTGAAAACACAGTTATATGCAGGGTTTGACTCACTGGAATATAATTTTGTTACATACTGTAAAGCTAATTTGATACGTCGCTGCTCAAGAGATGGCTCATCGGCCTCAACGTACAGGCTGTCAACAGGTGAAGTTCGAAAGGAGCCAAGACAAAGTCTTAGACCTTGATGGTGAACAGAATCTAAAAGTTTCAGGTTGCTTTTACAGGCTCCACCATATACAATGGAGCCATAATCAAGTTTTGACCGGATCAGTGATCGATAAAGTTGCAGGAGGGTAGCTTGGTCCCCTCCCCATTTAGAATTTGAAACGACTTTCAACAAGTCAAGTGCCTTCAGGCATTTAGTTTTGAGGGATTTGATATGTGGTAGAAACGTTAAATGTGAGTAAAAAATTAATCCCAAGAACTTGGCCTCCTTTACAACTTTGATAGGAGTGCCATCTAGAGATAGTTCTGGGTCCTTATGTGGCTTATATGTTCTGCAAAAATGTATACAATTAGAAAATTTGAAGCCGTTTTCAAGACACCATTTATTTATTTTGTTTAAACACAACTGCAGTTGCCGTTCAATAGTATGCATATTTTTACCACGACAAGAAATGTTAAAATCATCCACAAATAATGATCCATCAATTGAATCGTTTAAAACTTTTGACAAACTATTTATCTTGATACTAAAAAGTGTGACTGACAAAATACTGCCTTGTGGAACACCCTGATCCTGATTATAATGATCAGACAGAGTAGAACCTACGCGAACTTGAAATTGTCTGTCATTTAAAAAGTTGGCTATGAATTGAGGCAAACGACCTCGCAAACCGAAATCATGTAGATCTCTCAAACTGCCATATATCCAGGTTGTGTCATATGCTTTTTCTAGATCAAAAAAGATAGACACAGCATGTTGTTTATGAATTAGTGCGTTTTTCACAAATGATTCCAGTCGCACTAAGTGATCGACAGTACTTCTATTTTTACGGAAACCACACTGTATATCTGTGATTAGGTTATTGGTTTCCAAGTAGCAAACAAGTCGATTATTTATCATGCGTTCCATGGTCTTGCAAACACAGCTAGTTAATGAAATCGGACGATAATTGGACGGATCCGTGTGATCACGTCCAGGTTTAGGTATTGGTACTACTATGGCATCACACCATGAAGAAGGAAATTTACCTGAAGTCCAAATATCATCAAAAATAGATAAGAGCGTCTCTAAACAGGTTTCTGGTAAGTGTTTCAGGAGTTGATAATGTATGTTATCAGCTCCTGTAGCAGTGTCATGAGCTTGATCAAGAGCAGTATGGAGTTCATGAATAGAAAACGTTTCATTATAATCTTCCCCATTATCAGAATTGAAATTAATAGTTTTCTTTTCTTGTTGTTTTTGATATTGCTGAAATTTAGGTACATAATTAGAGGAGGAAGAGTGTTTAGCGAGGGTTTCGCCCAGTTTATTCGCAATATCTGATTTATCAGTAAGTAATTGATCTCCATGTTTAAGATGATGGACAGTAGATTTAGTACCTTTACCCTTGATTTTCTGGACCATGTTCCATACCTTGGACATGGGTGTCCGAGAATTTATTTTAGATACATAATTTTGCCAAGATTGGCGTTTGTTCTGTCTAAAAGTACGCCGTGCTTTAGCATTTGAAATATTAAATTTATTTAAATTATGCACCATAGGATGGCGACGGAAATGATGTTCTGCTTTTTTCCTTGCCTTCCTAGCTTGTTTGCACTCATCGTTGAACCATGGTTTTCTTATGTGTGGAACTACAGAGGACTTTGGTATACACTCATCAGCTATGGAATTCAGTTCATCAGAAAAGCATTTAATAGCATCAGGAACGTCAATAAAACGTTCAGGTTTAAAGTTTTTCAGAACACAGTGTTTGATATAAAGCCCAGTTAGCCTTTTTAAAATTTCGTCTTGATGATGGAGGAACATCGGATGGAGTTACAGCTTTTAACATAGTAGGAAAATGGTCACTTCCACAGAGGTCATCGTGGACTGACCATTCGAATTCGTTTAATAGTTCGGAATTTGTCAATGACAAGTCGAGAGCAGAATAAGTCCCTGTACCAGGGTGTAAATATGTGTTGGAACCATCATTATAAATACATAAGTCATTGTCGGAACAAAAGTCCTCCAACAACTTACCTTTAGTGTTTGTATTTACACCACCCCAGAGTGGGTTGTGGCCATTTAAATCTCCCATTATAATACAGGGCTTCGGGAGTTGGTCATATAGAGCTTGGAGATCAGTTTTAGCAAACGTCGAAGACGGCGAAATATACAGAGAGCATAGCGTAAATGCTACATGTAAAGTAATTCTCACAGCAACAGCCTGCATATTAGTATTAAGTGAAACAGGGCTTTGAATAACGTTTTGTCTCACTAGAATGGACGATCCTCCAGTGGCCCTATCACCCGGAGGTGAAAAACAATGATATGCATTAAAATGACGAAGGTCAAATGTATCTGTTTGTTTTAAATATGTCTCTTGGAGACATATCGCTGAAGGTGTAAAATCTTGGACTAATAGCTGTAATTCATGTAAATTAGTCCTCAATCCTCTGCAGTTCCACTGTACAATATTATTGGAATAAACTATCTTTTAGGGGGATTTATGGGGGATCTACCCCGCACTCTTTTGGTGGGCGACAAGCTATGTGCCCTAGAATGGACGTTTTGAGAAACGTCCATGTCTTCAAGTGACCCATATTTATTAAACAACTGAATCTTGTTTTGTGACCCTTTCGGGGTTCTGCCAGTTATTCTTTTCAAAGGATCTGGGATTTTAGGTTTAGTTTTAACGATTTCCTAAGATTTTGGAGTTGACTGAGAATGTGCCTCATGATCAGATGATGCTACTGATTGGATTTGGGACGAATGTGACTCTGGCGTTTGGGTAGATATTGTAGGTGAAGTAATCAGAGGAGCTTCTGATGTAATCCACGTCAAGTCAGTTTGACAGCTTGTGGTTGATTTTGTAATCCTTGCTTCTGACGGTGTTTTAGTTATAGAAGCATAGCTTTCTTTAGGTTCAGAACTTTGGACCAGTTTTTTGGCATCTGCAAAACTAATGTTTCGGGTGAATTTTAGTTTGTTGATCTCCATGTGAAACTTCCAGACAGGACATTCTTTAGAAAAGGATGAATGGGCACCAGTGCAGTTTGTACATTTCTTAACGTTACTGTCACAATCTTCTGTTGTATGTGTCTTTTCACCACAGTGAGCACAAACAACAGACAATGTGCAGTTATTAACCCCATGGCCGAACTTTTGGCATTTGAAACATCGAAGAGGGTTTGGAATGTACATTTCAACCTGGATGTTACAGTATCCTGCTTTCAGTGATTTTGGAACATTTGGAGAAGAGAAAGAAAACAAATATGTGTTTGTGTTGACAGTAGCATCATTTCTACGGGTTGTAAAACGTTTGACAAAAAGGACACCTTGCTCCTTCATCTCTGAGGCGATGTCAAGTTCTGACATGTCAGCAAACAAACGTTCACGATCCCTGACAATTCCTTTGCTCGTGTTGAGTGTTTTGTGAGCCGAGATCGTAACTGGAATGCCGACAAAAGATTTTGTGCTCATAAGATTGGTGGCTTGCTGTCTTTTTGCACACTCAACCAGAAGGGCACCGGAACGTAATCGCCTAATGTTTTTAACATCACCAGCGATGCCTTGTATACCTTTACCTACGGCAAAAGGATTCAACTTTAAAGGGGTCTTGTCAATAGTCTCAACAACAAGAAAACGTGGCCAGTAATCAATTGAGTTGGGCAGTCTGTGGTCAGTTTCAACGGGATCAGTATCAAGTTGACGTTTGCTCTTTTTTTGAGGTATTTCGTAAGCCATGTTTAGTTAGTTAGATTTCATCATCTGAGCTCCCCACCCACCACGGAGTATCACAAGGACAGTGCTAAACGCAAGTGGGTCTCCGACTTGCAGCACCAAGGATACTCAGATGATATACTCTAGCGGAAGAATTATGAATAACTAATCCACCAGATTGGCCCATGAGCCACCGCCTTCTGGGCATAAGACTCTAGGCAAAATTCAAGTACAAATTATCATATTACAAAATCCAAATAATGTCACTGTAATAATAAGGCCAAGTCCGAAAATCAAACAATTCCAAATAAAATTTGTGCATTGACATATATATAGTCCATACACAGGGCTTGGCATGACCATCCGATTGGTTGAACCGGGCCCATTCAACCACCCGTCTAGGTGAAGTAAGGGTCGAAGGGGTATGTTGGGCAAAGGGAACACGATTACAGGCCCCCAGTGCCCTCAACCACCAGACTCCCGTCCTCCACCGACACAGGGCCGCAACCCACGGCAAACGGGTTTGTGGACCAAATATCCCCCTGGGTCCACAACGGGGGTGTCGGCGAGCTCTTGGCGTTACCCAGCACCCACCACGAGGAGGTGGCTCGCCACGGGTGCCAGTGTTTGAGAAAGAATCTAGGATTATTAAAATCAAATATTCAAACAACATTTCTTTCTCTGAGGCCAAAAAATTAGTTGCCGACCAGACACAAAACAACAATTTAACAAAACCATATTCTGCCGCAGTTTCTTCTTCTATCCAAAAAGTGGATAGTATGTGCCAGACAGCCATTAGCTGGGTCACCGATCAGCAAACACTCCTCTTCTCGGTCAGTGCAGTAACTTCAACAACTGACACGCAGACTGATGTACCATCTACCCCCCAGTCTCAAACAGTTGATCGTAGACCAGAATCTGTGCCAGAACCCCATGCTGGGAAAAAAACCCGAACCAAACAAAACTGTCTTTTCCAAAGCAGAAAGAAAACAACATAAAAGAAAAGAAGCAAAAGCTCTTAAGCACCTTGACGTATCTTTGAACGATTCTGTCGAGGTTCGTAACAGCTTTGAACCTCTGGATATGGAAACCTCTCCATTACAGTGCAGAGGACCTTCCCCTCATTCACGATCTCCTGTTAAACCACCATGACTTCCTCCACCTGTTTATTACAAAGGAATGTTAGAGGACTTCGGAACAATTATAATGACCTCCAGCTATTAATCCAGGATTACAAACCATCAGCTTTTTGTTTACAAGAAACCTTCCTCAAGACAACTGATACATTAAATTTAAGACAGTACGACTCGTACCATTACTTTTCACCTGCAGGTGACAAAGCAACCGGAGGTGCTTCTGTTCTGGTACGACAGGGGGTAATTCACAGTCCAGTTTCTCTGAACACCCCTCTCCAAGCTGTTGCAGTACGTTTGACACTGAATATTGTTTTCACCTTGTGTTCTTTGTATATCCCACCGTCCTATTCTCTTCACCAGTCTGATCTTCAGGCACTTTACGACCAACTTCCCAAACCCTGTGTAATAATGGGTGATTTGAACGGTCATAACCCACTTTGGGGCGGTAATGACACTAATGCAAAAGGAAAATTACTTGAAGATTTTTTCTCAAATAACAATTTATGCCTTTTTAATGATGGTACTAAAACCTATCTACACCCTGGAACTGGCTCGTATTCCTGCTTGGACCTATCGGCTGTTGATTCCAATTTACTAAATGAATTCGAATGGTCAGTTCATGATGACCTCTGTGGTAGCGATCATTTTCCTACTGTATTAAAGTCAATTACACCATCTGATGTTCCTCCGTCTTCGAGATGGAATTTTGCTAAAGCAGACTGGGCTCGCTATGAAACTCTTTGTTCAGAAAAGCTAACACCAGATGTTTTCATTGATGTTCCCGACTCTATACAGCTCTTTTCCGATAGGCTTCACAAAATAGCTGATGAATGTAATCCGAAATCCTCTATCATTCCCCACATACGTAAACCTTGGTTTACTGCAGACTGCAAACAAGCTAGGAAGGCACGGAAGAAGGCTGAGCAATATTTCCGTCGTCATCCAATGGTCCATAATTTGAATAAATTTAAAATACTCAATGCAAAAGCCCGGCGTACTTTTAAGCAAAACAAGCGCCAATCATGGCGAAATTATGTCTCGAAGATAAATTCACGAACGCCAATGTCAAAGGTATGGAACATGATCCAGAAAATTAAAGGTAAGGGTAGCAAATCGAGCATACACCATCTCAAATGCGGAGATGAACTGCTGACGGATAAATCTGATATCGCAAATAAACTGGGTGAAACACTTGCGAAACATTCTTCCTCAGCTAACTATATTCCTCAATTTCAAACATACCAGAAACAGCAGGAAAAGAGAATTCTCAATTTTCATTCAGATAATGGGGAAGATTATAACGAAATCTTTTCTATTCATGAGCTTCATACTGCTCTTGACCAATCCCATAATACTGCTACAGGAACTGATGGTATACATTATCAGCTCCTAAAACACTTACCAGGATCATGTTTAGAGACTCTGTTGAATATTTTCGATGACATTTGGACATCAGGTAAATTTCCTCCATCCTGGCGTGATGCCATAGTTACACCTATTCCCAAACCTGGACGTGACCATACCGATCCATCAAATTATAGGCCCATTTCTTTGACTAGCTGTGTTTGCAAAACCATGGAACGCATGGTCAATAACAGATTAACTTGGTACCTGGAATCTAATAATTTAATCACAAATATCCAATGTGGTTTTCGTAAAAATCGCAGTACCGTTGACCATTTAGTTCGACTGGAGTCGTTTGTCAAGAATGCCTTTATCAGCAAGCAGCATGCAGTGTCGATCTTTTTCGATTTGGAAAAGGCTTATGATACCGCCTGGAAGCACGGCATCTTAAAAGACTTACATAACTTTGGTTTACGGGGCCGTTTGCCTCAGTTTATATCACAGTTTTTAACTGACAGGCAGTTTCAAGTCCGAGTGGATTCTACACTATCTGATCATTACCATCAGGATCAGGGTGTCCCACAAGGTAGTATTTTGTCTGTCACTTTATTTAGTATCAAGATCAATAGTTTAGCTAAAGTTTTAAATGATTCAGTTGATGGTTCACTTTTTGTGGATGATTTTAATATTTCTTGTCGTGGGAAAAATATGCATACTATTGAACGGCAATTGCAACTGTGCTTAAACAAAATAAACAAATGGTGTCTTGAAAACGGCTTTAAATTTTCTCAATCAAAAACCAATTGTATACATTTCTGCCGCAAATATAAACCACACAAGAACCCAGAACTCTTCTTAAATGGCACTCCCATCAAAGTTGTCAAGGAGGCCAAGTTCTTAGGTCTGATTTTCGACTCACATTTAAGTTTTCTGCCGCATATCAAATCCCTCAAAACTAAATGCCTGAAGGCACTCGATTTATTGAAGGTCGTGTCCAATTCAAAGTGGGGAGGTGATCAAGCTACCCTTCTACATCTATATAGATCATTTATCCGCTCGAAGCTTGATTATGGCTCAATTGTATATGGTGGAGCCTGCAAGAGCAACTTAAAATTATTAGATTCCATCCATCATCAAGGTCTAAGACTTTGTCTTGGCTCCTTTCATACTTCACCCGTTGGCAGCCTACAGGTGTATGTCGAGGCTCATGAACCATCTCTTGAGCAGCGCCGTATAAAATTAGCCTTACAGTATATAACAAAACTACATTCCAATGAGTCAAACCCTGCATATAACTGTGTTTTCAATCCTCTGTATGAGGATTTATACAATAAGAAATCTCTTGTTCCACCTCTTGGTTTAAGAATAAAACCGTTTATGCTGCCGGCATTGATCTGGCTACTATAGCTCCTTCCCACCTTCTTTCTTCTCCTCCTTGGCAGCTGGTTAGGCCAGAAGTGGACCTAACATTGACCACCTTTAAAAAATCAGACACTAATGAACTACAATATAAACAAGAATTTAATCAATTACATACTAAATAGAAGGCATATAAATCCTTGTTTACAGATGGGTCCAAGGACGGTGGCGCAGTGGCTTGTGCCACTGTCACTGGATCCAGAACAATATCTTCTAGATTGCCAGATAACAGCTCTATTTTTACTGCTGAAGCTAACGCCATCTTAATGGCTCTTAAGTATATTAAAAGACACTATAAACATAAACAGTATATAATCTATTCAGATTGTCTTTCTTGCCTTCAGGCTCTTCAAAATATTTGTTGCAAACATCCACTTTTAATTGAAATTATTGAATTGCATAATGATCTTGCTACTGGCCAATACGACATCGTCTTTTGTTGGTTACCCAGCCATGTAGGCATTTTCGGGAACACAATGGCTGATCTTGCTGCCAAGGCAGCTCTCAACAAATCTGTGACACCACTTCTTATTCCATACACTGATTATAAAGCTTCCATTAGATGTTATATCCATGATCTGATGCAGAAGAAGTGGGACACCCAAGTGGGCATTAATAAATTACATGCAATAAAACCTTCTATTGGTTATACCTATTTGGATTGCCAGTCAAGATTTGAAGAGGTCATCATGCGGCGATGTCGTATTGGCCATACGAGATATACACATGAATATTTATTGAAAGGTGAGGATCCTCCATTTTGTATCCCTTGTGATGAAATAATCACAGTCAAGCATGTCTTGCTTGACTGTGTCGAATATTCCATCACAGGGGATAAATAATTCAAATCACCAACTATGAAAGATCTTTTTAGTAACATAAGTTCTCGTTTAATTTTTGCATTTTTAAAAGAATTGGATTTGCTAACGGATTTGTAAATAGATAAATATTTTATGATCGGAGATTTAAATTGATAACAAAGATTGTTAGTGGCTGTATTCTCGAGGGGGGTTAAAGTAGTGTAAAATTACTGTCCTCCTGAGAGGGTACGTAAGCCCACAAACATTCCAAGTAAATTCAAACTCTCTGCTATTTTAATCGTAATATATGTGTCCTTTTAAATGCATGGCTAGACGTGCCTAAATTGCTAACAACTGAGGGGATGGTGTAAATCCAGCTAGGAACCATGCAGGTAGCTAAAGTAATGTAAGTCCCCATGGCCCCTAGAGTGGTGATCTACCTTCGGTTGTTGGCAATCTATAGTCCATTTTTATGTTGTATTGTCCTCTATAATTAAACTGTTTTATAACTCCTTACTAGTCTTAGATGGATATCTGTGATATATACTAGTGGTTTTACTGTTCTTCGTTAACAGGGTTTTAGTTTCTTATATTCTTTCATTCCACAATGTCATTCTTACTTGTTCCCGTCACGATATGGCTGCAATATTGCTGATGTGACGATAAAATTTAACTCACTCACTCACTTGTATCACATGACCTTCAAATTTGACGGTCGAACGCATATTTTTATAAAAGCTGTAAAATATTCTTTTTTTAAAACTTTACTGTGCTCTTTAGGGATAACAGGGCCTGTTGTACCATGACAATGAATATATATGCTTATTTTGATGATGTTTTACTCACCTTTCGACATTAATCATGTAAACTTTGTGCAGAAAGGTAAAAACGTATAAAAATTATTGATATGGTGTAACTGTTAAAGGGCCAGATTTTCTTATTGTATGTTGTAAATATATGACTGCCACCACCAAAATGGATAGACAGGATACCATTACAGAGCTTGAATACTAAAACATATTTTTGGAAGTGCAGAAATATTTTTAAAATGTTCCTAACCCAAAAAACATGGCTGAAAGAAAAGTGTATGTTTCTTCTCAGGATGGGTGTCTTGTAAATATACGAACTTTTAAATATTTTTTTTATATGAAAATCAAAGTGTTTTGTTGATATTGAAACTTCATTCTAGTAACACCCTAATTTGGTTGAAAATTTTCCATAAATAAAAAATGACTGATTATGCCTTTTAGGAATGTTGAACTCTAGCTGCACAGTGAATGGTAGCACTTTCATGACGGTTTCAACCTTTCTCTTTAAAACACAAAACCTAACCTTAGCTATACACTCTTCACAAAAAGAATAAAAAAGAAGAAATACATGCGCCATTTCTGAAGAATTGATCCGCTAAGTTTGAGAGCAATGATTCCATGTATTTTCAGTGGTGAGAAGGTGAGAATTCACCTGTCTATAGACAAAGAGTTCGCAACAGCGGTCTCTGTTGATGGTTCTATGTATTCAGCAACGTCGGTCCGTCCGATTTTTGTTCACGCGATATCTCACTGTTGTACCCAGTGCCTATAAATTTGATGACAAGTGTACATTGAGAGACTGCACAGACACCAATCGATTTGGGTGACCATGACATTATCTTCAGTGAGTGAGTTAAAATTTAAAGTCACTTTGGCAATATTTCAGCCACATCGTGACTAAAACAATATATAGAGTAACAATAATGAAAGATTGATTATATAATCCTGTCAACAAAGGACAGTAAAATCACTAGAATATCACAGATATATAAGTAAAACTAGAAATGAATTCTAAAATATTTAGCGATAGGGGATAACACAATATAAAAATAGGCTATAGATCGCCAACAACGGAAGGTAGATCACCACACTAGAGACCAAGGGGACTTACAGTACCTTTGCTACCTGCGTGGACCCTAGTTGGATTTACATCATCCCTTCAGCTGATGGCGATTGTAGGAAATTTTAGCCAAAATTAAAAGAACAAGAATACTACATTTAAAACACCTGGTACGTTTACACTGGCTTTGAACGATGTGGGACTTACGTATCCTCTCAGGAGGACAATAATTTTACAATACTTCAACCCCCTTCGAGGGTACAGCCACAAACAGCTCAACTTCCTAGTCTAGCTACCAAACATTAAAATACATCTATCTACAGAGCATATTGTTCAGAATTCAACTAATAAATCAATTTCCTTTAAAAATGCAATAATTAAATGAGAACTAACTGTGTTAAAAAGATCTTTAACTGTTTTAACAGTAAAATATTTCTCCCTTGTGATGGAGAATTCAACACAGTCAAGCAGTATATGCTTGACCGTAACTCTCTCATCACAAGGGATACAGAACGGAGGATCTTCACCTTTTAATAAGTATTTGTGAGTATATCTAGTATGGCCAATGCGACATCGTCGCATGATGACCTCTTCAGATCTGGACTGACAACCCAAGTAGGTGTAACCAATGTAGGGTTTTATTTCATGTAATTTATTGATACCTACTTGGGTGTCCCACCTCTTCTGCATCAGATCACGGATGTAAGTTCCAATGCTAGCTTTGTAATCCGAGTAAGGAACAAGAAGTGGTGTCACAGATTTGTTGAGTGCTGCCTTGGCAGCAAAATCGGCCATTGTGTTACCAGAAATGCCTACGTGGCTAGGTAACCAGCAGAGGACGATGTCGTATTGGCCAGTAGCAAGAACATTATATATTTCAATAATTTCTATTAAAAGTGGATGTTGACACGATAAGTTTTTAATAGCCTGAAGGCAAGAAAGAGAGTCTGAATAAATTATATACTGTTTATGTTTAGGGTGTCTTTCAATATGTTTAAGAGCCGTTAATATGGCATTTGCTTCCGCTGTGAAAATAGAGGCATTGTCCGGTATTCTAGACGATATTGTTGTAGAACCAATAACAGTGGCACAGGCCACAGCGCCACCGTCCTTGGACCCGTCTGTGAACAAGGATTTGTAATTGCCATATTTAGTTTTTAACTGATTATATCCTTGTTTGTATTGTAATTCATTTGTTTCGGATTATTTAAACATTGTCAGGGTGAGGTCAACCTCTGGCCTAACCAATTGCCAAGGAGGAGACGAAAGAAGACGGGAAGGAGCAATATTTTGTAGCTTAATGCCAGCAGCAGAAAGGAAAGGTATAATTCGTATTCCAAGAGGCGGAATAAGAGAAGTTTTTTTCCCATACAAATCCTCGTAGAGAGGATTAAAAACGCAGTTGTATGCAGGGTTGGATTCATTAGAAAACAGTTTTGTAACATACTGCAAAGAAAGCTTAATACGTCGATGGTTCAAAGAAGGCTCATCGGCTTCAACATAAAGACTGTCAAGGGGAGAAGTTCGAAAGGATCCAAGACAAAGTCTTAGACCGTGGTGATGAATAGAATCTAAAAGTTTCAGGTTGCTTTTGCAGGCTCCGCCATACACAACGGAGCCGTAATCAAGTTTGGATCGTATAAGAGCTCGGTATAGTTGGAGGAGGGTTTTCTGGTCTGCACCCCACTTTGTATTAGATACAACCTTTAGCAAATCGAGGGCCTTCAGGCACTTATTTTTTAAATATTTAATGTGTGGTCGAAATGTTAAATGTTCATCAAAAATTATGCCCAAGAATTTTGCTTCTTTAACAACTGTAATAGGTGTGTTATCTAGATACAGTTCGGGGTCTTTATGAGGTTTATACTTTCGGCAAAAGTGGATGCAATTAGTTTTGGATTTTGAAAATTTAAATCCATTTTCCATACACCATTTATCAATCTTATTTAAACAAAGCTGGAGTTGTCTTTCAATTGTGTGCATGTTTTTGCCACGACAAGAAATATTAAAATCATCCACGAAAAGTGATCCATCAATTGAATCATTTAAAACCTTTGCTAAACTGTTGATTTTAATGCTAAATAAAGTTACAGACAAAATACTGCCTTGTGGGACACCCTGATCTTGAGCATAATAATCAGACAAGGTAGAACCCACGCGGACTTGAAATTGCCTGTCAGCTAAAAATTCGGATATAAATTGAGGCAGACGACCTCGCAATCCAAAGTCATGAATATCTTTTAAAATACCGTGCTTCCATGTAGTGTCATAAGCCTTTTCTAAATCGAAAAAGATTGACACTGCATGCTGTTTGGATACAATGGCATTCTTAACGAATGATTCCAATCGAACCAAATGGTCAATGGTACTTCGATTTTTGCGAAAACCACATTGAATATCTGTGATTAAGTTGTTTGATTCTAAGTACCATATCAATCTGTTATTGACCATGCGTTCCATGGTTTTGCAAACGCAGCTAGTCAGTGAAATAGGTCTATAATTAGATGGATCAGTATGATCACGTCCAGGTTTAGGTATGGGAATAACTATGGCATCACGCCAGGATGAAGGAAATTTACCTGACGTCCAAATTTCATCAAAGATATTCAACAGAGTCTCTAAACATGATCCTGGTAAGTGTTTCAGGAGTTGATAATGTATACCATCAGCTCCTGTAGCGGTATTATTAGCTTGTTCAAGAGCATTATAAAGCTCATGGATAGAAAAGAGTTCGTTATAATCTTCCCCGTTGTCCGAATGAAAATTGATGGGTTTCTTCTCCTGTTGTTCTTGGTATTTTTGAAATTTTGGAACATAATTAGACGAGGAAGAATGTTTGGCAAGCGTTTCACCCAGTTTATTTGCGATATCGGATCGATCAGTTAACAACTGATCTCCAGATTGTAGATGGTGGATGCTTGATTTGGTCCCCTTACCTTTTATTTTCTGGATCATGTTCCAAACCTTTGACATTGGCGTTCGTGAAGTTATCCTTGACACATAATTTTGCCAAGACTTGCGTTTATTTTGTTTAAAAATACGCCGGGCTTTAGCATTTAGTATTTTATATTTATTTAAGTTATGGACCATGGGATGGCGACGGAAATAATGTTCAGCCTTCTTCCGTGCTTTCCTAGCTTGTTTGCAATCAGTTGTAAACCATGGTTTACGTATGTGAGAATTTGGAGAGGACTTTGGAATACAATCTTCAGCTATTTTGAGAAGTTCAGCAGAGAAAGATTCTATAGGATCGGCAACATCTGTAAAAGCATCAGGTGTTAGTTTATTAGTACAAAGAGTTGCATACAAATTCCAGTCAGCCTTAGTGAAATTCCATCTGGACGATGGAGGAACATCAGATGGACACACAGCTGTGAGAGCAGTAGGAAAATGGTCACTTCCGCACAGGTCATCGTGAACCGACCACTCGAATTCACCCAGTAAATTGGAATCCACTATTGACAAGTCCAGACAAGAGTAACTGCCAGTTCCAGGATGAAGATAAGTGTAAGAACCATCATTAAAAATACATAAATCATTGTTTGAGAAAAACTCCTCTAAGATTTTACCGTTTGTATTGATGTTAGTACTACCCCAAAGAGGGTTATGACCATTTAAATCTCCCAGGATGACACAGGGCTTCGGTAGCTGGTCATATAATGCTTGAAGGTCAACCTGTTGGAGACAAAACGAAGGTGGAATATATAAAGAACAAAGAGTAAACACAATATTCAGGGTTACGCGTACAGCGACAGCCTGGAGAGGGGTATTAAGAGGAACAGGACTGTGAATAACACCCTGCCTCACCATAACAGAAGATCCTCCAGTAGCTTTATAACCTGGAGGGGAAAAGT
The DNA here is from genome assembly GCF_037392515.1 of Haliotis asinina. NCBI lineage: Eukaryota > Metazoa > Mollusca > Gastropoda > Lepetellida > Haliotidae > Haliotis > Haliotis asinina. The sequence goes on along the minus strand of NC_090283.1, from coordinate 73,346,794 downwards.
GATGGTAAGAAGTATATGATCTCAAGTCAAAATTATCAGTAGCTTTAAGGAAAGTTTCCTGTAAGCAAAAGGCTGATGGTTTTAGATCTTGTATTAATAGCTGAAGATCATTAAAATTATTACGAAGTCCTCTACAATTCCATTGAAATAAAGTAGTGGAAGAAGTCATGGTGGTTCAATTGGAGATCGAGCACGTGGAGAAGGTCTTCGCTGATCTGATAGCGATGGCGTGACCTCCATGTCCAGAGGTTCAAAAGTGTTGTGAACCTCTACAGGAACAGTTAAAGGAAGAGACACTTCTATGTGCTTAAGTGCCCTAGTTTCTTTCTTTTTGAGTTGTTTCTGTTGTTTGTTCGTAAGACGTTTAGGTTTGTTTACCGATGCTGGCTGTACTTCGGGGTCTGAAAGAACTTCAGGTGCTGGCGGTGTAGTGGTGGTTAATGGTGTGGGAGACATGGCTGGAAGCATATGGTCAGCTTCAGTCTCTGTCTGAGTGGCAGCACCATTTCTGGCACCAGAAACACTGTACAAAACAGTTTGACAGCCCTGATCAACCTTTGTACAAGGAGTAGAAACAGCTACTGCGTACGTTTTTGCAGACGACATGTGACTTGTAACTGGTAAAAGTTTCTTTGCTTCATTGAAGGATATATTGTTGGTGTGCTTCAATTTCAAAATTTGTGCTTGTCTTTCATATGCTGGACATGATTTGGAAAATGACATATGGTTACCATTGCAGTTCGCACATTTTATTTCATTTGCGCAGTTGACATTTTCATGTTTCCCACTACAACGGGAGCAAACTGGGGAGCTGTGACATGACTTAGCTCCATGTCCAAACTGTTGACATTTGAAACATCGAAGCGGATTGGGAATATACACTTCCACTTCAATGTTAAAATAACCAGCTTTTATTGATTTTGGTAAGGACGTGAGACAGAAAGTAAACAGGTATGTATTCGTCCCAATGATTTCATCACCTAGTTTCCTAGAGAATCTCTTGACAGAGGTGACACCTTGGGACTTCAGTTCAGAAGCAATTTCGCCTTCTGACATGTCAGCAAGACATTTTGCCCGATCACGTATGATGCCTCTGCACGAATTAAGAGTTTTATGAACGGAAACAGTAATCCCAGTATTCGCAAACTGGCGAGCTGCGAGCAAATTAACAGATTGCTGTCTCTTTGCACATTCAACTAACAGAGAACCTGTCCTGAGACGTGTTACATTTCTCACTTCACCACATATTCCAGCAATGGCTTTTGATATGACAAAGGGGTTAAGCTTCAAGGGTTGTCCATCAATTCCGTCCACAACTAAAAAGCGCGGCCAGGATTCACTACTGACTGCAGTAGAGTCATCATCAGAAGATGATAAACCATCTGTTTCAACATGTCGCCTTTTTGATTTTGATCGAGAACCAGTTAGATTGGGGGTAGCCATAATGAAGAAAGGATATTCGACAACCCTGCTCCCCACCCACCATGGAGTGTCAACAAGGACGGTGTCGAAGTGGAAACCGACTCCAAACCACCAGGGTTACAGGGTTGTTATACTCTAGCAGTACAGACACAGGTAGCTAAAATTGTCAAACAGAAGAAAAGTCAGGCTGGTTCCGCCCATGACTATTATCTGAAGACACATAGAACCCGGAGGTCAGTATTGCCAGATTGGCCCATGAGCCACCGCCTTCTGGCATAGGACTCTAGGCATAGCAACAATTTTCAAACATGAGAGTATCACAAAAATATTTCGTGGAAAAGATACACAGATATACATAATCCACATTTGATGTTGACCATGCACAGGGCATGACATGACCAGCCGATTGGTAGAACCGGGCCAGTTCTACCTCCCGTCTAGGTGAAGTCAGGGCCAAAGTGGTGTGTTGAGCAATAGGTACACGGTTGCAGGCACCTATTGCCCTCAACCACCAGGATCCCTTCCTCCACCGACACAGGGTTGCAACCCACGGCAAACGGGTTGGTGGACCAAATATCCCCCCGGGTCCACAACGGGGGTGTCGGCGAGCTCTTGGCGTTACCCAGCACCCACCACGAGGAGGTGGCTCGCCACGGGTGCCGACATTATCTTCAAAAGCAGAGACTGAACCACACTCGCCTCCAGTTTTTAAGGCTTCATTTGCGGACTCTACAACACCGCCACCAGCGATTGCGCTGACAGAAGTATCTCAAAACAGGGGAACAACTCGAATCTCTACTTCAGACAATCCATTCTAGAGAGTTAGGTGGGAAATTCTTCTCAAACCAGGGATGCGGAGTGCAGTCTATACAGCTCTTGCAAGACGGTGACTAAGTGAGCGACCCGGATGTGGCGGGCCTGGGTAGGGTAGTAACTCTTGAACGATCGCTGCTTGATGCTGTTGATAGGAACTGGTCTACAGGAAACGATCTCAAAGAAGAGATATGGTGCTCTGATGAACGTTGAAATGTCGGTCAACTGCAGACTGTGACTTCCCAGCTTCAAGTTCTCGACACGACATGGCTGAAATACTGCCGATGTGACTTAACATCTTAACTCACTCAAGTTTTCGATTTGCGGCACTCAATCGTACAATAAATGTCCAAAATCAACCCCCGCACACCCATGTTCAAAGTGTGGAACATGATACAAAAGATTAAGGGATCCAAAGTAGGGGTGCACCATCTCAAAGATAGTGACTCGACTTTTAACAAGTAAAGTTGAAATTACAAACAAATTTGGCGAAGCTTTGGCAAACCACTCCTCCTCATCAGTTCTAGAAATACCAAACCCAACAACAAAAAAAAAGAAATCAGTCACTTTTAACTTTAATGGCGAGAATTTTCATGAGGATTACAATAACAACGTGTTCTCTTCACAAAGTCCTGGGGCATTATCAGCTTCTGAAACACCTCCCTGATTCAAACTTGAAAACTCTACTCAGTATATTTGCTGACATTTGGACAACCGAAACCTTTGTCAACAAACATGCTGTATCTATCCTTTTCGACTTAGAAAAAACACATGATACAACGTGGAAACATGATATCTTAAAAGATTTACATGAATGTGGATTGAGGGACAGATTAGCTTAGTTCATGTCCCAGTGTGTAAAGAACAGAAACTCTTCACAGCTTTGATCTATATTAAACACCCGAACCACTCGAAACACTTAAGTGTTTCTACAGATTCATTATCTTGCCCTCAAGCACTTCTGGGTGTTTCTTTAAGTCACCCTATCATCCTAAACGATCTTTCTACTGGCCTTTGTGACATCAGCCTCTGCTGGCTGCTAGGTGACGTCGGCATAGCAGGTAACACAAAGGCCGATGCTGCAGTCACCTCCTATGGTGACCCCGCACAGTGACTTCAAACCCACTTGCAAAATTTATACTTTGGACCTTATGCAAGAAACGTGGGACACCCAGGTAGGAAGAAATAAATTTCTAAACCTGAAGCAAACAGTTTGTGATACCTACTTGGGTTGTCAGTCAAGACGTGATGAGGTTTGTTTACGACGATGTCGTATTGGTCACTGACGTTTTACTTATGACTATCTGCTCAAAAAACTGCTGCGGATGTGTCTCTTGCGATGGAGTGTTCACCATCAAGCATATTTTGCTTGACTGTGTGGACAGAGCAAGGAGATCCCATTACATTGCGAAAAATCTGTTTTCCAGTGTGAGCGGGCATCTTATCGTAAAGAGAATGACGAATTGCTTGGTTTTGTATCTGGCCATATGACATTTTCTGTTTTAAAATGGTAGTGAAATGAAAATAAATGTTTTTAGAGAAACAACTCTTTTTGGAACATCGACTTAGAATGGTAATGAATGCAAACTTGATCTCGTCACTATATGGCTTAAATAAAGCCCATGTGACCTAACACCAAACTCAAGTCTTGGTGTGACTGAGAATCAACTATGGCAGAATGTCAACACAGCGATCGGTGCGACAGCAGAGTTCGGGCACAAACGAACATCGTCAACACGGTAGAATGCTCTGGAAAGTCTCCTGGAAGTAAACATATCGAAACCGAGGAGCAGATAAATTCCGGAAAACCAGAATGCTAAAAGTGTTGACCAGCTATTTAAACGAAATGTGACCCATGATATTTAATATTCAAAACACTAAATGTTGTGACCCAATAATAATTGTAACTTAATAACAAAAATATACAGACAATACACACACGTAACACAATCTGGTAGATTAATTAATTATAATTCTTCTACTGGAGTATATCATCCGGGTGTCCTTGGTGCTGCAAGCTGGAGGCCCGCTGAAGCATTGTCCTTGTGATACTCCGTGGCGGGTGGGGAGCTCGCATGATGGACCATATGACCACCTACCATGGTTTATGAAATCCACCACCCCCCCCAAAAAAAAACAACAAAAAAACCCCCAACAAAACAAAACACAAAACAACAACAACAACAAACAAACTTAAGACAAAACACCATTAAAGCTGAACCCTTTCGCAGTATCTAAAGGTATTCAAGGTATTGCGGGGGGCGTAAGGAACATTAGACGCTTATGTTCGGTGCGCTGCTAGTTGAGTGCGGCAAGAAACAACAAGCAACCAATCTGATGAGTATTGTATTTTTTTGTGGAGTGAGTGAGTGAGTTAATATTTAACGTCACATCGGCAATATCTCAGCCATATCGTGACGAGAACATTTAATACTGAAATGAAATACATTTCTACTATAAAAACCTGTCCGCAAATGAGAGTAAAACAACTAGAATGTCACAAATGGAATTAAAACTAGTGTGGGAAGTTAAAACTAATATCACTATTCGGACAATACAATATACAAACAGGCTATAGATTGCCAACAACCGAAGGTAGATCACCATACTACGGACCCTTTTGTGGACATTCCGGTCACGGTCTCTGCTCACAAAACCTTCAACACCAGTAAAGGTGTTGTCAGAGATCCTGATCGATTGTTTGCTGATATGTCCGAACTTGACATAGCATCAGAAATGAAAGATCAAGGTGTGCTCTATGTAAAGTGCTTTTCAACCCGAAAAAACATTGAAACATTCCAAACGAGTACCTATCTGTTTTCTTTCTCATCGCCAAATGCTCCCAAATAAGTGAAGGCAGATTACTGCAACATCCAAGTTGAAACCTATATCCCCAATCCACTCAGATGTTTTAAATACCAGAAATATGGACGCGGTGTAAACTACCTGCACATTGTCTGTTGAAAAGCTGTGGTGAGAAGACACACACAACTGAAGATTGTGACAGTGACTTTAAAAACTGCACCAACTGCTTAGGCGATTATTCATCTTCTTCGAAACAGTGTCCCATTTGGAAAGAGCAAATGGCGATTAACAGAATAAAGTTTACCCAAAATATCTCTTTTTCTGAGGCAAAGAAAATGGTGAAGAGATCTGACCTTCCAGAAAGTTAAGCTAGAATAGCAAAATCATCTAGCTCTAAAAGAACAAAAACATCCACAGGATGCCAAACTACCTTGACTTGGGTCAGTTCCGACTCCCCACAGGTTTTATACCCTGCTATATCATCCCAGACTGAGGAATCACTTCCTAGTACATTAAAATCTTCTGGTCATAAATCATCTTCACAGTCATACTCCGAGTCTCATTCAACAGCTGATAGACAACACATTGTTAAACCAAAACCAAAACACAAGTCTAATGCTTCAAAGCAACGAAGTGGCAGAGCCCCAAAAGGGTCACAAAATAGAATTCAGTTGTTCAACAAATATGGATCTCTTGAAGACATGGATGTATCTGAAAACGTCCATTCTAGGGCACATAGCTTGTCGCCCTAAAAAAAAGTGCGGGGTAGATCCCAAATAAACCCACCCAAAAGATAGTTTATTCCAATAATATTGTACAGTGGAACTGCAGAGGATTGAGGACTAATTTACATGACTTACAGCTATTAGTCCAAGATTTTACACCCTCTGCGATCTATTTGCAGGAGATTTATTTAAAACAGACAGATACTTTGGACGTTCGTTGTTACAAAGCATATCACTGATTTTCACCTCCGGGTGATAAGGCCACGGGAGGATCTTCCATTCTCGTCAAAAAGAACATTAAAAATAGTTTCGCTTAATACTAATCTGCAGGCCGTTGCAATATGCCTAACTTTACACGTTTACATTATGCTGTTTTGTATCTCTCCGACGTTTCACAAAGTCGATCTTCAAGCTCTGTATGACCAACTCCCGAAGCCCTGTATTATAATGGGAGATCTGAATGGGCACAACCGACTCTGGGGAAGTATAACTACAAACGCTGAAGGTAAATTACTGGAGGACTTTCGTTCTGATAATGATTTATGTATTTATAATAATGGTTCCAACACATATTTACACCATGGTACAGGAACCTATTCCGCTCTCGACTTGTCACTCACAAATTCAGAACCACTTAATCAGTTTGAATGGTCAGTCCACGATGACCTGTGTGGAAGTGACCATTTTCCACGATACTAAAACCTGTAACTCCATCTGATGTTCCTCCATCATCAAGGCGGAATTTCAGAAAGGCTTACTGGGCTTTCCATGAAACACTGTGTGCTGAAAAACTTAAACGTGAACGTTTATTGACGTTCTTGATGCTATTAAATGCTTCTCTGATGAATTGAACTCCATAGCTGATGTGTGTATACCAAAGTCCTCGGCAGTTCCACACTTAAAAAAATCATGGTTAAGTGATGATTCTAAACAAGCTAGGAAGGTAAGGAAAAAAGCAGAACATTGTTTCCGTCGCCATCCTATGGTGCACAATTTAGATAAATTTTAAATTGTAAATGCTAAAACAAGGCGTACTTTTAAACAGGACAAACGCCAATCTTGGCAATATTATGTATCCTAAATTAATTCTCGGACACCCATGTCCAAGGTATGGAACATGGTTCAGAAAATTAAAGGTAAAGGTACTAAATCTAGTGTCCATCGTCTTAAACATGGAGATCAATTACTTACAGATAAATCAGATATTGCGAATAAACTGGGTGAAAGCCGCGCTAAACACTCTTCCTGTTCTAATTATGTACCTAAGTTCTACAAATACCAAAAACAAAAAGAAAAGAAAACTATTATCTTCAGTTCTAATAATTGCGAAGACTATAATGAACTGTTTTCTATTCATGAGCTCTTTAACACTCTTGACCAAGCCCACGATACTGCTACAGAAGCTGACAAATTATCGGCCAATTTCACTAACTAGTTGTGTTTGCAAAACCATGGAACGCATGATAAATAATCGACATGTTTGGTACTTGGAAACAGATAACCTTATAACAGATATACAATGTGGTTTCCGTAAAAATAGAAGTACTGTCGATCACCTAGTGCGTTTAGAATCACTTGTTAAAAACGCTTTAATCAATAAACAACACGCTGTGTCTATCTTTTTGGATCTCGAAAAAGCATATGACACAACCTGGAAATATGGCGTTTTAAGAGTTTTATATGAGTTCGGCTTGTGAGGGCGTTTGTCTGAATTTGTAGCCAACTTTTTTAAATTACAGACAGTCCCAGGTACAAGTGGGTTCTACCCTGTCTGATCGTTACAATCAGGATCAGGGTGTTCCACAAGGCAGCATTTTGTCTGTCACTCTTCTCAGCTTATAGATCAACAGTTTATGTAAAGTTTTAAACGATTTAATAGATGGATCGTTATTTGTGGATGATTTTAATATTTCTTGTGGGTAAAATATGCATACTACTGAACGGCAAACTACAGTTAAACAAAATACATTTAACAATACATTACAAAATTAGCTTCTAATGAATCTAATCCTGCATTTAATTGTGTCTTTAATCCTCTTTATGAGGATTTGTACAACAAAAAGTGTTCCCTTCTTTCGCCTCCTGGGCTCACAATTAAGCAATTTCTTGCTGCTTCTAGCATCAAGCTGGAAAATATAGCTCCTACCCGACTTCTTTCTTCTCCTCCTTCACAATTGGTTAGGCCCCAAGTGGACCTAACATGAACTATATTTTAAAAAATCAGAAACTAATGAATTACAATATTACAAGAATATAATTAATTAAAACATAAATATGGCAATTATAAATCCACATTTACAGATGGGTCCAAGGACGGTGGCTTGTGCCCCTGTCATTGGATCCTGAATAATATCTTTTAGATTACCAGACAACAGTTCTATTTTTACGGCTGAAGATAACGCCATACTAACGACTCTTAAATATATATAGAGACACCCTAAACATAAACAGTATATAATCTATTCCGACTCTCTTTCATGTCTTCAGGCTATTAAAAATATGTCTTGCAAACATCCACTTTTAATAGAAATAATTGAATTGTATAGTAATCTTGCTACTGGCCAATACGACATCGTATTGTGTTGGTTACCCAGCCACGTGGGCATTTCCGGTAACGCAATGGCCGATCTTGCTGCTAAGGCAGCACTCAACAAATCTGTGACACCACTTCTTATTCCATACACTGATTACAAAGCTACCATTAGAACTTACATCCGTGATCTGATGCAGAAGAAGTGGGACACCCAAGTAGGTGTAAACAAATTACATGAGATAAAAACCTTATATTGGTTACACCTACTTGGGCTGTCAGTCCAGACTTGAAGAGGTTATTTAACGACGATGTCGTATTGGCCATACTAGATATACTCATGCATACCTTTTAAAAGGTGAGGATCCTCCGTTTTGTATCCCTTGTGATGACAGAGTCACGGTCAAGCATATTTTTCTTGACTGTGTTGAATTCTCCATCACAAGGGATAAGTATTTTACAGTTAAAACAATTAAGAATCTTTTTACCAGCGTTAGGTCTCATTTAATTATTGTTTTTTTTTAAAGAAGTTGAATTTTTGGTTGAAGTTTGAATAACATGTTGTGTAAATAGATGCATTTTAATTATTGGAAGTTTCGATTAGTAAGTTGAATTGTTGGTATCTGTATCATCAATGGGGGTTGAAGTATTGTAAAATTATTGTCCTCCTGAGAGGGTACGCAAGTCCCAAAACACTGACAGTAAATTTAAACTTTCCACTGTTCTTAGTCTTAGTATATGTGTATTTTTAATGTTTGGCTAGATGTGTTTAAATTGCTAACAACTGTGTGGCTGATGTAAATCCAAATAGGGTCCATGCAGGTAGCAAAGGCACTGTAAGTCCCCATGGATGGCATCTGGGCTTCGGCAGTACGGTCAATACTATTTCAACATGGCTTTGCTTATGTATGGCTATACCAAAACGTTGGGAATTGTGAACTGTTTCTAAATATTTTCAAACAACGTTGTAAAGACATATACTACCTGGAATGGGCACAGGATATAAGGGACTCCAAATCACTGCACAAGTACTCTACTTTCAAATTAGACATTTGCTCCAGAACTGTATTTGACTGCACTCTCTTCTCAACATCTGCGCAGAGCTTTAACAAAATTTAGATGCGGCTCCACTAATCTGAAAGTAGTTGGGTGTGTTTAGCCATGTGTGACTATTGCAAATATACACCAGAGGATGAGTATAATGTGCTGATGAAATGTCCTCTTTATGCAGCAGAAAGAACCCACTATATACCAAGTATCTATTCCATGAACCCGGATATACATAAATTTATACATCTTCTAAATACTAAGAACCAAAACATTATACTCCGTCTTGCAATTTTTGTAAATAAAATCTTGTCCAGGCGCTCTGCCGTAATTTAACACAAGATGTCATTTTGTACTATTGGCCTCATGGCCATATCTACGAAATAAACCTGTCTGTCTGTCTGTCTGTAAGTCCCCATGGTCCCTGGTATGGTGATTTACCTTCAGTTGTTGGCAATCTATATCCTGATTTTATATTGTATTGTCCGAACAGTGATATTAGTTTTAACTTTCCACACTAGTTTTAATCCCATTTGTGATATTCTAGTTGTTTTACTGTCCTTCGTTGACAGGGTTTTAAACTATATATATATTTCTTTTCAGTATTAAACGGGCACTGATGCCGAGCGAATAATGTTTCTCGCCAACGGTCTAATTACGAAACCAAGCATCAAATTGGTCAGCACCCGCTCCCTCGACCGTGACGGACAAAGGGACTGGGCTTCTGTCCACATTAGCAGAATTTCTTCACCCTAAAACGTGAGGAGACCGGATGTCCTTCACATGCCGTTATTTAAAAATATCCATGGTATACCTTGTCTGATTGTAACAAAATATCCCAGCAGTGTAGGTTTTACTGATGCTTGGATGGTATAGTGACTGATCCAATTTGATCCTATTTCTGTGTTTTGTACCTCGATATTTAATCATGCCATGTAAAAATACGGTGTCTACATACACGTAGCAAGCCATTTGTTTCATTTAAGTCCGAAAGATTGCAAAGCTTTATATTTAGATAGTTTTGAGGGTTGGCCCAGCTGTCATAGCAAACATCATACGTAAAGTTTGGTAGCTACGACCCTGGTTTATTATCTATGATAATTAAAAACACAGAGTTGATTTATCTGAATTCGTAAGCTAATAACAACGACTTTGCCATTGGTAAACAAATCTGAATTATTTTTTACGTGAAAAAAACCCTGATTATACTTATTTACTCAAGTACACAACAAATACTTTTCTTGCATTTCTTATGTATCAACAAAGTTCCGTTGGTATCCTCAAAACAGTTTCGGCTGCATGCGACACAGAGATTCATCTTCCTTGCTGTAACTCGCGTTTGATGGTATAAACCCAAACGCATTATTTATCATCATTCATTTGACGGTCAGTTAATGAATTTATAACGGGTATAAATTACTCGACATAGGTTCCCATTTGGCATTTCTCCTGTAGGTCTGTAGTGGCAGTGGTGATTAACCGATAACACACTGATCGATTAATTCCTTCCACAGAGGATTTGTCAAAAAGGCAGTGTTTATGAGTGTAGATTTACGTAATCTATACTGAATACACCCTGGCGTAAAGTACGAGTGTAAAAACAACATACTTCCTACAAAGAATTAACCGCCACGGCCTTGACTGATTGATTGTTGCTCAGTATTGGCTAACTAATGGCGGACATCCTGCAGGTAGTTGCCAGGTGTGCTGTCCTGGGTGACCAGTGACATTATGTATACACCAGTGTGAAAATTTCTCAAACGATGTGTCACTCAAACGATGTGTTTTCTCATATTAGACTGTTGAAAGACACAAGACATAGCGCAGGATTATTTAGCTGCTGCAGATAATGGAATATCGTTCTTTTATGTTGATATTGATGGATACATTCCTGAACGAGGTAATAGCCTGACGTTTATTTATTTCGTGTAGCATTCAGCAGACAGAAAACATGCACTAGGTCGCGAATAGGGTGTGTGTGAAATATGATTCACGTTGGCAATCTATACAATGTTTAGATAATAAAATCATGTTAGAAATGCACTGTAAGTATAAGTAGGCCGTGTGGAACTTTTTATTAACTTTCAAAATGCATACAAAAGTGACAAGGAACTAAATAGGTTTATAAGACAAAATATCCCGTGTGGACCGGGGATAGAATGTGTCCACAGCACCCCATTGCTGGTCGTAAGAGGCGACCAAATTGGGCAACCTGTTTGCCGTGGGTTGCGTCCCGTGTCGATGGAGGACGGTAGTCAGGTGGTCGAGGACAGTGGGAGACTGAACCATTTTGCTCCTTCTGCTCAACACACCACTTCTGCCCTTACTTCACCTAGACGGGCGGTAGAACTGGCCCAGTTCTATCAATCGGCTGGTCATGCCATGCCCTGTGCATAGTAATTACTTTTGCACTTTAAACTTTCTGGGCCTTTTGCCTATGTCTATTACCGATTTCAGTGTATCAATTATTGTTATGTTTAATTGCTTAGAGTCCTATGCCAGAAGGTGGTGGCTCATGGGCCAAACTGGTGAAAATGACCTCCAAATGATGTAAGTTTCTAATTACTTGTCTTGGGCCGAACCAGTCGGGCATGAAATTGGAAGACAAATGCAGCTGTTTGTGTCGTTTTCTCTGGAGTATAACACTCCTGTATCCCTGGTGTCGGCACCCTGGATACCCGTTGCTATTTCAAACTGTCCTCGTTGACACTCCGTGGTGGATGGGGAGCAGGGGTGTTGAATTATTGCTTTTCATTATGGAGCTTCCTCATGCTGGTTCACTTCGAAACGAAAGGAAACGACGTTTAAAGGACATAGATCTTTCAAGTGCAAACCATACTTCACACAATGATTCCTGGCTAAACCCGTTTGCAATTTCAAAGGCTGTATCTGGTATTTGTGGTGAGGTTAACAATGTCACCCGCCTCTGTAGTGGTTCACTTCTTGTAGAGTGTGCGCGGAGACAGCAATCTCTCAATTTGCTATTGATCAAAACATTTGCAAGGATTGAGGTTGCTGTGTCTGTGCACAGGACACTAAACTCTTGTCGAGGCATTGTTCGTCACAGGGGTCGTTGCCTCTCCGACATGTCTGAGGAAGAAATTGCTACGGAACTAAAGGAACAGACAGTGACCGCAGGTAAGCGTTTTACCATCAAGAAAGATGGCGCAATTATAAATACAAACACATACCTGATGTCATTTGCGCGTCCATCTCTTCCAGACTCTATCAAGGCAGGTTATTTTAATATTGGAGTGGAGGTGTATATCCCTTCTCCTCTCCGATGTTATCAATGTCAAAAATTCAGACATGGTTCAAAGTCGTGTCGAAATTCTGTCATCTGTCATCGTTGTGGTAACCACGACAGCACTGTCTGTCACAAAGATGTTCGATGCTGCAACCGTGATGGTAGGCATGCTGCATCATCAAAGTCTTGCCCCGTGTGGCAAACGGAAGCAAAAATAATCAAGCTAAAATGTCAAAACAATAGTTCTTACCTTGAGGAAAAAAACTATTCAAATCTCAAACAGCTCCTCCATCAACTATCACCTATGCTGCTGCAGTCTCTCGATCTGTGGCAACATCAACTATATTGTGTCAGACTGACTTAACGTGGGTCAACTCAGAGAAGCCTGTTGTTTCTGAATCTTTCAAACATTCTCAGGCTTCTCAGTCAACGTCTGCCTCGGAGACAGAAAACGAACCTTCGGCACAATTACGAACGTCTGTCAAACATCCCGTGTGGACCCGGGACAGAATGTGTCCACAGCACCCCATTGCTTGTCGTAAGAGGTGACTAAATTGGGCAACCTGTTTGCCGTGGGTTGCGTCCTGTGTCGGTGGAGGACGTTAGTCTGGTGGTTGAGGGCAGTAGGAGACTGAACCATTTTTCTCCTATTGCTCAACACACCACTTTGGCCCTTACTTCACCTAGACGGGTGGTAGAATCGGCCGGTCACGCCATGCGGTGTGCATAGCAAGTCTTTTCGCACATTTGATTTATTGGGCATTGGTCATTTTAGATGTATAGTGTGTAATACCTTTTTGATATATCTACTTGCCTAGAGTCCTATGCCAGAAGGCGGTGGCTCATGGGCCAATCTGGTGATGTCGACCTCTGTGTTCTGTATGTCTCCAATTTCTTGTTATTAGCCGAACCAGCCTAGCATTTGAATTGGTAGACAAATGTAGCTACTCATGTCGTTTTTACTGGGGTATACCACTCCTGTATCCCTAGTGTTTGCAGGCTGGAGTTCCACTGCAGTACAACACTGTCCTTGTTGACACTCGGTTGCGGGTGGGGAGCGGGAGTGCTGAATCTATTATCATCACCATGTCAGTCACACTTTCTGGTTCCACGAGAAATGACAAAAAAAGACGTTTAGAGGCTGATCATCTTTCTTGTAATGAAGATGTTTCATGTACAACACAACAAGAACCTTGGCCAAAATTCATAGTTATTGAATCTACCAACGCTGAACCACTCAAGATCAATCCATTTCTAGTATCAAAGACAATACAATCTATTTGTGGAGAGGTAAAGAACGTTTCACGTCTCAGAGGCGGTACATTTTTTGTTGAGTGTGTGCGACGACAACAGACCATAAATTTATTGCAACAACATCAGTTTGCCAACGTCAATGTTCCTGTCTCAGCTCATAAAACTCTGAACTCAAGTAGAGTGAGTGAGTGAGTTAATATTTAATGTCACATCGGCAGTATTGCAGCCATATCGTGACGAGAGCATTCTTATAAAAGGAATCTATGTATATGAGAAAAATCTGTCGACGAAGGACAGTAAAACAACTAGAATATCACAATAAGAAAATACTAGCGTGAAAAGATAAAACTAATATCCCTATTCAGACAATACAATATAAAAACAGGCTATATGGATCACCAACAACTGAAGGTAGATCACCATACTAGGGGTCATGGGGACTTACAGTACTTCTGCTACCTGCATTGTCCCTAGCTGGATTTACATCATCCTCCCAGCTGCTGGTGATTGTATGCAAGATTAGCCACAAATTAACATGACAGAAATACTACGGCTAAGAAAAGATGGATGATCAAATTTGACTTCAAATGTTTTGGGACTTACGTACCCTCTCAGGAGGACAATAATTTTACAGTGCTTTAACCCCCCTCGAGGATACAGCCACTAACACTCTAAGTTACTAATTCAAACTTCCAAGCATAAAATATTTATCTATTTACAATTCATTCAGCAAATCTAATTCTTTTAAACCTTGTGATGGAACATTCAACACAGTCAAGCAGGACATGCTTGACTGTGATTCTTTCATCACAAGGGATACAAAACGGAGGATCTTCACCTTTTAATAGATAACCGTGAGTATACCTCGTATGGCCAATGCGACATCGTCGCATTATGACCTCCTCAAATCTGGACTGACAACCCAAGTAAGTATAACCGATATAAGGTTTTATTTCATGTAATATATTTATACCTACATGGGTGTCCCACTTCTTCTGCATCAGATGACGGATATAAGATCTTATTGTAGCTTTATATTCTGAGTATGGAATAAGAAGTGGTGTCACAGATTTGTTGAGTGCTGCCTTGGCAGCAAGATCGGCCATTGTGTTACCAGAAATGCCAACGTGACTAGGTAACAAACAAAGGACGATGTCGCACTGGCCAGTAGCAAGATTATTGTACAGTTCAATAAGTTCTATTAAAAGTGGATGTTTACAAGAAATATTTTTAATCGCCTGAAGGCAAGAAAGAGAGTCGGAATAGATTATATACTGTTTATGTTTAGGGTGTTTTTGTATGTATTTGAGAGCCGTTAGAATGACGTTAGCTTCTGCTGTAAAAATAGAGCTATTATTTGGTAATCTAAAGGATATTGTTCTGGATCCAATGACAGTGGCACAAGCCACTGCTCCACCGTCCTTGGACCCATCTGTAAATAAGGGTTTATAATTGCTATATTTATGTTTCAATTGATTATATTCTTGTTTATACTGTAATTCATTCGTTTCTGATTTTCTAAATGTAGTTAATGTTAGGTCAACTTGTGGCCTAACCATCTGCCAAGGAGGAGAAGAAAGAAGACGGGAGGGAGCTATATTTTCCAGCTCAATGCCGGCTGAAGAAAGAAAGGGTTTAATTCTGAGCCGAAGAGGTGGAACAAGAGAAGACTTCTTGTCGTACAAATCCTCATACAGTGGATTGAACACACAGTTATATGCAAGGTTAGATTGATTAGAGTGTAATTCAGTAATATATTGTAAGGATAATTTAATACGGCGTTGTGTAAGAGAAGGTTCGTCAGCCTCAACGTAGAGACTGTCAACAGGTGAGGTTCTGAAGGACCCAAGACAAAGTCTTAGACCTTGGTGGTGGATAGAATCAAGAAGTTTCAGGTTGCTTTTACAGGCTCCACCATATACGATGGAGCATAATCAAGTTTAGACCGTACTAATGATGTGTATAAGTGAAGGAGGGTAGCTTGATCCCCTCCCCACTTTGAATTTGAAACAACTTTTAACAAATCTAGTGCCTTCAGGCATTTAGCTTTAAGGGATTTAATATGCGGTAAGAATGTTAAATGAGAGTCGAAAATTAAACCCAGGAACTTGGCCTCCTTTACAACTTTGATAGGGGTGCCATTCAAAGATAATTCTGGGTCCTTATGCGGCTTATATTTTCTACAAAAATGTATACAATTAGTTTTCGATTTAGAAAATTTAAAGCCGTTTTCAAGACACCATTTATTTATTTTATTTAAACACAACTGTAGTTGCCGTTCAATGGTATGCATATTTTTACCACGACAAGAAATATTAAAATCATCCACAAAAAGTGATCCGTCAATCGAATCGTTTAAAACCTTGGATAAACTGTTGATCTTAATTCTAAATAAAGTGACAGACAAAATACTGCCTTGTGGAACACCCTGATCCTGATTATAATGATCAGACAGGGTAGAACCCACTCGGACTTGAAATTGTCTCTTTTAAAAACTGTGATATAAAAAGAGGCAAACGGCCTCTCAACCAAAAGTCATGTAAATCCTTCAAAATACCATGCTTCCATGTCGTGTCATAAGCTTTCTCGAGATCAAAGAAAATCGACACAACATGTTGTTTATTGACTATAGCAT
This sequence comes from Haliotis asinina, assembly GCF_037392515.1. Lineage (NCBI taxonomy): Eukaryota > Metazoa > Mollusca > Gastropoda > Lepetellida > Haliotidae > Haliotis > Haliotis asinina. Next base: position 73,330,316 of record NC_090283.1, on the reverse strand, counting down.
ATTTAACGAAGGATTCTAAACGTACCAGATGATCAATAGTACTTCTATTCTTCCGAAAACCACATTGAATATTTGTAATGAGGTTATTGGTTTCCAGATACCAAATCAATCTGTTATTTACCATTCGCTCCATGGTTTTACAGACACAGCTGGTTAAAGATATCGGTCTGTAATTGGAAGGATCAGTAGGATCTTTACCAGGTTTGGGTATTGGGACCACAATGGCATTACGCCATGAAGGAGGAAAGTTTCCAGATGTCCATAGTTTGTCAAATATATCCAATAGTGTAACCAGACATGGTTCAGGCAAGTGTTTCAACAGCTGATAATGAATATTGTCATCACCCGCTGCTGTGTCATGAGCTTGCTGAAGAGCAGTATATAGCTCATGTAATGAAAACACTTCATTATAGTCTTCACCGTTATCTGATTCAAATTTAAGTTTTATCTTCTCCTGTTGTTTCTGGTATCTCTGAAACTCAGGGACGTAATTTGCTGATGAAGAATTTTTGGCAAGAGTTTCGCCAATTTTATTTGCAATTTGACATTTGTCAGTAATTAGATTATCACCATCTTTGAGATGGTGAACGGCAGATTTTGAACCTTTGCCTTTAATTCTTTGAACCATGTTCCATACTTTGGACATTGGCGTGCGTGAATTAATTTTGGAGGTATAGTTCCTCCAAGATTGTCGCTTACTTTGTTTAAAGGTACGACACGCCTTTGCATTCAGTATTTTAAATCTGTTTAAGTTATGGACAGTTGGGTCGGAAATATTTCTCTGCCTTTTTCCTTGCTTTTCTAGCCCTTTTACAGTCTGTCGTTGTAGAGGATCTTGGTATGCACTCATCAGCAATTACATTTAAAACGTCAGAAAATACCTGAATAGGATCAGCAATATCACTGAAACATTCAGGTCTTAGTTGAAATGTGCATTGAGTTTGAAATGAGGACCAATCGGCCTTGGAAAAATTCCATCTTGTATAAGATGAAGAATCAGTCGGAGAAGATGCAGATAATATCGTTGGAAAATGATCACTTCCACAGAGATCGTTGTGAACGGACCAATCACATTCATTGAGTAGATTAGAGTCTGCTAGAGACAAATCTAGAGAAGAGTAGGCGCCTGTTGCAGGATGTAGATAAGTGCTTGAATCATCATTAAAAATGCACAGGTCATTATTGAGATAAAATCTTCCAGTATTTTGCCTTTAGTGTTAGTATTTGTACCACCCCAGAGTGGATTGTGACCATTAAGATCACCCATTATAATGCATGGTTTCGGAAGTTGATCATAGAGAGCTTGGAGATCAGTTACGTGAAGTGTTGAAGAAGGCGGAATATACAGTGAGCATAATGTAAGTACAACATGAAGTGTAAGTCTCACTGCAACGGCTTGAAGATCAGTTGTAAGTGGTACATGGCTGTGGATAACATTCTGCTTAACAAGGATTGAAGATCCACCAGAGGCCCTATCACCCGAAGGTGAGAAATAATAATATGCATCGTACTGACGTAAATTAAATGTATCTGTCTGGGTTTCCTGCAGACAAAATGATGATGGTGCCAGATCTTGGACTAACAGATGTAACTCATTATAATTAGTCTTCAATCCTCTACAGTTCCATTGTACTATATGTTTGGAAGACATTATCTTTTAGGTGGGTTGATTGGGGATCTACCCCTCACTTTCCTGGAGGGCGACAAGCTATGTGCCCTGTGGTGGATGTTTTCTGACACATCCATGTCTTCGAGTGAACCATATTTATTGAATAATTGTATACGATTTTCTGAACCCTTGGGTGCCCTGTCAGTCTTTTTCCCATTACCTGTTCTCGTTTTGACAGTATTTTTAGACTTTGAGTTTGTTTCAGATCGAGTATGTTCTGTAGATTGTGACAATCTCTGTTCTTCACCCTGAACTGTAGATGGCACACGGGCGTTCACGTTTGTTTCTGAAGTCTGAGTAGTTTGTTCAGTTTCGGATTATCAGTTTTAACCCAAGTCAGGTCTGCTTGAGTCACACTTGATGAAGTGGATACTTTTTTAGTCATGGTGTCAGAAGGTAATCTGATGACCGATGCATAAGTCGTATTAGATAGTGTTGATTCCACAATCTTTTTAGCATCTGCAAAGCTAACATTTTGAGTGAATTTCACTTTGTTTATTTCCATTTGCTTTTGCCATATTTTACATTCTTTGGAAAAAGATGAATGAGTGCCTGAACAATTTGTGCGTTTTTTGTTTTTTGACAGTGCTAGTGCAGTCTTCCGTTACATGAGACGTTTCACTACAATGAGCACATGTCACTGGCTGTGTACAGGCATTAACTCCATGACCATATTTTTGCCATCGAAAACACCTCAGTGGATTTGGGATGTATACTGCAACTGCGATGTTACAATAACCCACTTTAACAGACTGAGGGAGACTTGGAGATGAGAATGAAAAAAGATATGTGTTTGTGGATATCAGTTCATTGTTTTTCCGGGTAGTAAATCGTTTAACATATGTCACACCTTGATCTTTCATTTCAGACGCAATGTCCAGTTCTGACATGTCAGCTAACAAACGGTCTCTATCTCTTATGATGCCTTTGCAGGTGTTCAAGGTTCTATGGGCTGTGACTGAGACAGGAATGCCAGCCAATGTTTGCATTGACAATAGGTTCGAGGCCTGCTGTTTTTGATTGCATTCTATCAGTAGAGATCCCGAACGCAAGCGTTTGATGTTCTTAACGTCGCCTGCAATGCCATATATACGCTTAGAAATAAAAAAAGGGTTCAACTTCAGTGGAGTCTTGTCAAAAGTGTCAAGAACAACGAAACGTGGCCAACTTTCTGTTACAGCGGATTCATTCTCTTCATTGTCATTATCAAGTTGACGTTTGGTCTTTTTCGAGGGAGTCTGGTAAGCCATAGTGAGTTTATAATTGTTTCATCATCCGAGCTCCCCACCCACCACGGAGTATCACAAGGACAATGCTATAAACAAGCGGATCTCCAGCTTGCAGCACCAACAAAAATTAAAAGTATAATCATTCCACCAGATTGGCCCATGAGCCACCGCCTTCTGGGCATAAGACTCTAGGCAAAGTTTATGAAAAACGAAAAAAAATTTTCCTATGAATAAGGGTGCCAAGACCATATTTTCAAAAAGTCCAAGTAAAAAGATTGTGCAATCGTATAAAATCTATGCACAGGGCTTGGCATGACCAGCCGATTGGTTGAACCGGGCCAGTTGAGCCACCCGTCTAGGTGAAGTAAGGGCCGAAGTGGTGTGTTGGGCAAATGGAACGTAGTTAATAGCCCAATTGCCCTCACCCACCAGGATCCCGTCCTCCACCGGGACGCAACCAACAGCAAACAGGTTGCCCAATTTGGTCGCCTTTTACGACCAGCAATGGGGTGCTGTGGACACATTCTGCCCCGGGTCCACACGGGAGAAGAGCACTTGGCGTTACCCGGCACCCACCACGAGGAGGTGGCTCTTCACGGGTGCCGAACTCAAGTAGAGGCATTGTTAGGGATAGAGCCCATTGTCTGGCGGACATGTCCGAGGATGAAATAGTGGCTGAACTTAAGGATCAGAATGTAACTTCCGTGAAACGCTTTCCTGTTAAGAAGCAGGATGGTAGCATAGTACCTGGCCATACTTACATGTTTACCTTTTCATCATGCACTCTGCCATAATCAATCAAAGCCGGTAATTTCAATATCGGAGTGGAGGTGTATATCCCCACTCCACTCCGCTGCTATTCTTGTCAAAAGTTTGGACACGGGTCTAAGTCCTGTCGAAACACTCCTCGTTGTCATCGTTGTAGTGAACATCATCAGGACTCTGACTGCAGCAATGATATTAAATGTGCCAACTGTGGAAGCAGTCATCTTTCATCTTCTAAATGTTGTCCTGAATGGCAAATGCAATCTAAGATACTTAAATTAAAGTATGAAACAAATATTTCCTTCACGTAGGCTAAAAACAAAGTCCTTAGCCAGAATCAACATAAGCCCTCTCCTACTGTGACATACTCTGCTGCTGCCTCACGACCAGAAACAATCTCTACTTCGTGTCAAACGGATTTGACCTGGATGGCATCTGAGAAACCTGAAAACCTGCATGTGAATAGTACTTCTGGCAGTCAGGGCGTTTTTACAACGTCTGCCTCTCAGACTACTAGTCACCTATCAGGTGAAGGTGTTCAACCAGCTGTAGATGTTGAAACGTCAAAAGGTGAAATGTCAAAATCACAAAGAAAACGTCTAAATCGCAGAGCAAAGAAATCTCCTGCTGATACTCCTGTAGAGGTTCACAATTTATTTGAGCCTTTGGGGAGAGATGATACTGCATCTTCACAAAACCGAAATAACGGCACACCCTCCTCTCGTACACGTGAGAGGTCTCCAATAAAACGGCCATGAGTAACGCTACAAATGTAGTACAGTGGAATTGCAGAGGGCTTAGGAATAATTTTGACGAAGTCCAATTATTAGCTCAAGATTTAAAACCACCAGCATTTAGTCTACAGGAAACATTTCTTAAACGTGATGATAAGTTTGAAATGCGTCAGTGCAACTCGTATCACTGTTTTTCACCTCCGAGGGATAAAACAACTCGAGGCGCTTCGATTTTGGTGAGACAGGGTATCATTCACGGCCCTGTTCCTCTTAAAACTAAACTTCAGGCTATTGCTGTTCGACTAACTTTACACGTCACGATCACTCTCTGTTCCTTGTACATACCACCATCCTCGACTCTTCAGCTGTCAGAACTTCAGGATTTATATTCCCAATTGCCTGGACCTTGTGTTATAACGGGAGATCTCAACGGACATAATCCTCTGTGGGGAAGCAACGATACGTATAATAAAGGTAAAATTCTTGAAGATTTTATAAGAATGAAGATTTTTATGGGTATCAACTTCTTTATGTGAGAACACAATGTTTCGGAGTTAATGCTTACTCCTCTGAGAACACAACGTTTCGGAGTTAATGCTTACTCCTTCATCAGGAGTAAGCATTAACTCCGAAACGTTGTGTTCTCACATAAAGAAGTTGATACCCATAAAAATCTTCATTCTTATGTATTTTCACTTCTAAATGACATTCAAAGACTTGAAGATTTTATGATTACACGATGCCATTTAGAAAGTGGTCAAATGCAACATATGTCATATCTGGGATTTCACTTTCTTAGTAAAGTACAAATTCTAGTACTTTTTTCGGTTGAGTCCCATCCGGGATTCGAACCCGCACCCTCAGAGTCAGGCACCTAATAAACACTTTGTGTGCTGGCGATTAGGTGCCTGACTCTGAGGGTGCGGGTTCGAATCCCGGATGGGACTCAACCGAAAAAAGTACTAGAATTTGTACTTTACTAAGAAAGTGAAATCCCAGATATGACATATGTTGAAGATTTTGTTTCTAATAATGACTTGTGCATATTTAACGACGGTTCGAACATATATCTATATCCAGCAACGGGTACATATTCTGTACTAGATTTCAATCACAGATCCAACCAACAGTCCACGGTGACCTGTGTGGTAGTGACCATTTTCCGACAGTAATCACTGCTATAAATCCAACTGATGATCTGTCGACGTCAAGATGGAATTTTTCTAAAGCTAATTGGCCTTTATTTCAGACTAGTTGTACTAAAAACTTAAAACCAGAATTTTTCAGGAACGCCCATGATGCAATCCAGTCATTTTCGGAGACACTGAAACAGATTGCTGATGATACTATTCCTAAGTCCTCTGTAAATCCACGAAAGCCATGGTTTGGAATGTAAACAGGCCAGGAAAAGTAGGAAGAAAGCAGGAGACTATTTTCGCCGACACCCTACTGTACACAATTTCGATAAAATTAACATTTTAAATGCCAAGGCTCGACGCACATTTAAGCAGAATAACCGTCAGTCTTGGAGATCCCGTGTGGACCCGGGACAGAATGTGTCCACAGCACCTCATTGCTTGTCGTAAGAGGTGACTAAATTGGGCAACCTGTTTGCCGTGGTTTGCGTCCCGTGTCGGTGGAGGAAGGGATCCTGGTGGTTGAGGGCAATAGGGCCCTGACTTCACCTAGACGGGTGGTAGAACTGGCCCGGTTCAATCAATCGGCTGGTCACGCTATGCCCTGGGCGTGGACATGTTCATGTTGACAATATATATTCCTTACATTGTATTTTGACACTGAATATTGAGGGTATTCTATTGTAAATAACAATTGCCTAGAGTCCTATGCCAGAAGGCGGTGGATCATGGGCCAATCTGGTGATATTGACCCCTGAATTATATGTTTCTTGAGAAATGTGTCATGGGCCGAACCAGCCTGGCATATGTTCTTTTAGATACCATGGCTATTCATGTCTTTATTCACTGGAGTTTAACACCTCTGTAGCCCTGGTGTTACAGGCTGGTTTCCACTGTAATGTCGTCCTTGTTGACACTCGATGGCGGGTGGGGAGCAGAGTTGTCGAATGTATGTATCCCATCATGTCACTACACATTCACTCTGGTTGTGCAAAAGCTAACAAACGTTGACATGTTGATTCTGATGATGAAATATCGACTGAAAAATCTGATTCTTGGCCTAGGTCTATCGTTGTTGCTTCTGCTGACGGTACCCCACTGAAACTCAACCCATTTGCTATCTCCAAGGGTATTGAAGGTGCCTGCGGAGAAGTGAAAAATGTCACCTGCCTTCGAAATGGTTCATTGTTAGTTGTATGTGCTCGGAGGCAACAATCTATCAATCTGCTCGGTCTTAAGCAGTTTGTTAATACACAGGTTGTCGTCTCAGTGCACAGAACATTGAACTCAAGTAGAGGAATTGTTCGAGATCGGGCGAAGTGTCTTTCGTTTATGAGTGAGGAGGAAATTGTAGCTGAACTGAGAACCCAAGGTGTTACAGCTGTGAAGCGTTTTACAAAAAAGCACGACAACAATATAATACAAACAAATACCTACCTGTTTACATTTAACCGTCCCACCATTCCAAAGTCTATTAAAGCTGGTTACTTCAACATTGCAGTGGAAGTATACGTGCCTAATCCACTCAGATGTTACAAATGTCAAAGGTTTGGGCATGGTGCGAAGTCTTGTCAGGCAAAGAGTTCTGTTTGCTACCGTTGCGGTGGCACTCATGAAAGTTCTGAATGCACAAATGAATCATACAGTTGTGTCAACTGTGGCGGGGAGCATGCAGCCTCATCTAAATCTTGCCCTGTCTTTGAACGAGAATCCAAAATACTGAAAATTAAACATACAATGTTTCTTATCACGAAGCAAAACGGTTAGTTTCTGTTTCATCTCAGACTTCGTCTATTTCTTATTCAGCTGTAGTTTCCTCTCCTCCTCTACCTGTTGTCAAACCTTCAAGAGTTTCTACTCAATGCCAAACGTCGATCAGTTGGGTGAATGATGATCAGATCATTCTGGAACAAGTTTCTTCTGAAGCAGACACATCAGTAACCGAAACACAAACAGATGTCCAACTGACACAACACTCAGAATCAGACAATGTTACAAGAGAAACTTCCTTACAATTGTCGAAGACTGAGAAGAAAGGCTAGGGCCATACAAAACTTGGAAGTGCATTCTTCTCCCTCAGCCCCCGCATTCGGTTGAACCGAATGAACCTTTTGACATGGAGGTCAGCCCTCCAGTCTCTACTCATGGGAGTAAGCGATCATCTCGTTCACCAGTTAAACCACCATGAACGGTTATCAACCAGTAATCCAGTGGAACTGCAGAGGACTTTGGGACAATTTCAATGATTTGCAATTGTTATCACAAGATCTGAAACCATCGGCATTTTGTTTACAGGAAACATATTTAAAAAGTGCAGATCAGCTGAAAATCAGACAATATGATTCGTATTATTTCCTTTCACCTACGAAGGCTAAGGCCACCGGGGGTAGTTCAATATTGGTCAAACAAGGCATAATTCACAGTCCTGTTTCTCTCAAAACACCTCTTCAAGCTGTGGCTGTTAGTATCACTATGCACATTGTTATCACATTATGCTCTCTTTACATTCCTCCATCTTATTCTCTTCAGCAAAATGAACTTCAAACACTCTATGACCAGCTCCCAAAGCCTTGTATTATAATGGGCGATCTCAACGCACATAATCCCCTTTGGGGAAGTACGCATACCAGCAGTAGGGGAAAGATTTTGGAAGAATTTTTGTCCGCCAATGATTTGTGTATTTTGAATGATACTTCTAAAACATATTTACATCCTGGTACTGGCACATACTCTTCACTTGATTTGTCACTTATAGACCCCACTCTGCTTAATGAAATTAGATGGTCAGTTCATGATGACCATTCTAAACCTTACTGATGTTCCTCCATCATCACGATGGAATTTTACAAAAGCAAACTGGTCTTTATACGAAACGCTATGTAGAGAAAAACTTCTACCTGAACTTGTTAATGGTGTTCCTGATCCTATCAAATGCTTTTCCGACGCACTAACCACTATAGCCGATGAGTGTATTCCGAAGTCCTCTGTAGTTCCCCACATCCGTAAACCATGGTTCAACAACGACTGCAAACAAGCTAGGAAGGCAAGGAAAAGGGCGGAGAATTATTTTCGTCGCCATCCTATGGTCCATAATTTCAACAAATTTAAAATCTTAAATGCTAAAGCGCGACGTACCTTTAAACAACATAAACGCCAGTCTTGTCAAAATTATGTATCTAGAATCAATTCACGTACGCGAATGAATAAGCTATGGAACATGATCCAGAAAATCAAAGGTAAGGGTTCTAAATCTAGCATTCACCATCTTAAAGACGATGACAAATTATTGACTGATAAATCAGATATTGCTAACAAACTTGGTGAAACTTTGGCTAAACATTCTTTCTCTTCAAATTATGTACCCCAATTTCAAAAATATTAAACTAGAAAACTATTAATTTCAATTCGGATAATGGAGAAGATTACAACGAATTATTTTCTGTTCATGAGCTCCATGCTGCCCTTGGGCAAGCTCATGATACTGCTACAGGTTCTGATAACATCCATTATCAGCTCCTGAAACACTTACCGCAGCCATGTTTGGAAACTCTTCTATTCATATTTGATGAAATCTGGACATCTGGACACTTTCCACCATCATGGCGTGAAGCAATTGTTGTTCCCATACCAAAACCGGGTCGGGATCATACTAACCCTTCGAATCGCAGACCTATATCCTTAACATGCTGCGTTTGCAAAACTGTGGAACGCATGGTCAATAACAGGCTAACATGGTACTTGGAATCTAATAATGTAATATCTAACATTCAATGTGGATTTCGGAAAAATCGCAGTACCATTGACCATTTAGTTCGATTAGAGTCATTTCTGAAAAATGCAATTATCAATAATCAACATGCAGTGTCCATCTTTTTTGACCTTGGAAAGGCATACGACACTACATGGAAATATGGCATTTTAAAAAGATTTGCATGATTTTGGATTACGAGGCCATTTGCCTAAGTTCATATCCGAGTTTTTAACTGACAGGCAACTTCAAGTCCGAGTGGGATCTACCCTTTCTGATCATTATTATCAGGATCAGGGTGTCCCGCAAGGCAGTATTTTATCTGTCACATTGTTCAGCATTAAAATTAATAGTCTCTCTAAGGTTTTAAATGATTCTATTGATGGATCTCTTTTTGTGGATGATTTTAACATTTCATGTCGTGGTAAAAATATGAATACTATTGAAAGGCAGTTACAATTATGTCTAAATAGAATTCATAAATGGTCGTTAGAAAATGGATTTAAATTTTAAAAGTTAAAAACAAACTGTATCCACTTCTGTAGGAAATACAAACCTCACAGAGACCCAGACTTAGTTTAAGATGGCACACCTTTACAGCTTGTAAAGGAAGCTAAATTCCTAGGAGTAATTTTTGATCACCACTTGACCTTTTTACCGCACATAAAGTATTTGAAAAATAAATGCCTGAAGGCCCTAGACTTGTTGAAAGTTGTTGCGAATACTATGTGGGGAGGGGATCAGAAAACTCTCCTTTAACTATACAGGGCACTAATCCGTTCCAAACTTGATTATGGCTCCATCGTATATGGTGGAGCCTGCAAAAGCAACCTGAAAATACTTGACTCAATTCACCATCAAGGTCTGAGACTGTGTCTTGGATCTTTCCGTACGTCTCCTGTTGCCAGTCTTTATGTAGAGGCTGATGAACCATCATTAAACCAGTGCCGCATAAAATTATCGTTACAATATGTCACAAAACTCTATTCTAGTCAGGCTAACCCTGCATATAACAGCGTTTTTGGTCCTCTTTATGAGGATTTGTACAAGAAATCTTCTCTTGTCCCGCCTCTGGGGCACAGAATTAAACCATTTATTTCTTCTGCCGGCATCGAGCTGGAAAGTGTATCTCCTTCCCGTCTTCTTTATTCTCCTCCTTGGCAGTTGGTTAGGCCACAAGTTGACCTAACATTAACATCATTAAAAAATCAGAAACTAATGAATTAAAATATAAACAAGAATATAATCAACTAAAACAGAAATATGACAATTATAAATCCTTATTTACAGATGGGTTCAAGGATGGTGGCGCAGTAGCTTCTGCCATAGTCATTGGATCCAGAACAATATCTTCTAGATTACCGGATAACAGTTCTATTTTCACAGCGGAAGCTAACGCCATCCCAAACGGAAACAATAATCTTTTCAGACTCTCTTTCTTGTCTTCAGGCTATTAAAAACTTATCATGTAAACGTCCACTTTTAATAGAAATTATTGAATTGTATAATGATCTTGCTACTGGCCAATGCGATATCGTCTTTTTTTGGTTACCCGGTCATGCAGGCATTTCTGGTAACACAATGGCTGATCTTGCTGCCAAGGCAGCACTCAACAAATCTCTGACACCACTTCCTATTCCATATTCAGATTATAAAGCTACCATTAGATCTTCTATCCGTTATCTGATGCAAAAGAAGTGGGACACCCAAGAGGGTATAAATAAACTACATGAAATAAAACCCTACATTATACCTACTTGGGTTGTCAGTCCAGATTTGAGGAGGTAATCATGCGACGATGTCGTATTGGCCATACAAGATATACATATGAATACCTGTTGAGAGGTGAGGATCCTCCGTTTTGTATCCCTTGTGATGAGAGAGTCACAGTATACAAGCACATCTTGCTTGACTGTGTTGAATTCTCCATCACAAGGGGTAAATACTTCAATATCAAAACCGTTAAGGATCTTTTTACCACTGTGAGTGTCCATTTAATTATTGGCTTTTTAAAAGAAATTGATTTCATGATTGAATTTTGATTACTGTGTTGTAGATAGATGTATTTTAATTATCGGTAGTATAAATTAGCAACTGGTATTGTTAATGGCTGCATCCTCAAAGGGGGATAAAGTATCGTAAAAGTATTGTCCTCCTGAGAGGGTATGTAAGTCCCAAAACGTTTCTCAGTTTAATTTTTGCTTACCCGATTTTTAAACGTAGTATATTTGTTCTTTTAAAAATTTGACTAAACTTTCGCACAATCGCCAACGGCTGAAAGGATGGTGTAAATCCAGCTAGGGTCCATGTAGGTAGCAAAGGTACTGTAAGTCCCCATGGACCCTGGTATGGTGATCTTCCTTCAGTTGTTGGCGGTCTATAGCCCGTTTTTATATTGTGTCGTCCTCTAGAGTTAACTTTTTAGATTAATTACTAGTTTTACATGTCTGTCTGTGATAGTCTAGTTGTTTTACTGTCCTTCGTTGCCAGTTTTTTACCATTCTCTATTAGGTACATGTATATTATTATTGGTTCTCGTCACGATATGGCTGCAATATTGCCGATGTGACGTTAAACATTAACTCACTCACTCAGTCTTGGAGAAAATATGTTTCCAAGATCAATTCACGCACACCTATTTCAAAGGTGTGGAATATGATACAAAGAATAAAGGGCAAAGGTTCCAAATCTAACGTTCAACATTTAAAGGATGGTGATGATTTATTAACGGATAAGGCTGACATTGCCAATAAACTAGGTGAAACTGTCGCCAGGCACTCATCTTCATCCAGTTATGTCCCTGAATTTCAAAAACACCTGAAACAACAGGGGAAGAAAACAATCAATTTTACCTTGGACAGTGGTGAAGATTACAATGAATTATTTTCACTGCATATGCTCTATACCGCCCTTGAACAGGCTCATGATACAGCAACAGGGGCTGATGGTATCCATTATCAGCTCCTGAAGCATTTGCCCAAAACATGTTTGGAAACGCTGCTTAATATATTTGATAATATCTGGACTACAGGCAATTTTCCAACTTCCTGCCGTAATGCCATTGTAGTCCCAATACCAAAGCCTGGTCGAGATCATACTGATCCATCTAATTACAGACCAATCTCTTTAACGAGTTGTGTATGTAAAACCATGGAGCGAATGGTAAATAATAGATTAACATGGTATCTTGAAACCAACAACCTTATTACAAATATTCAATGTGGTTTCAGGAAAAATCGCAGTACCACTGATCATTTGATACGTTTAGAATCCTTTGTGAAAAATGCCAGAGGTAAATAAACAACATGCTGTATCAATTTTCTTTGATCTCGAGAAAGCTTATGATGCCACGTGGAAGCATGGCATATTTGAATTAAAGGATTTACATGATTTTGTTTGGAGAGGTCGTATACTTCTTTTTATATCGCAGTTTTTACACGACAGGCAATTTAAAGTCCGAGTGGGTTCTACCCTGTCTGATCATTACAATCAGGATCAGGGTGTCCCTCAATGCAGTATTTTGCCTGTCACATTATTTAGTATTAAGATCAACAGTTTATCAAAGGTTTTAATGATTCAATTGATGGATCACTTTTTGTGGATGATTTTAATATCTCTTGTCGTGGTAAAAATATGCATGCTGTTGAAAATTTTCTATATCCAAAACTAACTGTATACACTTCTGTAGAAAATATAAACCTCATAAGGGCCCAGAGTTAACCTTAAATGGCTCTCCCATCAAGGTGGTAAAGGAGGCCAAGTTCATGGGCTTAATTGTTGACTCCCATTTAACATTTCTGCCACATATTAAATCTCTTAAAGCTGAATGCTTCAAGGCGCTCGATTTGTTAAAGGTTGTATCCAATTCAAAGTGGGGAGGGGATCAGAGTACTCTCCTTCACTTATATAGATCACTTGTCCGCTCTAAACTATGGCTCAGCTGTATATGGTGGAGCCTGCAAAAGTAACCTTAAACTTTTAGATTCAGTCCATCATCAAGGTCTAAGACTTTGTCTTGGTTCCTTTCGAACGTCACCCATTGAGTCTCTACGTCGAGGCTGATGAGCCATCCCTTGATCAACGCCGTATAAAATTAGCCTTTCAGTACGTGACAAAACTACATTCCAATCTGTCAAACCCTGCCTATAACTGCATCTTTAATCCCCTTTTTAAGGAACTGTACAACAGAAAAAAAGTTCTCTTGCAACTGGCTAATACGACATCGTCTTTTGTTGGTTACCCGGCCATGTAGGCATTTCTGCCAAGGCAGCACTACTTGACTGTGTTGAATATTCCATCACAAGGGATAATTATTTTAAAACACAAACTATGAGGGACCTTTTTAACAATATTATATAGTTCTCATTTAATTATTCCTTTTTTTTAAAGAAGTAGATTTGTTAAATGAATTGTAAATAGCTAAACATTTTATTATTGAAAGTTCGAATTGGTACTTCAGATTGTCAGTGGCTGTACCCTCGAGGGGGGTTAAAGTACTGTAAAATTATTGTCCTCCTGAGAGGGTACATAAGTCCCAAATCATTCACAGTCATTTTCAACTTTCCAATTTGTAATCGTAGCATATCAGTATTTATAATGTATGGCTAGATGTGTCTAAACTGATGTATCTAAACTGCTAGCGGCTGAGGGGATGGTGTAAATCCAACTAGGGTCCATGCAGGTAGCAAAAGTACTGTAACTCCCCATGGTCCCTAGTGTGGTGATCTACCTTCAGCTGTTGGCAATCTACAGCCCATTTTTATATTGTATTGTCCTCTGTAGTTGAAATGTTTTAGACCTAAATACTAGTTTTACATTTTCTGTGATATTCTAGTTGGTTTTACTGTCCTTCGTTGCCAGGTTTTTACAATGTGACATTGATTAATGTGTAGTTTTATAATTAATCGTTCTCGTGACGATATGGCTGGAATATTGCCGATGCGACGATAAATTTTAACTCACTCACACTCCTATAAGACAAAATATAAAGACCTATACCGACTTCGTTATTTTTTAGTCCTAACGGTTTTGTTTTGTTTTTTATATATATACGTATATCCCAAGTTCCTTTTTTTAGTATTGTGATCTGCAATCTATAGCTTATTACCTACTGTGTGTATCTATAATTCTAGGTATACTGGTTCTATATCCGTGGTGTTCTGGGGTTTTTTTTCACCGTCTTTCGTCCACTTTTTATATTCGAGTTTACACGCATACGACATTACAATTTGGCAGTGAAATCTGGCTTAATGGTTACCTGTTAACCTCCTACGTTGTAGACGATGTTTCCGAAATCATAAAAAGCATTATGACGGTAGCTGTCACATACCCACTCTGTGTTTTCTCGCATGGGTGAGTTTAGTTTTACGCCGCACTCAGCAGTATTGCAGCTATGTCATTGGTAAGTAAATAATCGAGTCAGACAATCCAGTGATCAGCATTAGCATCGATTTATAGACTGGGATACTATGACATGTGTCAACCAAGTCTGACCACCCGATCCCGTCAGTCGCCAGTCGTCAGTCAACAAGCATGGGCTATTGAAGACCAGTTTTAAACCGGAACTCCAGAAGTGATAAACCACAATGAAAATTGAACCAAGAGCTGAGAAAATGAAAACCACCTTTCACTGGAGGGTAGTCAGACATGTCACAATATTTTTAACCCGAACGACAAACAGGACAACCACGTTAAACGATGCATGTGATGTCGATCACTGTTTGTCTGGTCCAGACTCGTGTATTTGCAGAAAGGCACCGTCTCATAGCTGGACTATTGCAGAGTGCTGCCATATACAAACAAACAAAATGAGATGATAAATAACAATCAGTTCTTTTCTGTGCATTGTGTGACACCGCGTTTTCTTACTGTTGGTAGAAGCATGCACCTCCTGAGCGTTCTAATGAAGTTACACTCCGTACTTTTATAATTGGAGAAATCAGTATTGTTTTCCTTAACAAAATTACGTCGATAGTTTACCACGGGTGAAATCATGTATTCCTTATATATATATTTTGCAACACATGACAAGGATTCGATTCCCCACGTGGGTACTACGTGTGAAGCCCACTTTTTGGTGTACCCGCCGTGATAGTGCTGGAATGTTGCTAAAAGCGGCGTAAAACCAAACTCACTCACTCAATCATTCATAACAAGGAATCCTTCCATTTTGTTTGAAACCCTACTAATTCTGTTGAAGCAATTTATAATGTCATAGTATATATATTTATAGACAAAGAATAAGACAACTGGTGATTTGAATGAAGGTATTTTTCTTATAAGCATTGACTGTGTATTTCACTTGGTTCGCTTGAGGCGTAAATAGGAAAATCGAAAGCAGACTGTGCGTACACAAACGTTACCATGTCGGATTCTCGATTCATACGAGGGGGATATCATGGCGGCGGTCATGACCTTCAAGTCATCAACTCTATGAGCATTGATCTACGTGATTTCGGGTACAATAACATTTGTCAACCAAGTCAGCGACTCTCACAACCGATCCCGTTTGTCGCCTCGCATGGTACAATGTCTGAAGTCCATTCCGGTGTCACCTGCTGTTGCTGGAATATCTTTATAAAAGGCATAAACCCAAAATCACTCATTATATACTTCGAAACTTTGTTTCAGATGATGGTCCGTTTGGTTATCTTGCTGTGCACCGTTACTGTGTCTGCCACTGTATCCGGCGAGATTGAACTGACGAGCAATTACAAAGCCTTCAATGACTGCAAGCAGGGGTTGATCCTACCACAGCGTCCATTCCTTGTCATAACCACCTTGTCCGTTTTGGACTGCGCCGCAACATGCTCACGAACGTCCGGCTGTTACTCGTTCAACGCATGCACAGAACCAGACTCGTCCATTCAATGCAGACTGATCGCTGCCTTCTCAACAACTGGCTGTGCTGGGCTTGTGGCACAGAGTAATTGCCGATACAAGCAAAACCACCATGCTGCCTCACTGGTAAGATCTCTTGCATATATAAAGGGCGATAAGATTAGATTTAAAATAAAGTATGGCTGTGTTCCCCAACATATGTGCATCACATCTGAAACAGAATTAGAAAGTATTGTAGGACATTTGATTGAATATCCGAATTTGAATTCTTTCCAGTTGTATTTATTCTCTCAAGCAGAACCTGAAACGTATTAGGTACACCCCTTCGGCAGATCATGTAGTACCTGAAAACGAATAGGTACACCCCTTCAGCTGATCATGTAGTACCTGAAACGCAACAGGTACATGCCTTGAGCAGATCATGTAGTACCTGAAACGCAACAGGTACATGCCTTGAGCAGATCATGTCATCAGAGACGACATCAACACTTAGGTCTCATTGCATCAGATACAGTGACATGCTTCAGAGCAGCTTCATACTCGATAGATGAAAAGAAGGTAACCACCCGCCATTAACACACTACCTGTATGTGGATTAGTAATATTTCTCTGACTCCGCGAAGCATTCCTGTCGTGCGACGATGGCCTGTAAATAAACCAGACAATCAAGTGATCGATGAATCACATTTTGAATTAGCTGCTATTTGCCCGTACATTTTGTCTCTATACTGATTATACAAGCCAAATTCATTTGTTCACATATTGGTGCGTCTTTCCACAGCAAGTTGGAGACACCCATGTTCCTTTTCAGTATTACTGAGAACACTTGTATTGATTATCCACCGTTTTCATGCCTTGAACCTGGATTGTGACTTTATGATGAACCGAAATGTTCATTACATTATAAATTAGCATCCAAATGAATGCCACCAAATATTTTTTGTGTGCACAATTTCCGTTTTAGTCGTCTAAATTCGGGGTTTTCTTTCAGAAAATACAAAAAACAAATGTTCACTGGGAATTGACATGTTGTGTTCGAGATTTTCTTTCGAGATGTGCTTTTATCTATTTTCAAAGAGACTGACAATTATTTGGACAATTTACAGTCAGTTTTACTTTGGTGGCGTCTCTTTTGGCCTCTAGTTTACTGTAAAAAAAATATGGATTTTGGTGACGATCCCCTTATTCGCTTCTGACGTACACATGGGTTGCTAAAGATCAGAGATGTTTCTTTGGTGTCTTTCAGATGGCTGCAAATCCCTGTTATAATGGGGGAACATATGACAACAGCGCCTGTTCATGTGTATGGGGTTTCGCTGGGACAACGTGTGAGAGAATAATTAGAAGTAAGTGAAAGTTGAGGCTATCAATGGAATCCTTTTTTGGGGGGGGCTCACGGTACCACGTGATAACTACCAGTGAGGTTGCAGGGTTTTAGGTGCTAAATGTAGATATATAACATTAACATGCATTTTACAGTTAATTTCAAAGGCACAGAGTCACGCCTTTCGAAAATATTTTGGCCTATATTTTATAATCACAAGTTGTGCACATAATATTCGTAAAGAGCGCTTTAAGGGGCATGACTCTATGGGGTTTGCCTGAAATATTGTTCGGCCGGTAGAGGACACGAAAGTCGATTTAATGCAACTGTTATTAATTCATTCGGACTATATAATTTAATATTGTAATCAAAATACGTACTTCTGGTGGAAGTTAATTAGGTGGTACCTTCCCTAAAGGCTAATAATTATTAGTGTTATTGAGCGGAATACATTATTAATGTTTGTAGAAATGCGGTGTGACATTGTGCTTTTACGAACAAGTAAGCATTTCGGTGAATAAGGTAGACCTGTACTTTTATCTCATTTTACATTTAAGTATTAAACATAGGCACCCGACTCTGATATATTTATAAGTATGATCGATATATCTAAGATATGAGAAAAGTGTGTCAGTAAATCGAAACAAAATGGCGGCTCACCTAGCCTCGGTTTCAGTCTGACAAACGCTTCCATCGCTTTGACGTTTGAATAAACTGAAGAGTTTATACTCAGCTGACCTCTGTAAAGTACTTTGCGTATCACTAACCTGGTGATTTTATTCCCATTTAAAGCTTTCAATAATTTACCGTCTGTTCTCACACGAAGTCAGGACATATACCTGGAAGTAAACAAATCTTAGGATACAGATCCGCACCGAATAGCAGAACGAGTCTCTGATTGGACAATATAGTTGCGCGTTGAAAGAGGTGGGGATAATAGAAGACGCTTTCAAGTCAGAGACTCGCTCTACTGTTCGGTTCGGGTTTGTAGCCTGAGATTTGTACTATGGTATTAAGTACATGTCATATGAAACTGTTACTACTATATCAGGTAGTAAGTAATTTTTTGATAAAAGTATATCTGCGTAACGTTGTAGAGAAGAACCTTATCGCTGAGACTGTTTTCAGTCGGTGTTAAGACATGGGAGTTACGGTCACCTTAGTGCTAAGGTCAAGTACTGTTGTCATCACACTAACACATGACCGCACTAGTTTTCCCGTATATTTAAAGAACTCTTTATAAGCTTTGCATCGCAGTGTTTTAGAAGAAACCTGGAAAAATTTTCAAGGAACACTTGTGCCTTCAAGTGTTCCCTTATTTGTTTCCCTAAGTATAATATCACGAGGAGGTTTCCAAATAGGAAAGTGAAAGTAAATCAAGAAATCGGTTCATAGTGAAATTAGTAATGGTGTACATACCCCATTCTGATCAACGAAGACACTAACGAACTCTACGGAAACACATGCTTGATCCTGAAAGCATTCCCTCGTCAGGCCGAAAACCACATCGATTTCCCACATGGATGATTTGTGAAGCCCATTTCTGGTGTCCCTGACAAGATCTTGCTGGAATATTGCTAAAAGCGGCGTAAAATATTGCTCAGCCTGTCAGTCAGGGTCGGATATTAAACGTACCTGTTAACACCCCTTGTACGTTCCGAGTGAGTGAGTGAGTGAGTGAGTTTTGTTTTACGCCACACTCAGCGGTATCTCCAGCTACATGGCAGCGGTCTGTAAATAATCGAGTCTGTACTAGACAGTCCAGTGATCAATAACATGAGCATCGATCTATGCAACTGGGATCCGATGACATGTGTCAACCAAGTCAGCGAACCTGATCACTCGATCTCGTTAGTCGCTTTCTACGGTAATCTGGATACTGAAGAACAGTTCAAACCCGGATCTTCGCTGGTAGATAAGAGGTCGCAAAATCGTTTTCGCTCGATAGATGCAGCATGCAGCATGCAGCTTGAAATCTGTCAGCTACGAAACTTCTCGTACGATAATAGTCGGCCAAACAAACACAACAAAGGCAGATAACACTGAATTACTCTGGTTGCCTGAACACTAAAATAATATTTGACATTGTACGAGTGATTCATTATTTTCTGGCACTTGCAATTAATCTATTGCAACATAATACATTATGTCAACATAACCTCCGATGGCTCGAAATACCTCTACTTCATGTCAACACAAAGGTTGTCCCTGTTTGATGATTCACGATGCATCTGGCTCACAGGTTACACCTGTTATGTGTTTTTGTGTTTTTTCAGTGCAGTTCTGTAACGCACAGTTCCGTACCAGCGACAGAGCCTCGTTCTGAGATTTCCATGATTTCCAGGTTTCCATTTGTCAGAGCTCGCTGTACGACACAGCACGCTGTACGACGTGTTTGCTAGGATTGGGAGGAGCGTTCTCATGCAATATGTGCTTAGATGTGTCATATTATACTGATTAATATTTATGTATCCAGTTAAATGAATTAGTCTAAAACATTCTGGACTGGTTATTGTACTAAGTTGCGCAATAGAACGAACCCAGTCAGCAAGAAACGAGACTGTTGAATGACGAGTTATATTATCTGATGTCATTCGTTTCAGTTGAATAAGCATTTAACAATAACCATGTAAGTATCCACCTCGATGTTCAAAATGGCATCATCGATAATAGAATGTCACTCTGTCTTTAACTTCCATTATAGCCTTTCGATCTGTAAGCTTCATTGTATTGTTAATTCAGGCTGCAGAGAGGCATACCTCCTTGGGGTACGTGGAATGGGCTTCTACGAAATCCAACCGTTCGGCTCCCCTAAAACCTACATTGTATATTGCAACTGCATGTGGGTGGGCACCATCTACGCCTTCAAGAGAATAATCCCCCCTCCCCCATCATGTCAACCTATAAACTACAACAAAACGTGGGAGGAATACAAAAGCGGATTCGGCGACATCAACTGTGAGTACTTCCTCGGGCTGGAGACCATCTACCAACTGAACACGTATGAAAAATACCAATGGAACATATACAACCTGATCGACGGCAAGCCGTTTCCAGCAGCAAGTATCTACCTCGAGAGCACAGTTCTTCAATCCGAGTCGACTGGTTATAGAATTGATTTTATTCGAGTTTTCACCCAATCTTGGGAGCATGGAGATGACAAATTTGACAACAGCCAGAAGCCAAGATCCTTCTGTACTTTTGATCGAGATTGTGGAGGGTGTGCGAGTCAGGTTGGAGGGGGGTGGTGGTTCACTGGCAGTTGTGAGGGTGGGGCGATTACTGCTCCACCCGATCAGATGTACTGGCCGGTTCACGGAGTTGACAAGGTCATTAACGAGACGTATATACAGCTGGATCACATGTCATACTACTGAGGCTCAATTCATTGTACGATTTGGCGATTTGGTTTTATTCATTTGTGGAAGAACAGAACTTCTTGGGCCTTTGAGTTTTGGTGGGGTAAGTTGAGGGAATGAGCTCAATATGAGCTCTGAACCTCACATAAAAGCATTGACCTGAAGATATTGAAATTGTATAAATTTTGACACAATAGCCTGACGCGTTAGAATGTGTAACTACGTTTTCTTGACTTTATTACTTGCTGGCCGATTTATTTGGATATTTTAGCTGTCAGATATGTTTTTCAAACTATAGGCCCAAAGCATCCTGCAACACCCTTGTGAGAAACGTAATTTCTTGTTTATTCAACTGTTAGAAGCAAAATCTTTTTAAGTATTTAAGCAAATTATTACTAGGGGAGCAATATCACGTTTTAATAATTGCAACATACAACTGGAATGCTACAATATTTGCTTGTAAGAACTCACAGTAATGTGTGTTTGCATTAACGGACAAGGTATGGGACTACATTTGTAAGACATTTGATACAGAATCATCATGTCATATCAACAGCTCTAAAGCACGCCTAAATATATACAGTTTATCATATGTATAGTGGACACCTGGGCCTAGATATTGACGAAGCTCTCTTATCGCTACAATAGTCGTAATAGTTTCATGTACGACACTTACGACAATCTCAGCGCTAAGAGAACTTCGAAAATCTCGGTCGAAACTATTAACGCATGTCTTCTTCACATCGACTTTTATTGAAATTATTTAATTATTCAACGTTCTTGCTACTAGCAAACACGACTTCGTTTTTTGTTGGTTATCGAGCCATGTTTGAATTCCGGGTAATACGCTGACTGAAACTACAGCAGCACTCAACATATCTGTGACACCACTTCTCATCCCGTTCAGTCTATAAGTCAATTATTAAATGTTACATTAGAGTTCTAAAACAAAAGAAATGAGTCTCCAAGTAGGTACCAACAAGAGTCCGAAATGACATATTTCGGTCACAAGGGATACATGTTTCAGTGTTAAAACCAGGATAATGTTAGTTGTTATTTATCATTGACTTTGTAAAAGAAATAGAACTGCTTGGTTTGATAGAAAATGTTTTGTAAATAGACAAATAGTACAATCGTGACCATGCACTAAGCAAACGTACTGTAAGCCCCAAGTTCGCATGTATGGCGATCTGCCATAAGTTGTTGTTACATCTGTAGGCTGTATGTATTACATGTACATTGTCATTAGATTTAGATTTATGTAATGTTAGTTTTGCATCTATATCTGGGATGGACTAGTTGTTTATAAGTTCTCAGTTTATGCGCATAGCTTGTTTTAGTCACGATATTGTTGAAATACTGCCGTTGAGACTATACCCCCTCATTCATATGCCCTTATTCTCATTGTCATATTGCCTTTCCCACTCCCACACCAACACTCATTGTAATGCTAACTGCCCGCCTCCCCACTCTCTGACACACACACACACACACACACACACACACACACACACACACACACACACACACACACACACACACACACACACACACACACACACACACACACACACACCATTATTTTAACAAGGTCACGCATACCTCAACTCTCCGCCTCTCACACATCCTCAATTTCTCATAAACTCGCGCACGGTCACGCGCACGGTCACGCACACAGCCACACACACACAGACACACGTGCACACGCTCTCTCTCACACACACACCTCTAGCCAACATACGCTCACTTTCACATACACAAACTCACTCACTCACACACACACACTCTCTCTCTCTCTCTCTCTCTCTCCGTCTCTCTCTCGATGACTTTGCTGAACACGTCATCAGTTCCCAATTGCGCAGATCGATGCCCATGCTATTGATCACTGGACTGCCTTGTTCAAACTCGATTATTTAAAGAACGCCACCATACAGCCGGAATATTTCTGAGTGCGGCGTAAAAATACACAAATTCATTCACTCACTAGCCCTTTCACGCCAACGGTCACCCTCTCATTGTCATTATCACACTCCCCTTTTCACGCTTTTACTAAATTTCTCTCCCTCCCCCTACACCAACACGGCGGCATCTCGTGCCTGGCAACATGTCACTGAATTAACAAATATAAGATACGCTGGGAGACTACAAATGATGCACAGAAAAAGTGGATTTTTTTAAACATATTATCTGACAAATATCTTATTTCGACAAAAAGAAATCATTCGTGAACAGGCAAAATGAAGTACAACAGTCGGCACAGCAACTGTACGTGTCTGTATGTAAACATTTAAGCAAAGATATTTTACATATTTGGAGTCACCATGTTACACAGATTTATTATTAATAAAATCATTCATATACGGATTGTATTTCTCAATTATTGATTACATATATTTCTGATTAGCATACAGGGCCTAAATTTTCGAAGATCTTTTAGCGCTAAGATAGTCGTAAGTTAATGTTATGTATGGCCTTTACGACTGTCTTAGCGCTAAGAGAGCTCCGAAAATCTAGTTCCAATATCAGAAGTTTTAGTGTGTATGTGTGCGCTCGTGTGCATGCGCATGCATGTGTGCATGTAAACATTATCGCTGTAACTGTAGTACAAAGAGCTCTCAAAACGTTGTGAGCCTCTCCGGGGCACTGATCTAAATACAGCTGTTTTCATGTTTTATTTTGCTACACAATATCTGTCAAGCGAATTGGTTTGCAGTATTCCAGCCTCACGGTCCCTATTTTGTTTGACTTTTTATCTTTGTACCCCCGAAATGAAAAAAATGCAATAAATGCATCACAAACTTTTGGAAACAAAATTTGCAAGAAACATTTTGTGTGTTTGAGATAGGTAGAAGTCCGCTAGCACCAAACTTGAATTTTAAATTACAGTTTGCTTGTTAAGGTGGTTTGCCCCTTTCATGTTTACTGAAAGAGCTTATTTTGGAGACGCTCGCCACCCCCTTCTAGATGACGTAATCACAAGGACATAACTGATTCTAATGTTTTCACTATTCGTACATGATGTCATGGGTTCAAACTAAATACGGAATGGTCACCCAAGTGTCAACGCCCAAAATACTGTGAACAGTGCCTGCTTGAATATCTGGACACAATGTTTTGAAAGATCAAAACGGGAGTGTCCTTAAAAACAACTGTCTGAAGCTAAACCAAGCAATCCAAATGTTTGTCTGTTGACTGGAATTCAAGTAATACCAATCTGAACATATTATACATGATATCTGACGACATACTATTATCCAAGAGGTACCAAATGATATAAAGTCATTTTCTGCAGTTATTTTACAAATATTCAACGCCAGTATACCATGATGACTAATATCTTGTGGACCACATAACCCACATATGTGACACTTGGGTATGGCTTTAATTTGCCAATGATCCCTTCAAAATTAAATGGAAACATTAGACATCTAGAATACAGCTAGACTCACTACCTTTTCATAACCCCTCGTAACTATGGTCGTATACCATAAATTCACCGAAACTCTTCTTCATGGAGGGGGTAGGGAGCCGAGTGGTTAAAGCGTTCGCTCGTCACACCGAAGAACCGGGTTCGATTGCCCACATGGTTACAGTGTTTGAAGCCAGTTTGTGGTATGGATGGAGTATTGCTACAACCATACACTATTTCTTCCTCACTGACTGTATCAGACGATGAATCTGACGTTGATGCAGCTTTAACTCTTGATGGAGGGCTTGTTCCATAACATCAAGACTGTCCCAAACATGTTTTATGGGACTGAGATCTGGACTCCTGGCAAGCCAAGGTGGATGTCTGTCGTAATCATAAGACGTTGTTTCATTCACAGCCGTGAATGAGCACGTGGATGAGTGAGTATGGTTTTATGCCGCGTTTGGTCATATCACAGCGGGGAACATTAGAAATGGGCTTCACACATTGCACCCATGTGGGGAACCGAATCCGGGCCTCAGGCGTGACGAGAGAACGATTTAACCACTAGGCTACCCCATCGCCCCGAATAAGCATATGGCAACCTGCGCAAAAGCTGCACAAACATTGTGTCCTGCTCGGAAAACATTCACGCCTAATTTGCCTACCATATCTTCATTACATTGCACCTGTGATAGAATCGACCAAACATTAGTACGTCGTGCACATGGTGGGCAACGCGGTTTCGTATGGTCTAGACAGTTACGTATAGAGTAGACAGTCATGTATGGCCTAGGCAGTTACGTATAGCCTAGACAGTAACACATGGCCCAGACAGTTACGTATAGCCCAGACAGTTATGTATGGCCTAGGGAGTTACATATGGCCCGGACAGTTATGTATGGCCTAGGGAGTTACATATGGCCCAGACAGTTATGTATGGCCGAGGGAGTTACATATGGCCCAGACAGTTATGTATGGCCTAGGGAGTTACATATGGCCCAGACAGTTATGTATGGCCTAGGGAGTTACATATGGCCCAGACAGTTATGTATGGCCTAGGGAGTTACATATGGCCCAGACAGTTATGTATGGCCTAGGGAGTTACATATGGCCCAGACAGTTATGTATGGCCTAGGGAGTTACATATGGCCCAGACAGTTACACATGGCCCAGACAGTTACGTATAGATCAGACAGTTATGTATGGCCGAGGGAGTTACATATGGCCTAGACACTTACGCGACATTTAATCAATGCGTTACTGGTTGCAATGTTGCACTCGTGAAACGATTACGCGGAAGGACGTAGCTGAAATTTATTGTCCTCGGTACGTGACGTCAGAAGCGGCCGTTATGACCTTGGGCGAGCAGATGGAGCGCACACACGTGTCCTCATTTAGTGAATTGTCCATTTTCTTCCTCTTACGTGCATCAACCACACGCGAATGGCAAGCACGGAACATTCCAGTTACACGTTCAACCAGTGTAAAGCATGAACATTCTTTAGCTCATAAGGAGTGACTGTAAACATGCTGTGTTTTCTAATAACATCAACTTTTAATAGAAATTATTGAATTGTATAATCATCTTACTACTGGCCAATGCGACATCGTCTTTTGTTGGTTACCCAGCCACGCTGGCATTTCTGGGAACACACTGGCCGATCTTGCTGCCAAGGCAGCACTCAACAAATCTGAGACACCACTTCTTATTCCCTATTCTGACTACAAAGCCTGCACTAGAGCTTACACCCGTGATCTGATGCAGAAGAGGTGGGGCACCCAGGTAGGTATAAATAAACTACATGAAATAAAACCGTACATTGGTTATGCCTACTTTGGTTGTCAGTCCATATTTTAAGAGGTAATCATGCGACGATGTCGCATTGGCCATACACGATATACACATGCATATTTTATAAAAGGTGAAGATCCCCCGTTTTGTATCCCTTGTGATGAGAGAGTCACGCTCAAGCATATTTTGCTTGACTGTGTTGAATTCTTCATCACAGGGGATAAATATTTCAATGTCAAAACCGTCAAGGATCTTTTTACCACCCTTAGTTGTCATTTAGTCATTGCTATTTTTTAAAGGAAATTTATTTCATTGCTGAATTTTGAGCAATATATTCTGTAGATAAATGTATTTAAATGATTGGTAGTTTAGATTTGTAATTAGAATCGTTAGTTACAAGTGGGTGTCCCACTTCAAAGGGGGTTGATGTATTGTAAAATTATTGTCCTGAGATGGTGACCCGTGAAGGTCCCGGGGTAAATAGGCCTTCAGCAACCCATGCTTGCCATAAAAGGTGACTATGCTTGTCGTAAGAGGCGACTAACGGGATCGGGTGGTCAGACTAGCTGACTTGGTTGACACATGTCATCGGTTCCCCATTGCGCAGATCGATGCTCATGTTGTTGATCATTGGATTGTCTGGTCCAGACTCGATTATTTACATTCCTGAAAACTTGCTGAAACGCCATATAGCTGGAATATTGCTAAGTGCGACGTAAAACTAAACTCACTCACTCACTCACTCACTCCTGAAATGGTACGTAAGTCCCAATAAAGGACAAGGTATGATAAGGGTGGGTTTTGGCCCACTAACAGAATTGGCTGAAAACATGTTATTTGTTTAGAGACAAGTTAGCTTTGCATAAAAATGCTACATTTTATATGTTCTGAGGTGTAATTTTTCTGCAGAGGGGCCCAGAATGGGTTTTATCAGTTCCCATGAAAAATAACAAGAAGTCTGAAATATCAGTGTGCCATAATGGCTTATTTACAACTGTTATTTTATTTACATACAAATTACAGCAGTTTTATGAAAGGTAGTCATGCTGAAAAACATGTCAAAGTCAGTCATAATGGTTTAACTTCAAGGGGCCCAATTAGGGTTGCAAAACATTGTTAATTCAATTACTTGCCAATTGTGTCCCCAAAACTCAGTCATTATTCACGGCATTCTTTGCAAATGTAATCCATGGGTCCATTGTACAACATGTAAGCATGATAACAATCATGTTGCACTAAGAATCACAGGGGCCTGTTTTGGGTGAAGCTTCATTTTGGGCACAGCTTCATTCTAACTAGTAAGTGTTACAAGTCAGCATTTACAACCAGTTTTAGCAAATATACAGTTA
Organism: Haliotis asinina; assembly: GCF_037392515.1. Classification (NCBI taxonomy): domain Eukaryota; kingdom Metazoa; phylum Mollusca; class Gastropoda; order Lepetellida; family Haliotidae; genus Haliotis; species Haliotis asinina. Next base: position 73,302,959 of record NC_090283.1, on the reverse strand, counting down.
ACATCTCAATCATCATATGTTATTACAATAGCCATCCATGTTGCACTAAAAATCACAGGTCTTGACCTCAAAGGGGCCCATTTTGGGTGAAATTTCAATGTCAGTGCAGGTTCATATTAACACCACGCACATGTTAAAGTCAGTATTCAAAAATGTATAAACCTAAAGTAGATCAAAATGTATAAAATATGAATTTAAAATATTGGGAACAAAGGCAACTAGACCGACTTGAAAAGGCAATGGTCAGTGTCTTAACAAAAGATTTACATGATGTTAATTAAAGCTTGTTTCACCAGTGTTGTAACATAGATTACCAAACTTAAGAAAAAAAATTAAAATATTTGGATTTGATGTGAAACAGTTTAGTTAAACATTGTAGACTTGATAAACAAACTTTGAAAAAAAGAAAGAAGAGTTACATGGATTTGAACCTGCATGTCTGATAACAAAAGAAACCGTCAGTCCACTTTTGCAACCATTAGGCTACATATTCCTTTGCCTTCCACTGTGAATTTAAGCTTATATATTACACCTTACAACTATGTATGACTTGACGTCTGCTTGTGTTCATCATCTGCTAGACCTTGATATAATGTTCTTATTCTAGCTAAAATATCCTTTTCATACAGTTAAGTGTAGTCATTTTGGTTAAATGAAATCTAATAAGTCATTGGATACATCAAGGTACATAAGTTCTTGGAAAATGCATATGTTTATACATGGCAATCCTGTTGAATGACAGTGTTATTTTGACTGTGACAGGTGACTCAAAGGTGTTTGATACACAGATGATAGAAAAACTATGATCAAATTCTTACATAATAACAAAGATTTTCACCTTTACAGTACTACTTGAACATATTTTGAAAATCTTCAGACATCTTTTTACTTTTCTAGCAGAGACCAACAACCAAACACCAATGTTTACATCTCATAAATCTGCCTTGTGAGTGCCTTGTGATATTGAAAATTTTAATAACGATGTTTGACATGTGTATTTTAGAGCACAAAACTGTTCAAAATATAATGTATCATGGCACAGATGTGTAAATGTGATGGATTGTTTTTAAAGATGTTAGTTTATGTCAATGTTTATTTTTTTAGATGTTGTATGGGGCAATTTCATAAACCGAAAAAATGTACTTTTTTAAAGATTTTGATATGAGCAAAAGCGTGACCCACCACAATGTTTTAGGTGTACATTCTAATTTACTCGCTTCATATGTGGTGAAAAAATTGGGATGGGTCACGCTTTTGCTCACACTTTTCTATCACTCTGAAAATCAGAAAATGTAGGTTTCTAGCAGATATTGTAAAATATGTTAACTTTGATGTCTTCAAAGAGGAAAACTAACAACACTAGAAACATAAATATGCAATTGGAGGTAACTTCAACAATTAATTTAGCTCCTTTTATGCTAAAATTATCGTGTTGTAAAATTTTGATAATCATGACATGTTGTGAGTCAATAAGGGCCTCTATCATACCTTGTCCTTCGATGTAAATTTAAGTCTACCAAGTTTTTAATCGTAGTATTCTTGTTGTTTGAATTTTGGCTAGCATTTCTTACACTCGCCAGCGGCTGATGGGAGGGTGTAAATCCAACTAGGATCCATGCATGGAGCTAGGGTACTGTAAGTCCCCATGCTCCCTAGTGTGGTGATCTACCTTCGGTCGTTGGCGAATTATAGCCTGTTTTTATGCGGTGTTGTTCAAATAGTGAAATTAGTTTTAACTTTCCTCGCTAGTTTTAATGATAAGTGTGATATTCTAGTTGTTTTACTGTCCTTCGTAGACAGGTTTTTATAGTAGAGAAATATTTCATTTGAATATTAAATATTCTCGTCACGATATGGCTGAAATATTGCCCATGTGACGCTAAATATTAACTCACTCACTCTTAAGGAGTGACTGTAAACATGTTGTGCTTTTTCAAAAACCAGAAAGTTCTACACACGTGTGGGTGGTGAGACACATGTAATTGTGGTCACGTGACCTTTGACACGTGCCGGCTAGTGCGCCTCCAGCTGCATGCACCCAGCGTGGTTCACGGCAGTAGAAATATGTGGATAAGTCAGGTTAGACATGGTCATATGAGCCCCCTTCTACTACCCTGTTATTTGTTAAATTAAAGACTCTATGCATTGCGAAGCTATTTAAGTTAACAACATGACATAGAAACGGCGAACACCAAATGTTAATAACAATTGTTGTGTAAGTGTAATAAAGAATAAGAACAGGGTGCTCTCATAACCTGCCTCACAGGACGGTGAGGACATCACGATACTAAGCGAAACACTAGTACTTCCCGTGACAAACAATGTTTCATACTTTTTTTCCAAATGGTCTCCTGGTTGTCAGGTGACAAAAAAGAACCGATATTCCTTATAACAAATTTCCGGTTTACTCATCCGCAAATTACTGTTAGCGGTTTTGAACCAGAACTGGTTCTTGAATCCACCCTTGTCACCGGAAATCTGGTACCAGAAGGAAGCTGGGCCTCTTCTCGCATATCGCAAGTTGGCGCACTCAAAGGGAGAACAGAACCAGCTTAGTACCTGAAGTAGCTTCTTCTGAGACTTTCATATAAAGTTGAGAATCGGTTTGAATATTCTATACTGCTTTTGTAAGTTGTAAAATAATTTATGTTCACATACAGAGGAGTGGTAGTCCACTTTTTAAAGTCGAAACCGAATCCGATACACTTAATGTGCGATATTATGATAAACAGAACTACTTGGTACACTTCTGAAGGTTCCTTTCAAAAGAGCAATGCAGAGAATACTTCAACATTGACAATGTGAATGACTGAGTCGCGTCACGACTTTTGCTGCTATCCGACGTGAGATTAGGGCCATTGTCATTTATCTTACCTCACACATACATGACGTTTCGCTTTATGATTGACTATGCACTCTTCTATTATTTTCGATATATGCCGAGGTACATTTCTTGTACATTTCTTCTTCTTCATCTGCAAAATCTAGCAATGGCTACGAAACAATTTGCCTCGCATTCCAATAAATACATTTTGACAAGACGTCCAAATGGAGTCCCTATGAATATTAAGAACAGGAATTACACCGCCGTGACATTACTAAGACAATACCTACGGGAAAGCCAGCAAGAAGCCACATTCGAATCGTTTGATTCACAGGGGTTGGCTGAAGTGTACGATCCGATACCCATGCTTCAAACAGCTCAGAATTACTATTGAGGTGTTCGGTAAGATAAGCACGTTAATCACGTGTCCATGTCCAAGGGTAGATGTATCCTCGATAGTTGTTTATAAACAAACGTCGACGGTACATCAAACCTTCGGGCTCAGGGATCATAAACAAATATCGAGGGTACATCAACCCATGCCCTTCTCGTGACCAACTTATAATATAGGGTATATAAACATACAATCAAATTCATCTCTCCATAAAGTTACAGAGAGGACAGAATTTGTTTCAATACATAAATGTCTCCCTAAGCTGACGACTGACTGAATAATATCTAGTCTATCGAATACAAAGTTCCTTCAGTTTGAATAAGATTCTGGTTAAACCAACGACTTAATATTAATCGTGTCTGGTCCTTTCATAAACAGACGAACTCCATTTGTAATTTGACAAACTGTGATAAAAGCATTTACTTTACCAACTATCTGCGATAGCCAAGTAAAACGAAAGCTATATGCGGAGATTAATGCCCAAATGTTCTAATCAAACATGCTGTAGACTTAACATTATGTTTGTGTGCAATATGGTCGCTACACCCACATCGGATCATCGCTCCTAGTGAGTGAGTTTAGTTATAAGCCGTTTCAGCAAGTTTTCAGGAATGTAAATAATCGAGTCTGGACCAGACAATCCGGTGATCAACATCATGAGCATTGATCTACCCAATTTGGATGCGATGACATGTGTCAACCACGTCAGTGAGCCTGACCACCCAGATCCCGGTAGTCGCCTCTTACGATAAGCATAGGTTACTGAAGATCAGTCCGAATGAGTGAGTGAGTGAGTGAGTTAATATTTAACGTCACATCGTCGATATTTCAGGCATATCGTGACGAAGATTTATTTGATTACAAAGAATTTTGTTACGGTTAAAATTTGCCGTGACAAAAGGTCTAAGAAACCCCCTGTGAACCAGCAAAACAGAACAAAGACAGGTTTAAAACATTCAAATACTGTATTATTAGATCTAAGCAAGAGAGCAATTTATACAAGGTCACAAGTCAATTTCACAATATCGATTTCAAATACAATACAAGTGTCTTAGTGGGAGAGGGAAACAGTTCTGCAGAATGTAACACGGCGAGCGATCTGGCAGCGCTGACCAGGTGTTGACATTGGGCGGTTGTTGATTGCCAAATGGTTAGGTTGTATTTTCGGGTACTAGGCTATGAAGGCCTGGAATATACAAGCATCCACGGGCCAAAGGTGACCTGTTCTTGTTGGAGGCAGGAAACAGACATGTGACAACAAGAAGAGGAGAGACATTCAACCAAAATTAAACTTTAACATTTGTACACCCGTAAGTAATCGAACCAGGGACTTTAGCATGATGCGCTAACACTAAACCACTGGGCTACCGACTCGTTTCTAAGGAGTGTGACACCAGGAAGTATAAACAGAGGGACAGATGACGTCCGAAAAGGCGTTGTGTTATGAACTAATGCACCATTGTGATCATGAGAAAAGTTTTTTCTACTAGATAGGTTACCCTACCGTTGTCCGCTTAAAGAATCAGGTGAGGTCTGAAGGGGCCATTAACCTGGATTACGGAGTCAAGTGTAAATTATTCATTTCTGATCAAACGTCTTCTGTCGCAGCTATAGTATTCGTATTCACATTTTCCAATTAGTCTTGCTTAATGGAGTGAGTGAGTAAGGTTAATGTTATACCATTTTTAGAAATATCGCAGACACATCACGGCAGGACGCTATACAAAAGGGTTTCACACACTGTGCTCATGTGGGAATCGAATCCGGGGCGAGCGTGACGAGCGAACGCCTTAACCACTAGGTTACCCCACCGCCCATGCTTAAATGGAGATGGCGGCACTATTTATAGGTAGGTTGTTAGTAGGGACAAATGTTTACTCTGGTTTCAATAAACACATCCGAGTGTCATCTGATATGCATTTTGTACACGTTCCTTGTAGGAACGGACATGCAATGGTTCATCAATATCAGCTAACATCGTTTACTTCAACTCTTAGCAACCCGTTCCTAAGGCTTATCGTAACATTACGATATTATGTTTCTGCTTTATATAGAAGATGAGGCCAAATCTGAGCATTGAGAAAACTATTCTTTGCAGATGATGGAAAAAATCCATTAAAGCTCGTTAACCTCTCGATGTCAGAGTGAGTTTGATTTTACGCTGCTTTTAGCGATAGTCCAGCAATATCAGGAGAAATATTTCAGGAGGAATAGGCTTCATACAATATGCTCATGCAAGGAGTCGAACCCTGGCCATCGGTTTTATCAATGAACGCTTTAATCACTTGGCTACCCCACCGCCCACTCGACGTCAGATCTGAACCACACTAATCAATTTCTGAAACACATTTATCCATCTTTGAAATACACTTATCCGGCTTCAGTGTCACGTTACTGTGGCTTTACTGTCACGTTACTGTGGCTTTACTGTCACGTTACTGTGGCTTTAATGTCACACCACTCTGGCTTCCATGGCACGTTACTGTGGCATGAATGTTACGTTACTGTGACTTCAATGTCACGTTACTGTGGCTTTAATGTCACGTCACTTTGGCTTCCATGGCACGTTACTGTGGCATGAATGTTACGTTACTGTGACTTCAATGTCACGTTACTGTGGCTTGAATGTCACACCACTTTGGCTTCCATGGCACGTTACTGTGGCATGAATGTTACGTTACTGTGACTTCAATGTCACGTTACTGTGGCTTGAATGTCACGTTACTGTGGCTTGAATGTCATGTTACTGTGGCTTCAATGATAGGATACTGTCGCTTCAATTTTACGTTACTTTGACTTCAACGTCACGTTACAGTGGCTCAAGTGGCACGTTACTGTAGCTTCAAAGTCATGACCCAATGGTTTCAATGGCACATTACCCTGGCTTCAATTTGACGTTACTTTGGCTTCAATGACACGTTATTGTGGCTTCAATGCAATGCAGTCGAAATGTCACATTATTGGGTTTTATAAATGCCCCATTATTGCGCCTTTAATGCCAAGTTACTGTCGCATGAGTGGCGAGAAAAGGTCACCAAAGCAGAGGAAGTAAATTGTGAAAAGTAGTGTACATGAAGTGCTTAGGTAACATGCAGCTAAACTGCATGCTACCAGTAGAACCGGGTGGAAATCGAGCAAGCCTTCCTAGTAATATCATGCGACTAACGGGATAGGGGGATTATATTTAGTTGATGCATGTAATCGTATTCGTGTTGTGTGCATCGAGGCTCCTGGTGTAATTTATATAACTTTCAGGTTCGCCATTATATGAAGACCACAACCAAGAGGTGAGAGAAAGCTATTTCTTTCAGACTGAAATGCAAAATCTTCAGTATTCCGCCCGCTCTGTCACCACCACGTCGACGTAACAATAACTGTATGTGATGTATTCAGATGGGATTAAGCTGAAATGTATACCACTGGTTTCTCAAATTCGTCATACGAGCGAATCGATTAGTTGGTACATAAAATCATGTACACATTTAAAAAACTACATCGTCCTGATCTACAAGGGACTGGTGATGTCTGTAGAAGGATACGTTGAAGACATATTTTTCAATGATGCGCTTGTCATGTGTAGGTATTTGATACGTTCGAAGACTTTTGGACAACTCACTTGATTCAACCAACGGTCATGAGGACCAGCACCACTGTAATGACGGTCTTCGGAGTGAGTGAGTGGGTGAGAGAGTGAGTATGGTTTTACGCCGCTTTTACCAATAATGCTGCAATATCACAACGGCGGGCACCAGAACTTATCATCCAGACATTTAACATCACTATATTGTTTATTTACATGATGTGACATACCGGAGGCACGGGATGTGACGTAAGACATGGATTGTACAGGCGAAGATCAGGGCTAGAGTTGGTCTTCAGCAGCCCATGCTTGCCATAAAAGGTGAATCTGCTTGTCGTAAGAGGCGACTAACGGGATCGGGTGGTCAGGCTCACTGACTTGGTTGACACGTTTTCGTATCCCAATCGCATAGTTCGATGTTCATACCGTTGATAATTTAAAGTTAGGAGATACGACAAACTCGATATTTGATTGTTATTAAAAGACAAAAGGTCATAGCTATGCCTGTATCTAAAGTTTGGTAAATATCAAAACTAGGTAATTGGGACAATGAGTTTACCTTAAGCTTCCGGTAATTCAATGATCTAATATCGTTCAATATCCATCAGTCAGTTGCCTTCCACTGATTTACCAACCTGAACTTGAAATAAGGGAGAAAGGTGAGACCGCCTCAACTGTTTGGCATTTTGATCTAGATCTGTGCATATATATTCAAAGTGACAGAAAACACTCCACAAAGTTAGTATAACATACGGGTCAGTTTCACCTTTTGAATAGATGACTTCCCTTACACGTGGAGCAATGTTCCAAAAGCTGAACCCTTGATGTTTACTTGGGAGGTGCAATTGAGCGCGCGCGCTTATCAGGATTTGAAAGTTTCATGCCCATGATGCCACTCTTGCTCAGACGTTGTTGACTCAGGGTTACATCATTCAGGGTTACATCACTCAGGGTTACATCACTCAGGGTTACATCATTCAGGGTTACATCACTCAGGGTTACATCATTCAAGTTTACATCACTCAGGGTTACATCATTCAAGGTTACATCACTCAGGGTTACATCATTCAAGGTTACATCACTCAGGGTTACACCATTCAAGGTTACATCACTCAGGGTTACATCATTCAAGGTTACATCACTCAGGGTTACATCATTCAAGGTTACATCACTCAGGGTTACATCATTCAAGGTTACATCACTCAGGGTTACATCATTCAAGGTTACATCACTCAGGGTTACATCATTCAAGGTTACATCACTCAGGGTTACATCATTCAAGGTTACATCACTCAGGGTTACATCATTCAAGGTTACATCACTCAGGGTTACATCATTCAAGGTTACATCACTCAGGGTTACATCATTCAAGGTTACATCACTCAGGGTTACATCACTCAGGGTTACATCATTCAAGGTTACATCACTCAGGGTTACATCATTCAAGGTTACATCACTCAGGGTTACATCATTCAAGGTTACATTACTCAGGGTTACATCACTCAGGGTTACATCATTCAAGGTTACATCACTCAGGGTTACATCATTCAAGGTTACATCACTCAGGGTTACATCATTCAAGGTTACATCACTCAGGGTTACATCATTCAAGGTTACATCACTCAGGGTTACATCATTCAAGGTTACATCACTCAGGGTTACATCATTCAAGGTTACATCACTCAGGGTTACATCATTCAAGGTTACATCACTCAGGGTTACACCATTCAAGGTTACATCACTCAGGGTTACATCATTCAAGGTTACATCACTCAGGGTTACATCATTCAAGGTTACATCACTCAGGGTTACATCATTCAAGGTTACATCACTCAGGGTTACATCATTCAAGGTTACATCACTCAGGGTTACATCATTCAAGGTTACATCATTCAAGGTTACATCACTCAGGGTTACATCATTCAAGGTTACATCATTCAAGGTTACATCACTCAGGGTTACATCATTCAAGGTTACATCACTCAGGGTTACATCATTCAAGGTTACATCACTCAGGGTTACATCATTCAAGGTTACATCACTCAGGGTTACATCACTCAGGGTTACATCATTCAAGGTTACATCATTCAAGGTTACATCACTCAGGGTTACATCATTCAAGGTTACATCATTCAAGGTTACATCACTCAGGGTTACATCATTCAAGGTTACATCACTCAGGGTTACATCATTCAAGGTTACATCACTCAGGGTTACACCATGACCGATGCTATTCCATATTTTAACGTTCCCGAACTGTCTCAGGTGAACCACTGACTAGACTAACATGTGTTTATGACAGGTGCGACGTGAGGAGTAGGATACACTCAACGTTTAGTGTGACTCACTAACACATGCCTGGCCCGCACTAGATTTGTTTACAAACAACATTGTTCAGCCGTAATACAGCTGAAACAAATATATATTCATGATATAGTCTTGACTGTACAATTACTTTTAGTAGATTTCGTATAGATGTGGAAATGGTCTTGTCATGGAAAGACACATATTTGAAAACCTGAGCTATAGCTCAACAATCTCTTTTCCCAATACATATGTGGCGCAACGAACAGTCACACGTGTTTCGTTAAAATCAACGGAAATAGATAATTTACTTTGTTTGTGTGGGCCAAACATTTTGGAAATATGTACATGCTTTGAAGAATACTTATATCCTGTAAACATGAACTGACACACACTGGTCTAGTTTTGAAGGACTCCCAGTAAGCATTATACCATTGCTGATAAGTTACCTATAGCAAGTACTCCTAGCTTCAACTACCTATGGCATCTTTCTTTTCTTGTAGATGAGGTTGATTCTGGTATGCCTGTCCCATCTCCTGTTGATCTCTGTTACCGTGTCTACAGCTGTATTGGACCAGACTGAATTGACGAGCCATTACAAAACCACAAGTGACTGTAAGCGGTCACCAAAACATTCACTCTTCGCCACAACCACCTTGTCCGTTTTGGACTGCGCAGCAGTATGCTCACGAACTTCCGGCTGCTCCGCACTCAAAGCATGCAGCGATCTACACTCGTCTATTAACTGCAGGCTGATGGGTGATTTCACTGAGAACGATTGTTCTGGGATCGTCACGCCTAGCAACTGCCGCTACATGCAAATCAGCCAGGCTGCCTCCGTGGTAAGATGTTGAGGGTATTACCCAGTAGCGTAACATAGAGGTCAAGGTCATCTATTCTGATAAGTTATCAACCAGTTCGAAACAATAACGTCTTTTAGCAACATTTATAAGTTGTTATAGATGACCAAGATAATTTATGGTTTTATGATTTATCTGTAATGTGGTGTAAGAAAGAATAAAGAAGCTTAAGTCCGTAAAATATCTTGGTAATAACAATAACAGCAACATAAAGCTCAAATCCATTATGTGAGGTTCTCAAAGAACACGGGACTTCCAAGACTGACAAACATATATTTCAGGTTCATTTCACTAACTGCACCTCAAGTCCGTCAAGAAAACATCTTTGTAAACTTCGTAAACTTTGCGATACAAAGTGTTAATCATCACTCAGTTGCCGTTGTTGGCAATTATGTTCTTCACTAGCGCTAGAAAACCACCCCGCGAAAATGGTCGATGCGAAAGACAGAGCGTATGCCAAAGAAAATACTTTAGAAACATTTGGAACATGTCGGGATCTTGCACCGCACCTACAGGAGATGAATTTTAGCGGAGGTCGACAGACGACAAAAGCCCCCGCAGCAGACATTTTGGGAAGTTTTATTCCTACTGAATCGATCTATTCAGGTACGTTTGTAAACATTACACCGTTAAGACAATATGTTACAGATCTACACTATCTGTCAGATATCGCTTTGTGATATCTAGTCTAACAGTACAACCACGAGACACCCACTTTGCGATTGAAACAGACATTTATGAGCTTATGAGTTACTTCTGTAATCAAGAATGTGATAAAATGATAAAAATGATATTAAACAAATTAACGTTTTAGTAAATACATCTCTTATGTTTCAAAACTTTAGAATTTTATTTATATTATCATTTTAGGTGTTACAATGTGTCAAGTTTCCGAACTAACAATGGACCCTGAAAACATGTTGTCAAGTCTCATAGACTAAAGCAAATAAACTCAATGAAGTAGTGTTCGAAGACAACGGAATGCTTCTAAGAATATCCTATGCCATTGAAGGTGGAAACTTTTATATCAAATGATGAAATGCTGAAAGCAGGGAATGCCCCACCAACTGCCTCACCAATCAGGATGCAGCACACACGAGCACTCGATGGTTTTACTTTACCCACAGTTTGTGAAGGTAAAATCAAGAGATGATGAAAGAAACAGCCAATCCGAATGTTAAGACCCAATCAAATAATATCATACTTTCCAAGACGTTCGAAGACAAACATAGACGAAAAACTGAAGCAATAGATGATGATTTGCTTGTGGTATTGGATACCACAGACTGGTATTTGGGTGAAGGAATCGTCAGAAGTTCACCAAATAGATCAAGGCTGTTGATTGTGATCACATTCTATATATTACACAGCACGTGTAAGTCTTATCATCGCGTGTCAAACCTTGCTTTCCCAAGTATGGCATTACAAAGCTGAGTGCTACGCCGCTTCTGGCCAGCATCAGCCACCCCGATTTCCTTCCCTTATTCGATTCAAATATTTATTTCAACAGAAGTTATAAATGATACAAATATGCTTTTACCAGCTGTCCTAGAAGAACGGAATTATGCCACATGATTAAAAGTTGTAATCGAAAGATAAATATAGAACGGTGATGTAAGTTTTGTTCCATGTCTAATTCGAATTTTATTATAAGGAGCTTTCTGATTGGACTGTGATTAAGACATGTACATACAATCAATCAATGAAGACAGATAAAAAGGAAAAAGAAGTTATTAAAACTTACAGTGATTGATTGTATAGTATTACATAAGGACAACTCTGGCTTCCTGTAAATATAAATATCACTTTGCTCTCTCTGCTGTGTTCACATCTCCCTATCCTTCCTACCTACCTACCTACCTACCTACCTACCTACCTACCTAGTCAACTAGCTTTACTTATTCCCTATTACCAATCTTATGTTTATAGCTACGTTTGATCGGTCATATGAGATTGATTGATTGTATATACATGTACATCTCTGGCTTCCATGAGATTGATTGATTGTATATACATTTACATCTCTGGCTTCCATGAGATTGATTGATTGTATATACAGGTACATCTCTGGCTTCCATGAGATTGATTGATTGTATATACATGTACATCTCTGGCTTCCATGAGATTGATTGATTGTATATACATTTACATCTCTGGCTTCCATGAGATTGATTGATTGTATATACATGTACATCTCTGGCTTCCATGAGATTGATTGATTGTATATACATGTACATCTCTGGCTTCCATGAGACGTGGTACATATGGTACATATAGTATGTTTTGTACATCTTGTTTTTAATCACCCGTAGAAGGGCAAGAAGTAGCGCAGAAACGTTGGGCGATATAGTTAAGAAGTTGTCATTCATATACTCTTGTTATATACTCTTGTTATATATATTTATGTATTATAAAAGTGTCTCATTGTCATTTCTTCTTAAAATATAGTGTATGCTTCAAATGAGGTGTCTGTGGTTTGTTTGTGATGAGGGGTATTCCATTTATGCTTTGAGTAAATTATATCGAGTTAACAATGAAGGAGAAAAGTACCATTTCTTCACATTCTAGCATTATTTTCGATACTGCGAAAGGAAATCGCACATTGACTGAAAAGTATAATTTTGATGACTCAGCATATTTTACTGTTTAGTTATTTGTGAGTAATCTATACTCTCACAAGCATGAACGTGTGCATGGTGTGCAATGGTTGTATGCGTAGCATTTTTCTTCAAACATTCATTTGTTCAGGAAGGGATGTACTAGTTCAACAGACAGAAATAAACATTGCCAATAACCTATACTTCATTTCGTGATACATTTTCAACCCTAGAGTTCGTGAAAATGGCTTCAGGGCATGTACAACGCAAAAACTGTCTACATTCATGTAAAATTGCATTCATTTATTTTATTGATCCAAGGGGGACACTTCGACAACGGCTACAACACTTAATAAAACCGCTTCACAGGATAATATGGCTTGGAACCACACAAAAGGTCTGAATTTAACCGTCACCAGCCCAGCGCCACGTAGGTCGGAGAGTCATGTACCTTCTGTGAGTAAACTGTGAAAAGGTTATGAGAAAACGTTTTCTCTTTATAGGAATGTTTCATCCTTGTCCCGGTGGTATGGCTGCAATATTGCCGATGTGACGTTAAATATTAACTCACTCACTTACTCACCACACAAAAGGCCTGAATTCGACCGTCACGAGCTCAACGCCACGTGGGTCGGAAAGTCACGTATCCTCTGTACGTAAAGTGCAGAATATGTCGTCAGGAAATGTTTAACTTTTTCTTGGGGTGTGGCGTCAAAAAAGCACTTGCTCTTTTTGCATTGGCACGTCCAGGCCTACATGAGTCAAACCGAATGTCCACTGATTTCGTCCTGCTAAACTATTTCTATGACATTCACCATCCAAATTGCTGAAACTTGACACTTGTTAATCCATCAACAGTGGTAGTACATACAGAGGGACACTTCAGTTGTGTTTGAAAACGACATTTCTCCAACTACAGGGAGACCATTTCCTTCACGAAGTATGGAAAGTTGATGAAAATTGAGCATTGTTCACAACATTGTGAAAAAAAGAAATTACATCCCAGTTATCGAAGTCAATTCAGATCGTGACCACCAACGTGGGGGTACAAAATATTTCAAATTTAACCAGTCATTACCACTATTCCAACTTAAGAATAAAAATAAATGTAAACCTCATTGACCCTCAGAAGTACAGTTCAGAGTGTACGTGCTAGTAACAAACTGATGGATCGAACAGTACCCGGATATGAGGAGACATCGCCAATAACCTGCTATTGATGTTGTGACACATATTCATTAGCTCATCCTTACAATTTGTGAAAATGGTTTCAACACTGTGCAATACACATGTATCTACTAATTCAATGGTCATTTGTCAAAATGTTATCTACATTGATGTAAAAATACATTCAAATCAAGATTTCTCACTGATCAAAGGGTGACACTTCGAACGCAACTACAACACCCCTCCAACATCCTAATAAAAACGCTTCAGAAGAAAATATGGCTTGGAACCACACAACAGGCGTGAGTTCAACCGTCACAAGCCCAAAGCCACTTTGGTCGCAGAGTCCAGTATCTTCTGTAAGTAAACGGTAAATCATTTCATAAGAAAATATTTCCTCTTTCTTGGACTGTAGTGTCCTGGACTTATTCATTCAAAACACTATGTTTTGGCATTGTTACGTCCAAGGCTGCATGAGTCAAAACGTAGGATTACATTCATCTAAATATACTACAAAGTGCTTTTCTCATTGACCTAAGACGGACACGTTGACCTCGGCTACATCTCTTCAGCAAGTCACCAGCCCAGTGTTTCAGAAGGCCAGCCACTGCCATTGGATCCAGAACAATATCTTCTAGATTGCCAAATAGCAGTTCCATTTTTACAGCAGAAGCACATGCCATATTAACAGCCCTAAACCATATTAAAAAACACTCTAAATATAAACATTATATCATTTATTCAGACTCCCTTTCATGCCTCCAGGCTATTAAAAATGTATCTTCTCAACATCCACTTTTAGCTGACATTGTTGAATTGTATAATGATCTTGCTACTGGCCAATGTGACATTGTCTTTTGTTGGTTACCCAGCCATGTGGGAATCTCTGGTAACACAATGGCCGATCATGCTGCCAAGGTAGTACTCAACAAGTCTGTGACACCGCTTCTCATCCCCTATTCTGATTATAAGGCCGTCATAAGATCATATATCCGAGATTTAATGCAAAAGAAGTGGGACACCCAAGTGGGTATCAATAAATTACATGGAATAAATTATATAGATAATATATCTTTTAAGCATGGTATTTATTGTAAATTTGCAACTGCGATCGTTAGTGGCTGTGCCCTCGAGGGGGGTTGAAGTAGCATAAAATTATTGTCCTCCTTCGAGGGTACGTAAGTCCCAAAAACTTTCAAAGTCAATTTTGCTGAACCATACTTTTTAGTCGTAATGTGTTTGTTGTTTTAAATTCTGGCTAAATATTCCTATCATTGCCAGTGTCTGAAGCGATGGTGTAAATCCAGCCAGTTTCCATGCAGGTAGCAAAGGTACTGTAAGTCCCCATGGACCCTGGCATGGTGATCTACCTTCAGCTGCTGGTGATGTGTATAGCCCGTGTTTTATCTTCTCTTGTCCAAATAGTTCTATCAAATTTACGGTTCTATACTAGTTTTATCCGTAACTGTGATATTCTAGTTGTTTTACTGTCCTTTGACGACAGGTTTTTATAGTTTGTTTCAATTTCTAATCTGTTCTCGTCACGATAAGGCTGAAATATTGCCGATGTGACGTTAAATATGCACTCACTCACTCACTCACTCAGAAGGTCATTTCACCAGCTTATAGGGAGCTCTGTTTCTTCACGCCATTATGCAAAGTCCGTGAGAATTGAGCATTGACCACAACAGTGGAAAAAACACAAAATAGTGTTTTCGGACTCATCTTAGATCGTGACCACTAGCATGAGTGTGCAAAAATATTTCAAATTTAATTAGGTACTACAACAAATCTATTACAACATGAGAATATGATAGTTTAATCCACATCGACCTCCTGAAGTACAGTTCATCCTTACAGTTTGACAAAATGGCTTCATCCCTGTGCAACAAACATTTATCTGCTAATTCAATGGAGGTGTGTCAAAGTGTTTTCTACCGTTGAATTATATTCATGTAAAAAGCACATTCAAATCAATTGTTTTCTTTGATCAAAGACCGGCAGTTCGACCTCGGCTACATCTCTGCAAGACGTCACCAGCCCAACGCCAACATCGGAGAGTCATGTACCTTCTGTAAGTGAACTGAAAAACGATGTCACGACAAAATGTTTCCTCTTCCTTGTCGGAGGAGCCATTGTCCCCATCTTTCAGAGCACTTTGTTTTTTTTGCATTGTTCCAACCAGGCCTACATGAGAGTTGACATATGGTTTGACACGAGGTCCGACCGCTGCTTTATCCTGCTGAAACATTTCGTGAAATGTTCTAAACTGTTCTGCCCAAAAATGCTAAAACGTTACACTCTATATAATCTCTTATAATCTCTTCAACAATAGCAGTACATGATCGAATGGCACAATCGTGTTCTAAAGTGTCATTTCTCCACCAAGATGAACCTTTCCTTTCACAGTATGCAAAGTTCATGAGTGTTGAACAATGGCCACAATACTGTAAAAGCAATATAACAAACTAATTTTTGTACTAGTTTAGGTCATAACTACAGATATTAGTGTGTAAAAATATTCCATTTTCAACCACTTATTACGACATATTTATTGCATATTGAGGATATGAATCATAGCCTGCATAGTTCCTCTAAGTGCAACAAACACGTACGTCCTAATTCAGTGGTCATATGTCAAAATGTTATCTACTGTAGAATTAAATTCATGTTAAAAAAAAACAAAACACATTCAAATCAGTTTTTCTCACTGACCAAAGACAGGCAGTTCGACCTCGGCTACATCTCTTCAACACGTCACGATCCCAACGACACATGGGCCAGAGAGTCATGTACCTTCTGTGAGTAAATTGTGAAAAGGTTATAAGAAAACGTTGTCTCTTTATAGGATAGTTTACTCCTTGTCCCGGTGCTTTAGAGTGCTTGGTGTTTTGGCACTGTCAAGTTGAGGCCTTCGTGAGTTCAGATGAGCGAGTGATACATCCGCGCTGGTTTGTCGCGCGAAAACATGTCTACTCCATATTCTAAAATGTTCTATCAAAAATGTTGAATCTTGACACTGTTAATCCAACCAACAGTAGTAGTAAATAGCAGCACTTCAGTGGTCTCCAACGAGAAGGAAATCTTTTCCAGCATGCAGTTTGCAAAGTTCATGTGAATTAAGCATGGGCCAGAACACAGTAAAGCAATTCTACATACCAATTTTTCAACTCGTTTCAGGTCGTGACAACTAAAATAAGTTTATTACAACATAAGATTATGAACATAGGGCGACTGAAGTACAGCTCATAATGGACATGCTAATAACCGACTGATCGTTCAATGCTTGTATAGGAGTACACATGACGAACGACCCACTAGTTACTTCGTGACGCATTTTCATAGTCTTCCCTACAGATTCTGAAAAAGGTTTCAACCCTGTGCGACAGACATGTATTTACTAATTCAATGGTCATTTGTCAAAATGTTATCCTATTACATTCGCGTAAAAATACATTCAAATTTACTTTTCTCACTGACCAAAGGGCAACAGTTCGACAACAGATACAACACTTCTCCAACATATTAATAAGAACGCTTCAGAAGAAACTGTGGCATGGAACCACACAAAAGGCCTGACTTCGACCGCCTCGAGCTCAACGCCACGTGGGTCGGAAGGTCACGTATCCTCTGTAAGTAAACTGCAGAATATGTCGTCAGGAAATGTTTAACTTTTTCTTGGGGAGTGGCGTCCAAAAAAAAAGACTTTCTCTTTAGGCATTCCACGTCCCGTGCATGAGTCAAAACGTAGGATTACATTCATGTAAAAAATACTACAAATTGTTCTTCTCATTGACCTAAGACGGACACGGTAACCTCGGCTACATCTCTTCAGCAAGTCACCAGCTCAACGACACATGGATCGGGGAGTCAAGTACCTTTTGTAAGTAAATTGAAAAATATGTCACGAGAAAATATTGAAATATGACACTATTAATCCTACCAGCAGTGGTTGTACATGACAGAACGGCACTTCAGTTGCCAGTATGCAAAGTTCGTGAGAATTGAGCATTGACCACAACAGTGGAAAAAACACAAAATGGTGTTTTCGGACTCATCTTAGATTGTGACCACTAACATGAGTGTGCAAAATATTTCAAATTTAATTAGGTACTACAACAAATCTATTACAACATGAGAACATGACAGTTTAATCCACATCGACCCCCTGAAGTACAGTTCATCCTTACAGTTTGACAAAATGGCTTCATCCCTGTGCAACAAACATTTATCTGCTAATTCAATGGAGGTGTGTCAAAATGTTATCTACCGTTGAATTACATTCATGTAAAAAAGCACATTGAAATCAATTGTTTTCTTTGATCAAAGACCGGCAGTTCGACCTCGGCTACATCTTTTCAAGACGTCACCAGCCCAACGCCAACATCGGAGAGTCATGTACCTTCTGTAAGTGAACTGAAAAACGATGTCACGACAAAATGTTTCCTCTTCCTTGTCGGAAGAGCCATTGTCCCCATCTTTCAGAGCACTTTGTTTTTTGGCATTGTTCCAACCAGGCCTACATATGGCTTGACATGAGGTCTGACCGCTGATTTATCCTGCTGAAACATTTCCGTGAAATGTTCTAAACTGTTCTGCCCAAAATGCTAAAACGTTACACTCTATATAATATGTTATAATCTCTTCAACAATAGCAATACATGATCGAATGGCACAATCGTGTTCTAAAGTGCCACTTCTCCACCAAGATGAACCTTTCATTTCACAGTATGCAAAGTTCATGAGTGTTGAACAATGGCTACAATACTGTAAACGCAATATAACAAACTAATTTTTGTACTAGTTTAGGTCATCACTACTGACACTAGTGTGTAAAATATTCCATTTTCAACCACTTATCACGACATATTTATTGCATATTGAGGATATGAATCATAGCCTGCATCGTTCCTCTAAGTGCAACAAACTACTTTCACAATGGACGCAGTTGCTAATATTGCTATTTTGCATATTGCTAATAACTTACTGTTCATTTCATAATACATTTGATAACTTCATCCGTACAGCCTTGTGGAAATGGCTTCAACAATGTGTAACAAACATGTACGTCCTTATTCAGTGGTCATATGTCAAAATGTTATCTACCATAGATCACACATGGGCCAGAGAGTCATGTACCTTCTGTAAGTAAATTAAAAAACATATGTCATGACAAAATGTTTCCCCTTTCTTGGCCAGTAGCGCCATTGTCCCTGTCCTTCGAAGCACTTTGTGTTTTGGCACAGTCCCCATTCACGCCTGCACGAGTAAACATGACTGAGGACCGACCACTGATTTATCCTTCTTGTATGAATATTTCAGTGAACTGTTCTAATCTGTTCCGTCGAATATGCTAAAACCTTAAACCAATAATCCCACCATCAGATGCAAGTGACCACAGAGTGACATTCCACATGTGTTCTTGTCATTTCTCCAAATACAAGATTTTTCCTCCATGTAGTATACAATGCAAAGGTCAAGATTATTGAGCACTGACCACAGCCCTGTAAAATAAATCACATATCAATACTTAAACTCGTGATACTTGCGATCATGACCATTAACAACAGTGGATAAATTATTCCACCATGGAGAGACACTTCCATTGTGTTTTGAACTATCATCGTTGAACCCGAAAGCTTTTTATCTTCAAACAGTGTGTAAATTAATCCAACTTCAACCGGTTACTATGACTTTTGTTTTCACAACTTGAGAATATTAAAAGCTTTAATACTTGCCCGTTACAGATACTGCAGTGTAATAATATTTCGTCAGTATTACAGTATTCCCATACCGCTAGACATATGACGTCATACTGGTTTA
This sequence comes from Haliotis asinina, assembly GCF_037392515.1. Classification (NCBI taxonomy): domain Eukaryota; kingdom Metazoa; phylum Mollusca; class Gastropoda; order Lepetellida; family Haliotidae; genus Haliotis; species Haliotis asinina. The sequence continues at coordinate 73,283,410 of NC_090283.1, read as the reverse complement.
CAGCTATGACGTCACTTTGCTAATACCTCTGTCCATGTGGTCTTAGAAATCGCTTGACTCGCGGAAAGCTGATCACACAGGAGGCAATGTCGCAGTTTCTGTTAATTTATGTTGGACAGCAATAAACAGAATACTAAACTAGCTCCCGTGAACTGCGATGTTTATTTAACTCGTGAAAGATCAAAACGCTCGCTTGTTACCAAACCATTTACTCGTTTAATAAAAATTGTATGAGACGGAAGGTCGTTTAGTATCCTCTATTTAACCACCAGCCGTCCTCTGAAGTACAGTACCTCACGTTTATAATGGACACGGCAGCAACAACCTTACATATATGTCAATACTTGGATATACCTTACCAGTGACCTAGATTGCATTTTATGGCGATAAGGTCATCTCCACAACTTGCTGTGTAATAAATGTGTTAGTGTTAATTTGATTAGCTCATTTGTCAAAATAGTATGTACCATTACACCACATTCAGATACAAATGTTTTTCATTGACCAAAGGCCGACAGTTCGACCACAGCGACATCTCTTCAACATCATAAGAAAGACCCTATGAAATCCACAAATGCCCCGAGTTCGACCAAAACCAAGACAGCAAAGCCGCGTAGGCGGAAGGGCCATGTAAATACTGTAAGTAAATTGCGAAATCTTTCTCGCGAAAGCGTTTCCTCTTTCTTGGGCTGTAACGTTCTTATCCCCGTCCCTTAAAGCCAAATAATTTACACACCAATTTTCGAACTTCCGGCGTGATCGTTAACATCGATGTCTTGAATATTTCAACGTGAACCAGCTATAGCAACAAATTTATCCCACAAAATTGTGAAAATGGCTATGACACTGTGCAGTAAATAAGTAACTGTTAATTTAGGTCATTCATCAAAATATCCACCAAACAGTAAGTTTTTCATTTACTTAAGGGCTACAGTTCGACCACGCCCACGACTCTCCGACGTCCTACAAAACCCACAGAACCTCCGAAATCGACCAAAGCCAACAGATCAAAGTCACCTAGGCCCAAGGGTCATACACCTTTTGTAAGTATTGGAAAACGTTCAATATCGCAATACATGTATATTGAAAACCTTCCCCCTTTATGTACTTCTGCTTGCTGTTTTGATATTTTCAGGTTGAGACTAACATAAGTCAAAATGACCCGGATGTTTGTCCATTGATTTGTCCAGCTCAATCAGTTTGAGTCATGTTCTAAGCTGTTCCCACTAAATTACTGAAACATTGCACTAATTATCCCATGTACCGTGACAGTACGCGGTAGTGCTGCACTTAAATTATGTGTTAATGTTTAATTCCTCCAACTAAAAGATTTTCCCTCCACGTATGCACAGTTCATGTGAAATGAGCGTGAGCCACTATCCTGTAAAACGATTTTAACCCACCAGTTTCCGAACTCATTGTAACACAGCTGTGTGGTGAAAAACTGTCAAGCTACCTGAAGAGAGTCACGTATGCTTGGACTGGTTACTGAAACTGACAAGTGTGCGCATGTTTTTGCTGACGATAGACAGTCTTGATGACCATCGGTCTAAAGAAGTAGTTCATGTACTAAACTGTGGGACACTGTGACGGTTACACAGCCTGGAACAGTAGGTGAAGGATCAGGACCAGATACTTCAGTCTGGGGCTATGGACCAAGTGTCGACGACCAGGTGTGACAAACAGCTTAAAGATGTCGGTACGACATCCCACTCCGGTGCCTGACAGAAAACGTGACGACAGGGTCACGAACTGGGTCAGGGGGCTCAAAGTAGGACGCACACTTCTGCCCATAAGAACGAAGGTTTTTCTGAGCAGAGGAGAGACGAGACAGAGTCTACGGCAGGCAGACGACCGAGACACAACCAACAACCTCTCCAGCAGACCGCAGCAGAAAAGGTCCCGAGCGAGACTGAGGGTCAGAGCCAGAGCCAGAGCCAGAACCATCGCCTATTTAAACCTCTACTTTCTCCTTAAAATATAGTTAGCCTGGATTGACGAAGCGTGTTGTGTTACATCATTTCAGATCGTGATAACTAATAACTAACATCAATGTGTAAAATATTAAACTTCAACCAGTTACATCAAATTTATCACAACAGTATTTATTATTTTTAACCCTTATTGACCATCTGAAGTGCAGCAAACTATGTTCAAACAAACAAGCTCATCCTAAAGCTCTTACTAAATTGAGGGATGTATCAATTCCTGGATAGAAGTAAACATAACCAATAACATTTCAGTTTTCATTTCGTGATCCATTTTTATGACTCTCTTACACCTTACGAAAAAAGCCTCGGGGCTAAGTAATAAGTAAGTAACTACAAACTCAATTACGTCATTTACCAGAATAAGTAGAAACCAAGAAATTACATTCACATGTCATCATCGTTTTTCATTGACCAAAGGGCGGCAGTTCGACCACAGCTACAACTGTCCACCATCGTAGGAAACATCATAGAAAACATGGTTTGAAACCGACCAAGGCTACAACTGTCCACCATCGTAGGAAACATCATAGAAAACATGGTTTGAAACCGACCAAGGCTACAACTGTCCACCATCGTAGGAAACATCATAGAAAACATGGTTTGAAACCGACCAAGGCTACAACTGTCCACCATCGTAGGAAACATCATAAGAAACATCATCTGAAACCCACAACACGCCCGAAAGCGAGCAAACCCAAGAGGCCAAAGCCACATAGACCGAAGGGCCATTTACCTTATGTAAGTACTGTAAGATATTTGATTGCCATATAATATAAGATATTAAAATTGCGATATTTATGTATTGAAAACGTTTGCTATTTCCTGTGCATTCCTTACCCCTCAGAGGGCTTGGTGTTTTGATATTGCCATTGCCAGGGCAATTTGTGTAATATAATGATTTGTTCGGTCTCATGCCCACGGAAGTTGTTTACGCCTGAACATCGGAAGCATCCGTGGGCATGACTTATGACGCCCTTTTGCAGTGACGATCTTGCTTCCATTACTTAGGGGCGCCTGGGTCTAAAATGATGAAACTTTACACTGATAATACACAGCCAGTGTCGGTCAATGGTGTCCGATATAACTGGTTTATTTTACTTTTTATTATTTATATGTTTATTTATTTTGTTTGTGCACCAACACAAATTTCAGTCTGTCAAACTTGTTTTTTTAAACTTGTGGTTTAAGTTATTACTTCGTGTCTCGGGAAATACGGGGTTTTATCAGTGCCTAATAAGGCTGAATGCCCTGAGCTGGAGGAAGACATTTGGCTGGATAAATCCGTGATCACATTGTGACTAGGGAAATACGGGGTTTTATCAGTCCCAAATAAGGTTGTATTCCCCGAACGGGAGATCGTGTCTCGGGAAACACTACCTTAGAACTTTACGAGGGACTGATGAAACCCCGTATTTCCCGAGACACGATGTGATCACGCATTCATCGAGCCGAATGTTTTTACTAAATCAAAAGAAAACAATACGCATCGAATCGATTTCTTGTGGTAAAACGTTTCTTTGCTGCCATGTTGACACCAGCTGATCGACTGACCTCAATGCAGCGCACGTTATGCTAAAGGTTTCTCACATAGCGTGGTCACAGAGGCGTGACAGGATGATAGCGACTTTTGCACTCCCTGCTCGCTGATCATGACGGGTGTCCTCAGTATTTTATCAGAGTCACGTAAACCAATTAAATTCTTACATGAGGCGGGTTAATGTTCGATAAGCGTGCGTTGTCGACATTTTGGTGACGGAGGCGTTATGGTATGGGGAGTCATGGGTTCACCCACATTTTTGTGCGTTTCAGGATAGCTGCCAGCACGGTGGAAGATACTCGTATGCCAAGAGAAAGTGTGAGTGTTACCCGGGTTACGCTGGGAAACATTGTACACGACGAATTAGAAGTAAGTGGGTTATATCATTACGGCTTTTGGCGTAAAGCGAGGACGGCGTGTGTGTGTGTGTGTGAGTGTGAGTGTGTGTGTGTGTGTGTGTGTGTGTGTGTGTGTGTGTGTGTGTGTGTGTGTGTGTGTGTGTGTGTGTGTGTGTGTATTGATAATCAGAACATGACCTTGGAAAAAAGGGGGGTTGCATATATGCAAATTGGGGCCATTTATCAGGTCGTGGCTGATGATTATCTAATACTTGTCAAACAGTACTCCACAGCCTCCAGGTTGTTATGTTTGAGAGTCCGACTTCACTATTGCCAGAGCAGTTCATCGGTATGGGGCATCGCCTTTTAAGACGAATAGGGAGCTGGCAGCACGGTCATCCTCCTCGATATCTCCAGGGTATACGTTCCGAAAAGTCTCCACTATACCCTGGAGGCATCTACGGGTCGGCCCGATAATTTTATTACCTCCCTTGACTGGCTTTTTATCCAATCGGGTGTCTACGCTGGGAAGTTGAGCGAACCAATCACAACTCACTCTCGCTTTTTAAATCATCTAACCGATTAAACTTGGCAAACAAACCATGCAGAGGTTCTCTGAAAGAAGTGGATGGGGTTCTTGCATATGTATTTAAAAAGTTTCGGACCTATAAATTTGTCTGTATGATTTCCCCAAATTGTGAGTCGCACGGCGAGCAAACCTTCTCAGTTGCGACTGCTGCCTTTGTTGACACTGGCAAGCTCGGTTATAACGGCGGCCTAGCTAATTGGCTACTGCGAGAATGCGGAGCCAGCAAAGGGAGGTAATAACATTATCGGGCCGAACCGTAGATGCCTCCAGGGTATAGTGGAGACTTTTCAGAACGTATACCCTGGAGATATCGAGGATGCACGGTCATTTGGGTTTTCCCGGTTACAGATGATCCTTTACTTCATGTTCCCACGTGTTTTCTCATAAGTGACTTAATGACTAATGTTCAAGTTAGAGCCGGCATGACATCCCTGCTTCATGCATAGAAATAACTAGAGCTGTGACAATATATCGTAGTATCGATAACTGTGATACTTTATCGAACGGTGAATATATCGATACTTTGTTCACATTGAGATACGTATCGTTGACCTAAAACCGTCACTAGATATTGACGGTTATGTCAATATTTACACTGGTACTTGATATAAAAATATACGTTTCTAAAGACAATAACGTGATGTGTATCGAATCGCATCGTATCGTCCCAAGATCTTGCGATTTTGCATTTTTTTGCAAGTGCTAGTCCTTTAAATGAGATCAGAAAACTGATTATCAAATGTATTCCCAATAAGCGCGTCACCTCAGTAGTACGTTGACATGCGACCTTTTGAGGTGTTTTGGGAAGCAGTACGAGTGTATGTTGGTATGCGAGGGTGTGGTTGCCTGTTTGGACAGAAGTGTTTAAATTTCACCATAGATTCAGATGGTTTTGTTAACCGATGCTCATGATATCACGTTTGCACCACATAACATCACCGGAAATAAAATACCGAAATATCGATCCATGAAGACCCAGGTTAGACTTGTGTTCAGCGACCCATGCTTGTAAGAAGTGAATAACAAGATCGGATGGTCAGACTCGCCGTACATCGTAACAAAGTTTGATGCTTATGCTGTTGATCACAAGGATGTCTGGTCGAGACTGATTATCTTCAGGCAGCATTCTGTTAGGTGGAATATTGCTGAGTGCAGAGTTAAAAAAACAACAACCAAAGTAACAGTATTTGCTTGCAGTGTCATCGCACTCAAAGAACGATTTGAATTACCATTCCTTTCAGTTGAATATGTTTCTAAATCATGGTAATTATCCAATTCAATGTTCAGAAATCGCATTTAACCGTTAATAGAATGATACTCACCCTTACCTTCTATTATAGCCCTTCGCTCTGTAAGCTTCATTTCATTGTAAATTCAGGCTGCAGAGAGGCATACCTCCTTGGGGTACGTGGAATGGGCTTCTATAAAATTAAACCTTTGGGCTCTCCTATAACGTACACGGTGTATTGCAACTGTGAGTGGGTCGGCACCATCTACGCCTTCAAGAGAGTAATTCCCCCTCCTCCACAATGTTACCCTATAAGTTACCACCGAACGTGGGAGGAATACAAAAGAGGATTCGGCAACATGGACTGCGGCGAGTACTTCCTCGGGCTGGAGACCATCTACCAACTGACAATGTTTGAAAAATTCCAGTGGAACATATACAACTTAGTGGACGGTGAGCCATTCAAAGTAGCAAGTATTTACCTAGAGAACACAGTCCTTGAATCAGAGTCGACTCAATATAGGCTTAACTATGATCGTTATTTCACCTTACCCAAAGAACATGGAGACGACTACTTTAAAACCCGAGAGAGGCCAAGGCGCTTCTGTACCTACGACCGAGATTGTTGGGGATGCGCCCGCCAAGAAAGAGGGGGATGGTGGTTCACTAAAAATTGTGACGGAGGGGCTCTGACTGCAGAACCGAACATGATGTACTGGCCCGTCCACAGTGTGTTCAAAGTCATCAATCAGACATTTCTGCAGCTGGATCACATGTCATACTTCTAAGAATATGTTTACTTTCATACAGAGAAGTTAGAAATTTGCAATTACTCTACATCTAGTACCTAAAATTTAGGGCTATTAAATTACCGAGGTGATGTTAACTGTTGCACCGGAAATTGTGTATTGACCCGTAAAGGATGGTTTCATCAGCCTCACATTTCTGGAACTATACCCATATCGCATAATAATAGGAACAGTCCAGTTCTTACGGCGCTGATATAAAGGCGATGAGGTCTGGACCTCACATAAAAGGTTTCTCCTGAAGGTGTAATTAGGTAGATAGCTGCTCATGCTGTTGGTCATTCGATCCAGATCCATTCTGATCCAGACTCGATTATTTACAGACTGCCGCCATATAACTGAAATATAGCTGAGAGCGGCGTGAATCTAAACTCATTCACCCAATCCCCTGGTTCACATGATATCGTTGTTAACGTAACCCCCTTCCATGTTGAAATGGTGTTTTCAACGATTTTTGGTGATACTAGTCTTTTCCAGTTTCGTAGAAGTCCTTTCACTTGTCTAAAACAATTTCGAAAACATTAGAGTGGAAACGGTTTCTGACCACACGTTTCTTCTTGTTTGATGGACTTACACAGATTAGGAAAAAGATGAGGGAGTTAAAGAAGTTCAAAACATGCCCCTCGAAGTATGAGCATACATTCCTCACCAGGTCGTGTCAGGCACAAAATTGCTTCTTTACTCAGAATCTCGTCGTAAGAGACGTCTAACGTATTGGATGGTCAAGCTTGCTGCCTTGGTTGACGCATGTCAGTTTTGTCACAGTTACGCAGATCGATGCCGATGCTGTTAATCACTGGACTGTTTGGTCCAAACTCGATTACTTAGAGACAGCCGTCACACAGCTAGCATAGTGCGGCGCTATATAACAAATAATTGATTATCATACCCTCAAAGAAGAAAAGTGTTAGGAAATATTAATTGTAAGTCTTTCGCCATATCCTAGTCACCCGTTCAAGCAGCATATATCAACAATTGTGTTCGCGACACTGCTTTTCATGTGTGAAGGTCATCACAATATTACCCCTCGTATTTCATGTCAAAATCCCATACTGGCAACCGACCAGTACTACATGTACTAATTCTTTGATATTCAGAAATAAAGTATTGCGGGAAATAGTTTGACTGGCTATCTGTGATACCTAAAAGGGTCCAAAGTACCCGGTCGATAGAGATTCGGTACAATTCGCTCCGAATTTGACCTCTATTTGTCCCAACATTTATTACATAAAATATGGTGCTGAAATATTACCTATGTGGTAAATATTACCAATTTTCACTCACTTAAAATATGACTGAGTGAAAAGGGATTTTTCACATCAGGAGTATTTCAGTCATATCGTGACAAAGACAGAGAGTGAGTTTAATATAAGTCACATTGGCAGTATATCACCCAACACCAGGACTAGTGACTTGACCAAGTTGTACAATTGATCAATTTGCACAATTCTACATGAAGTTAGTGAGTCAAACTTGCACAAGGCATCGGCAATAATGAAACCATATCCCGATGTGAAAAATCCAGTTTTAATTAAATTCTAAATTCATGTCAACAAAGGACAATATAAAGGACAGATATCACAGACGATGCAGGTATATGTGCGCTGAGTGCGGCGTATATATATATATATATATACGCACACACACACACATATATATATATATAATATTTAATGAGTAGCTCATACTTGTCGTACGAGGCGACTGACTAACGGGATCGGGTGGTCATGCTCGCTGACTTGGTTGCCACATGTCATCGGGTCCCATTTGCGCAGATCGATGCTCATGCTGTTGATTGCTGGTCTGGTACAGACCCGGTAATTACAGACCGCCGCCATATAGCTGGGATGTTGCTGAGTGCGGCCTAAAACGTAACTCACTCATTCATTTAGAGACCTGTGAAGGTCGGGGTATAACTGGCCTTCAGCAGCTCATGCTTGCCACAAAAGGTGACGCTGCTTGTCGTGGGAAGCGGGATTGGGTGGTCAGGCTCGCTGACTTGGTTGCCACATGACATCAGTTCTAAACTGCGCAGATCGATGCTCATGTTGTTGGTAACTGGATGTCTGGTCCAGACACGATCATTTACAGACCGCCGCCATACATTTGGAATAGTGCTGAGTGCGGCGTAAAACTATACCCACTCACACATTTATATGGACTTGCAAGCCACGTTACCATACTTCACATCTCTGAGAGGCAAGTCTCTCTCAAGTCGTCTTTCATAACAGTTGAGATGGCATCACAGTAAGCCTAGACATAATTTAGACCTTTACAATTTATGAAACAATTCAATTCCCTTTTCACAAATCAGGAATTAAATGAACACTTGCACTGATAAAAAGATCCTCTTGAGATGAGGAATGATAATAGATACCCGTTGTGAGCAGTGTTGGCAACACCTAATTTGCCAGAGCTGGCCATTGGGACCGTATGCAGGCTATAACATTTATAGGCCCTGAATGAAATATGCAGGCCCGGTTTGTTCAGGTCAAACCCGTAAAAATAGACGACGCTGTACACAATTTCACATTGTTTCTACAAAGCCCATTAGCGTAGCATGTTGCGCAAAGTTTTTATTTGTTAAAAACTAGTACTGGTGTTGACATTCCTATGAGCAAAACGATCCAGTACCAGGATGTGAAATTATTATCGTAACACGATGGATCATGTATGGTTCCCGAACGTTAATAAGAACACAAACTATGGGAAAGATTCCAGTTAGAAAAAAAATACTGAAGGCAACAAGGATTTGTAAATATTGTAAACTGCCGGCCCTATATAATACTAACCGACGCTGTGCTTCCAGACCGGCGATTATTTCGAACACAGCTTGTGAGAGAGAAATCTTCAGTCAAGCAAACGTGATTCACTGCGGTTCTCTCCTCACATGGGACACAAAGACTTATGGGTAAAACACCTATTGCCAATTCGACATCTTCGCATTACAACTGTGTCGTTTGATACCCAGTCTGTTCATATCCATCTACATCTGATATGGTCCCACGATTGTGTTCTGAGTTTGTCAAACTCATCTGCTTCCAGCTTGGCTGACGCATTGCATGTTTGGTTCATTTTTGTCACTATCGATATATGATGATTGATTACCCACGTGGTCAGGGTATGGGTAGTTGCATATTAATCTCGTACGGGTAACCGGGCTAGTCCCACATGTGCCAGGAGGGCCAGCTTTGGGGCAGAGGTCTTTATTTCCACAGCTGAATTCCCACACAAGGAAGAGAGAGAGATCAATCCTGTAACATTACATGTACATTTAAACACAATTAACTGTTCACACCTTACATGAAATTAATACAATCAACCAAGAACATTATAAGAAATTACATGAATACACACATGGCCAGAGACAGCTATTATAATAGCTGCAAAATGGCTTTACAGATACACATAATTACCAGCTATGGGTGGATTGATTGTCGGATGCTCCTCAGACGCCTACTCAGGACATCTAAAGACAGTAGTATCATTATAAATGTTGTGCCAAACTGTATTACAAAAATACATTTCAAATACAATACAAAATGGTTTACAGAAATACAGCATTATATTGGAAAGTATTTTATCTCAAGCATTCCATAGACTTTAACAATACTTTAAAATACCATCAACCATTAATCTTAATAATATACTTGACAACACATAAGACTAACCTTACATTTCCTCAAGACCATGTTTCTCCTGACGTGAGTTGTCAGCCAGAATGAAAATATTGAAACACTTGCCTTGCATGAAAAGCATGTTCATAACCTTTACAGCCAGTGAGAAGTTCTTCATCAACTTCAAGCCAATCCGTGCAGTCTATACAAGGTACGAATTATGACCTACCCTTACACAGGTGGCGAGGCTCCCAATGGGTGCTCTTGAGGTTCCTAACATTTTGAGTGAGTGAGTGAGTGAGTTAACATTTAACGTCACATCGGCAGTATTGCAGCCATATCGTGACGAGAGCATTCTTAAAAATGGAATCTATGTATATCATAAAAAACGAAGGACAGTAAAACAACTAGAATATCACAACAAGAAATAAAACTAGCGTGAAAAGTTAAAACTAATATTCCTATTCAGACAAAACAATATAAAAACAGGCTATATAGATCACCAACAACTGAAGTTAGATCACCATACTAGGGGCCATGGGGACTTACAGTACTTCTACTACCTGCATGGTCCCTAGCTGGATTTACATCATCCTCTCAGCTCCTGGTGATTGTATGCAAGATTAGCCACAAATTAAAATGACACATATTCTACGGCTAAGACAAAATGGAAGATCAAATTTGACTTCAAATGTTTTGGGACTTACGTACCCTCTCAGGAGGACAATAATTTTACAGTGCTTTAACCCCCCTCGAGGATACAGCCACTAACACTCTAAGTTACTAATTCAAACTTCCAAGCATAAAATATTTTTCTATTTACAATTCATTTAGCAAATCTAATTCTTTTAAAAATGAAATAATTAAATGAGAGCTAACAGAATTAAAAAGATCCTTCAAAGTTCGTGAATTAAAATATTTATCCCTTGTGATGGAATATTCAACACAGTCAAGCAGGACATGCTTGACTGTGATTCTTTCATCACAAGGGATACAAAACGGAGGATCTTCACCTTTTAATAGATACTCGTGAGTATACCTCGTACGGCCAATGCGACATCGTCGCATAATGACCTCCTCAAATCTGGACTGACAACCCAAGTAAGTATAACCGATATAAGGTTTTATTTCATGTAGTTTATTTATACCTACTTGGGTGTCCCACTTCTTCTGCATCAGATCACGAGTGTAAGCTCTATTGCTAGCTTTGTAGTCAGAATAAGGAATACGAAGTGGTGTCACAGATTTGTTAAGTGCTGCCTTAGCAGCAAGATCGGCCATTGCGTTACCCGAAATGCCAACGTGGCTGGGTAACCAACAGAAGACGATGTCGTATTGGCCAGTAGCAAGATCATTATATAATTCAATAATTTCTATTAAAAGTGGATGTTTACAAGAAAGATTTTTAATCGCCTGAAGGCAAGAAAGAGAGTCGGAATAGATTATATATTGTTTATGTTTATGGCGTCTTTGAATATATTTAAGAGCTGTTAATATGGCGTTAGCCTCAGCGGTAAAAATAGAACTGTTTTCTGGTAATCTAGAAGATATTGTTCTGGATCCAATGACAGTGGCACAAGCCACTGCGCCACCGTCCTTGGACCCATCTGTAAATAAGGATTTATAACCGCTATATTTATGTTTCAATTCATTATATTCTTGTTTATACTGTAATTCATTAGTTTCTGATTTTTTAAATGTGGTCAGTGTTAGGTCCACTTGGGGCCTAACCAACTGCCAAGGAGAACAGAGAAGACGGGAAGGAGCTATATTTTCCAGCTCAATGCCGGCAGCAGCAAGAAATGGTTTAATTCTTAAACCAATAGGCGGTACAAGCGAAGATTTCATATTGTATAAGTCCTCACACAGAGGACTGAAAACACAGTTATATGCAGGGTTTGACTCACTGGAATATAATTTTGTTACATACTGTAAAGCTAATTTGATACGTCGCTGCTCAAGAGATGGCTCATCGGCCTCAACGTACAGGCTGTCAACAGGTGAAGTTCGAAAGGAGCCAAGATAAAGTCTTAGACCTTGATGGTGAACAGAATCTAAAAGTTTCAGGTTGCTTTTACAGGCTCCACCATATACAATGGAGCCATAATCAAGTTTTGACCGGATCAGTGATCGATAAAGATGCAGGAGGGTAGCTTGGTCCCCTCCCCATTTAGAATTTGAAACGACTTTCAACAAGTCAAGTGCCTTCAGGCATTTAGTTTTGAGGGATTTGATATGTGGTAGAAACGTTAAATGTGAGTCAAAAATTAATCCCAGGACCTTGGCCTCCTTTACAAACTTTGATGGGAGTGCCATCTGGAGATAGTTCTGGGTCCTTATGTGGCTTATATGTTCTGCAAAAATGTATACAATTAGTTTTGGACTTCGAAAATTTGAAGCCGTTTTCAAGACACCATTTATTTATTTTGTTTAAACACAACTGCAGTTGCCGTTCAATAGTATGCATATTTTTACCTCGGCAAGAAATATTAAAATCATCCACGAAAAGCGATCCATCTATTGAATCACTTAAAACCTTGGATAAACTATTGATCTTAATGCTAAACAGTGTGACAGACAAAATGCTCCCTGATCCTGATTATAATGATCAGACAGTGTTGAACCCACTCGGACTTGAAATTGCCTGTCTTGTAAAAAATGTGATATAAAAAGAGGCAAACGGCCTCTTAAACCAAAATCATGTAGATCTTTCAAAATGCCATGCTTCCAAGTGGTATCGTAAGCTTTCTCGAGATCAAAGAAAATTGATACTGCATGTTGTTTACTTACTATGGCATTTTTAACAAAGGATTCCAAACGTACCAAATGGTCAATGGTACTACGATTTGTCCTGAAACCACACTGGATATTTGTTATCAAATTTTTGGTTTCAAGATACCATGTTAATCTATTATTTACCATTCGCTCCATGGTTTTACAGACACAACTCGTTAACGAGATTGGTCTGTAATTAGAGGGATCTGTATGGTCCCGGCCAGGTTTGGGAATAGGGACTACAATGGCATTACGCCATGAAGCTGGGAAATTACTGGTAGTCCATATGGTATCAAATATATTTAACAGAGTTTCCAAAGACGATTTGGGCAAATGTTTCAAGAGCTGATAGTGGATATTATCAGCCCCTGTTGCTGTATCATGAGCCTGTTGAAGGGCAGTATGGAGCTCATGGAGTGAAAATAATTCATTATAATCTTCACCATTGTCTGAGGTAAAATTAATCTTTTTCTTTTCCTGTTCTTTCTGAAACTTTTGAAACTCAGGGATATAATTTGATGAAGATGAATGCTTGGCTAAAGTTTCACCAAGTTTGTTTGCAATGTCAGCTTTGTTAGTTAAAAATTTCCCCATCCTTCAGATGGTGTACAGTAGATTTAGAATCTTTGCCCTTAATTCTTTGGACCATGTTCCACACCTTGGACATAGCTGTGCGTGAGTTTATTTTAGAAACATAGTTTCTCCAAGACTGGCGCTTATTTTGTTTAAAAGCACGTCTAGCCTTAGCATTTAAAATTTTAACTTTGTCTACATTATGTACAGTAGGATGTCGGCGGAAATACTTTTCAGCTTTCTTCCTACACTTTCTGGCCTGTTTACATTCCTTATTGAACCATGGTTTACGAATGTGTGGAATTGCAGAGGACTTTGGTATAGTTTGGTCAGCAATATTGTTGAGTACATCTGCAAATAACTGTATAAGGTCTTCGCTGTTCGCAAAAATATCATGTTTTAAGTGATCACTACATAGTGTCTGAAATAATGACCAGTCACCCTTGGCAAAGTTCCGTCTTGATAAAGGTGGATCATCACCAGGGCTGACTGTTTTAAGAATGGTGGGGAAGTGATCACTCCCACACAGGTCATCATGTACAGCCCATTCAAATTCATTATATATGGTGGAATCAGCGAGTGATAGGTCCAGAGAAGAATATGTGCCAGTAGCAGGATGTAAATATGTTGCAGAATCAGCATTGAGAATACATAGATTATTATCAGAAATAAATTCCTCAAGGATTTTACCTTTAGTATTTGTATGGTCACTTCCCCAAAGCGGGTTGTGGCCGTTCAGATCGCCCATGATGAGGCATGGCTTTGGAAGCTGGTCATACAGATTTTTCAAGTCTGACTGTGTAATATCAGAGGAGGGAGGAATATATAAACTGCACAGAGTCAATGCAATATGCAGACTGATACGAACAGCAACAGTTTGAAGATTAGTACTAAGATGGACAGGACTGTGTATTATACCTTGCCGCACCAAGATTGAAGCACCTCCAGTTGCTTTATCTCCTGGAGGAGAAAAACAGTGGTGATCACTAAACTGTCTTAGATTAAAGGTATCTGTATTTTTCAAATATGTCTCTTGGAGACATACATCTGACGGTTGAAAGTCCTGTGTTAGTAATTGAACCTCACTGAAATTATGTTTGAGACCTCTGCAATTCCATTGAATAATGTTGGACAATTGGGTCATGGTGTCTCAATTGGTGATCTTCCGCGGGAATGTGAGTGAGTTATGCTCCTTCGTGTGTCCTGAGAGGACGGCGACACCTCCATATCTAGAGGTTCAAAGGGATTCTCAAAGGGAACCTCTGAAGGAATTGGGATATTTGGTAACTGTTTCTTGTTGAATTTTTTTCCTTTCTTCTTGGGTAATTGACCAGTGTTAGACTGCCTAGCCAACGTTTGTGAAGTGTCTGGCTTTGTCTTTGTCTGAGAGTCTGATGACGACTGGGAACCAGATGAAGTCTGAGAGGCAGACGTTGACTTAGACATCAATGGCAAGGATGGAGCAGAAGTCATGGGCTTCTCTGACTTGACCCATGTCAGATCTGTTTGACAAGCAACAGAAGATGTCATTACAGGCCGAGTTACTGTAGCAGAGTACGACAAAGGCAATGGAGTCGAATAAGCGCCTTTGAAAGAGCTTTTTAGCGTCAACGTATGATAAATTCTTTTCGCACTTCAGCTTCATTATTTTTTATTCTGTTTGCCAAACGGGGCAGGATTTGGATGACGAATCATGTGGGCCAGAACAGTTTGCACATTTATACTCCTTGTCACAGTCTGTATGTTCATGATTGTCACTGCAGCGATGACACACGACGGAGCCACGACAAGAGTTGGACCCATGACCAAATTTTTGGCACTTATAACACCGGAGTGGACTGGGAACATACACATCCACTCCAATATTAAAGTATCCAGCTTTTACGGACTGTGGCAAAGATGCACGGGCAGACGTTAAGAGATAGGTATTAGTTTTCACAACTGTACCCTCTCTCTTGACAGTGAAACGTTTTACAGCAGTTACCCCTTGATCTACAAGTTCTGTGGCAATATCTTCCTCTGACATGTCGAACAGACAACGAGCTCTGTCACGAATGATTCCACGACATGAATTTCAGAGGTCTCATATCACCAGATTGGCCCATGAGCCACCTCCTTCTGGCATAGGACTCTAGGCAAGTTAAAGTAATCAAATATTATTACACTGCACATCAAAATAACAAAGACCCATTGATAATGTATTGTGCAAATATAATCACCATGCACAGGGCTTGGCGTGACCGGCCGATTGATAGAACCGGGCCAGTTCTACCACCCGTCTAGGTGAAGTCAGGGCCAAAGTGGTATGTTGAGTAACAGGAACATGGTTCAAGGCCCCTATTACCCTCAACCACCAGGATCCCTTCCTCCACCGACACAGGGATGCAAACCACGGCCAACAGGTTGGTGGACCAAATATGCCCCCGGATCCACACGGGGGGTTGGCGAGCACTTAGCGTTACCCAGCACCCACCACGAGGAGGTGGCTCGCCACGGGTGCCCTTAACATTTTGAAATTATTATTTTAAAACTTATAATTAAAACAAAACACCGAAAACAATGCCAACATAAAAATACAGTAATTTGTCACTGTCGATGTATGATGATGATTGCCCACGTGGTCAACGTATGGGTAGTTGCATAATAATCTTGTACGTCATACGAGTGTCGTATCGTGTTGAGCAGGAACCCCGTTTCACAAAGCTCTCTTAAGCCTAAGATCTCGAAACTTTTCTCGTTGCATCTGTAGCTCATGCGTTACAGTATAGGAGGCACAATGGCTCCACAAAAAGCGCTAAAGTAATGGAAGCGTCCCTAGTTACCGCGTGAGTTAACTCCCCTGCTCGCACCTGCAGACGACAACAATGTCAACGTCCCAGCAGTCCGTCATGCCGAAGTGTAATAGGCAATCAAACGTTTCTCAAGAATGAAGATTTTTATGGATATCTACCTGATGAAGGAGTAAGCATTAACTCCGAAACGTTGTGTTGACATAATAAGGAAGTTGATATCCATAAAAAATATATTCATTCTTATGTATTTCACTTCTAAATGCCCTTCAAAGACTCCAAACGTTTCTCCTTTCGAGATCAGTTAGATTGCTGACGAAGTTAAAGCGCGTCAGAGTATATTGTTCGGCCCTTTTCGTCAACAGTCACCAACACGGCCAAAATACGAGAATGGGATGAAATCGGAAACAAGTAAGTGTTACTTCTGGGTTGTATCATAAAACCTCTCCAACATCGTTTGAAAGTAAATATTTGTAACATGTGTAGTGACTAGTCTTGAACATGAGCGACAGCAAATCCATAGAACCCTTATATTATTCAAGGTTCATATACCAGAAATCCTCCCCAAATCCATGACTCTTCCCATGATTTCTCATGGATGTCCGCATGGTGTGCATGACACGATAAACAGCAATCCAGTGCATTTATAAATCGGTAAGCGTGAAATTCAAGACCATAACACTCTGAACACAAACTGTATGACCCAAATGACCAAGAAAATTTATAGCACGTGTTACTAATTACAAGTATAACACTGTATCAAGTTTCTTCCAATAGAAATAGAAGTAAAAATTCAGTAACTGTTCCATGATATATTCCTTAAAAATCCCATTTTCTTAAGCCTTTCCAGGCCTGGAAAGGTAACACTGTTTCAAAACTTTTCCAGGTTTCCATGACCAATGCGAACCCTGTGTAATGTAAGTGTATATCCCACAAACAAGGATGTTCATTATTTATTGATTTTTACTTCTTTTAACACTAAATGCCTGTTCACAATTAAATGAACACTTGCACTGATAAAAAGATCCTCTTGAGATGAGGAATGATAATAGATACCCTTTGTGAGCAGTGTTGGCAACACCTAATTTGCCAGAGCTGGCCATCGGGACCGTATGCAGGCTATAACATTTATAGGCCCTGAATGAAATATGCCCATATTCCCGAACGTTAATAAAAACACAAACTATGGGAAAGATTCCAGTTAGAAAAAAAATACTGAAGGCAACAAGGATTTGTAAATATTGTAAACTGCCGGCCCTATATAATCCTAACCGACGCTGTGCTTCCAGACCGGCGATTATTTCGAACACAGCTTGTGAGAGAGAAATCTTCAGTCAAGCGAAATCTACAGTCAAGCAAACGTGATTCACTGCGGTTCTCTCCTCACATGGGACACAAAGACTTGTAAAACACCTATTGCCAATTCGACATCTTCGCATTACAACTGTGTCGTTTGATACCCAGTCTGTTCATATCCATCTACATCTGATATGGTCCCACGATTGTGTTCTGAGTTTGTCAAACTCATCTGCTTCCAGCTTGGCTGACGCATTGCATGTTTGGTTCATTTTTGTCACTATCGATATATGATGATTGATTACCCACGTGGTCAGCGTATGGGTAGTTGCGTATTAATCTCGAACGGGTAACCGGGCTAGTCCCACATGTGCCAGGAGGGCGAGCTTTGGGGCAGAGTTCTTTATTTCCACAGCTGAATTCCCACACAAGGAAGAGAGAGAGATCAATCCTGTAACATTACATGTACATTTAACCACAATTAATTGTTCACACCTTAAATGAAATTAATACAATCAACCAAGAACATTATAAGAAATTACATGAATACACACATGGCCAGAGACAGCTATTATAATTGCTGGAAAATGGCTTTACAGATACACATAATTACCAGCTATGGGTGGATTGATTGTCGGATGCTCCTCAGACGCCTACTCAGGACATCTAAAGACAGTAGTATCATTATAAATGTTGTGCCAAACTGTATTACAAAAATACATTTCAAATACAATACAAAATGGTTTACAGAAATTATAATATGATTGATTACCCACGTTGTCAACGTATGGGTAGTTGCATAATAATCTTGTACGTCACACGAGTGTCGTATCGTGTTGAGCAGGACCCCGTTTCACAAAGCTCTCTTAAGCCTAAGATCTCGAAACTTTTCTCGTTGCATCCGTAGCTCATGCGTTACAGTATAGGAGGCACAATGGCTACCACAAAAAGCGCTGAAGTAATGGAAGCGTCCCTAGTTACCGCGTGAGTTAACTCCCCTGCTCGCACCTGCAGACGACAACAATGTCAACGTCCCAGCAGTCCGTCATGCCGAAGTGTAATAGGCAATCAAACGTTTCTCAAGAATGAAGATTTTTATGGATATCTACCTGATGAAGGAGTAAGCATTAACTCCGAAACGTTGTGTTGACATAATAAGGAAGTTGATATCCATAAAAAATATATTCATTCTTATGTATTTCACTTCTAAATGCCCTTCAAAGACTACAAACGTTTCTCCTTTCGAGATCAGTTAGATTGCTGACGAAGTTAAAGCGCGTCAGAGTATATTGTTCGGGCCTTTTCGTCAACAGTCACCAACACGGCCAAAATACGAGAATGGGATGAAATCGGAAACAAGTAAGTGTTACTTCTGGGTTGTATCATAAAACCTTTCCAACATCGTTTGAAAGTAAATATTTGTAACATGTGTAGTGACTAGTCTTGAACATGAGCGACAGCAAATCCATAGAACCCTTATATTATTCAAGGTTCATATACCAGAAATCCTCCCCAAATCCATGACTCTTCCCATGATTTCTCATGGATGTCCGCATGGTGTGCATGACACGATATAAAAGCAATCCAGTGCATTTATAAATCGGTAAGCGTGAAATTCAAGACCATAACACTCTGAACACAAACTGTATGACCCAAATGACCAAGAAAATTTATAGCACGTGTTACTAATTACAAGTATAACACTGAATCAAGTTTCTTCCAATAGAAATAGAAGTAAAAATTCAGTAACTGTTCCATGATATATTCCTTAAAAATCCCATTTTCTTAAGCCTTTCCAGGCCTGGAAAGGTAACACTGTTTCAAAACTTTTCCAGGTTTCCATGACCAATGCGAACCCTGTGTAATGTAAGTGTATATCCCACAAACAAGGATGTTCATTATTTATTGATTTTTACTTTTTTTAACACTAAATGCCTGTTCATCCGTCCCGAGGTCAGGAACCCAAGTACGGAAGAAATCGAACGATTATAAGTGAGTAATTACCTGTGTTCCTTTGTTTCAATAACCATTTCAAAGCTGTGTTGAATTGTGTTTTGCCCCCAAAATAATAAGATATATTGCAGATACAGTAGTTATTGTCTGTGATGATATAGTGTTTAAATCTTGTAAGAAACAAACATGAAAGAGAATGTATATTAAATGAACTGCCATGCTTTCATTGATTTTAACAATTATTTTATGATTATTATGACTGTGAAGTAGGAGGGTGAATAATTTTTATTTTAACTGTAGGTGGCAAATATTAAAATGATCATCACCAACAATGACACGACAAAACACCCATGTTGTTGTTTCCCACAAGACACTGAAATATGTATTATGACAATAAAAAATATAAGTAACACATATACTACATTGGTTGCACAAAGCAACATATAGACAGATTAAATTCTTAAATATACAATTAGCACTTCTGGTTTAAATCTGTTTGAAAATACAGTTTTCAGTAATGTTAAGAAATATTTACCTAATGAGATATAACTTTAATAATAGTGTTAATAAAAGCAATAAGAATGTGTAAATTGCATGAAAAGTGGCATACATTTCATTACTAGAACACTTGAAAATGAGTTGATAATTAAATTTATGCTGTATTTGCATTAATTGAAAATGACTGCATTTGTCAGATCTCATGTGAAGAAGGCCATTGCTGTGAGGCGTCAGAGCTTCAAGACAGTTGGTCTGTCTGACCTGGAGGACAAGGTTGGTTTGTGATCGATTATAAAAATAATACATAAAAAGCGATGAATTGTGTACCCAGTTATGTTCTTACATAAACTATCGACCAGAAAAATGAGACTTTTCACAGTGCTGTCTACTTTTCATTTTATATTAAAATTTCATAAAATTTGTCACAGATGTGTCTGATGATTTGTCCTTAAAGGAAATATATCTTAGAAGTCGATCAGTCCTCCGTTTCTCTGTATGCACTGCTGAATCCTAGGGCCTGTGCGGCATGGAATCTATTAAATTGTGTAGGTAAGTTTGGGGTAGGTCCATCCATGTCTGGTCAATAACATGACGTCACTCGCGGATGCTTTTGGGTTCCAACTTCTCAACTTTGTCCTTTATGATCTGCCACACATTTTCTATTAGATTTAAGTCTGGTGACGCAGTGGGAAAAATTAAGGTCACGTGATTTGCTTCCGGCCAGGTCAAGGTGTGAATTGATTTGTGGATCGTTGCATTGTTTTGTTGAAGTTGGAATGGGATTCCACTTTGACCTACGTGGGAATCTAGTACGCCTTTCTGTAAAATATCACAGTATTTGCGAGAACCAAATTTGCCCTCCATCTTCAGCAGATGTGTCACACCGAGTCTACTGACGCCACCCCAGACCATGACACTTGGAGAAAACGTCGGTACAATTTTCAAGCACTTTGCTCCCTTTGACCACCTCTCCCTCGTTATTCTGTAAAACTGAAATTTACTCTCGTCTGTGAAAATCACATTGGAAAAATCCTGACAACCATACTTTCAACACCATTCAAGTCGTTTAGCCTTATGGTCATCTGTCACCAAGGGGACTTTTTTCGGTACCTGTTTAGCATATCCAGAGTGTTTTAATGAGCATCGAATTGTCCATTATGAAACGTGAGGGTCACCTTGACTTGATGCTTTGACAGCAATCTGTGTGGCAGACCTGTTCGGGTGCAGCACAGCGAGGCGCGTGACCCTCCTCCTGTCATTAGGTCCCAGGCTCGAGCGACGTCCCGATCCAGGCTTACGTCCTACGCCAACTCCTGCTTCGATTCTTTTCAAAATTTTGTAAACTGATGCCCTACTGAGGCCTGACAACTTCACAAGTTACTTAACTGATCGCACGCCGGATTCATACAATGTCTGAAGTCTACTTCTTTGGGTCATATTTACCATTTCGTCCATTCTGTCGTCTGCTAACAAGGTCACGTGCCAAAGCTGAAAGTGCATGTAAGGGAGATAGGCGTTTGACAACATGGGAAGACGACTCCAATAGCCTATATTAGTGTCCGGCGATCAATTCGCGTATATTATCAATTTTCATATATGTAACATGTGTCTCATTTTTTCTGCTCAATGATATAGTTCAAGTTAGTAAAACCTTACATCACTCATTCCAGATTTGGGAACAGGTCAAGGATATCATAAAAATGCATGTACTAACTGAATGTTTTCATTGTTTTAGGTTGTGTCAATGATTCCTCTGTGCCAGATTGAAGGAATAAGTGGTGGATTGGAGAGTGAAGTGGATGAAAGTATGTGATACCTAATGCACTACTGTTATACTACACATATATCAATGAATATGTATGTCAAATTCATAAAACAAATTATACATCAATTGCGAAAGACACTCATTCAATAACAAATCAATTATGTATCAAAGTTAATTATCTCTGAAAAATCATTGGTCCAGTTATTGGACGTCACATTGCAGTCTAAGATGGGTAATGTTATTCAATAGCCATGTCCTTTGCAGAGATCTGAGGTATTCCATCAACAGTCAAATAAAATAATTTTTTTCTTCAAGGAAAATGATATATTAATTTAATAGTGTTTGAAAATGTCTGCAGTTTGTGCCACCTTGGAAACCAAAGATTCAACAGTGTGCCCATTTGTTGAAGTAGATGAGGCGTTTGGTAAATGTGTGTATTGGTATGTAATATTATGGGTATTTAAGGTATATTTATCACCTGAATCAAATACATAGTTGAAAAGTAAACTTCTTCAATAGATCATCGCTTCATAAATAACACTGCACCATTCAGAACTGTATTATGATAAGGGTCTTGGGTCCAAGTGAGGGTTCCGGTGAAATCCCTTATCTCACTGACGTGCAGCTCTGCTGGGGGGGGGGGGGGGGATTAACTCAGCAAAGAGTTCAATGTCACAAGAATCTAATTACAATTTTATTAAAAAGAAATAGAATATCAAGGGTGGCCACATAGAGAGTCTGTACAACCCTCTCGGCTGAGGGCTATTAATCCTATCTCAGGTGGCAGTAATCACGCTGGCACATTTACTGTATGTCTGGGCTAGATCTGAACAAACCTGTTTTGATGTGTCAATTATAATTGCTTGGACTACAACAGATGTGTTTCACTGGGCCATGGCTTACTGACCCTAATTTAAAAATCTTAAAATCATACAGTTGTAAACCCTTTTGGAATTGTAGATCTAAGACATTAGTTTTTTGCTTTAAGTCAATCTCTAAGCTGCTACGGATCATTTTGAAATTAATAGTTTACGTGTATATTTTCCTAATATCTGTTGAATCCTAATTGATAATGCTTGTAGTGGTAATAAATGAATTCTTGTATGATTATCATTCCAAGATAATTGCAAAAGATAGTCAGTGTGGCATATCATGGCACACAAAATGTGAAACTTACACCTACTGCACAAAATAAATGTTTTTAAGAAATTAAAGTATATTTATATTTTTTCAGAGTGAGGACTTGCAAAGAATAGCCTCCCTGTGGTATCAACATCAGTACAGCAGCCATCAATTGCCACATCAGCCTTATTACCCTCATAGCCAAAGCAGGCAGCCGAACAACCTGAAATTGAAAGCACAAAGAAACTGTCAACGGTAAAATGACAGACCACAGAATATATTCGAAAACAGTTCATATTTAGCACTTGTACTTGCAAGTGCGTGTTCATCTAATTTCATGACAATACCAACACAACAAAATGATACTCATAAAAAATGTATTGGTTATAAATCATCTTTACTGTAACTTAACAATACTGATATTCTTTGCAGCAACAGAATTCCATTGTAGGAGTACACTTAGGTAGAAGTCAAGAAAGTCAGGTAGGAAGGGCATGTTCAAAGTCAGAAAAATAACTAGACTTATATATGTTTTCGGACGGTTTGGGGAGAGATGGGAACTGATTGGGAACCAGGTGAAAACGTTATTCACCACAGCCATTTACCCAAATAGTACATGTAGGCCCCTCCCACCATTAATTCAGATTCTGGTATAAATAGCAAATAATAATGTTAAACCTAATACTTTCATACAACAATAAAACAAATCGCAATTTTTACATTATTACCTTTTCTACAGAAGGGGAAGCTCAGCCAAGCGTGATTGACATCCTTAACAGCGAAAAAGAAAATACTGAAATTCTGAAGGTCCTTCTTGAGGTACAAAGGAAAATCCTGGTTATCTCTGGAAAGAGACATTTGAATTTAAAGAACATTTAATTACCAAACCAGAATACAAAACTGTTTCCCCAGTTATAAATTCCCTGCCTGAATTGTAATCAAGTTTGTTACCTAAGTATTAGAAAATCCTTCTGGGAACATTATGCCATGAAACATATTGACACTCTCATTGGTGAGTGTGTGAGTGAGTTTCGTTATCTTGGAGTAAACATACATCTTGCAATTGTCTTGCATCACAAGCTAATGGCCCAATAATCCCTTTTTAAAAAAATTCCAAAGGACAGTTGCCAGCATTAACTGTACAGATTTATTGAAGATTTGTGATTGTATATCAGAGTATGGGTATCGGTATGAAGTCAGGGGCACATATTACTGTAATTCTATTAAATATGTCCATTTGAAATTTTGTAAACCTGTACTGAAACTAGCTGTGCCTGTGTTACCTTTGGTACTAATTTATCTGCATTGTGCCTGGGAACAATACATGTCCCCAAACTATTTTATAATTTTTACGCTTTGTAACTTCTTGTTGTTCATTTTTAGTGTTATTAAATTTGATGTTATCTGACATACAGTGCAGTTGCTTCTACTTACATTTGTGTGTGGGTAGGGTGTTATTCTCCACACCTGCCTCTGCAAGTGCATCTCCTGGTGGTATCTGCACTCCTTTAGTGACCCAGTAATTATGGAGTTTAGAGCATGCCATAATTATCACAGTGCACCTGTCTGGGCTGAACCATTGGCATCCAGAGGACTTGTGCAAACACCTAAAACATTATCATACAAGTCAAGTCTTACAACAATGTTCTGGCAACAGGGGTATAAATGATGATGATAATAATTTACTTTGCAAGTGCTGATGTAAATTCTGATTCTGTTACTGAGTTCAAACTCACCTAAACCTTGCCTTTAAAATGCCAAATGCACGCTCAATGGTGTTTCTTATTTTGTTCTGATGTGAGCTGAGTTGTACCTCTCTTGGGGGCGTGTCTGTGGCTCAGTAAAAGGTGTCAGCAGCTATGGTCAACATGCATTACTTGATGGTTATTCAAATATTTCCCTATTAACACACACACATACACACTAATTACATGTCACTTTTCAATCCAAGAATGTTACCTATGCTAACAAGCAGCCATTAAAATGCTGGTTTGGTACTAAAGGTACTTATGGTACATAAGCATTAAAATGATAGTAGTCAGTGATATAAGACACACACGGAAAGGCAGTGTCACAATACGAGGTTTAAAACCTCCAAAACCTACCCAGAATCGCCAAGGAGCAACCTGTCTGGTGCATGCTGTTCCACCTTAGAGGCAATCTTACCGCTGCTCCAAATGAGCGAGTCGTGGGTTGACCCCGGCCACTTGACCACCACATTTGTGAAGCTGTAGATATACATATGTAATTACAATTAAGGTATTATAAATAACAGCTGCATATTACAACATACTGCCATTGACAACTTTTTCATCAACACAACTTAAACTGAATAAATGTATCAACACATCAAAGTTGCAGTTAAAGTTTCAGATCAATGCCAATTATGAATAAAAATGACATTCAGGTGAGTCTGTTTCCTCTCATCATGCTCAGACAACATGCTGATTAAGCTATGTGCTGTTACAGTCCTCTGACCGATCAACAATGTCTTTGGACCATATGCTCTGCTCTGATATCAGCCTTCTCTTGCCATAAGCCAGAGAATCCTCTGGGTCAAATTCTGACAGTTCTGGCCCCTCACAACTTATCAGAATTAAATCTGACAATATCTGAACACCTAGACTGCTTCTCACATCTGATTTGAGTGAGTGAGTGAGTGAGTTAAAATTTAACGTCACATCGGCAATGTTGCAGCCATATAGTGACGAGAGGTATTGTAGATACACAAAACTATAGGTACTTAAAGAACCAGTCATCGACGGACTGTAAAACAACTAGAGTATCACAAAAAGGAATTAAAACTAGCTAGTATGTATTTTTAAAAGGAGAAAACTATTTTCGACAATACCATGTAAAAATGGGCTTTTTATCACCAACAACTGAAGGTAAATCACCATACTAGGGTCCATGGGGACTAACAGTGCTTCTGCTACCTGCATGGACCCTAGCTGGATTTACACCTTCCCCTCAGCTGTTGGCGATTGTATGCAAGTTTAGCCAGGAATTAAAATGACAATAACACTACAACTAAAACAGTGGAAGATTAAATTTAGCTTGAAATGTGTTGGGACTTACGTACCCTCTCAGGAGGACAATATTTTTATGGTTCTTCAACCCCCTTCAAGGATACCGCCACTACCAATCCGAGTGCTTAATTCACACTTCCAATCATAAAATATTTATTTATTTACAACTCAGTCAATAAATTTAATTCTTTTAAAAACGCAATTATTAAATGAGTACTTGTATTGCTAAAAAGACCCTTCATAGTTCGTGATGTAAAATATTTATCCCTTGTGATGGAATATTCAACACAGTCAAGCAAAACATGCTTGACTGTGATTCTTTCATCACATGGGATGCAAAATGGAGGATCGTCACCTTTCAATAGATAGTTATGCGTATATCTTGTATGGCCAATACGACATCTTCTCATGATGACCTCTTCAAATCTGGACTGACAGCCCAAGTAGGTGTAACAAATATTCGGTTTTATTGCATGTAATTTATTTACACCTACCTGGGTGTCCCACCTCTTTTGCATTAAGGCACGCATATAAGATCTAATGACAGGTTTGAAATCACTATATGGCAGAAGAAGTGGCGTCACAGATTTAGCAAGTGCCGCTTTCGCTGAGTCATCAGCCATTGTGTTTCCCACAATGCCAACATGGCTTGGCAGCCAACAGAAGACGATGTCATATTGGCTAGTGGCAAGATCATTGTATAGTTCCAGTATGTCTAGAATGACAGGGTGGGCAGAAGACATGTTTTTCAGTGCCTGAAGGCATGACAATGAATCAGAAAATAATACAAATTGTTTATGATGGGACTGACGTTTAACATATTCCAAAGCTGTCAATATTGCCATGGATTCTGCTGTGAATATGGAGCTATTGCCTGGTAGTCGGAAAGAGATATTGTGTGATCCGATAACAGTGGCACAGGACACACTGCCGCCATCTTTAGATCCGTCAGTAAATATGGAGCGATGGGAAGTATATTGCTTCCGTAACTGGATGTATTCTTGTTGGTATATTAAATCATTCGTGTCAGATTTCTTATGATGAGTAAGATCTAGTATGACGTTAGGTCGCACTAATTGCCATGGAGGCGCTGAGAAAAGTCTGTATGGACAAATAGTCTCCAGTTCAATATTTGCAGCTGTAATATGAGATTTCATCCGAATTCCCAAAGGTGGCATTTGTTTTGGCTTTTGTGTAAACAGTTCTTCATATTGTGGATTAAACACTGTATTATAAGCAGGATTTGATGGATTTGAACGTAACTTAGTGATGTACTGAAGAGATAATTTAATGCGTCGCTGATGAAGAGACGGTTCATCCGCTTCTACATAAAGGCTATCAATAGGTGATGTTCTGAAAGCGCCTAGACACAATCTTAAACCTTGATGGTGAATTGTATCTAATTTTTGTAAACTACTTTTACATGCCCCACCATATACAATTGAGCCATAATCTATTTTGGAGCGAATAAGTGCCCTGTACAAGTGGAGGAGGGTTTTGTGGTCCCCTCCCCATTTTGAATTAGACACAACTTTCAACAGGTCTAATGCCTTCAAGCATTTAGTCTTCAGCTGATTTATTTGCGGTAAATATGTCAAATGATGGTCAAAAACAAGACCCAAAAAGTTTGCTTGTTCAACAACCTTAATGGGAGTTCCATCAAGAAATAATTCAGGGTCTTTATGTGGTTTATATTTCCGACAAAAATGAATACAATTTGTCTTAGATTTTGAGAATTTGAAACCATTCGCCAGACACCAATTTTGGATGTTATGAAGACACAGCTGTAACTGGCGTTCAATTGTACGCATATGTTTGCCTCGAGACGAAATGTTGAAATCATCAACAAATAATGACCCATCTATTGACGCATTCAAAACTTTTGACAAACTGTTAATCTTAATGCTAAACAAGGTAACGGACAAGATACTACCTTGTGGTACACCCTGATCTTGATAATAATGGTCAGACAGGGTAGGGCCCACACGGACCTGAAACTGTCTGTCTTTTAAAAACTGAGATATAAAATGTGGTAAACGGCCTCTCAGGCCAAAATCATGTAAATCTCTTAGAATACCATGCTTCCATGTGGTATCGTATGCTTTTTCCAAATCAAAAAAGATTGACACCGCATGTTGTTTATTAACAATGGCATTTCGTACAAATGAATCCAAACGGACTAAATGGTCAATAGTATTTCTGTGTTTACGGAAACCACATTGAATGTTGCTGATTAAATTATTAGTTTCCAAGTACCATACTAATCTATTATTTACAATACGTTCCATAGTTTTACAGACACAGCTGGTTAAAGATATAGGTCTGTAATTAGAAGGATCGGAATGATCTCGACCAGGCTTAGGTATTGGTACCACGATGGCATCACGCCAAGAAGATGGGAAGTCCCCAGAAGTCCAGATGCCATCAAATATAGAAAGCAGAGTTTCCAGACTCGAGTCAGGCAGATGTTTCAAGAGTTGATAGTGGATGTTATCAACACCTGTTGCAGTATCGTGTGCTTGGGCAAGTGCAGTGTGGAGCTCATGAATTGAAAATATTTCGTTATAGTCTTCACCATTATCGGAAGAAAAGTTAATAGTCTTCTGCTCTTGTTGCCGTTGATATTTTTGGAACTGAGGTACGTAATTCGATGACGAAGAATGTTTAGCCAGAGTTTCACCTATTTTATTTGCAATGTCAGTTTTGTCAGTAAGCAATTGATCTCCGTCTTTCAAATGATGAACCGCAGATTTTGTACCTTTGCCCTTGATTCTTTGTATCATGTTCCACACCTTAGACATTGGCGTTCTAGAATTTATCTTAGATACATAATTTCTCCATGACCGGCGTTTATTCTGTTTAAAAGTTCGCCGTGCCTTGGCATTTGCTATTTTAACGGTATTGAGATTATGCACTGTAGGGTGTTTACGAAAATACTTCTCCGCCTTTTTCCTAGCCTTCCTTGCCTTCTTACAGTCTATATCAAACCATGGTTTACGGATATGCGAAACTGCAGAGGACTTTGGAATAGTTTCTTCAGCAATGGCATTAAGTTTGTCTGTAAACAGCTGAATGGGATCAGGAACATTCATGAAAAGATCCGGTTGCAATATTTCTTCACACATTGATTTATAAGCAGGCCAGTCGGCCTTTGAAAAGTTCCACCTCGTTGTAGGTGGCTCATCAGCAGGGATGGTTGGCATAAGAATGGAAGGAAAATGGTCACTTCCACAGAGGTCATCGTGGACTGACCAGGAAAATTCACTCAACATACTGGAATCTGACAGTGAGAGATCCAGGACAGAATAGCTACCACTAGCAGGATGTAAGTAGGTCTTTGAGCCATCGTTAAAAATACATAGACTGTTGTCACTGATAAAGTCTTCAATGACTGTTCCCTTTGAATTAGTGTTTGTACCTCCCCATAAAGGGTTATGACCATTTAGGTCACCCATGATTATACATGGTTTCGGAAGCTGATCACATAATGACTGTAGTTCGGATCGCTGAAGAACCGAAGAGGGTGGAATATACAATGAGCACAAAGTAAAAGCAATGTGCAATGTGAGTCGAACTGCAACAGCCTGTAGATTGACAGTTAGAGGAACAGGACTGTGGATGACATCCTGCCTCACCAAAATAGAACACCCACCAGAAGCTTTCCCCACCGGAGGTGAAAAAGAATGATACGAATTGTATTGACGAAATTCAAACTTACTTGTTGGCTTGAGATATGTCTCCTGGAGACAGAATGCTGAAGGTCGAAAGTCTTGTGCTAATACATGCAATTCGCTGACATTGGTCCTTAGACCTCTGCAATTCCATTGGATAAGTGGATGGTAAATGGTCACGTTATCTGGGGTGGGCGTACAGGTGATCTACTTTGCCCTGACCGTGGCGACTTGCTTCTATTGCGCCCACGGGGATGTGGCGACACATCCATATCTTCCAAGACAGCATACTTATTGAAGACTTGTATTGGGTCTCGGAGACCCTTTGATATCCTGTCAGAATGTTAGAATGATCAATATTCTTGCTGGCATTTCTAACCACAGGAGATGGCGATGGTCTTTTGTGTTGTGTCTGCGTAGATGAGTTAATAGAAGTAGTGTCAGGAACAGACGAAGTGTCAACGAAGGAATAGTGATCTGTTTTGATCCAGGTAATATGTGTCTGGGTTTCAACTGATTTAGCAGAGGTGGTCAAAGTTTTTGTTACTGCGGCAGAATAAGATAGAGCAAGAGCGAGTGGCTGACTTGCATGGATCTGGCGTTTAGCTTCAAGGAAAGAGATATTCTTTTCTAGCTTCAATTTAATGATTTTGTGCTCTGTTTGGAATACGGGACACTGTTTGGAGGAAGCCAAATGTTCTCCGTGACAATTTACACACTTAGGATGTTTTGTACATTCATTCCCATCATGGCCCTGTTCACTACACCGGTAGCACGTCTTGGAATTTGTGCATGACTGTGAACCATGTCCAAATTTTTGGCATTTGTAACAACGGAGTGGATTTGGAATATAAGTTTCCACGCCGATGTTACAATAACCTGCTTTGACTACTTTGGGCAGTTTGTGAAGGGCAAAGGTAAAGAGATAGGTGTTGGTGTTGACGACTTCATTATTGATCTTCCTTGTAAAGCGTCTAATCTGAGTGACTCCTTGATCCCTTAGCTCTGTTGTAAGTTCTGTTTCACTCAGGTCTGAAAGAATGCGTTCCTTATCTCTCACAATGCCTTTACAGGTATTAAGTGTGTTATGTGGTGAAACCGTGACAGGTGTATTCACCAACGTTTTCAGTGATTGAAGGATGTGTGATTGTTTCCTCGTTTTACATTCAATCAAGAGAAATCCATTTCTAATTTTTCTGATGTTTTGAACATCACCAGCAATGCCATAGATATATTTGGCCGTAGCAAACGGATTGAGTCGCAATGACTGACCATCAGTAGACTGTACTACTAAAAATCTGTTCCAACTATCTGGAGGGGAATGAGAAGACTCTTCTTCAGAAGAACTATCATCTAAGACTCGTTTGGATTTTTTGGGTTGTGCCATGGTTAGTTTGGATATGATTCATCATCCCAGCTCCCCACCCACCACGGAGTGTCATTTAGACGATGCTTAATGCCAGTGGGTCTCCGACTGGCAGCACCGAGGATACTGGGATGGTATACTCCAGCAGAAGAATTAACTGAAAATTAATTGATCCACTAGATTGGCCCATGAGCCACCGCCTTCTGGGCTTATAACTCTAGGCAAATTACATTAGACATCTTCAAAAATCAAAGTGATACATTTCAAAACAAAACGAGCCAAGACCTAACGTGAAAGATACAGGCAAGAATATAAATTGTGCAAAACAAGTAAAGCACAGGGCTCGACATGACCAGCCGATTGATAGAATCGGGCCAATTCTACCACCCGTTTAGGTGAAGTAAGGGCCGAAGTGGTGTGTTGAGCAAAAGGAACACGATTCAGGCTCCCAGTGCCCTCAACCACCAGACTACCGTCCTCCACCGACACGGGACGCAACCCACGGCAAACAGGTTGCCCAATTTGGTCGCCTCTTACGACCAGCAATGGGGTGCTGTGGACACATTCTATCCCGGGTCCACACGGGATCTGATTTGATCCTTTTTGGGGCAGAAAAGGATCTTTCACACTCCGCTGAACTGATGGGGAGTGCAAGCATTTCTCAACAAGAAGAAGAACGTTTTTGAAGTCAGTTCCGTAGGTCCCTTTGTTAGGAGTGTCTGACAAAGTTCTGAGTAAAATTTATCCTTGAAGGAATCAGTGACCATATCTTTCCATTGCCCCCACCCACAGCCTATGACATCCATGTTGCAGCCTGATGCTTTCAAGGGTTTCTCAAACCAGTAGCGTTTCCAGTTCTTGAATTCCATATCCAATCAAATCCTTCTTGGAACCTGGCCATGTGTCATGATGGGAAATTTGGAAACTTGTAACTGCTTCAGCTGTGTCAGAATTCTTGTTGCTTCCAAGGATGTTGGAAAATCTTTCCTCTAGTTCCTTCGTGCAAATGTCAACTGTCTTGTTGACAGCTGCTGAGAGATTATCTTTCACAGTCTGGATGTATCCTTTCATTTCAATTCCCTGGAACTTGTTAGAATCTGTGTGGTCGTCTGTCTGCTGCTCATCATGCAACAAGAGAAACTTTTCATGCAGGCCCCCTGGGATGGGTTGGTCTTTGATACTGCTGATTGTGTCAGTGCAATCTTGTATGGCTGCTATTGCACTTGGCAGAATGAGACTCTTTGTTTGGAGTTTGAGGCTTAAAACCGCTATTTCCCCAAACAAATCTGCCATGAAGTGGGCAAACGCTGCAAAATTCAGTGTTGTCGTTTGCTCAGAAATCTTCCTCCCTCTGCCCTGGATGTCAGCATTCTTGCTGCTGGCTGCCAAACTATCCATGTGTGTACACACAGCTGCATAATGACCACTATTGATAGCCAGGTTTTCATCTTTCTTCCCCTGATGGAACACACATAAGGCTCTGTGCACATGTGGCACCCATCTTGTGCCTTTAACAGGGGTAGGACTGTAAATCCTTGTGTCCTGCTCTTCACCTATCATTCCCAACTCCCTTTTGCTCTTGGGGCTAAAGTGGTAGGTTTTCCAGATGAGATGGCGGCAGTCACACACTGTGTCAACTAATGCACATTGTCTGTTTAACTTCAGTAGAGCCAGTTCCAATCTGTGTGCCATGCAACGGAAGTCAATCAAATGAGGGACAACTTCTCTCAGTTTAGCTACAACACAATTTTGACACCTATGTTGACAGACGCACCATCAGCCCAAAAACCTATCAACTTGTCCTCAAACTGTTCTTGCCCGTTAGTGTGCAGTGATGTCTTTAATGCTGACATAATCCCATCTGCGTGAGAATGCTCCAGTGCTATTACTTTAAGTAACTTGTTAACAGGTACCCCATCCTGGATTACCCTTGCATAAATAACCTCATTTTCAGAGATTGAACAATGTGTTGCCCCATCTATCATTAACGAATAGAAATCGACATCATTCAATGTTTTACAGGTTTTATCCCTTGTCGTGCTTGCCACTGTAGATTACATTTCTGCACATTTCATGTCATTTGCGTAAACCTGGTTAATGTCAAGACCATTCTTTTTCTGTATCATCAATAAAGGCTTATACTTGGTAAATGTCATTTCTTCTTCACCAATACAGTAAGCAGTATTGAATTTTATTTAAAGTTCATCAATGTTTTTTTCATCTGACTTACTTTCTTGTGTGTGGAATTGTGCAATTCTTGACTGTTCAAGAAAACCCCCGTAACCGTACCGTAAAGCTCGTACCGAACGAGCGCGAAAAGGAGGGTCCCCCTGTGGTAGAGTGCTATGCTACAATCTCGAACGTCAAAAAAAGATCACGTGTGGTCTGAGGTGACCTTTGACCTCCGTTGCCATGGGGATACGTGACGTCACAAAATGACATCACTAGAACCAACGGTGCACTTGAATCCGAGCTCTCGAGTAAAGACGTTGGTTGTGGCGCTCACAGTGACCGTGATAACACTAATCGGACTAACAGACATTGGAATTACGTTGGATTATATTCTGTTGTGGAATAATTCAAAGGATATTCGTGGAGCAACAAAATGGACTCAATGGAACAAGGCAACACTCACGAAGGTAAGGAGTATTGTAAAAAACACGTCACAATTTAATTCTGGACTCACAAAAGTCCAGAAACTCTCAGCACGGTGGCCACTCTCGCACAAGCGATTTCGCAAAATTAAACAGGCAGCTGTTATGTATGTGTGCTAAGGATGAAAAAATGAAAAAAAATTTTTTCGAAAACTCAAAATTTAAACTCGCTCGCCCATGGGCGAACAGTGGCCAATGGGTAGGCCCATGGGCAGGCCCATGGGCGAAAGTGCTTCATTTCATCCAGAATAAATGTTTTTGAGGTTGTAAATGAATGAAAAAATGTTAATAAGTATCATGACACAAATTTCACCTTGTTGTGACTTGACTCTGCTAACTGACAGCGATTTTAAAAAATCTCGCCCATGGGTGAAAAACATATTGGCCCATGGACGAGAATAATTAATTTCATTGAAACTACATGTTTTTTTTCCAGGCTTTGCAGTTTTTCAATAAATGAACGTGTATTTATTAGTGTCTTGACACGAAATTAAGCTTATTTTGACTTAATTCGGCTAATTTAAAGTGATTTTTCAAAACGCCTCGCCCATGGCGAAAACCATTTGGCCCATGGGTGAGAATATTTACTTTTACTCAAAATACACCTTTTCCCATGTTTTGGAGGTTGTGAATGGATGAAAGTAGGTTCATAAGTATCATGTCACAAAATTCAACTAATTTTGAATTAATTCCGTTAATTTAGAGCTATTTAACAAAATCTCACCCATGGGCGAAAAACATTTTGGCCCATGGGCGAGAATATTTCCTTTTACCCCAACCACATCTTTTCCAATATTTGGAGGATGTACATGAATGAAAGTACATTTATGAGTATCATGACAGAAATTTCAACTCATTTAGACTTACTTCCTCTAAATGAGAGCAATTTTGAAAACTCTCGCCCATGGTAGAAAGACATTTTGGCCCATGGGCGAGAATATTTGCCTTCACTCAAAATATATCTTTTCCTGTGGTTTGGAGGTTGTAAATGAATGATGATATATTTATGAGTATCATGGCACAAAATCCAACTCATTATGACTTCATTCTGCTAATTGAGACCGATTGTCAAAAACATCTCGCCCATGGGCGAAAAACATTGGGCCCATGAGCGAAAATATTTCCTTTTCACTCTAAATACATCTTTTCTAATGTTTTGGAGGATGTAAATGAATGAAAGTGCCTTTATGAGTATCATGACACAAAATTCAACTGATTTTGACTTACTTTTGCGAATTCAGGAAGATTTTTTTTAAAATATGCCAGAATAATCACTTTTACTCAAAATACATATTTTCCTGTGTTTTGGATTTTATAAATGAATGAGGATATATTTGTAAGTATCATGGCACAAAATTCAACTCATTTTGACTTAATTCTGCTAATTTGTAACAAGTACAAGAATCTGGACTTCCACTTAAATTCTGATAGCCTTTTTTTTATTGTCTTGGAGGTTGTAAATATATGAATGAAAGTGTGTTTATAATTATCACGACAAAAAAAAAAAGAAATCATTCCGGTCTTAATTCGACTAATCTCTCTCGTGGACGAAAATATTTTCGTTTGCATGTTTTCTTTATTTTGCAAACATATGGCTTAAAAATAGATGAAATTCTAATGACAATTCAGTTTAATTTCGTGAGTTTAGTTTTATGCCGCACTCAGTAATATCCCAGCAATATGGCGGCGGTTTGTAGATAATCGAATTTGGATCAGACAATCCAGTGATCAACAGCATGAGCATCGACCTGCACAATTGGGAACTGATGACATGTGTCAACCAAGTCAGCGAGCCTGACCACCCGATCCCGTTAGTCGCCTCTTACGACACGCATAGTCGCCTTTTATGGCAAGCATGGGTTGTTGAAGCCCTTTACTTCCAGCAATATATACATTACACTTAGAATACTAAGCCTTGAGATTCTTTTGAATTTAGGTATTCTATAAATATACCAAAATTCAACCTGTATCTATGAAATTGAAGTTATTTGTGAAAGCCCTAATCAAGAGTGACCAAACTCCAGTGACTATGCTGGGACACATTGATAAACGGTGTTGTGAGATCTTTAAACTGTATTGAAATATGCCTTGCCAATTCCGCTGACATTCACCAAATGTACCTACCTAGTAGTTTTAAGAGTACCTACCCAGTTTAGCATGTTTCGTTTTAATAGTGTGGTCTCCATTTTTAGTAATTCCCGTTTGCCTGTCCCGGCTTTTCTTTGTCCGAGGTTTTATGGGGTATTCTCCTATTTGTCAGACCGGAAATTATCTACAACAGGGGTAGGTCACTCGCTTGTTTTCTTTACCATTTGCACTAATTAGTATGCGCCTCCTCATGCTCCAAAGCACACAGTGACCTGATTTGTATCCATCGCAACTTAGGCAGCGTTCAACAGTACTTCAGCCAGTTTACTGTATCAGTCGAAATCTTACAATGAATGAATGAATGAATGAATGAATGAATGAAGAGCAAGAAGTATATGTGAATGAATGAAAGAAGTGATAAAAGAAAGAAGTGCATATGTGAATGAATGAGAAAGATATAATAAAAGAAAGAAGTACATATGTGAATGAATGAAAGAATAAATGATACACCACGGCCATCCCTTCCAAAACATGCTAAAGAACGCAAAACTATCGTTAGATCACAGGTGTTAACATCAGCTTGTTATTGTCTCCTTGGTCAGACGTAACAATTGTCAGACAGGTTAAAACAAC
This sequence comes from Haliotis asinina, assembly GCF_037392515.1. Taxonomy (NCBI): domain Eukaryota; kingdom Metazoa; phylum Mollusca; class Gastropoda; order Lepetellida; family Haliotidae; genus Haliotis; species Haliotis asinina. Next base: position 73,247,092 of record NC_090283.1, on the reverse strand, counting down.
AAACTATCTGGTTGACTGCACAGCTGTCTGTTGACGTAGTATACCCACATCACCTACTTTTCCTGCGTAACCTTCATCTACATCACCATCCTTAATATATTGAGCAGAGGAGAGAAGGCCCTATAGCTGTAACCACTGAACCGTGGCGTCTCTCTGTTCCCAAGTTCCCAAGTGGGGGTGTCCTTTTCTACCTCTTCCATTAATCTTAAAACATCTAACAAGCTCAACGCATGCATCTTTTTATTAAAATGTGATGTTATACATAATCATAAGAGTATTTTTATGTATTATTCAGTTGATAAATTATTATATATATATGCATGACACGCTAGACAGGTCTAGGGCATTTTGTGTTAATTTACCATTCCCATTTTCATAATGCTTAAAAAAGACACTCATTAATCTATCACAGAGTTTTGTCATTCCTTCACTCCAACATGGTTGCTAAATCCCCTATGATCATAGTATATCGACTCTGCCATACCCAAATCACCTAATCCTGAGAAATCAACCAGTCATGACATACCCACATCTCCTAATTAATTTTCCGTACCTATCGAGAAGAAAATACATAAAATGGGAGGACGCCTTGTTAACTAATGGGAGTGAGCCTTGTAGGGAGTACCCTCACTCTCACACACCCACGTATTGAGGAGAAGCGGCCGTGTTTGTCGGGGATTTTTCTGGCTTTGCTAAATAAATCGTACATGAACATGTAAAATATTTTGCTTTGATTCTGTAACTACCCACATTATGACATTGAGACCATTTTGATTTATCGAGTAAAATACGATTGAATAGTTGAGTTTGAATCTTGCCACTTTAGCGCTCTATCTTTTTAAATGGGGCGTGCATACCAATATTTAGGTGTTTTTAGTATTCCATCTATTTGCTTAAATTAATTGATTTACCTGTTTTTGCTTTGTTTGGGTTTTTTTTATTGCAAGTGGCCCAGCGAGTGATACCTGTAAATTTATTCTGACCTTTGACTAGCGGGACGTAAACAAGAACATATATGGAGCCCCTGCATCAATACGTATTAAAGTGTTTGAAACATTATTCTAGACCATTATTTGTACACAACTGATGAAATGTACCTGAAAGATCAAGGTTCATAAGAACGTACAGGGCACATTTCTCCTACCCCATTTAAGAATGTCCATTTCTGATTGGTTCACGTGGCCTTGCGAGGGAGAATAGATCATTTAGTTTTACCCCGCCACGTGGGAAAAGCCTGCATCCACGGCAGTGAACTGTAAAGCAATTGTTCGAATCGACTATAGTTAGTACCATGTTAATATAATACATGGTTTCAGCTTGTTTTGATGCTCTATTTACATAAAGTGATATTTAAACATTCGTTATGGTAAATACAGTGTAGCAATGTGATGAAGAGTATGCGGGTTTTCTTCATCCCATTTCATCCACCGATGAGAATGGTGGTATCCTCTTTTGGTTCACACCCGGATTGTCGAATGTTTTATCAAATACACAACAGGACTGTCGAAAAGCAGTGGAGTGTGACAGTGCTCAACACTGTTCTAATGACACCCGGAGCATCGACTACCTTGGAGAACTGCCCGAGAATAGCAGAAGACTCGTCTCTACGCTAATTAACGAGCTAAAACACATACACAAAGACTTCGGTGAAAGAATGAGCTGTGGAACCAATTCCTGAAAGATAGTCGTCGCACGAACAGTAGTCGAGAAAGTTGGCGTCATCGTGAATCGAGGGTCTGTGAGCAATGTAATCTGCATATTGTGACACAGTGGCCACAATAAAGAATAAAGAAGAACTTGACAGAAGGCTTCAGCGTCTCAACGAGCAGCTCCAAAGGCAAGAGATTTCCGTAATGAGCTGTGCTCATCAGATTGTGTACCTCGCTCATAGTGACCACATTACTGTACTTTATAACGTATTTGGTTTTCCTTCATGTCCGGAGCGTCGAACGCCATAGTGTTGACACCTGATTACCTCCTTACCCGTATTACCCGCAACATCGAATTTACAAAAATTTCAGTTCAATTTTAGACAGCCCAGGCAAGTCGTTTGTTTAAGGAGTAAGAGGATTAGGAGGCATGGTCGACTGGATTTCTTTGTTTAACTAATCCCACACGGCCTTCACCAATAGAGGGAATGATTTCTGTTCAGTTATGACATAGCTGTTCTCCATATGTCTCTATTTTCTCCACACATCTCCATGTTGTTGTATTTTTGTGTGTTTTGTAACTCTGATTGGGACTGGTGAACAAGCTTTACTGTACCTCACCCATACAGCATATAATACAAAATATAAATGAAGCATGTGTCTTCATCCATATGAACCATCATATAATAACATATGCATACATATCATTACATCAAATACATCTATCATATAAGTAAACATGAAAAATAAAATTATGGTTTGTTGTGTCTGACTAGCTCTTTGTAGAAACACTGAACATTTGTGAGAAGGTTTTTGACAAGTTAATTAGTTTCCTGTTAAAAAATTAAAAATCAAGCTTTGTGTTTTATGATAAAATCGTGGACGGATTCAACTATTTTCTGGTTTTCACAGTGAATAAGTTCTTTTCCGTTCACTGAAGTCATCATAGACCACAGTGAGAAAAGGTCGATCTTCAAGCAGTAAGGAAAAACATGATAGCGTATGGAGTACATGTGTCTCGGTCATCTCCTTCGTTACCCCCTCCCCGAATCCACACCCCACCAGGGCGTGTAGGACTTGTCTCGGTGGATAAAAAGGGATTCCTATAACCCCATATACCCCTAATCACAATGCTATAATTTGTCGTTTTTGTGTATCCGGTTTTGTGTATTCTGTAATATTGTATAGTACTGGTGAAGTGTT